>NC_059125.1:42950729-43631562 GCF_020740685.1 Jaculus jaculus | reverse complement strand
TTCCAAAAGACCAAAGTCCAGCCCTGTGTTGTGGCACATGCCTTTATTTCCATCACTCAGGAGGTAGAGCTAGGAGGATCACTGTGAGTTTGAGGCCACCCTGAGACTACACAGTGAATTCCTGGTTAGCATGGGTTAGAGCAAGACCCTACGTTGAAAAACTAAAAAAAAATCGAATGTCTAGTTCATTGTGCATCAACACCCCACTTTCTGGTATCAAATATCTTTCTGTAGTACACAGCTTCATGTTGCTGCAATGAACATCTAAACTAGACAAAATTGGTGTCTGGTGGAAGGGGTGTATTTCAAGCTTACAGATCTGAGTAGGGGGGGAATTCCATCAATGGTGGAATAAACTGCTTTCATGCAGCCAAACAGAGAGAAAAACTGCAGCAAGCAAATCACAAGCACTAGCACACACACCAAAAAACAGAAGCACAAACTGCCAGCAAGCAAGATCCCTGAACTCAGACTGCTCTGAATGAATACACCTTTGGACTGGAATCAGATCTGCCCCCAAACTCTCCTTAGGGCTAGACTCTAGAATTCACTCCCAGTGACACCTCTAGCCAGGTGTCATGCTTTAATAAAATACCTGAGTCTATGGGGGGGGGGGGTATACAACCACACTACAGCTAAAACCTAGAGGTATTACCCCAAACGATTTCTTTCTGGTAAAGGAATTCTTTTTCTTTTGAATGCAGTGACATTTATCCCTTTGCACTAACCCATAGATTGCAGTTACTTTCTTAATACTGGGACAGAACACCCAACTACGAGTAACTTATGGGAGGAAAGGATTTACTTCAGCTTCCAGTCTCAAGAGAAAATTTCATCACGGCAAGGAAAACATAACAGGCCTGAGCAGGAAGTCTGGGTCACATCTCCACAACAGAAGGGAGAAAGTATTCTCAATGAGCTAGCTGGTGAGTAGCCAGTAAGTCAACCCTCCTCTAGCTGCCTCCACCACCTGAAGTCTCCACAAGATGGGGATTAAGTATAAGGTTTAATAACAAACACATGAGGCTATGTGGGCCAGTGCGCATTGAAACTACTGCACTATGGCTTTAAGGAGAGTCAGGCCCAGTAGCTTCTGAGCTACTTGTGAATGCACTTTCTCCCCTTCCTTCCCTCTCCTCACCTCTTCTCCCTTCTCTCTCTTTCCCTCTCTCTCTCAGTTACTCAGTGTTGCAGTCCGGTTCACACTGCTGGTAGAAATCACCCAACCAAGAGCAGCTTCTGGGGAAAAGAGGTTTATTTTGGCTTACAGGCTCGAGGGGAATCTCCACAATGGCAGGAGAAAATGATGGCATGAGCAGATGGTGGACATCACCCCCTGGCCAACATAAGGTGGATAATAGCAACAGGAGAGTGTACCAAACACTGGCATGGGGAAACTGGCTATAACACCCATAAGCCTGCCCCCAACAATACACTTCCTCCAGGAGGCATTAATTCCCAATTCTCCATCAGCTGGGAACCTAGAATTCAGAACATCTACATTTATGGGGGACACCTGAATCAAACCACCACATTCTGCCCCTGGCCCCCATAAACTGATAACCATGCATGATGTAAAATGCAGTGCATTCAGTTCAACTTTAAAATTCCCCATAGTTTTTTATCAATTCCAATGATGTTTATGCACCCCCATAGTCCAAGATCTTTTGACTGAGCCATAATGCCAAAAATAACCTCAAAAAACCCATAATGTCACAGAATAAACATTCACACTGAAGAAGATGGCACTGGGCATAGCAAAGAAACATTCAGCCAATACAAGATTTAAAACAACCTTGGCAAATATCAAACTTTGTAGCTTCAAGTCCAACAACTCTAGCAAGTGACAAATCACCAATTTGGATAATTCTAACCAGCAACAAGCCTCTGGTATTACAATTCTGCCCCTCCAGCTAGGCCACTCACAGTCCTGGATAACTTCATCGGGGCTGGAAGCTTTCCTTAGCAGCCATCTCTTCGTCCTGGCATCTCCACTGGAATCCACGGTTCATCCTTAGGGTTCCACTCTTGTCTCCATGCAGGCATCCAGCTGGCCTGCTTCATATTGCACATGGCCATTTCCAAAACACAAGACCGTGTTGCAAACTCAATGACCCTCTCTTTCCTGCATTTCTTACACTCCACAATACTAGGTAGGGTACCAATTTGTTAATCCAGGGGAAAATAAAGCAGACTTCGAAGAACAGGACATTCCTTGGGCACTCAGGCCCCTTTAAGAAACTTTACTTTCTTCCTGTTGCCCCAGTGCAGGTCACCTGGCCCAATCTCAAAGGTTGTAATCTCTCAATTGCAGCTGAACAGTCAGCAGTTCACCCAAAGATTTTTCTTTCTGTGCCATATCCCTCTGCTCACACCAGTGCATTTCTATGCAAAGCAACCCTGCACAACTTCTCAGGACCGCGCATAACAGCAAGCTTCTCACACAAACTGTTAGCCCAGTCCAAGCAAAGCTCTTTCTCACCCTCATAAGCTAAACCTCACGGTCCATAGTTCTTACTGCATTCAGCCCTTTCAACTCTGACCAGAATAGTCCATCAAGCTGTACTTTTCAGCACTGGAAGGCATCTCTAAGGCCAAGGTTTCAAATCCTTCCACATTCCTCTTGAAAATCAGCTCCAAAAGGTCAAAGCCAGACAGTCAGGTGTCTACTAGCAATCCCACTCCCCGGTACCACTTTACTTTTGTAGTCTGGTTCACATCGTTGGTAAAAATCACCAAGAGCAGCTTCTGGAAAAAAAAAAAAAAAACACAGAGGTTTATTTTGGTTTATAGGCTCAAGGGGAAGCTTCACGATGGCAGGGGAAAACAATGGCATGAGCAGAGGGTGGACATCACCCCTAGTCAATATAAGGTGGATCATAGGAACAGGATGAGTGTGCCAAACCCTGGCAAGGGGAAACTGGCTATAATACCCGTAAGCCTGCCCCCAACAATACACTCCCTCCAGAAGGCATTAATTCCCAAATCTCCATCAACTGGATACCTAGCAGTCAGAGGACCTACATTTATGAGGGACACCTGAATTAAACCACCACACTCAGTAATAGATAGTAAATGGTTTTGAAAAATACATTTATACATTTTATCCCTGCAGTTGATATATTGGTAGAAATTGAGTTAGAGCCCCAATAGCACCAGAAGAATGAAGCAAAACAAAGGATTATGAAGGCACAGAAAAATAAACTTCCATTAAAACTAATGCCAACAAACTAATCTAGAACCTGTATACTAAATCTTAATGTGTTGAGTGCTTGCTAAAATAGAAGATTATGTGATCCTCAGTCACTGAATAATAACCACAGTTTCTTGGATACCATCAAAAATTACTAGTCATACCAAGCACTAGAAACACCAAAATTTCAATGAGAAAAGACATTCAACTGACTTCAATAATGAGTTGAATCAGATATTGAAATAATCTGATGAAGATTTTAATTCAGCTATCATCAAAGTGCTCCAGTAATCAGCTGCAACAACCATTGAAACAAATGAAAAGATCTCTCCAAAATGCAGCTAAGAGCATTTCCTAATGAATTAAATTTGGATTTTGAAAAAAAAAAATGGACTGTGAAAGAAAAAGGCTGAGAATGGCATCATAATTTCAGCTAGTCTATTGGAAGCAAATAAAGAGCTGTATTCAACTGCAACAAGGAAAAGGGGGACGAGGAAGCTCAGAACTTCACTTTCAGATGTTTTGAGGGATTTGATTGCCTGTTCTTTTCTTGTCCTCCATGCTGTATTATTGTGTAGCTTATTGATTCATAAGAGTCAAATGAGCTTCGATTCATTACAAGTAAGCATTACTAGCTAGTGTAACCTTTGTCACATGGAGGAGCTTTGGTTTCTTACCTAACATAATATTTTTATAAGAATTTTATTATCTTATTTTGCTGTCTTACTTGGTTGCCTTCATTATACATTTATTTTCAGCTTTCTTTTCCCATAGTAATTATTTTCCAGATCATCTACTCCATTTCTTTAGACCGAGAAACTGATGAGTACAATTATAATTCAAACCTATTTTCTGCTGCCCTGTACTGAGCTGGGTAATTGAATGTAAATGGTTATTTCTTTTGCATGTTTTGCCTTTGTGTTAAGTGTTTTTGGTAAAAAGACCAGAGGTTGTACTATTGCCTTCTGAATATGCTTACATTAACAAATGTAAAATAAAGTATATTGCATTAGGAAATATTAATGACTAGACATTTAAATTGTACAGTTAAATAATTCCCATCTTTTATTAAGCAAACAATTGGATTATTCCCCTAAGTTATTTAATCAACTTTTAATATTATGTTTAGGGTAGGAGAAAATTTGTTACAAAAAAAGAGTTGCTTGAGAGTTGAATGGCTTTTAGCCATTACAGTATCATGATTTGTGTTCATATTGTTATTGTAAATATTATGATTTACATCATTATAGCAAAAGTTCCTAGAGAACACTGAATACGAAGTGCTTCATGAATAGTAAGGGCAAAGAAAGGCATTGCTTGCTTCTTGACTACAAGGTAGGTTGCTGATTTATCATATGAATATGGGGGGCATGTTGTAGTTTTTTTTTTGCATGGCATTTCCCAACCTCACTTGGCAGAGAAAATTTCATTCTTTAAAAACTCCACAAGATGTTCCCTGAACCTTTGTGGGCATGGAGACATTGCTTTGAAACTAAGATTTACAAAATAATTTCATATTTCATGGAGTTTCAATAATTAATAGTTTCCACTTATAAGGATTGGGTTATACACAGAGAATTTGACAATTATGATAATACTAGTATTAGTTCTAAGTAATTTTGTTCATAAATACAAATACAAAATGAGGAGCAAAAGAATGAGGAAAGATGAAGAGTGAGTCCAAAAATGTTGTTTCTCTATTAAATATTTCCATTGTGTTAGTTTCTGGGACCCCTGGAAGACCTTGCAAGGATTTGGTCCATGTGTGTTTTAGTTTATATTGATTGGTAAATTGGCAATACCCAAAATCACCTACAAAATGAACCTTCTGGTATGCTTGTGAGCGATTGTCTAGGCTAGGTCGTCCTCTTGGGCATGCACACTAGGGATTATCTTGATTAGGTTATTTGAAATGAGAAGACCTCCCCTAACTGTAGATGGCACCATACTATTGGTTGAAAAATCAAGCTGAGCACTAGCATTCATGACTTTCTGCTTCTCTACTGTCTACTGAATGTGATCTGTTGCTTCAAGGTCCTGTTACCATACTTCTCTGCCATGTTGGACTGTAACCTTGAATTATAAACCAAAATAAAGCCTTCCTTAAGTTGCACCTCATTAGGTACTTTGTGACAGCAATGAAAAATAACTAATACTGGAAAGTGGTACCAAGCTCTGAGCTATTGCTCTAATAAACCTGGCTATGTGATTCATAGGCCTTTGGACCTGGGTTGCAGGAAGAATATGGAAGAGTTTTATAACTTTGGCCTAGGAAAGTCCTTGGATACTGTAAGTAGAGCTTAATGGGACATTCTGGGGAGGGCTTAGAAGACAAGAATGCTGAGAAAAACATGTGTAGTGGAGGCTTGGCTCATGAGGTTTCAGAGGAGGGTACAGTGCATGTTACATACTGTCAAAGAAGCTGGGTGCATTCTGGCCATGTCCTGATATCTTGAATATGTTTGCTGAACTAATGAATTAATTTTTTTGGCAGAGAAAAAAGGTCTCAAGACAGGATAGCATTCAGGCTGGTGTTGAGAAAGCAGATGTAATTGTTAAAAAGATAACCACTATTGAAGAGAAACCTCCTGCCCTGCATAGGGATAATAGGAAAGATATCTTAAAGTATAACCCCGTGAGTTGAGAGATGCTTCATTTAGTAACAACCAAAATTTACTTGAAGAAAGTAAGCCTAAACTGAAGGTGTTTCCTACTCAAACACAACCAGCTTTGGAAATGATTTGCCACAGCCATCATGAAAAGCATACAAAGTCCTACTGCTATGGTTTAAGAGGGGCCTGTGCTCCATCACAAGCAAGTAGTATAATTTATCAGCATTACTCAGTTGTTAATGATTTTAGAAACTTGGAATATGTAAGATTGGTGGGGGGGTCTATGGAGTGTTGTACCATGGCTCCAGAGATTTGCTGAGATCAGGCAGTGTATTGCAGGGTAAGAGGCCTTGCAAGGTGGCCCTGAAAAACCACTGCATGAAGTTATGAAAGTAAACCATACGTTGTTGTGAAGACCTTATGGGTGTTGGAGGTGCTAGAATATAGAACATCTGCTGAGGAATGCTGAAAGTTCAGACCAGACCTGTCTCAAGAGAGAGGCTGTGATTGCTGCAAGCAGCATAGTTATAGGAATGGAGCCTTCCAAGATCATTGAAGCTTAGATAATTCTATCATGAACCTCAGGTGCCATATATGGAGCTATACGATCTGTCTACTTGCTGGATTTTAGTCCTGCTTTGGTCTGATCATTCCTTGCTATGCCCCTTTATCCTTTCTAGCCACTTAATAATTTGTAGTTTTTCATGCTGACAATACCAAATATCTTGGAGTAACAAGCATTTTTTTTTACATGACTCTAGATTGTTGCATATGCTATTGTCTGTCTCTGGAATCTTCCTCTTTCTCTCCTTGGCTCAAAAAAATGCTTCCTATTCATCATTCTCTACTCTACCAAATATATCACAGAAGTTTCATCTGACTTCCTGTCTATCCACAGATATTTAGTACTGTAATGTACTAACATTATATATGCCAACAGCATTGTACGACATTGGGAGTTCCTTAAGGTCAATAATTGCTCTGTTAATCCTTTATGTTTGTGTGTATTTTTTGTGCTTTTCCACTGAGGGAAATGAATAAGAAAGCATTTAAATGTAAATTGAATGCTTAAATGACAACGCTTCAACACTCATCTGTAAAAGTTCTTTATATATTATACTATGGGGACCTACACATGTATAAACGTGTCAGAATTTTTACCTTGTATTCTGTTTCTTTCATAGTCCTTTATATTTCCTTGCTTCTTTCAGCCTGCGTTTATTCTCCTTAATATTTATTATATTTGCAAAAATTCTTTTTCTCTTAATAATTCTACTTTATCTATTTTCCATCACATATGAGTTAACAAGCTCTCTAATTTGGCTCTTCCCCAGCACTGTATGTCTAGATGGATCAACAAGTACACACACACACACACACACACACTACTACCAATCAAAACTCTTGAGCTCTTGTTTTAAGCAGAGATGCTGTATGTCATTTATAGTCCTTTCATAAAATTAGTAAATGATGGGTGTTTTGCATTTAGGTACAGATCAGAGGATGCCATGGTACATGAAATCTAAAGCAAAAGATACTGAACTTTTCACTAAACTATTAAGATTTGACAGAGGTACTAATTATGCCAGTGTAAGTACTAAGTTAGCAAATGCTAACTTTCAAATAGTCATTGGTAGCCTCAACTCTGAAGACACAGGCAAACCTGATTGTTCTGTTATGTTACTGCAGATCCACTTCTAACTTTTTTCAGTAAGCCTTCCTTTTCTATTTTCTGAGCCCTTCATAAAGTCTTTAGTTGTTGATATTTAGGCAGCAGTTCCTGAGACTTTGATTTTTAATAATTTCCCACTAAATATGTATATTTTTAACCATCAGTAGCCAAACTTCTTTTTGTTTTAGTCACTGTATCTAAAGCAACTCAGCTTGGTGTGTGTATGTAAGTATATATGTTACATGTGGGTACCAGATGTAGGAAACCATAAAAAAAATGTGTCAGGAGAGCATCTCTGTCTCCCTGTCACTACCACAAAACAGCAGCACAATAAAGAAAGGACTTATTTATGAAAAGTTATGCCTCAGCTCTTCTTTAGTGGCAATGACCAAATTCAGTAGCATTAAATAGTAGGAAAAATCATTGTTAACTTCAGTGTTTCATTTTATATTTATTCCTATAATTTTCAAGAATTCTATTCTTATTGATAATTTTGTTATTTCTTACTATTGTATTTTAACTGATAATTACCTGTCTAATCCTTTATTTTGGACATCAGAATAGTACAAAAAGTGGTACAATGATACAAACTTAGTAAAGTGACAAATGTATAGAATCGTAATTACACTAAATTTTAGATATTTATTCAAAATTGTGTGTCGCTATAAACATTTGAAGGTTCTATATCCATGGATTCTGCTAATTGCAGTTTGAAAATATTCAGAAAATATTGACTGTACTGAACATATATAAACTTTTCTTATCATTATTCTACAAATAATATGGTATTTGGATTATTTATAAGGTATTTAAATTTGTATTAAGTAGTATAAATAATCTAGAGATGATTTCAAGTAGACATGAGGAATATATATATATATGTATATATATATATATGCACATATACATACATACATATGTATTTTCATATTTTTGCTACTACTGGAAATACTAGGATCCTTTGAGCCTCTTCTTACGTTTTTATCATCCAGTCAATACATAGTATGTTTCATCTGAGTTTCTGTTTAAAGGCACTATTTTATATATATTGTTGGTAATCATTAACATTGAACCTGTGGTCAACAATTCTATAATTCATGTTGGATAATGCTCATCTAACACACACACACACACACACACACACACACACACACACACACTTTCTCCATGATGGGCATCTTGAGTTGTGAATAAATCAATAAATAAATAGCACAAAATGAAAAATAAATGGACTAAATAGACTTAATAGAGGTTCTTGTTTATAGTGTGACAGAGTATCACCTTATTTGATGTGAGCTGTCAACCTGCACATGGAGTGACTCAAACGTTTGGCTACTGTGTGCTATAAAATGCTTTAATTGTTCACTTTAAAGTTAAATACATTTTATCACATAAATAAATCCACAAATTTGAAATCTGTGAATAAGAATCATCTATGCATCAGCTATATGTTGAAAACGTATGTGTAAAAGCTTGCTTTTGGCCCTCTCTTCAAGGGGTATTTATTTGGTACCATTTGGAGACATTTTTGGTTGTCAGATTCTGAGGATTGATTCTGGTATCCAGTAGGTACAATGCTTATTATATTCCTGCACAGGGAAAAAATTATCCAGCTCAAAATGATAGTGCTAAAGTTAGACACCCCACAGCAGAGGAACTGAAGGCTGGTTGAGAGCAGAGAACATTGAAAGTGCCAGTAGAACTTTACACTATAAGTCTGTCTGGAACATGATCTAGTTCAGGCCTTCTTAAACTTGAACTCATAACCCCTTTTCACTTGAGGAATTTCTTATTAAATCTCAGATATACAGGTGTACAAATCATTTACTAATAGTAATATAGAAATTTCTTTTAAAACAATTCTAGTATACACATAATTTTACCAATAATGAAAGCAAATTTGCATACTAATAGATGGATGCTTATTTTTAATAAAGAATTAAAGCTTGATCCAATATTTTATGTTATAGGACTTAGAGCATCTTCAACATTTTTCAGAGTTGATCAGTATTTGATTTTACAATCATCAATTCTGAGAATACAGCTTTGCATGAATACATAGTACATCATGGTAGAAGTACGTTTGGTTTATGGTGGTTTTCAGAAATTGTTAGAAATTCTGTCCTAATTCTAAGCTAAACTTTATTTTTTATTTTTTTAATTAATTAATTTATTTGAGAGCAACAGACAGAAAGACAGATAGAGGGAAAGAGAGAGAATGGGCGCACCAGGGCTTACAGCCTTTGCAAACGAACTCCAGATGCGTGCGCCCCCTTGTGCATCTGGCTAACGTGGGACCTGGGGAACCGAGCCTCGAACCGGGGTCCTTAGGCTTCACAGGCAAGCGCTTAACTGCTAAGCCATCTCTCCAGCCCTAAACTTTATTTTAATTAATTTTTTCATGAAATTCAATTTCAATTCAAATACCAAATTTAAAAATTAATTATGGATTCTAACCTAATCCAATCCAATAACAAATTAGGAATCCAAGATGTTACTTAAATACTGAGGCGTAAGAGTAGAAAAATATTAAAAGTCTTCATTTTTCAATTAAATTACTATGCTTCTGTGAGAACAGAAAACATTGTATGTACCCTAAAAACATTGTAATTCAGAATATATAATAGTCTCAAATGTGAGTTGAGGTGTTCTAGGCATCATTGCTGTGTGCCGAGTTTGCAGTGAAGTCACATGCAGTAGCAAGGATGAATGCTACAAGAAACACCTCAGATTTGACTTTCAATTCATTTTTGGTTGTTGCACATTCAGAAACCTTTTATTGTTGCCATGACCCTCAGACCCAGTTATTGAGCCATTTTTGGGACTGCATCCCATTGTATAAGAAGCAGAAATGTAGTTGAATAACTTGAGAAATCTCATGTCATTATCTTTACGTCTTTCACATTGGGCTGATCAGATACTCAAAAGAAAAGTCTTTTTATCTCCTACCTCAAGGAACAAATTGGAATTCCAATATTCCCTCTGTTAGAAGAAAGGACTGAGTCTATTCATGTGTTTAAGACCACAGACCTCCCTTGCTTTCCATACAGTGTCACTTCCTCAACAGTCTGTTTTCTGGTTCTGAGAATATGTCACTCTAATGAATGAACTCTGTTAGGACAAGGAAGGGGTAAGTAGAGTAGAAAAAGGATCTAGCTGCTTCTCTAACCAATTTCATCTAAATGTTGTTATTTTAATTTTATCCTGTCTTTGCTTCTAGTTCCAGAGTTATCTGGTATTACCAGTTCATGAGCTTAGTATTCTATAGTATAAGAGTGGGTTTCATGTCAAGTGGACTTCCTTATTTTCTTTTGGTCAGCTTTCCCAAATCTTGAGTTAGTTGCCATCATTCCACCTGTTATCTTGTCTCCCAAATTTTATTATTACTTTATTATGATTTTATTAGTGTCATATTTTTTGATCGCCCCATCCTTTCCTTAAACTTTTAATAGGGCTTATGGAGGGGGAGACAATTTAAATGCACTGTACTCAATTTATTATGTTATTCTGGAAGCCAATATTCTAATATAATTTTTGGCATAATTTCATGTAATTCTAGTGTCCTTTCTTATATATTTAACTTTACTCTCAGAATTATTTATTACCTATACCATTCATCCCATATATTAAAAGCAAAGGAGATTATGCTATGTCTATATAGGAACAATTGTATTTTTTAGTCTTAATGGATGTTTTACCACTTTGTGGTTTAAATAACCTTTTACTTAAAAACAGACATGGGGCTGGAGTGATGGCTTAGTAATTAAGGACCCAGGTTCAGTTAACCAGGACCCACATAAGCCAGATGCACAAGGTGGCCCAATCATCTGGAGTTTCTTTGAAGTGGTTGGATGCCCTGACACACCCATTCACTCTCTTTCTCTCTACCTGCCTCTTCCCCCCTCAAATAAATAAATAAAAATAAAAATATTTTAAAAATCCACTTGGGGTCTGGAAAGATGGCTCAGCATTTACAGGTACCTGTTTGCAAAGCCTGATGGCCTGGGTTCAGTTCGTCAGTATCCACAATAAAGCCAGATGGACAAAGTGGTATATGTATCTGGAATTCATTTGCAGTGGCAGGGGCCCTGTAGCACCCATACTCCCTCTCTCTCTTCTATCCTCAGTCTCTGTCTCTTAACACACACACACACATACCCCAGAATAATACAAAACATATATTTGGGTAAACAGCCATGTTTGTGTTGCAAGTCCAATAGTGGTGAAAGGCACTTTCTTTTTATTAATATTTATTTTATTTATTAGAGAAAGAGAGGCAGATAGAATGGGTGCATCAGGGCCTCTAGCCACTGCAAATAACCTCCAGACATGTGCACCAGACCACCTTGTATATTTGGCTTACATGGGTACTAGGCATTTAAACCTGGTTCCTTAATCATTAAGACATCTCTTCAGCCCCAATAGTGGATATTTGTAAGGATTTGAATAAAAAATACATGTGTAGTTAAATGTGAAGTGTCACCAGTTATTATTCTATATTGATTAATACCCTAGTGAAAAACTGAGGTTGTAGCTTATTTTCCTCAATATCGATGCTCAAAGATTGTACCATACATTAAAAAATTAAGGATAACATTTCAAACATTAACAAAGAGTACAGGCCAAATGGAAATCTAGAATCCTTGAATTTTTACTGCTCCCTAAACCCTCATCCAAGAATAACTAATAAATATATTGTGGTGGATTTGTTACACACTCTTGATTGCACCTTCTTTTTGGTTTTTCGAGGTAGGGTCTCACTCTGGTCCAGGCTGATCTGGAATTAACTCTGTTGTCCCAGGGTGGCCTTGAAATCATGGCTTATCCTCTTACCTCTGCCTCCTGAGTGCTGGGATTAAAGGTGTGCACCACCATGCCCAGCTTCTTCTTTTTAATAAGAAACCTACTCAGTAGGAATATCCCAAGTCATGGTGTCCTCTAGCCCCCCCCCCCACCTCCGCCGACTTACTGAGGCCTTAATGATTATGCAGTGAATATCAGTAACTCCACTGAGGAGGACCCTCAGTGGAATGGTAGCAGGGGAGAGGGCATATAAGAGTATAACCCTTAAAAAAACATATTGTAAATTGTATTAGTTCCTGCTGAGTTTCATGTATTAAATCACAAAACTCTGAAAATATGTTTTCATGTCTTTTGGAGATATTAAATTTGGCTCACCTTCATTAGCCTTTTGGAAGTCATTAAGGGTCTGTCCTTTAAAATACCTTACTTATACTCTTGAAGAGTTCATATATGCACACATCTTTTGCCTTACATTATAAAATTACCTTAAAGAATTAAGGACTTATATGTTTATTCATAAATTATAAAAAAAGTTATGTTCTTTGTTGTCACATTACTCCCATTTCTTTCTCCAAAGTTATTTTATTTTCGCTCTCACTAAAAGGGTAGAGAGTGAAGTTTATGCTTTATTTGTTACTCTTTCAAGCAGGAAAAGTTCAAAAAGAACTCCATTGAACATGAATAATCCCACATACACGTCTGAAAAGTTTCCTAAAGAATGTAGTGAATTGGTTGGCACTACACAAGCATTTCCTTAAACTGCTTCATATTGCTAGGATATACAATCCAGTTTGAATGGAAGTATTTGTGGATATCATGACTCGCTTTATTATGCTGTCACAGTGGAAAATCTTTGACTGCCTTGAGTGATTATTGAAAAGCTCTTCTTTTTATTGAATTTTGAAAGATAGATTATTATACTTTCTTTTCCTTCCAAACCCCTCTTTAAATATCTTTTTTTTTGTATATGCTGATGAAACACACCTACAACTATACTATTTGTGTGTGTGTGTATGTGTGTGTATTTGAAAGAGAGAGACAGAAAGAGGCAAAGAAACAGAGAGTGAGTTTCGGAGCTCCAGGGCCCTCTGCATCTGCAAACAAACTCCAGATGCATGTGTCACTTTGTGCATCTGGCTTTATACGGGTACTGGGGAATCGAACCCAGGTTGTCCATCTTTGTGAGCAAGAACCTTTAACTGATCCATCTTTCCAGCCTGAAAGTATGTTTTTTTTTTTTTGTCCATTTTCTCCACTCCAGAAGGTGAATAAGACATACATGTACATGTATGTTTTGGTATTTAGTGGTTTTAATCATAGTTCAAATGATATTGCACCCAAATTTGTCTTTAGGTTATCTTGTGCTCTGATGGTTATTTGATAACTATAAATCTCAAGGAACCCTGTGTGTGTGTGTTTGTGTGTGTGTGTGTGTGCGCGCGCGCGCGCACGCATGCGCGTGCGTGTGCGCAGAGCTCAGGTATTCACATTTGAAGAATCATCTCTGCTAATCTAACTGTGTGGAAAGTCACTGATGGAGATTGAGGAGAGGACTGGGTAACTTAATAGTGGACTGGTGATTCTACTGTCAGAAAATTCCTTTCTTGTGTCAATTCTGATAGGAAGTTTGAGGAGGAAGGACTAGTTCCCTCTGATTTCAGGTGAGACAAGAGAGGTTATTAGGAATCAAATCATGTAGGGCTTTTTCTTTGTGAACTGCCTGTTCCAATTTTTAACCCAGATTTTATTGAAGTATAGTCTTTTCCTCATTTTATTTAGGAATTGCTTATATATTTTGGTTCGTCTCTAGATATCTGTTTTAGAAGTACTTTCTTTAGGATTTTAAGCAGAGATATAACATATTTTTTATTTTTATAATATTACCATATGAATAAATAATAAGAACATGTTTTTCAATAGTCACAGCAAAATGTGGTAGCCTAAATGAGATGTAGGACATTGAGAGAAGTGGAGAAGTATTTCAGATAAACACAGTAGGCCTTGTTAATAAACATTAGGTTTGTGGATAAGATAAGAGGGAGGTATTAGCAATAACTTAACTTTCTGGTATAACAGAATATATCTCTGTACCCTTTCACTACTATGAACTTCTTTTTATATAAGATGTTAGTGTATATGGAATATTATGATTCTTTGCCTTGAATATAACAATACTATTTACAATTTTAATAATTGAAAAATCCGTTATTTGGCTTTCATTTTTTTGGTCTAACAATATCTTAAAATGATGAATTACCTATCAAATTAGAACAATATTTTAAAAATTAGATTACTTAAATTTTACTATGAAAATTATATTAGGAGACTAAAATAGAATGGCTTGGTAATTATGTAGTTTGGTAATTGTAGATAATGAAGCAGCAAGATGTTGATCAGAAAGAATTCAATGTCAATGAATTAAAATTGATTTTTTTGTTTTTTAGGGGTCCCTTCAGTGTCGTACGACGATGTATCAACAGAGAAACTGGGCAACAATTTGCTGTAAAAATTGTTGATGTAGCCAAGTTCACATCAAGTCCAGGGTTAAGTACAGAAGGTAAGAGATGGATTTCAAGTAAGTTATTTGATGTCTGGCTTTATTCCATCTCAAATCCATTTATCAACCTAACATCATCTGGGGGTGGGGAGACAGAGGGTTATGATGTAGTGGGATGTGGGTGGAGACAGTTTAAACTCTATTCTAGTTTTCTTAGAATTCTAAAACATCATTTGAAATATGGTATGATATATATAGTTTTAGTCATGTAGGATATTCATAAGCCTAAATATTATTTGACTAGAAAGATAAATATGTACCTAAGTTTTTAGGTCGAATTTGATGCCTATGGTATATGACATGGAAGGGAAAATAATTACAAGTATGATAATTGGAGATTCAGAAACTAAGGTCCTCCCAAGCACATAGTTTACTTTTGGAGTATGATCTAATAGAACTAGAAGACTCATATTTGATTCACATTTGACTTGAGTAATGTATGTGTGAAAGTTGAAAGGTACAATTAAGACTTATTAGGATTTTGTAGAACTCAAAGTTTTGTTTAATATAGGTAATCATTTATATATGTAAATATTTATAAGTAATATATAAGCATTTAAAGTTAATTTTTAGTTTTCAAGTATGAACTATGTAGTTTATCCTTTAGAAAATTTGTTATAATAATTTTTTCATAATTAGCTATTGTTTAGCTTTAGATTTTAACATAGACCAGGAAAAGATAAGTATTTCTTTAACCTTTTATCTTTTAATCCCAAGAGCAATGCAGTAGGGACTTTAAATTGGAAAATCTAAGGCAGAGTATCCTATTTGTGGTATATCCAATTATCTTACTTTGGGAAATAGAATCTAGCATCCTGTGAGCTCCAGGTTAATCTATTCCTATAGGTTATTTACTCAGGATCATTATTTTAAAATATTTTTGTAACTCTTTGAAGTATTATTATTCATAGAATATTTGTAGGAGATTCTGAGAAATTGCTCCTTCATGACAGTAACAACAAAAAAACTCCACTAATTGGGCTGGAGAGATGGCTTAGCGGTTAAGCGCTTGCCTGTGAAGCCTGAGCACCCCGGTTCGAGGCTTGATTCCCCAGGACCCACATTAGCCAGATGCACAAGGGACACATGCTTCTGGAGTTCGTTTGCAGTGGCTGGAAGCCCTGGCGTGCCCATTCTCTCACTCTCTCCTCCTCCTGTCACTCTCAAATAAATAAAATTTAAAAAAAAAGTTTAAAAAAAAAAAACTCCACTAGGTGTGGTGGCACTTATCTTTAATCTAAGCACTTAAGAGGTTGAGGTAGGAGTATTACTGTGAGTTCAAAGACAGCCTGGGCTAAAGTAAAACCTTAATTCGAACCCCACACCCATAAAAAAAAAAACACTAACTGATGTGTTTTTACTATTTTGTTAAAAAAATCTTATGGTAAAATTTAGATTTTGTATTTTATGATTTCATTGTCTAGAATTGACTCCTTTGAACATAAAATTATTTTAGAACTTTAGCAAAATTAAAAAAAAATTCCCTTTTTAGGCTTTTCAACTAATTACTTTCCTTGATTTTTCTTAGAGGATTTTTTTCCCCCCACACTGGTAGGGATTAAACCTAGGGCCTCAAGCTTACTTAGGCCAGTGTTGTTTCCTTATCTCTTAAATAATTTTGAGTTTAATGTACTCGATTCCTTTGTAGTCTGTTAAGGGAAACCTTCCTGAATCATGAGATAATTTTCCATAAACCTAACTCATTAAACAAGTAAATGTTTTAAAACTTTTTAAAAAATATTCTGACACTGTTTATAAACTTAGTAAGATTCCAACTTAAAATTGTAAGTGCTAAATCAATTTTCAATCACAGTAGCAGAAGCCAGATTCTCTTATACAATGTTATAAATAATTAGAATAAATATTTATAGATTATTCTTAACACCAAATTATTAACATCAGAAGTTTATTCTATCCCATCACTATACTAAATTGTCTGTCTCTTTAGGCTAAAGACAGTTTTTAAGGAGACAATAAATTTCTCATCTGTCTGAGGTAGTTTATTGACAGATTTCTTCAGCCAGATCTCTGGAGTAATAGACTAAGAATGTGAGATTAGGGCTGAAGGGATGGTTTAGCAGTTAAGGTGTTTACCTGCAAAGCCAAAGGACCCAGGTTCAATTCCCCAGGACCCAAGTCAATAAATAAGTCATAATTCAGTTTGATAGTGACAAAAAAAAAAAACAGGATAGAGAAATAACATTTGAGTTTTCACTTCCTAACAGGCATTCTTTAGTCTGAGTTCAAGTGTTCCTGAGAGTCTACAAAGATTTCTATGTAATACCAAGCACAGATGCTTGCAAAGGAACCAGTTCTTCTCTGTTATTCTTTGTAAAGTTGATATGCATAATGAAAATGCTTACAGTAGATATGTAGGTTCTCCTCTCTCTGTGGTTACTATCCTCCACTCTGCCCACTTGCTGGGTTCTCCTTTCTCATATCCTCATTCACAATATTTTCTTGTCTCACCTTACAATGAACCTTTATCTCACACATGCTCAATCTTATTTTGATGTATTGCAATGAGTACAAAAGCCTCCTGGATGCCAAAAGGACAGGTTGGAAATTGGCCTCGGTGTTAGGAAACTGAATGGTTCTCAAAAACCAGGCGACATACAGTTTCAAGTCAGATTAATTCTTAGCTTTCTATAAAATTTTTGGAAGACTTTTATCACCTTACTATCTTATGAATCATTAAAAATACGTTTATTAAATCATTATGGAATTCATGGTATATAACTCAAAAATATTATGCTAATAAATCTCTAACCATTTACATGTACTTAAATAAATCAAAATAGGGTTAAATTAGTAGTGAAGAGAAAGCTTTGGCATGCCCATTCTCATTCATAGTCTTTCTGTTTGTCTGTTTATCTATCTATCTCTATCATGTATCTACCTATCTCTATCATCTATCTATCTATCATCTGCATACCTACCTAGCATCATAATCTCTCAAATAAATAAATGCAAACATTTTAAAAGTAATATCACACTTAATCCAACCTATAGGCATAACTTATAAAATGGTAAGAATATGCTTACTAAGATATAATTCACATGCTATAAAATGCATCTTTTCAAGATGTAAATTTTAGTGATTTCCAGTGTATAGTATTCACAGTTGTGCAACTGCTATTTTATCAGCCCCAGAAGAAACCCCTTCTGTTTTATAGATACCCACTATCCCCCCCCCCCCTTGTCCTCTGGTAGCTTATAATTTACTCTCTGTTTCTATGAATTTACTCATTTTGGACATTATGGGAATCAAACAGCTTTATGTGTTGTTGTTTTCTTTTGTTTAACATGTTGCAAGTTTCGTCCACATGTAGCATTGTACTCCACTCATTTTATGGGTGAATTCTATGCCAATGCTTGACTATACCACATGTCACATTTTGTATATCCATTCATTCATTGATGGACTTTGAGAATGGGCTGGCTTCTTTGTGTGTAATGCTGCTGAGAACATTCATGTATTGTCTTTGCTCATTCATAGTCTGGATTTAGGCATTTACTTAACCAGCAGTATTTGTAACTCCCAAACATATATTTGTGGCACTTGTGATCATTCACAGATTTGCAAAGCAGTAAAAAATTTTATTTGCTCAACACAAGTTTCCACTTAAGATTGAACAAGGTATTTCTTTTCCTTCTTGTTTTAGCTCTCATTCTATAGATGAGTGCCCTTTTCAACCACTTTAGGACCACTTTTTTTTTCATTTTTGTGCCTTGTGCTATGGATTTTGCTGCATGAATGTTCTCCCAAGTATATTGCCAAGGTGCTCCTTAGCATTCTTAAATACATAAGGTATAATGTGTGTTAGATATACATATTAAGATATGAGTTTCAGAGGTGTTGGCCATTGGCCATATGTTTGGTTAACAAATCAGCAATAAATATCCACAAACCAGTAACAAGTATGAAATAAGATACCTTTACAAAAACATATATTAGGATATGTATTGATCAATTGACCAACATGTGACCAGAGATTCACAGGAACCTTAACTTCTATTTCTTCTAAGAGGTTCACTAGTCTCTCATTCAATATTTGAGTTAACTTTCTAAAACATAAATGAAGAAGACCATATATATATATATATATATATATATATATATATATATATATACACACACACACATATATATATTATACACACACACACATATATATGACTTTGCATGGAAGTACATGTTCATGTTCTCTTGGGTGTATGGTAACACCTTGTTTTGTGAACGAGGTTTCTCACTTTTTACATCTGGATGAAAATAGGAATAAATTTGAGCTAAGTACTGTCTTATTCTATCAGGTACAATGAAATAAGGTCTTTGTTGGGCAGGTGTAATAAATGCCCTGGCATAAACACCAGTGACACATAGAAATTTTTTGACATCTACATACATGTAGCTTCCTAAGGCCCTTGAAAAGATATGCCCAATTATAAGAAATATTTATAATTTTCCTAGAGTGGATTCCTTACTTTATTCATTATAGTAGATTTCTACCATCTGTCTCATTTTCTTTTTGTGACTAATTTGTTTGTGACCAATTTATAAGGCTTTGTCTAGTAAGCTTAAGCCTTCTGTAGGAAGTTATTAAGGCAATAAGTGGGTTAAAACATAGGTATTTTAAAGTTGATTTAATTTTTTTCTGCTCATTATTTATTTATTTATTTATTTGAGAGCGACAGAGCGAGAAAGACAGAGAGAATGGGCACGCCAGGTCCTCCAGCCACTGCCAGCAAACTCCAGATGTGTGCATCTGGCTAACATGGGTCCTGGAGAATCGAGCCTCGAACCCGAGTCCTTAAGTTTCACAGGCAAATGCTTAACCTCTAAGCCATTTCTCCAGCCCTAAAGTTGATGTTTTTTACATTAACTGTTGCTTTATAATATCACAGGATGGAAAGATGGCTTAGTGGTTAAGGCACTTGCCTGCAAAGCCAAACTCATGTTTTAATCTCTAGGTCCCACATAAGCCAGACACACAGTGACACAAGCACAATGTTTCACATGCATGCAAGGAGACTTGTGTCTGGAATTTGTTTGCAGCAGCTAAAGGCCCTGGCACACCAATTTTCTCTCTCTTCTCTCTCTCTCTCCCTCCCCCTCCCTCCCCCACCCCTCCGTCCCTCCCTCCTTCCCTTTCTCCTTCCCTTTCCCTCTCCCTCTTTCACATTCTCAAATAAAAGTAAATAAATAAATAAACCTAATATCTTAACTGGTAGGTTTTCAGTAGCATGAATAATTGACTCTATAATTAAAATATTTTAATAATGTTTACCAGAAAGAGAAGTAGCTAAAGCTTCTCTCTGCAATAAAGATCACATGTGTACACAGGTGAGTAAGCACATTCTATATTGTAAGAGCTGTTGTATACTAATCACCCAATAATTTAAATGAAAGGCCTGTAGTTGGGTGCTATTTATATATGCTATCTCTTTTATCTTCTGAAAAGCTTTGCAAAACATCCACACTTTGTAGTTGAGGACTAGAAACATTTAAGAAATTTTCACTTGATGCACAAGTAGAGGTAGCTGAATCAAAGTTGGTCTGTTTAGGTGGCTGTAGAGCTGGTATTCTTACCCACATTTGAGAGTGTTCGTCCTAATGATCATATACTTGTGGCTTCAAGTACCACACATCCCCAAACAAAAACAGGTACATGAAGCAAAAGTTGGGATTTTTATTTTTGTGGATTTTTACAACTTTATTTACTATCTAGAATTTGGCCTAGCCCAAGTAGGTAGTCAGTAAATATTACTGAGTGAATAAAGAAATGCCATATACATGCATACATATATACATATTTATGTGTATGTGTGTATTTTTTTTGCCTTAATTTTTTTTATTAACAACTTCCATGATTATAAACAATATCCCATGGTGATGCCCTCCCTCCCCCCACTTCTCCCTTTGAAACTCTTCTCCATCATATCCCCACCTCCTCTCAATCAGTTTTTTTTTTTTTTTGACTGAGGAATCGAGGAGGTATGCTACACTAAAGGGGCCATGTGATGTTTAATGGACAAAGGAATGTTTCTACTGCTTAGCAAAGTATACATCTGTAATTATTTAAAATGGTTATACTTCATTTTCATGGTCAGAATTCCAAAGCTGGACTGAAAACCACATGATTCTAGTTGGGTTGATCCCTTTTTATTGGCTAGCATTGTAGTTTATCCAGATTAATTTGTTGTGCATGCTTGTTCTGCAGCTTTCCACAGCAAGATCATATAATTATGAATAGTAAGTAGTAGGTGATGATTCTTCTCATGTTGAGAGAAAGAAGTCAAGTCTAAGTATGCTGAAAGTAAACTGCAGGGACCTAAAGGCAGATCAGAAATGGTCAGAAGACTTGAAAACTATTTCAGAAAGAAAGAAATTGACCCACCTTTTCAGTAAATGGTATACAACTTGATCATCAGAGAAATATAGATCATGACAATCGCTGAGCCCACTTGCTTTTTCCCACAGAGGCCTCAGGGAGGCTTATACCCAGGAGGTGTTGTGGCTCTGCCACGGGGTAGTCATCTTCCCTTTTGGTGAGTTTGCCTCGGGGTTGGGGGGAGAAAGAGAAAGAGATGTTAAGTCACAGTTTGATGCTACTACATTTCTAACACAGTGGCTAATAATGAAAATAGTAATTCCAATTTGGTACAGTGTTTGGGAGTATCTATCACAGCTGACATACACATAACTTGATGCTAAGGCATTTCCACACCTAAGTATACCAAACAGAAATGCTTTAACATATATCTACCACAAAACCTACAAGAATACCTTTAGTAGAATGCACTAAAGTAGAAACAACCCAAATGTTGAAAAGCAGAGTAACGCAATGAATTTAGTGTATTCATACAACAGAGTAGTAAAAAGAATGAATGTGCGAACCTTTGTTACATACAGCACATAGATGACTCTCACAAACATGATAAGTAAAATAAACCAAGCATAAAAGACTACAGATTCTATGACATTATAACAAGTATAAAAATGTTATAGTGTATGTTTTAGGTCAATTACTAATTACCTCTGGAGGAGGTGCTGGCTGTGAAGTGTGCAATAGGACAAAAAAAACTCGTGATGATTCTAGTTCCTTGGGTGCTGGTAATATGGAGGAGTTCACTGAAAGTTCATCAGGTTGTACTCTTCTAATTAATATACAAGGAGCAAGTATGCAGTGTCCCAAGGGAAAGATACTGGATAAATTTTATTATGTCAACTCCTGTGGTAAAGTTCTAGACTATTAGTTATTTACATTTTACATAAAGTTGTCTATTAGCTCACAAAAACTTTCATTCAGTTTTGTGGTGGGGGAAGCTCAATAGATAGCTCTTCTATAATGTTTTGTAAGTACTAGGGTAAATGTAAAAAAAAAAAAACAAAAACAAAAACAAAAAACCCTGAAACGTGGATAGCAATAAATCTGGCAATCCAAACATGAGATTACCACTCTCAATAATAAATATTATGGTCTGTCCTCCCATCTGTCAATAGTAAAATATTACAGAAGAATGACTCAGGACACAGGCTAATCTGATTTGTTATCCTTATTCGATACTTAGAAAAATAAAGACAAAAGCCATTTGGTTCAAAACGAGGGTGGGGGGAGGAGAGTGAGTATTCACATAAGAAGCACCATATCTGAATTTGAGGAAAGAATTTTCGTAGCTTGTTTAAACTGGCTATTTGCTTTTATCTTGGCATGCTTAAATTTTCTCCATATCAATATGGTGAATTTTATGTATTTTGTTTACATATCTGAAATAAATGTCAGCAGACTTAAGACTACTGTTTGAGGAATGATTGCCAAATTACTCAGTTTTTAATGGAAAGTCAGTAAGCAGTGTTAGCTTTCCGAGAAGTTGCCAATTTGTCTCTATACTGTGTACATATTTTCAACACTTTTAATATATGAATGAAAATGTTACAAAGTATTTCCTTTATCTCTACCTTAATTATTTGCTCATTCATTTTTTTTTTTTTTTTTTACTTTGGAAACAAACCTTTTCTATTTTTAAGACTGTAACATGGGAAAAGTGTTTATATGTTAAATACAAAAGTGACATAAAATTGTATATACAGTTGAACAACTATATAAACACATCAGAATTCTATGCATGGAAATGTCTACAGGCACACTTAACATCAAAAGATGAGCAGCAGTACCATTTGGATGGCAAACCGGTTTTTTGTAAAATTCCCAATTTTTTCTTAACAAGCAATAATTATTGATTACACAACAGGGAATAATGTCTTTAAAATACCTCACTGGCTGGTGGTTGAGTAGTGTAGTCAGCTATCACATAGCAAAGCAGTGGCTTTGGCCAATTCTTCAGGTGAGTGGCTCTTCCTGACAAATACATCCTTGCAGTCCCAGCTATCTTCTTCCTTCTTCCTACCTAGGTGGCCACAGAACACGTCACTTCCAACTCCCTGTTTTCCATTTCTTACCAATTCAGGTGTCAGCTCTGCTGCCACAGGGCCCACAAGTAGAGGCTGTGAGGCAGTGTTTTCAAAGAGGACTGGTGCCTCAGCTTTGGGCACAGATGAACTCATGAACAGATTTTCCTGTTGCTGGGCAAGATACTTTCTAGTTACAGATTTTGCAACCTTTATTGTTAATCCATAAATCCTTTATATATATATTTTTTTAATTTAATTTATTAGTTTTCTCTTCAGTAAATACAGGCAGTTTGGTACCATTATTTAGGCTCATCTGTGATCTACCCCTTCCCATTAGACCCTCCTTGTTAATGAAAATGGATTGAGAATCTTCTAATCCCATGATACTTGAAAATGTCTCATTTCCATGAGTCTCAGTAAAGGACAGTATTAACCTGTTGAGCTCTTATTAAATCTAAAAAAGTTTGAGGTTGATAAACACTAAGTGAGTTATAGCTAAAGGCTTTAGTTTGTCTTATAAACCCATCAAAGCTGATAAAACCTGGGAAGAGCTGAAGTCAGACATGTGTGTAGAACATGATCTTAGGTTCTATAAATCTCAGATTTCATGCCATCAGATGAAGAGAATAGTACTGTCCTCACAGAGCTGACACAAAGATCAAGAGTAGATGATGTCTGAAGCACCTCAACTTCCTGTATGGCACACTGTAGGTAATGTCATTTCCCTGTCCTCTGTCATGACTGATCTTCAGTTAATTAAATTGAGAGTTATTGTAATGTCAATCCCATCTCTATAATTTCTGTTTACTTGTTTTAGTTCTTTCGTTTTCCTGTTACTTTTTCCCAAATAAAGCTATAGGAGAGTAGTATTCTGAGCTATGACAAGAAACAAATTGTTACAATATTGTTAGGGAAAATAACGTTTAAAAATGTTTTAAATTTTTTTTAAAAAATCAAAAATACTCTTAGAGAACTACTGTTTTCTTTCAAATTTTCTTTTTTAAAATATATTTTTTAATTTATTTATTTATTTATTTGAGAGCGACAGACACAGAGAGAAAGACAGATAGAGGGAGAAAGAGAGAATGGGCGTGCCAGGGCTTCCAGTCTCTGCAAATGAACTCCAGACGCGTGCGCCCCCTTGCGCATCTGGCTAACGTGGGACCTGGGGAACGAGCCTCGAACTGGGGTCCTTAGGCTTCATAGGCAAGCGCTTAACCGCTAAGCCATCTCCCCACCCCTCAAATTTTCTTTCACTAGATTGGCTGATAAAATTTTTTACCTAATAAATCTGACATGTTCATTAAAGTCAGCTAATTTTGGGAGATTTAGGGGCCTACTGTGATCTGAATGTATTGTTTTTTTCTCCATTCATAAATTAAATTCTACTCCCCAAATGATATTAGAAGATGGGGTTTTGGGAGGTGGTCAGATCATGAAGAGAAAGTCCTCATGAATAGGATTAATGGCATTATAAAGGGTCCTCATACTCAGTTTCTTTACTTTTCAAGAGGTTGATTGTATGGAAGTATTAGGACAGTACATAAAACTTTATAAGATAATGATATGTAATGACATATGATACACAGATCACACATTTTGCTTAACAGTTGCTTTATTATTATTTTAGTTTTCAAACTAACTTTTCTTCAGCTGACAGAAGAAACTGTGATTTAATTTTTTAAAAATTTTTTATTTATTTATTTGAGAGCAGCAGACACAGAGAGAAAGAGGCAGAGAGAGAGAAAGAGAGAGTGGGTGCACCAGGGCTTCCAGCCACTGCAAACGAACTCCAGACACATGCACCCCCTTGTGCATCTGGGTAACGTGGGTTCTGGGGAATCGAGCCTTGAACCGGGGTCCTTAGGCTTCACAGGCAAGCACTTAACCTCTAAGCCATCTCTCCAGCCCCGAAACCGTGATTTAAAAGAAAGGAAATAACATGCCAAGCAGGTGTATACTAAATTAGAATTGGGATGCAGCTTTATGTCAGATGTCATTCTGAAGTCTCTAGTCTTAATCATTATGGCATAGAATGTAAATCTAAGCCATGAAAACTATAAAGTTGGGCTGGTGAGATGACTCAGTAGTTAAGAACACTTTCTCTGATGGAGGGTCTGAGGGTGTCTGAGAGATCACTTGAGTTCCAATTCCAGGACCCACATAAACAGCTGGGTATAGCCACACATATCTGTAACATCAATTTCATAGAGGAACAAAGACCTGAGACTCACTGGAGCTCATTAAAACAAACAAAACCAAGCCTACAAGCACCAGGAACAGCTAGAGACTTAGGTTTAAATGAGAATGGGTGAAGCCCAGGCATAGTGGCACACATCTTTAATTCCAGCACTTAGGAGACAGAGGTAGGAGAATCACTGTGAGTTCGAAGCCAACATGAGACTACATAGTGAATTCCAGGTCAGCCTGGGCTGGAGCAAGACCCTACCTCATAAAACAAAACAAAAAAACAAATAAACAAAACAGAATGGGTAAAAGAGCAATGGAGGGGGACACCCAATATTTGGCACTGGCCAGCACAAGCGAGTGCAACCTGCTACAGGCAAGCTCACAGAGGGGGGGTCTCTACATAGGTACAGACGTGTGCACACATCACCCCCCACGCACATGCAAAAGATAAATCTTTAAAATAAAAGCATGTGGTGTGATTACTATAAACCCACTTTTCTAGCCTACCACTCCCTCTGTTACTGGAAAGCTTCATTTATAAGCTGCTTTTATGTTTGGTATAGAATACAGTACAGCTTGTTGCTAAGTATTTTATATACTTGCTTCAGAAAGGGTTGTGAACTGAGAGTTACAAGGGTCTACCTCAAGATTTTATTTACTTGTGTTCTCCAAAGTCCATTCCTTTCTCCTATGAATCCAGTACAGACACATGATTTCTATATAAAACTGTGTTGTATACACCCAGGAAAGTCTGCTGTATTGCTTTTCAGAGCACTTTTCAAGCAACAAACCTGACAAAAAGCTGTTCTACGTAAAAAATTTAAAGCTTTTCCTGTGTGCACAATGTATTTTTTAAAAGAGGTTCTGGAGAACTGCCTCACCCCTTTTACCATGTGAAGGCATGGAGTGAAGATGCCATCTGAACACGAGAGCAAGGCTTCACCAGATACCAGGGAGAAAGAGAGAATGGGCGCGCCAGGGCTTCCAGCCTCTGCAAACAAACTCCAGACGCGTGCACCCCCTTGTGCATCTGGCTAACGTGGGACCTGGGGAATCGAGCCTCGAACTGGGGTCCTTAGGCTTCACAGGCAAGCGCTTAACCACTAAGCCATCTCTCCAGCCCAGCCCAAGTAATTTTGAAACTGAAACAGTATTTGAGTAAGGTTATATTAGTTGGTTCTACTCCATTCCAAAGCAGTACTAAAATTCTACCACAGGACCAAATGTCTGTATTAAGTACCAATTCAGGGTACATATGACACCCGTGAATAATTTGTCCCTAAGCATGTGGTTAAAATAAGAATGTATTGTGTTCTACAATGAGACAGGAGGACCATGTCTTACAGACTCAGTGGAATGGGAGTGGGAAGAGGAGACAAAAAAGGATAACCTGATGGGAATATGACCAACTTACAATATGTTCATATATTCAAGTTTCTGATAAAAATTATTTTTAAAGATAAAGACACTATTTAAAATTCAGTTTGAGGACTGGAGAGATGGCTTAGGGGTTAAGCGCTTGCCTGTGAAGCCTAAGGACCCAGTTTGAGGCTCGGTTCCCCAGGACCTACATAAGCCAGGTGCACAAGGGGGTGCATGCGTCTGGAGTTTGTTTGCAGTGGCTGAAGGCCACATTCTCTCTGCCTCTTTCTCTGTCGCTCTCAAATAAATAAATAAAAATAAGCAAAGAAAAACCCCTTAAAAATAAAATAAATCCAGTTTGACACTTTATTAAAATTGGACTTTAATATTTTTTATTATCAAAAAGTAGGGAAATTATTTTAGGCAACTAATTTTTATGGTATAGTTATAGCATTTTCCTTTTAAGGATATTATAAAGAAACACACAGTGATTGCCTTTTGAAATTTGTACTTTTTACTATTGGTTCACTATTGGTAAGAGATTTGGGTTCACAAAATCAACCTGGAAATACAGCTCATCACTAGAAGGAAGGCTCAAGGGGCCTGAAATATATCATAAAATTCTCATGTAAGGAAATCCTTAAATTTGAGCCCACAGCTAGTTTATTTTAGGTAGGTTAGGGTAAAAGGAATCATATTTGATGTTGCTTTCATAATGCATATGAAAATATTTGATTCTGAAATAAAGAAGACATGTAATATCTTTCTTTGGTTCTGTTATGACCAGTTTATTTTCTATAATTCAGTACAGTCTAAAGAGTGTGCTGAGTAGATAGAGTTTTTTTTGTTTTTGTTTTGTTTTTTTTTTTTTGTTTTTCGAGGTAGGTTCTCACTCTAGCCCCAGCTGACCTGGAATTCATTATGTAGTCTCAGGGTGGCCTTGAACTCACAGTGATCCTCCTACCTCTACCTCCCGAGTGCTGGGATTAAAGGCGTGTGCCACCATGCCCAGCTAGATTTATTTTTTTAATCACTTCAGATAACTCAGTCACATCAAAGACTTTACAGCCCAAAAATTATACTTTTGAGAGTCCCCTCCCCCCCCACGAGAGTGGTGTATCAGTCATGTTCCATTCAGGAGGAAGAAGCAAAATAGCAATTTATTTTCAACTGTCAAGTGTTCAGTGTAAGGAATTCTTGCCAGGGGTTAGAGTAGTGGGAATTGGTAGTAAAGGATTCCAGAATTCTGGTGCTGGGCATGATGGCATATACCTTTAATCCCAGCACTCGGGAGGCATAGGTAGGATGGCTGTGAGTTTAAGGCCCTACCTTGAAAAAAACAAAGAAAGAAAGAAAGAAAGAAAGAGAGAGAGGGAGGGAGGGAGGGAGGGAAGGAAGGAAGGAAGGAAGGAAAGGAAGGAAGGAAGGAAAGGAAGGAAGGAAGGAAAGGAAGGAAGGAAGGAAAGGAAGGAAGGAAGGAAGGAAAGGAAGGAAGGAAGGAAAGGAAGGAAGGAAGGAAAGGAAGGAAGGAAGGAAGGAAGGAAGGAAGGAAGGAAGGAAGGAAGGAAAGGAAGGAAGGAAGGAAGGAAGGAAGGAAAGAAAGAAAGAAAGAAAGAAAGAAAGAAAGAAAGAAAGAAAGAAAGAAAGAAAGAAAGAAAGAAAGAAAGAGAAAGGAAGGAAGGAAGGAAGGAAGGAAGGAAGGAAGGAAGGAAGGAAGGAAGGAAGGAAGGAAGGAAGGAAGGAAGGAAGGAAGGAAGGAAGGAAGGAAGGAAGGAAGGAAGGAAAGGAAAGGAAAGGAAAGGAAAGGAAGGAAGGAAGGAAAGGAAGGAAGGAAAGGAAGGAAGGAAGGAAGGAAGGAAGGAAGGAAGGAAGGAAGGAAGGAAGGAAGGAAGAAAGAAAGAAAGAAAGAAAGAAAGAAAGAAAGAAAGAAAGAAAGAAAGAAAGAAAGAAAGAAAGAAAGAAAGAATTCCAAAACTCTGAACAAACTGGAATAGCCAGTATAAGGAATAGCCCATACTCCAAGATGGAAGAGTGAGATGGAACATTCAGGGAAAGGTTTGACCATCCTCCCATTAACACTGAGATTCAACTGAGCATGATCATAGCTCACTGGATCACAGAGAAGTTTGCTAAGACACTATGGTGGTTGGAGAAATTGGAAATATGCCACCTGAGGTCTAGGAGAGGTCCTCCTTAGGGACAGGCCTCAACTATGAATAGTAAACAGATAAAAGGGGTGCTAGGGGAAGATGATCACAGAGAGACTATCCTACCAGCAGCACTTGGCTGCAGAGCTACCTAAGAGAGCCACATGCTGGGTATTGGAAATAAACTGCACATACTACAGGAGACTCATAACAAAAACACTAGACCTTAAAGAGCAAATGCTTTGTTGACAAAGCTCACTATACCAGCCACAAAAAATAGAGTCCAGTTCCCACACTGCAAAACAGACAATCAATGGTAGAAGCTGAAAAACTTTAGATTCATAAGTGGCATGGAAGTAAGGAGATTATATGTTTGAAAGTGAATATAGTAGGGGTTTTGTTCAGTGTTGTTGTTGTTATTGTTTTGAGACAGGGTCACACTATGCAGCACAGGATGACATTTTACTCACTGTCCTCCTGCTTCACCCTCCAGGGTATTGAGATTAAAGGAATGTTCTACCATGCGCCACTGAATATAGATTTTTAAATTAATTTTTAAAGTTAACATACCTTATGTGTGTGTGTATGTTTAATTATGGTCTTTTCATTCAAACTTTGTTATCCCTTCCCCTCCCACACTGCCCTTCCATGTCCCCTTGCCCACTCAAAAAAGAGCCCCTTGTACTTGCGTGCCACATGTATCTCATTACCTTCTTGTTTTTCTTTTTTTGTCTTCTCCCTCTCTTCCCTTCTGAGGGTTCCCTTTCTAGTTTCATGACCTACACCCACACAGTTGGTGATATTTTCATTTTATTTTGCTTTATGATCCTTATTTGCCTTAAATTATTAAAAATTAAATAGCTCATTCCAAAATAGAATTTTCAATATTGATTCTCATTGTTTTGACAACATTAATTTTCTAAAAATCAAATTCTACTTAAAAGCATTTGTAAATAAGTCTATGATTTGATTTAGAATATTGGGTGTATGTACATTATTTAGTTGTTTTTGTTATATTAGGATATATGTTACACATACGTTACCTATGTTGTTTGTATGGAATAATACCCGATGTCCAAGTGACTTTTGATGAAAATGCTATTAATCTGCATATTAAAGTAAAAGCCAGACTATTTCTCTCAAAATTAAAGGAGTTCCAAGAAGAATGTGAGGAAGTAGATGTGTGGAAGTAGCATATAAACACCAAACAACATGTTCTGGAATAATAACCGTAATCTTACTGCCATGAAAAATAATATATTTTACCATGCTAGTAACAGGAATCTTGTTCCTTTTTTTCCCCTGTTCCTCCATTCCCATTTAACAATACCTAAGATAAGTCACAATTTGCTCATTGCCAAAATGCTGCAAAACATTTTTTTTAATTCTTTTAAATTTTTTTGTTTATTTTTATTTATTTATTTGAGAGAGAGAGAGAGAGAATGAGAGACAGAATGGGTGTGCCAGGGCTTCCAGCCACGGCAAATGAATTCCAGATCTTGCGCCCCCTTGTTCATCTGGCTAACATGGGTCCTGGGGAATCAAGCCTCCAACCAGGGTCCTTAGGCTTCACAGGCAAGAGCACCCTCTCTTCAGCCCTTTTTTCATTCTTAATTACTGCTTTCTTCATTTTTCCTATCTTAGGAACCTGAAATTCATAGCATTTTTTTTTCTGAGGCCCTATTGCTTTAGAGCTGAACTGAAATTTTGACATTTGATTATCTGATATTTGCTATATAAACCTACAATGCCAGGATAAATTTGTTTTATCTTACTCCCCAATACAGTGTTTCATTGGGTTGATCTAACAGATCTTCATTAACTTCTTCCTACATGTGAGACACTGAGAAGACAAAAATGAATCTACCCTAAAGGAAATCATAGTGTATACAAAGAGGATACATTGGAATGACCATTGTTACAATGTGTAAAAGGCTACGTGATGTTCACTGACCCTTAAAAGATGTTCATATTCCAATACTACAGTTTGTGATCATGTTACTTTGTATGGAAAATTGAAATATTGAGACATTTTGATCCATTTACCCCCACATTTCCTTTTCCCACTCTTCCCACTAAAACCTTTCTTTCCAATTAATATCTGTCCTACTTTCATATTTGATTTTTATTTATTTGGCTTTTTGATAGGATTTTTATTTTGACCCCCTGAGCTAAATTAGGGTTGTTTACATTTACATGATTGTGGGTGGGAGGTTATTTATTAGAGAATAGTGGCTCTCACTAGTGCATATACTACTACTACATCTGCTCCTAGCTACTCTGGGAGCCATGGGGTGGGGTCTCATGAACACCTCCCCCATCCATAATGAGATATTGACAAGCTCAATCTTATGCAGGAAACCACAGGTGCTATGAGTACATAAGTGTAACCACCATTCACAATAGTCTGTTCTTGGCAATTTTTCCAGCTATCATTGGGTATTATTTTTTAATATATCACTTTTTACTGTAACTATACTAAGGCAATTTTGTAAGAATGACAAAGTACTGTGGGAGCTGGTGGAACTACTAGAAAGGTGATGTAATTTTGCTTATAATTACAAAGCATCCAGTCATTTTGTAAGTCTGAAATTACTTCAGGTATAAAGTTTTTTAAGTAAAATAGTTAACTCATGGTAACTGGGGAAATGACTCAGTGATTAAAGGAATTTTCTTTTTTTTATAATTTTTTGTTCATTTTTTATTTATTTATTTGAAAGTGACAGAGAGAGAGGGAGAGAAAGAGATAGATAGAGAAGGAATGGGCGCGCCAGGGCTTCCAGCCACTGCAAACGAACTCCAGACACTTGCGTCCCCTTGTGCATCTGGCTAACGTGGGTCCTGGGGAATCGAGCCTTGAACCAGGGTCCTTAGGCTTCACAGGCAAGCACTTAACCACTAAGCCATCTCTCCAGCCCAGGGAATTTTCTTATAAAGCATGATGGCCTCTGTTCAGTTCTCCAGTACCCATGTAAAGCCAGATTTACAAAGTGGCGCATGCATCGAGTTCATTTGCAGTGGCCAGAGACTCTGACACACCCATACCCTTTCTCTCCTTTTTCCTCCTCTTGGAAAAAAAATGTTTACTTAAAATTGATTTTCTCCTTATGATTTAGCCACTAACTAGCTATATTATTGTGTTTTTCTTCATTTTATTTCTAGGTATTTTATTTTGATTTAATATTTTTAAACAATTGTTTGAGAGTGAGAGAGAGATAGAAAGAGAGAGAAGAAGAGAGAGGGAGAATTGGCCTCTAACCACTACAAACAAACTCCAGTTGCAAACCCCACATTGTGCATCTGACTTATGTGGTTACTGGGGAATTAAACCTGGGTTTTTAGGCTTCATAGACAGGCTCCTTCTCTGCTAAGCCATCTGTCTAGCCCTGATTTAATATTTTTAAACTCTATAAAACATGGGTCATGATTTGCAGAGGCATTTATCATACCAATAACTGGGGGCTAACTCCACAATGCTCGACCCATTTTCATTAACAAGGAGGGTCTAATGGGAGGGGGTAGATCACAGATGAGCCTAAATAATGGTACCAAACTGCTTGTATTTACTGAAAAGAAAACTAATAAATTAAATTAAAAAAAAAAGAAAAGAAATTTAAAACTCAAAAAAAATTCTATAAAACAATTTCATAGTTCCAAAAGTAAATTGTAAAATATGGTTCAGTCAAATAAGTGTATTTTCTACTTCTATTCTGTCCCTTCTCCATAACTAATTGTTTTCATTACCTTTTAGTTTTTCATTGTCTTTAAAATTACATAGAAATCATAATTTATAATTACATTGTTAAAAGTCCTGCATTGTGAGTACACATACATACACATTTCCCTCCTTTAACAAAAATGTCATGTTCTCACTGTATTTTACATCTTCTTTTTCCACAGAGTAATTGTTATTCTGTAGTTCACTCCATAGTTAGATATTTCATTTGTAGCTCTGGGAGCACATTCTTAAAAGTCTCACATGGTAAGCATGTATGTCTACTATGTGTGCTATCAATCTTATTGTTTGGTAAACATCATAACACAATATTTACTCTTAAGAAACTTGTGGAATTTAAAAGTATTTTAAAATATATACCTGTCTCCAATATACAGTGGCTGGTCCAATAGTGTTTATTTTTATTCTTACCTATCTTCTTTTTAGTGAGCACTGTGCTGGTTCTGGGACACTGTCATCAGACTACCTCAGAATCTTCAGTCTGATTTTGCATCTTTAAATCTTTCATCTCCTTAATCTTGGTCACTTTTTGGCTTTTCTTTTTCTTTATCTTCCAGTCTTGGCCTTGAAGCCTGTTCATGGCATTGTTTGCCTATTTCTGACTCTTCTGTCCTGGATCTGCCATCCTAATCACTCCTGAACTGTGAATGTGATGCTGTCTTCCCTCCCTCCATCCCCACTCTTGTTTCTTCACTTGTATTATTGGTTTCCTGACCTCTTTTCACTCATTATATATTATTAGCTTCGCTCAAGAATAAGCTTTGTCACTAAAAACACAAATATAAAGCTAGGGAAGGAACTTTCAGAAGGTCTGAGTGTGCTTTCTTATCTTGGGATAGATTTCAACAAGGTTAAATGGCTGAAAATAATAAAGTAACACAGTTCAAGACTAGCTCATTGAATAAATGTAGGTTTGGTAATCTGGTGCCTGTCACAGTACTTAAAGCATTTCCTACAGGCAGGGTTTCTGGGAAAATAAATTCTATCAAGAAGTGGCCTCAAAAAAACTAATTTTAAGGCTGGAGAGATGGCTTAGCAGTTAAGGCACTTGATTGTGAAGCCTAAGGACCCAGGATTGATTCTTTAGGCCCCATGTGAGCCAGATGCACATGGTGGCACATGCACCTTGAGTTTGTTTGCAGTGGATAAAGGCCCTGGCACATGCATTTTTTTCTCTCTCTCCCTCTCTCTTTCTAATATGCAAATAAAAATAAATATAAAAAAACTAATTTTTAGTTCAGAAAATTGATTCCATGTCCATGAAGTCAGCATTTTCTCTTAGCAGGCATTGCAGCTAATGACATTAGTGAGATCCACGCCATACAAAAAAGAGAGGGAGGAAGGTAGAGAGAGAGAGAATAAAAATAAGCAAAATTTATGACTCTAGAAGTAAATTATTTTCATTGTTCTGTTTGAGCATGGTAATTAACCAAAAAAGAAAATAAGAAAAAAAATACCTTTTTAGTTATGATTTTTTAAAGTACTCCACTAATAGTAGATTAAACTTCACATGAATTAAAATATTATAAAATGAGTGCTTATATTTCAGTGGGAGAGCCATTCACCCTCAGTACAGAAGCTTGGCTTAATACAGAGTAGCCCAGACTTGAATATGTATTCATGCCATTTAGATAATGTTTTTAAAATGTCTCCTATTTTAACAAAAGGTTTTCTAGTATTATACAGGAAAACAAAGACTAATTTGGCTGACAAAAAAGAGTTTAAGCAATAAATAAAACCGTTAAAATTTGCTTGCTTTTGTTGGTGATGATGGGCTTTTACAGCCCCAGCATATTATGTCAGCTTTGCAAAGGAGCTTTATAATTTGTAACGTAAAATAACCTCCAAAAGAGTCATGGCCAATGTTGAACTACTTATTTCCACCTTATCAAATCCCTGGTATCACCTGAAAAGATGCAATTTCTAGAGGGCTAGTTTACAACTGTGTTCTCCTTGTTTTCTGTCCTTCATACATTAAATGCTTTGTTTTATTTTATTTTAACTGTGTGTGTATGTACATATATTCAGCAAACAGTGGCATTTACATAAGAGAATGTTTGAACATAGCACTAGTAGTTCCAAAGTTCAGTATGCCATAGGGAATTGGTAAAAGAATGCAGCTAAGCATTGTGACTTTTCTTTTTCTTTTTTCTGATCATTATTAATGCATATTTTTTGATGCACTAAATATGAATTTCTGTTCTATTTCTTTATATAGTTGAGTTTTACTTTCATCTAAATAAGTAAGCACGTGGATTTTATTTCTATTTTCTTCTTGTTTTTTGGAGTACTGGGCCAATACTCTGTCACTGAGCTACACCCCAGCCCACATCCACAGCCACATCAATTTTAAAGTCAAATCATACTTCTACTTGTAGCAGTAAAATAGTTATTTTGTCCTAATTTGTTGTAGTCTCACCAGTCCATTATGAAAGGCAACTATTTCAAATATTTATTGCTGTTTCTTTTGTAACTTACAAAATGTTTATGCTATGTCTTGATTTTGTCATCTGAAATATCATCTGTTGTCACTCTGCTGCTACAAAAGATAGAGCCCTACTTTGTTGTCCTATCCACCTTCTTGCTTCTCCTTCCTTTTCTTCCTCTATTTTGTGATATCATTCATATTTCTGTCATTTGTATAATGTGATTATATTTTTATGTGATTTTTATTATGCATAAAATGAATAGTTATTTCTTTGTTTCAGTTTTTATGTATTATTACTTATTTATCTCTCAGGTATCCCACTGAACTATATAACTTCTCTCAATGCATTCATTCCCATCAAATAATTGATCAAATTCATTTTTTTCTTGGCAACAGAGTGATTCTTCCCAGTGAACTCTTTATCTGTTTCATCATAAATCTTAGCCTACTAAGCTTTCACTAGTGCCCTTTATCTGTGCTGAACTCCCTATTTTCTAGGTTTCTTATATTTTTTATTCTTGTTTTTCATTTGGTAAAGTATGTTCTCTAATAACTTCCTGAGAAAAGACATTTTTTTTGAGATATCTGAAAATGTCTTTATTTAACTCTACAATTTGGTAGTTTGGCTGTGTGTAGAACTCTAGGTCATAAGTAGCTTCTCAGAAGTTTTGAAAAGTATAGCATGTGATTAAAAGATTATATAGTACAAGTAACTGGTTCACATCATATCAGTTGTATATATGGGCACATCGCATAACCTCTCTGTGCCTTTTGCTTTATCTAAAACTCAGGCATAAAAATTTTTAATGGTTAGTCTTGTCAGTTTTGCAGTTTAAAATCACACTAGAAATAAATGTCTGAGACTATCTGTGAGGTAATTTCTAAATTAGGTTCATTGAGGTGGGAAGACATACTCTATAAGTAGGTAGCACCTTTCTATTAGCTAGAGGTCCTGGACTGTATGAAAAGGAAAAAGTGAACTAAGCACCAGCAATCATTTCTCTCTGCTTCCTGACTGAAGACTGAATGTGACCACCTCTTTCATGTGCCTGCCTCCATGCCTTCATTGCCATGAAGAACTGTATCCCTTTGAATGTAAACCAAAATAAACCCTTCCTCCTTAGGTTGCTCTTGTCAGGTATTCTGTCTCAGCAATGAGAAAGGGAACTATTATAATATCTTATACCTCTAGAATTATTGACAAGTCAAAATATTTGGATTTTTTTTTAACTCTGGAGAGACATTGTGGTTTGGTTCAGAAAAAGTTGTTTTTTTTTTTTTTTGTTTTGTTTTTAATTTCTTCAACAACTCTCATCCCTCTAGTTTTTCTGTTTTTCCTTTCTGGCTGCTGTTATTTAAATAATAACTTGCCTTTTTGGTTTAGCCACTAACCTTTCTTTAAAATTACCATCTATCTTTGGTTCTACTTAAAGATATTTCCTCAACTTGATCTTCTGTTTTAATCTTCTTACCTTGCTTTCATCTTTAATTTTCAAGGCTTTATTCTCTTGGAAAGTTTCATATTCTTATTTATATCATTCTGATCTCTTTTGTTAGTTTTTCGTTGCCTGTGACAAAATAACTGAGCAAAACAAAAATAGGGAAGGAAGATGTATTTTGGCACACAATTAGGTTTCCAGTCTGTTATGGCAGAGCAGCTTATCTTATGGTGACCAGAAAGCACAAACAAGAGAATGGTTGTACTAGAGGGGTACTTATTTTTCCCCCTTTCCTATCTAGAGTGATAGCCAACAGGATGATGGCCAGCATATCTGGGGAAGATCTTTATTCCCTTAGTTACTTTATCTCCTAAATGCTTCTTAACCCAATCAAGTGTATCATCAAGATCAATCATCACAAATCCACTCTTGTTAATCTGACCTCAAAACACATGTCTTTAAAACATAACATTCCACTCCTGGCCCCCCAAAGACTCATATATCCATTTCATTATACAAATATATTCATTCTGTCTCTAAGAGTCCCCATAGTCTTTTTGTCCCATTTTAAGGTAGCGTCTCACTGTAGTCCAGGCTGAGGCTCACTCTGTAGTCCCAGGCTGGCCTTGACCTCAAGGAGATCCTCCTTCCTCAGCCATGCAAGTGCTGAGATTAAAGGTGGATGCCACCATGCCCACTTGAGTCCCATAGTCTTTAATATAGTTCCAATTTTTTTCAAAAGTCCAAGTTCAAAATATATTCTGAGACTCTAGGCCAACAAACCATTTAAAATCCAAAGAAAATACCGATTTCCAAGATGGAGTGGTACGGAATATACATTCATTTTTGTTTTGTTTTGTTTTTAAGGTAGGGTCTCGCTCTAGCCCAGGCTGACCTGGTATTCTCTATGTAGTCTCAGAGTGGTCTTGAACACACGGCGATCCCCCTACCTCTGCCTCCCGAGTGCTGGGATTAAAGGTGTGCGCCACCATGCCTGGCATAGAATATACATTCTTATAAAAGGGAAAAATAGGAGAATAACAGGAAAGGTGGGACAAAACCTGAAATCCTGTAGATCTATGTACAGCATCTAGGGCATATGATAGTGTGATAAGAATTGCAGAGGAGGGTCAGGTGTGGTGGCACATACCTTTAATCCCAGCACGTGGGAGGCAGAGGTAGGATTGCCATGAGTTCGAGGCCACTCTGAGGCTACATAGTGACTTCCAGGTCAGCTTGAGGTAGAGAGAAACTAAAAAAAAGAACTGCAGAGGGCTCATGTAGCCCTCCCCCTCTGGCCTTGCCAGTTGTAACCTACTTGGCCACTTTCCCAAGATGGCATTGTTCACTGCCTATTGCTTTCCTCAACAGAATTTGTTTTCTTGGCACCTCTAACTTCCTACAGTCTCCATTGCAGTTTTGGGTTCATTCTCAAAGTGTTGTGCATTCCCTGCTCAGGCGTTGCTTGCAAAGACATGATCCTGACACACATTATCTGCCCACAGATTTTCCTTTGAAAACTGGGTAGGAAGTCTACATGACCTTGTAACTCCTGCATTCTGCATGCTTGGAAAACCAGCATCACCTGGACTATGCAGAGGTCTACACATAATTCAAAGAGTATTAACGATCCCTTGGATAATGGCTTTAGTAGCCTTTGTGTACTTGGATGACTGAATTGCTAGGCAGCTAGATATGTGTGAGTTCTCTCAAGGTTTTTAAAATGAGTTAAAACATTTACAGTCTTGACTCTACAATAGGCAGAGTCTAACCAATTCCTGAGATGCCCTCCAGGCATCTTCCCTATTGTCCCAATACACTGTACTTGGCTTCATCTTAATGACCCTCATTTCAGCAGTGACACTTTCCCTTGATCCCAATTTTATAAATACTTCTTTTCTGACCAAACTAAGTTTTTCAAATACTTCTGCTCCACTGTTTGATCATGATTTTCATTGTAAAGTTGGCTAAAAGTAGCCACTAATATTTGAAATGCTGAGCTGCCTTGTAATTTCCTCCATCAAATTAAGTACAACACTTTTATTTTCTGCCTCATACAAGGCATCATGACAAGGACAAAAAGTATGCAGTTTCTTTGTCAGAATGCAATGTCTGTGGTTTCTAGTCCAATTCTCAATACAGTACTCATTCTCACCTGAAACTTTATGAGCAGTCTTTACTCTATACTCCTATCAACCTCCTGGCCTGAAGTCCCACTAGATTCACCCATTAAGCTTTGCTGCAATATTCTAGGCCTTCTGTAGCCCACATCCCCAAACTTTTCCAAACTCCTCCCACAAGCTAGTTCTAAAAACTCCTCAACTACACTGACAGGCGGGCATAATATTGATCCCACTTCTGTGGTACCATCACCACTGTAACAAAATATCTAGCAGAGCAACATAAGGGAAGGATTTACGCATTTGGTTTCAAAGGTTTGATACATACATCATGGTGGGATATTGTGACACAGAACAAGTCACATTATGGTTGCCATAATGCAAAAAAAAGAGAATGTGCTTGTTAGCTCTTTCCTTTTTTCTTTTATTTCATCAGGGTCCCCAGCCTATAGAATAGTGCTGCCCATAATTAATCCTCTGGAAATATCCTTTATAGAAACACCCAGAGGTGTACTTTGCTAATTTTCTCCACACTTCTCAATATAATCAAGTTAATCAAGATTAACTGTTATATCTATGTCAATATAGTGTTTGCTTGAAATTCTCTGTGCCATGCTTATGAAAGAAGTGACTTAGTTATCGTCTTCTTGTTAGGACAGGACACCTGTTCAGAAGGGAAGGTTTTATTGTGACTTACAGCTTCCACAGGAAGTTTGATCATCGTAGAGAAAACATGGCAAGAACAGACAGCTGAGTGTCATATCATTTCATCAGCAAAGAGGAAGAAGAGTAAACTTTGAAGTCCACCCCCCTCCCCAATGACATACCTCTTCCAGGTAGACTCCACCTCCAAAAGGTTCCACAAACCTGGGGATTCAATATATGAGGCTTAATCACAAACACGTGAAGCTGTGAAGTAAATTTTACATTCAAACAACCATACTGAGAAATTTTTTATTCTTTAGACTTTTTTTTGTTTGTTTTTTTGTTTTTCGAGGTAAGGTTTCACTCTAGCCCAGGCTGACCTGGAATTCACTATGGAGTCTCAGGGTGGCCTCGAACTCACAGCGATCCTCCTACCTCTGCCTCCCAAGTGCTGGGATTAAAGGCGTGCGCCACCACGCCCGGCTATACTTTAGACTTTTTGTTTTTAGAGGCTTTCATGTAATATCTGATAGTCCTTAGTTGTTCTTTTATTTATTTATTATTTTTTTTCATTTTTATTTATTTATTTGAGAGTGACAGAGACAGAAAGAGGGAGGGAGAGAGAGGGAGGGAGAGAGAGGGAGAGAGAGGGAGAATGGGCTCACCAGGGCTTCCAGCCACTGCAAATAAACTCCAGATGCATGCACCCCCTTGTGCATCTGGCTAACGTGGGTCCTGGAGAATCGAGCCTCGAACCAGGGTCCTTAGGCTTCACAGGCAAGTGCTTAACTGCTAAGCCATTTCTCCAGCCCTTATTTATTTATTTATTGACAAACAGAAAGAGAAGGAATGAGAAAAAGAGAGAGGGAATGGGTGTGCCAGAGCCTACAACCACTGTGAATGAACTCCAGATGCATGCAGCACCTTGTGCATCTGGCTTTACATAGGTACTGCAAGATCAAACCTAAGCCATTAGGTTTTGCAAGCAAGCACATTTAACCACTGAGCCATTTTTTTCTAGCCCCTGTTCTTTTATTTTTAAGAGGGAGGTAGTAAATAATTGCCTAGAAACTCTGTATATAGGGGTAACTTAATCATAAGTGGCCAGGAAAAGACTGAGCAATTTTTAAGAGCCTCATAGAGATCTAGTAGCTAGAGAATAATTTTTTCTTAAGCAGGTTAGCTTGACAAAGAATTTTTTTTTCAAAACACTCTTTTAATTCATACAAAAATTGAGATACAGCTGGGAAAGGAGGCTCACACCTTTAATCCCAGCTTGCAGGAGGCTGAAGTAAGAGGATAACTGTGAGTTCGAGGCCATCCTGGGATAGAATGAGAACCTACCTTGAAAAAGAAAAAAAATGAAGTACAAATACTCTTATTGGCAATTTCATAATACATATACATTTATTTATTTATTTGAGAGGGAGAAAGAGGAAGATAGAGGAAGAGAGAGAGAGAATGGGCACGCCAGGGCCTCCAGCCACTGCAAACGAACTCCAGACGTATGGCGCCCCCTTGTGCATCTGTCTTATGTGGGTCTTAGGGAGTCAAACAAGGGTCCTTTAGCTTTGCAGGCAAGCACCTTAACTGGTAAGCCATCTCTCCAGCTCCTTATTTACAGTTTTTATCCGTGTGCAAATGCATTTTTAACATAATTTCCTCCCATTACTTTCTCTTGTCTACCCTCTCCATTTTCTTCCACTGTACTCCTCCTTGCTCAGTAGGTTGATTATAGTGGCTCTAGGAGTCATCTAGCATAATGAGGATGAGGGTCTTTATTTTAACATGCTTAACACATGAAATTTCTAATTAATTCTGTTGTTTAAGTACAGCATTTCATTTTGACCTGAACTGTGAGTCTAGGGTCTAGTTCTTCAAATTAGGGAAGGGAAAATTTACTGAGCTAAGGATATCTATTCTGTTCAGTTAAACCAGTACTCTTGTTGTCTGTTCTACCATCGTCACTACTTTTAAAATGTCTGACACTTTCTATTCTTGAACCTGACTTGGAAATATTTTGGTAGGGACATCAGCTCACTGGCTTGTCTTGTAATCTTGGTGTGTTAGATCAAGTTCTATAAAAAAAGCAAAAACGCAGTTGTCAAGAAGGTTAGATATGCAAAAATATATTGGGAGGGCTGGAGGAATAGCTTAGCAGTAAGCACTTGCCTGTGAAACCTAAGGACCCAGTGCAAGGCTCGATTCCCCAGGACGCATGTTAGCTAGATGCACAAGGGAGCGGATGCGTCTGGAGTTCGTTTGTAGTGGCTGTAGGCCCTGGTGCGCCCATTCTCTCTCACTCTCAATCTCTCTCTGCTCTTTCTCTCTGTCTGACGCTCTCAAATAAATATGGAAAATAAATAAATAAAAATAAATAAAAAATGTTGATTGGGAAATGCCTGTGAGTAACAACAAATGGGTAAGAAACCAAAGGAAGCTGAGAGATTATGCTGATATGATTCCTGTGGAGGAGGAAAGAAAGGGAGGGAGGGAGGGAGGGAGGGAGGGAGGGAGGGAGGAAGGAAGGAAGGAAGGAAGGAAGGAAGGAAGGAAGGAAGGAAGGAAGGAAGGAAGGAAGGATGAATATATAGGGAAATAGTGGAGTAAGGTATGGTTTCAAAGATGTTTTGCCCTACCTAGGCTTACTTGGGAATCCTTGAGCCAGAGTTGGCCTTCGGGGTATCATATCTCACAGGAATGAGCTTGCATTGATTTTCTTACTTCTGTTTGCTAGTAGCTGATTATAGCCTAGCAAGCATGTATCAGTGGGAATGCAGTGATGGATTTCTTATGTGTATTTAGATTGCATTCAGACATTGAGAGGTACATACTAATTGTGGCCACATTTAGATTTCTGATCTGCCAACTGTCCACTTACTATCTACCGGCCACATTTTTTAACCTATCCAGTGTACTTCTGCCCCCTATCTCATTGTCTATAGATAGTTCAATAATGGTATTAAGGTTCCTATTAATTGTGCTTCAAAAGGTAGAAAAATGCATGCATTTAAACTACTGTATTTTAAGTAGAAATGCTGGTTTGCTTAGTCTTATAGTTCAAATTTGATTTCCTGGATCATATGCAGTATACAATTGTTATAATGTATGTATCTCTGATTATGTGTATAATGCAGTCTTCTTTACTCATGTGGTGAGACTCATTTGGAACTTTCTGGAGGCAGCAAAAATTGAGTATAAAGATATAAAAATGAGCTGGTTTGCTATGGTTTTCATTCTTCATTATGTAGATTTGTAAGGAAGGACAGTGAATGGGGGTGCTTATTAAAAGTACTAATCAAAAGGCTGGAGAGATGGCACTTGCCTGAGAAGCCTAAGGACCCATGTTCGACTTTCCAGATCCCACATAAGCCAGACGCACAAAGGTGAGGCAAGTGCAAGGTCGCACATGCCCACCAAGTTGTTGAGGCCTTTTTGTGCCAATTATCTTTGTCTCTCTTTCTTCAAAGCAAACAAAAATAAATAAATAATCCTATTAAGAAAATGTACTGATTAATCTTTGGGCCCCTTCCGGAGGGGGAATAGTGTAATAGGTATGAGTTGTAGTCTAGGAGCTTTTTTTGTTTTTTAATCAGCACTATAATAATTTTGAGAAACTCTTAATGGGCCAATATGCCATATCTAAGGGGAATAGAATGTGAGCATTGATATGCAGAAATGTAGTGAAAAATGATTAAAATTTTATTTTGTAGACAAAGCCAGATACACAAGATACACATGCATCTGGAGCTCATTTGTAGTGGCTAGAGACCCTGGCATGCCCATTTTCTCTCTCTCCCTCTCTACCTGCCTATTTCTCTCTCTCAAATAAAGAAAAATCAAATATTTAAAAAAAAACACTTTGTGGTATAGATGTAAAACTTAAGGACTTTTGTAAGTAATCTTCAAAAGATAAATGATAGCCTACACCTCCATTGGCAACAGGAATAGACAGAGGGAAATAGATTCATGAACTCTTTAAGACTAGAAATTCAGTCAGATGTTCTGATTAGTATTTGAATATCATCTATATTGGAGACTTGTCTACCCCTCATTTACTTATTTATTCAGTCTTTATATCAGCTTTTTCACTTCTTTTACTGTCTTTCCTTCTAGTACTGTCATTGTGCCTATGCTGCACTTAATGGTGTCATATTTCTCAAAAGCTCCATTTTTTTTCTATTCATAAGACTGCATGCTCTGTGTTCTATATCACTATATCAAGCATGTTAATCTTTTAAAAATTTTATTTATGTGTGTGTATGTGTGGGTACACTTGTGTATGTAGGTGCACATGTTTGCACATGAGTGTAGAAGCCATAGGACAACCTCTGGTGTCTTGCTTAGGAATGTCATCCACCTTAGGGTCTGTCATTCATCTTTAGCTCACCAATTGGGCCAGTAAGCCCCAACGATCCTTCTGGCTCCAACTTCCCAGCACTGAAATTGCAGGTGGTATGCCCAACATTTTTATTTGGGTATTTGAGATAAAACTAAGGCATTGTGCTTGTGAAGCAAGAACCTTATGACTAAGTTATTTTCCCAGCCCAAGTTTACTTATTCTTCAGCAGCCCAAATATGTTTTCTGTTTGGTAAGACATTGTTGTCATACTTTTCCTGTAATTCTTCCAAGATTTCCTATCACCCCACAGCATATTTATAATGGCTCCTTTGAAGTCTTGTCTGCTAATTTCAAAATATGGGCCAACTCATAGGCAGTTTCTTCTCTGCTATTTTCCTTGTGCAACAGTCACACTTTTCTATTTTTGTGTTGTCTTCTAACTTTTTATTATAGCAACACCCCTTTTCACTCTGGGGCTTGGTGATCTGGTGAGCTTGTTTAGTGATTTACTGATCAAGTTCAATGCAACTTCTGATATCCTTCTTTGTACAAAGTATCTAAATAAGTTCTCAACCCACAGGAAAGGCTGTGGCTTCAGTTGGGCTATGTGATTTTCACGCTCCTCCTGATTTCTGTACTATCTCTCTGCTATTTGCACCTCATACTAATTGCTAGTTGGATAATTTATTGTTTTTGACAAGGTTCTGTGTATTAAGTTGTTCTATAGCCTTATCCAATTAACATCAGGCCCCTTGTCAGGAACAGGGTTTGCTAGTCTATGAAGCTTTCTGTTTTTCCCCTAAGAGAACTTTCACCGTGGAGCATGACCTGGGGAAGATAGGGACCTCACTCCTCACTGGCTATTCCATGCATACCTTTCTTATTGAGCATGGGTTTTATGATGTGGGGCAGGGTGTAACATGAATTGGTGCCCACTCCTGGCTGTACTATTAATCAGTTAAATATTTCATAGCCTAAAGGGAGCATGGCACCTGCCAATATTTACCAGGTGCTGCATGTACTTGGAATAGATGTTCTACCTAGGAAGCTGAAGGAGATGGTAACTGCTGCTTAGCTGCCAACCCATCTCCATAGCTTCCTTGCCACTCAGAGCTGTGTGGAAAACAATGACTACTCTGCCAGTTTTCTTTTATGAATCCAATGCATTTAGCTGGCGATGAAGATAGGTAGATGACTGCTCTACTGGCCTTTGTCTGTCACCTGCTCACCATAGAATTCCAATAGCATGAGTTTAGCCAGTGTTTCCATGTTGCCAAATACACTCTGTAGGGCTCTTCCTCAAGAGGCTGGTCTGTCACCTGACTGCTGAGCCCCTTAAAAACAGTGCTCTCTGCAAAACAGAACTGTAGGGGGATGGTCACAATTTCCCTATAGTCCCTCTCTCCATTACCAAGTCTTCCCATTGCTATTACCAAGTTTCTGTAAATTTTATTAAATGATTCTCAATTTGTTGTGAGCTGTTTGATCTGTCTCCAGAGACTTTAAATGATTGTGTTTGTTGATTTTGACAAACTGAATACAGTCAGCCTTCTGTGCCTGCTGGTTCTGAATCCAAAGAATCAACCAACCATGGATTGAAAATATATGGGAAAAAGTGTATGTGGATTGAACCTATACAGATTTAAGTATTATAGTTTAACAAGTATTTACATAGCATTTACATTGTATTGGTATTATAAGTGTTTTTTGTATTTCAAAATATTTTTATTTTTTTATTAGTTATATATATAGTATGTATGCAGCCATGATAGTACCATTGTTAGCCTTCTCTCTGTTATCCCCCTTTGAGGATTGTGGGTGTTGCATTGTGGGGTTGGCCATCAGTTATGGGGGAGAGGCAATGTCTCTGAGTATAATGACCCAACTTATGGCTCTAACAATTTTTCCCTGAATTTCCCTGAGCCATGTTGGGTTCATTTTAGGTCTATTTCATTGACAAGGTCTTGGGAGTCTCTTTATCTCTGAATATCTGAGTTGGTAGGAGTTGAGTGTTCTCTGTGTCTATCTCCTTCACCCTTGTGCTGATATCGGGTTCACCAAGAAAGCAGCACTCTTGCTCATTTCTCCAATAACTCTATGGTGTCAGCTGGAACCCCAGTGAGGTGTGATGGGCTGATTCTCTCCTCAGGTTCTGCGTCCATCTGAAAAAGAGAAGCAAATTCTCCAATGGAGAGTGAGGTCAGTGCAAGATACATGGATACCCATTATTATTTTACAGAGAATTTAATAGGTGTAGGCCCTCTTGTAGCCCACTATTGCTGGGAGCTTGATATTGGAGAGAGGGCTTGTTTTTGGATATGGTTATAACTTGTTTCCAAGATTCAGCTATAGGTTCCGTTCCACTGAACAGATAAGTTAGCCAAATCAAGAGCAGTTGGTAACCCACCATGGCTGTGTGCCGCTATTGCACTTGTGTGAACATCATGTCAGGTTGATTGCTGCTCAGTAGCTTAGACCATAAGTTGCTTAGACAGATGTTGGTTATTTTACCCCAGTCGCTCATGTAATACCTTCTAGTACTAGACAAGCTTACTGTCTGGAGATTATTTCTCTTCCAGTTTCCAGTCAGGTCACTTCAAGTTCCATCTCAACTGCATATGGTGTCTTCAGCAGTAGGGTCTCACCATTAACCTTTGGTGGGTCACCAAGTACTCTGACAGAATTCTTTCTTCTTTTGGGAAACCTTCTAGGTCTCTCTGATGAACAGCTCAGTGTGGATGTTACCAACATGCTGGTATTCTGAGTTATAGGTCAGAGTATTTTTGAAAGGATTTAAAGTAGAAGTTACATGCAAATACTGTGCTATTTTAATATACGGGATTTGCACACCCACAGATTTTGTTATCTGTGGTAATTCTGAGTGTCATCCTCCTCGGATATCATGAGAGGACTTTGTATGTCTCTTCAGAGAAGAAGTATCCCTGAGCTCATCATACCCAGAGAAACATGTACTCACTGTGTTTTAATAGTTCTGTGTCTTAATACAAAACAAACTTTTCAAGTTTATAGTCATGTCATTTGAAGTAAAACAGAGAGTTTTTGAAAAATACTGGGATTTCTTTACTAAAATTGTCTCTGCTTGTATTTGACTTTTGTCAAGAGGTTTTGATTCTGTTTTTAGAAATAATACGGATAAATGATTTATCTATAAGATTGAATTTCATAGTTGAACAATTGTAGTTCTAAGAAGCTTTATATCAGATAATTCAGAATACACATGCTGGGGACAGATTTCTGGGGTTCACAGTCTTGCTCTATATCTTATAAGTTCTGTGGATGAGTTCCTAAACTGCTCTTTACCATTTTTAGATATGAATATCATCTGTCTCTTTGAGTTGTTATGAGGATTAAATCAGTCAGTTCATTTAACATAGCCTGACTCATAGTAAATATGTAATAAATGTTAGCTGTTGGTTATTGTCAGTAGACATATTAAAGGCAAATAATTATCACATCTGTGTATTATCAGACCAATAATATTGTTTATAGCCATATATCTTACTGATATTCTGGTTCCTGACTCTGTTGTAGTATGATCTTTACTTCCCTCTAGTGGAAGAAAATCAGATGTGATGTTTTTATAAACCTGCTTTCAGAATTTTGAACATTAACCTAAAAAAAAAAAAAACATATATACATGAAACCTTTAATCTTAAGTATTCTTTCAAAGCAAACATTTTGGAGGGCCATACAACTTATAATATTAAATCATGTAGTATATAAAATAGACAATGACATAGAAATGGTAGGCATACGTTGCTTTGTTTAAAGCAAATGCATTCTGTAGTGGTAGTGCCTTGAAGTTTTCCATTTGCAGACATAGTTACAAAACATGCAGAATAGCATTGATACCTTCTTGCTGCATGTAAATGTTATTTCTTGGCCATTCTCTTAGTTTCTCATTAGCTTGAATATGCCAATAAGAACAGATTGCCATAAAGTTTGAACATTTTAGTTTCATCGTACACATAGGGTGTAGAATAACAGAAAGTGTTCTGGATTGGGAATCAAAAACTTGGGATTTTCTTGTACTTGTGGGATAAATTAGCCATGTGGATTATAACAGGTCACCTGCCTATCTAGGGCTTCATTTTCCTTCTAACTGAAATGTGAAGATAGACCAGAGCTTGTGATGATAGCTTACCTTCACATCCATTTTTAAAATCTTTAATTCAGTGAGGCATATGCTCCCCTGTGGCAAAATTGTGTAATGGACATAGGTTTAATGAATGGATTCTATGTGCTTGGGCAGGAATGTAAATCACCAACTACAGAATACATTGGCAAATGCTGAGATTGTTTTTGGCATAAATGGGGAGGATTACTAGATCATAGCATGGTCTGTCTACCTTAGCTGGAGAAACTGTTAAGCACATCTTTGAAACAAAGTTATCAGTGGAATTTGGATGGATAAGTGGGGCTTATCAGGCAAAGAAGGAAATACATAGAATTTTCAAACAGAAGAAGCACCCTTTTTTATAGTGATGAGTTTTCATATTGATATTTTCATTCACGTACATCATGTACATTAACCATATTCAATCCTGTATACCTTCTCCTTTCTCCTTCGCCCCCTGCAGCTAGTCTCCTTCCTTTCCTATGGAATCAATATGGAGGTTCCTTAAAAAGCATGTTTTAGAGCATATGAGGATGGGATCAAGGAAGATGACAGAAGCAAATGAAAAAAGAATAGAAATGTAATAATCAGGAAAAAAGATACCTAAAGTGGCTATATTCTAGTTCCAATCATGCTGTTAAATACATTTGTGGACCCTAGTTAATCTGTTGGACTTAAAATCACTTTGGAAGACTTTTCTTCAAAACCATACTTTCAAAACCATATTAATGGATTATAACATTTTAGTGTGGAATGGAGCCCATTGAAGGGCATTGGAGTAAGATGATAATATCTTCTTTAAGATAACACTTTAAGAGTCTCATGCTCCAGTGACTGAGCTAGCCAGGCAGCAGTGGCTTATGATAACACTTTAATGAGTAAAATGAAAAGTAGAAATGAAAGGCAATGGAATCCATTAGAAGTCTGTTGCTGTGGTACAGACATGAATTGGTGAAGGCTGTAACTAGGGTAATAGCAGGAAAGGGAAAACAGTTTTGACAGGTGATGCAGAAATATAATGGATAGGCTTTTGCAGCTGTGAATAGGAAGTGGTGAAGAAGCAGTAGTTGGTATAAGGATGACTGCAAGGAGTGCCTATAAGAATAATAGTGTTAGCAAACGAGAGGCCATATGCTTACAGCTATGTGGATTCTGTTCCATACTATATAGAGCCAGAGTCACTGATACTAGAAACTTCAACTGAACCTGTTTCCTCCCCCAAAATCTTATGGCTTATTTGAGTTCTATATAAGCTACATTATATGAATGATTTCCCTAAAAATTATAGATGAAATAATGCTAAGTTAAAATAGACATTGAGGGCTGGAGAGATGGCTTAGCGGTTAAGCGCTTGCCTGTGAAGTCTAAGGACCCCGGTTCGAGGCTCGGTTCCCCAGGTCCCACGTTAGCCAGATGCACAAGGGGGCGTACGCGTCTGGAGTTCATTTGCAGAGGCTGGAAGCCCTGGCGCGCCCATTCTCTCTCTCTCCCTCTATCTGTCTTTCTCTCTGTGTCTGTCGCTCTCAAATAAATAAATACATAATTAAAAAAAATAAACATTGAGGGCTGGAGAGATAGCTTAATAGTTAAGACATTTGCCTGCAAAGCCTAAAGACCCAGGTTCAATTCCCCAGTACCCACATAAGCTAGAAGTACAAGGTAGTATATGTGTCTGGAGTTTGTAGTGGCTGGAGGCCCTGGCACACCCATCCTCATTCTTTTTCTCTCTCTTACAGATAAAAGAAATATATTTTTAAAATAGCCATTGAACTAGTATGGCTTTAGTAATTACTAGCTGATGTTCACATTGCTCCTTTCTTTTGGTTAAACTTGGTTTAATTGACATTTGTCAAAGATAGAAAAGAATGATTTCCATCAGAAATAGTCGAAGAGGGCTGGAGAGATGGCTTAGCAGTTAAGCACTTGCCTGTAAAGCCTAAATGAGCCCAGTTCAAGGCTAGATTCTGTAGGACCTAATGTAAGCCAGATGCACAAGATGGCCCATGTATCTGGAGTTCATTTGCAGTGGCTGAAGGCCTCTCTATCTATCTACCTATCTCTCTCTCTCTCTGTCTGTCGCTTTCAAATAAATAAATAAAAATAAACAAAAGAATAGTCAAAGAAAAAAGTGCTCCGAGTCATGCACCATTCCAATATACTTTCGCATATTTTATGAACTCTCTGATCTTCTACACAATCCTGCATGAGAGCCATTATGTTCCTTTTCCCATTTAACAAATGAAGAAACTGATGTTTTACGTTAATAAAGCTACTAAGTGATAGAAGCAGGATGTAAAGACAAGTCTGTTACTGTATCATATAGCCACCTTCCTGCAGAAAGTGTTGGTGGGTGAAAGAAGTGCCAGATATGTAGAATAGGGTGACCAATCATCCTGGTTTGCTGTAACTGGGGCTTAGTTCTCAAGGCACAGTGCTACAGCCAGGAATGTTGTAGGGAAACCAAAAAGGCTGGTATCTAGTCTTGGGAAAAGTCACATTTATGATATAAGCAGTTATCTAGAATGACATAAATAATGTATCAGTTATATTTGTTTCCCATTGTATTGTGTTATGACTTAGGCCTTTTGTTGCTACTAAGTGGCCAGTGATTCTTTTTGTAATATTGTTATTTATTTGCAAGGAGAGAAACAGAGTGGCAGGGGAGGACAAACACGCCAGGGCCTCTTGCCAGTACAAACTCCAGACGTACGCACCACTTTGTGCATCTTGCTTTACATGGGTACTGGGGTACCAAATACAGACCAACTGGCTTTGTAAACACTATCCACTGAGCACTAACCACTGAGAAATCTCCCTAGTCCCTCAGTGATCCTTAAGGTGGAGAGAAGTTGGGGTATTGCCTTATCTACCTTGCATCTTTATGGTAGTTTTGTACATCTCACTTGTCAAGTGAGTTGGCTATAAATGGCTAATATAATTATTCTCAAAATTATGCCAATTCCTAGAGTAGAAGATGAAGCTTAAGATTTTATGGATTCCCAATATAAATATTTAGGTTATTGCCTGTCCTGATCCTGATATTATGACAGAGGTATCTAGATAAGTCACTTTGGTGTTTGTTCTTTTCTTATATTTTACTGCAAAATCTTTTGGGGCAGAGCATCTACTACTTTAATAGATTTTAAAATGATGCCTAACTCAAAGTAAGTTTAAAGTTGCTGATCTAGATAGCTGCTGCATTTTTAGTACTTAAGGTGCTTCCTGATTTGAAGAAAAGATGAAATATGAAGTTTATTATTGGGGTAGGGCAGTATATTATTTACCAACATTTTACCAAAACAAGGAAATATATACTCCTCTCAGGACCATGTGTCACTTAGCCCAGAGGTTCACCGTGCACAAAACATTGTTTTTGCCACTTTGCACCACTGTTGAATGATTCCACCTTTGAACAAAATAGTTCTACTAGTATTTTTCAAAGTATTGTGACCAGTTTAAATAGTTAAGAGTAGACTGGAGAGATGGCTCAGTAATTAAAGGTGCTTGCTTACAAACCCTGATGGTCTGTTTTCAATTTCCCAGTACTCACATAAAGCCAGATAGACAAAGTGGTACCTATGTCTCGAGTTCATTTGCAGCCACAGGACTCCCTGGAACACCCATACTTGCTCTCTCTCAATAAATAGATGATAGATGACTGGTAGGTAGGTAGGTAGATGATAGATAGATACTTGAAGACTAAAAAGAAAACTATTTAGTCTACACACATATTAGTGAACAACTGTTTCTTGATATGTACCCTGGATTTTGTCAGTACACCAACAAAATATAATATAAATCTGCAGTGTCAGAAAGATCCATAATTTTAAGTTATTTATTAATACAATTAGCTGATTGCTTTTTTGCATGTGGTGCACCTGTGTTTGTACATTTAGACATATACCTGTGTGTGGAGCCCAGCTGTCAATTTCATATACCTTTCTCACTCACTCTTTCTTCCTGTTATGCTGTTCTTGTGTAGGTAGCATTAGCCCCTGTGAGGTCATGAATACCACGACCACTTTGTATCTGGGAAACAATATTGCAAACACTCCTCCCCATCCTTTAGTTCTACCTTATTTTTTGAGACATGATTTCTTACTGAACCCAGAGCTCCCAGATTCAACTAGGCTAGTGAGCCACCATGTCCCAGGGATCTCATGCTTTTTGAGATAAATGTCACTCATTGGTGGGGATCTGTTGGTATAAATTTGTTTCGTACTTTTTTTTTAGTTGAGCTTCACCCTGTATATTATGCTCTCCTCAAACTCACAGCAGTCCTTCGAGCTCAACCTTCTAAGTACTAGGATTATGTGAGCTACCACGCCTGACTATTTTACACTATTTTATAAGATTATATTAACGAAGGATTCTATGATGGGATGGGAAATTTTATGTATTTTTTTTAAAAAAACTATAATTTCATTATGCTATATTGGTCATTCACTTATTTCTATATTAAAATGTACTACAAATTGCTTACTGGGGAGAATTTTGACCCTGCTGAAATCATTCCTTGTACTGGAATAAACGCTTTTGGGAGAGAAAAGTGAGTAGTAGGGAAATCTGTTCTGGTACTTGTTCTTTGGGAGAGTCTCATCTATCAGTGAATAAATCAAACTAGAAGGTAAATATAAATTTGCACTATACTCACAGTTGAGTAATTCCTTGAGTAGAAGACTCAGCCATATTTTCTTTTTTTAAAAAATTTTTTATTTATTTATTTGAGAGTGACATACACAGAGAGAAAGACAGATAGAGGGAGAGAGAGAGAATGGGCGCGCCAGGGCTTCCAGCCTCTGCAAATGAACTCCAGACGCGTGCGTCCCCTTGTGCATCTGGCTAACGTGGGACCTGGGGAACCGAGCCTCGAACCGGGGTCCTTAGGCTTCACAGGCAAGCGCTGAACCGCTAAGCCATCTCTCCAGCCCTCAGCCATATTTTCTAAGAGGTAAATAATTTGATTTCTGGGCTGGTGAGATGGTTCAACAGCTAAATGTGCTTTCTTGCAAAGCTGATGGCTCAGGTTCAATTCCCCAGTACCCTCATAAAGTCAGACACAAAGAGAACCTGCTATAAACTAATTTGATTAATTTTTAATCTAATGTTGCCTCTAACTCACAAGTAGTTTTTTAAGCAAATACGTCTTTTTTCAGGACATTATAACACCTCAGAAAACAAATATTAGTAAATAGCATTGAATGAGTCACCTGAAACCACTATTAAATATCTAACTAGTGAGCTAGAGAATTGGCTTAGCAGTTAAGGCATTTGCCTGCAAAGCCAAAGGACCCAGGTTCCATTCCTCAGAACCCATACTAGCCAGGTGCACAAGGAGGCCTGTGTGTCTGGAGTTCATTTGCAATGGCTAGAGGCCCTAGCACCCATCCCCTCCCTCCCTCTCCCTCACTCTTTCCCTCTCACTCTTTTTCTCAAATAAGTACAGATAAATAAATAAAAATTTAAAAATATATCTAACTAGTAAGCATAATGATTTTTAGGACTTCAGTATTGATTAGGAATGACCTGAGAATTTAAGAATTTAAATCCATAGTAAATAAATAGCATGTTAAGCAATTATTTACTGACTAATCCTGATGAGAAAAATGAGAGGAAGACAAGTAATTCTCACTGCAATTTGCTTTATTTTATTTTACAGCTGATAGATGTTTATAGATATAATGTTGAATTTAGTTTGAAATTGTTATTAAGCACATCATTCTGCTTTAACATATTCATCACACTAATCAGAGATTAAAATTATGGGGAAGTGTATTACTCAAACCCATTAATTTGTCGATACTCTATGCATTAAGATTGGGTTTTTAAATTAATGCACATTTACCTAGTTTAAAAAATTTACATCAGTCAAAGGTTCCCAATTAAGTGTATGCTGCTTCCTTTTAACATTCACCAGACAGATAAGATTGTAGGTCATAGGATTAAAAATGGAGGTCACTGATTTTAAGACATAAAGCAAAAAAGGTTGAGTCATTTTATTAATATTTGTCCAAATGGACACATTAGAACTGGTTTTAATTATTTCCAGGACATAGAATATTCTGCTTGTATTTGGAGCCTGGAACAGTTCTTAGGGAGTTTTAACTATTGTGCTTCTGGTATTACCTAGAAATTGTTTCGAAATGGATGAGAATACTTCTGTATTTTGTTAGGGAAAAATAATCAGTATCGGATTTCTGACCGTCACTACTTACAGTGCAAATGGAAGTAATTGGATATGTAACTGTCTTGATAGCTAAGTCATTGTTTCCATGTTAGCACTGTTAATGTGATTGGATCTAGGCACATAGAGCAATGACACAGCCCCAGGAGCCACTGTGATATGATGTAATTAGAAAGCACCGGGCTTTTATTATTAGTCCTGACCATCTTCGCTTACTACTGATGGGCGTTTTTAGCAACTTATTTATATTCGGGAACCCAGGGCCTCACTTTTTTCCTCTTTAAAAGGAGGACAGATACATGTATGCGTAAGAGTGACTACAATCATTAAATGAGTACTTAAAGGAGACATTTTAACACTTGGCATGGTGAGGCACGCCTTTAATCCCAGCACTCAGTAGGTAGGAGGATTGCTGTGAGTTCAAGGCCAGCCTGAGGCTTCATAGTGAATTCCAGGTCAGCCTAGACTAGAGCAAGACCCTACCTCAAGAAACCAAAAGCTGAGGGCGGCGGCGTCGGGGGGGTTGGCGTGGAGGGAGTGGGAGATTTTAAAATTGCAAACATTATATAGTAAGCTCAAGTGTTATATGGTATAGTATATTGTTAGAATCCAAAAGCATACATAGGACTGATCACCAGTGATGTTAATGGTTATTGGCTTGTTTGGTGACTTAAGCAAGATAAAATAATTTTATTGAAAAAGAATAAAAGGGTGATTTAGATTATCATAGTGGAAAGCTCCAGATTTTGCTACTAATTGATAAATTGGAGTTATTAAAAGAAGCTGTGGAGTTTCCTTTTTTGGAAGTATTTTTGAAGAATGCATTACTGAGTTTAGATTTTTTTTAAATTTTTATTTATTTTTGTCGAGGTAGGATCTCACTCTATTCCAAACTAACCTGGAATTCACTATGTCGTCTCAGGGTAGCCTTGAACTAATGGTGATCCTCCTACGTCTGCTTCCTAAGTGCTGGGATTAAAAGCTTTTTTAATGACAGCAAAATGTGTGTGTGTGTGTGTGTGTGAGAGAGAGAGAGAGAGAGAGAGAGAGAGAGAGAGAGAGAGAGAGAGAGAGAGAGAGGGAGGGAGAGAGGTATTGATTGATTGATTGATTGATTGGAAAAAGAGAGCTTTGGGTGTGGAGCTCACTCATAGAATGCTTACCTAGCAGGTGCAAGGTTTGATTCTCACTCCACAACAAACACATGCAGAAAAACTCATCTTCAGTAAAGAATAAGCATTAAAGCAGAAAAATTCATCTATAACTACACTATTTCAACTTGGTAGCCACTAGCTAAGTGTTGTTACTGAGCACATAAAATATGGATAGACTAGTCCCCTTCACTTCTTAACTCTCTCTGATCCCCTATGTGTCAGGGATGTTTCCAGGCTTCCTTACCTTACCCAGACAGGCTAAGAAGGAAAGAATTTATTTGGGCTCAGGGGGGTTCCTCATTTGCCTTCCCTCTTAATCTTTCTTAACTCTGTAAAATAAATCTCATAATTCATAATCTTAAACAACATAGCTAGACTAACTTTAGATATGCTATAAGTGTAAAACTCACACTGGATCTAAGAGAGTACAAAATTAACATATTTTAATTGGACTGTGTACCCAATTAAAAAAATAACATGAAGTATTCTGATTAATAGTAGTAAAATAAATAATAAAAATGCTTTTCAGGAATGCAGTTCTTAAAAATAATCACCTGAAACTGATTCCTTAACTATTCCTTACTTAAGATACTCTCAGATAGGCAGACTCTGAAACCATACTCACTTGCTGTGTTCTGATAGCCCAAAATTCATAGGAAATTAGTAGTAGTTCTAAAATTGTATTACATGTTGATTTAACTTAAATAATGTTATTGATTTGAGTTAGAAAATTAAATATTACATTCCATATTTCTAGCGTCTCTTTTAGAAGGAAATGTTTAAGGAAATGAACTGAAATTTTCCTGAGAAAAAATACAAAATAAAAAAAAGTATAACAGAGAATGGGGAGTTACTAGTCTTTAAACAAAGCTATATTTCAAAATATAGATGGTAACTCTAAGCCATGTCCTTCACAGGTATGTTCTGTGGTAGTATCTGTAAGTGATCAGATAATCACAATTTACAGCAAATTATTACTATCTACTTTCAAATTCCTTCTTACTCTGCCTCATGAGTTGATTTGTAGGCAAACAAGAGTTTTAGTCTGCTATGTCAGTATGGGCTTAGTAACACTCAATATATGTGTATTTATTTAATACATGTACCCATTTTAAAATAATTATTTTGAGTTTAATGTTTTTAGGATCTGCAGTTAGACTGTACATACATTGAATTTGTTTAAGTGTTTTTATATTTGGACTATTTGAATTATAGCAAAGTTATGCAATCATTTACTTTACTGTCTATATCATTTCAAATATAGTTTTATATTTTCAGTTTTGTGCTGCCCAATCAGCATTCTGATTTTAGTCCCTAAAATGTTACATCCAGTGACATTTATATCACTTTAGCCTTTGAAGGCATGTCTACCAGCAATTCTGCTGTTTGTTTGAACAGTGAGTAGGTGAAAAGTCTAGACCAAAGGCTTGTTCAACTGTTTATCATGCACACATGTATGTCTCAAGCATAGGACCCTTTAAGGTATCCATTTCTGCTTATACGCCTTCAATGTGCAAATGCTAAGTGTAGGAATTGAAGCACATTGTAGTTAACATGAAAGGGGCAAAATAGACAATAAGCTAAAGAAAGAGAAAGAGACCAGTTTGCACTGGCAAACACTGAGTTCATGACTCCAATGTCAGAATTGAGTTGAAATTGCTTTTGATAAGAAGTGAATGGAAAGACAGTAACTAAGGTGAAATGGAAGATATGAAAGGGTAAATTCTAATAAAATGAGAAGTTAGAGATAAACATGAAAAGAAGTAATAAACCTACTAAGCTTTTCATAGAATCAAGAGGCAGAACACTCTTGAAGGGAGAGAACTGTGCAGGAATCTGATTGATGTTGTCTGGTGCAGCTTGGCCCTCTGGCACAGTTGTTAAAAGCCTTCCTCATGGTTATGACTTCCCTGCACAAACTGATTCATTGGAACCCTCCTTTCCTGTAGGGTCTTACCAACTGCCTTTGAACCTAGAGGTAATTTTGCACAAACTGATTCATTGGAACCCTCCTTTCTTGTAGGGTCTTACCAACTGCCTTTGAACCTAGAGGTAATTTTGCCTGTGCCTCTGATCTTTTTCTTTTCTGTGAGCACTGAGACCCCAGCTCCTATTGGGTCCTCATAACCCTCGACCCCATGTGCTATGTTGCACAGTCTTCTCACATCTGTCTTCTCATTGGACTCTTGCCATTGCCTTCTGAAACAAATTAGTAGACATTGCAGGTACCATATCACCTGTCACCAACACCATTTCATTAACTGAAATGAAACCATTTGTAGAAGTTTATAGTTGGCCTACAGATGGGAGACACAAAGGTAGGATTAGCACCATGTTTCTGACTACAGATTCTGTGGGCTTTGTGTCACTGCCAGTTACAGCCACATAGAGAGTGCTTGCTTCAAAACCATAGCGAACGAGCAGGCAAAACATTCATTGCTCTTTCCATTACGATTCTGTTGCCATATGCTTCCATCGTGATCAGGTCCAATCCCACAGCATAGCGTAGTGGAAACACTGCTGACTTTCGTGATAATTCAAAGCTTATCCCTGTGATAGCGGTATCATTGTATGATCTTGTTTACAAGTCTGAATTTCCTCATCAGTAAGGTACCAATCTGAGTGTTCAGGTATAAACTGACTGTGGTGGGCTGAAGAGATGGCTTAGCGGTTAAGCACTTGCCTAAGAAGCCTAAGGATCCCGGTTCGAGGCTCAATTCCCCAGGACCTAGATGCACAAGGGGCCATATGCGTCTGGAGTTCTTTTGCAGTGGCTGGAAGCCCTGGCATGCCCATTCTCTCTTTCTCTCTGCCTCTTTCTCTGTCTGCTGCTCTCAAATAAAAATTAAGAAAAATATTAAAAAAATAAAATTACTGTGGCTATATTGAATACTTAGACCAAAGAGAGAAATGATAGATTTTAATGTGTTATTAGATACTTGTCTCCTGCATGCCCACTTCAATTCTGACCTTGCCATAGAACTTTATCCAGCCCAGAATGCTCATGACCTTTTTTGCCTAATTTTTGTGACCTTTTCTCAGATTCTAACCTTCTCCAACTATATGTGCCTTTATTTCCTTTATGTACTTGGCTTTCTTAGTGTTATATTATCAACACCTTCCTTTTCTGGTGGTTTCCACCTTATCTGATTTACTGCTTTATTAAACCTGTATGTAGGTTTTGTAAGGTTCTCTCTGTAAGTATTGCTCTTATTGATAGAACTAAGTTGAGTTAATAAGTCAGAAAGGAGATCATACTATCTATTTTGTTTTGTACAATCTGTACCTAGCCTTGGTTCTTGCTTATCTCCTTTGTACTGACATGTACAAAATTTCACATTGGATTTTATTCATCAGCAAACCAATGAAGCCTCAGAACTGATGGTATGGGTAGGCTTTTATTATCTTACTTCCCTGCCAAACCTTAATGTGATATTGAACATGATAATGATATTAACAATTTTGTTTGCCACATAAGCCTTTTGTTGTTGTTGTTTGATACATGTTTTTCTATAAGCCAAGTTAGCCTTCACCTTTCTATGTCATCAAGGATGGCTTTAAACTCTTGACCCTCCTACCTCCACCTCCTAAGTACTAGGATGCAGTCATGCAGTACTATCACACCCAGCACCAAATAGAATTATGGGGTCTTTTCTGCATTACCTGTATTTGTATTTTAACAATGTGAAATAGGCAAGAGTCCTAAGTTATTCAAAACATTTTATAGATGATGCATTTTCCAAAACAAAAAATATTGTTGCGGCTAAGGATATATGAAGCTCAACAGCAAACACCTACCTAATATATACCCGAGTTGTCGTCTAATCACTGAAAAAGTAAAATTCTGTGAAAACCATACTATGTTTTTCTTCCTACTTCATGGAATTTCCCTGATGTATTAATAAATGATATATGTTAGGCCAAATAATAATGATACATTCTTATATGACTGAAGTCAAACTAAGAAAAAAAAGAAAAATTCAAAACAGTAAATTGAGTTACTTATTAGCAGATCCAGGAAGCGTTATAAATTTGGGGCCAAATCTTGATTATCAAAGTTCATAGAAAGTATGTATTTATTGTAATTTGGGGCAAAGTATACAGAGAAGTATAAATGCTTATCATTAGTAAGAGCTGATTTTTATAATGTATATAAATTTAAACTGTCAATTAGAAGTTATGTTGTCTAAGACTTTAAAGATTAAAACGTTACGCTAACTTTAAATGGGGGATTTCATCTCTTTAGTTAGAGAAGTCCTCATGTTACCATAGATCACATCCATTCATTCATCATTCACTCTAATTGTCTTTTGTTCCTCCCTAATGAAATTGTTGTATGTTTGTTTTGCAGATCTAAAGCGGGAAGCCAGTATCTGTCATATGCTGAAACATCCACACATTGTAGAGTTATTGGAGACATATAGCTCAGATGGAATGCTTTACATGGTTTTTGAATTGTGAGTGTGATTTGTTTCTTAAGGAGTAAAGTTTTAAGTAATGTTGATGGTAGAAAATACTAACACTTTTCTCTTAAAATTTAACAGTATTTGTGAATTCCTATGTTTAAAGAGACTTAAAGTCAGGAAAAGAGGGATTCTTTCATTTAAAAGTTATTAGTAGCAAAAGAACCAAAAGCTGCGTATGGGATGGGGAGATGCCTCAGCTGTTAAGAGCACTTAGTACAAGCATGAGGATCTGAGAACACCTGCGTTTGATTCCCCAGGATCAACATAAATAGCTGGGCATGTACACACACGTTTGTAACCCCAGTCCTATATGGAGCAGAGACTGGAGCATCACTGGGGCTAATGAAGACTGTATGTGTTGAGAGAGAGAGAGAGACAGACAAACACTGACTGACTCTGAGACACTATCTCAAGGAAATACACAGACAAGTGATAGAGGAAGGATATCAGTCATTCATTTCTGGTCTCCATGTGCCTACAAACCCATCAGCTGATACATTTGAGCATACTACATGGACATATTAAATACACCAAAGCTGGACCTAACAGGTGCCTTCACACTTACAGAGAAGAGGCTCCAAAAGGAATGAGAGCTCAGAGGTGTAGGAGAACCCAAAATATGCAGATTTGACCAAAGGCATCTTAGTGAAGAGGAGGGAAATGAGAGTGGAGGGTTCCATGTAGGAAGTCTGTCTGGTAACTCAAAATGTGTAATAGCAGACTTAACTTTCTCTTTTTATATAAGCATCACATTGGCATGTGAAAGAAATTCCACAGCTAACAGTGTCTTGATTTAAATATACCACCTCACATATTCCTCACAGTATTTTTGTAAGATGCAGTAGTGTGAGGTAATGATAGTACAACTGAGTAGTCCATAGCTGGCTGGATGAATCTACGAAGAGATTATATAAAGCTTTATAGGATGCTGTCTTGAAAGCTTTTGTCTTTTAACTTACTCTGTTCAAAATTAATCAGTGACTTAAATTAAATTTAAAAGGAGCATATACTTGTTAAATATTCAAAAGATGCTAGGATAGAAAATGCATTCATTATTTATTGCTTCATAACAAATTACTGCAAAACGTAGTGGCTTTAAATAGCACACATGTATTTCTTTACTCTCTGCCAGAAATGTGATCCTAACTTTACAGTCTTCTGGCTTTAAGTCTCTCACAAGGTGGTTGGTAACCAAGGTGTTGGGTAGGGTCAGAGTCATCTTAAGGCTCTACTGGAATGGATCTGCTTCGAAGCTCTCTCACATGATTGTTGGAAATCTTCAGCTCCTCTCTGGTTATTAGACTGAGTGCTTCAATTCCTTAATACCTTTTGGCCTGAGGCATCTTTTGGTTCTTTTTCACAAGGTTCTTTCCATAGAGCATTATTGCCATTGGCTTTATCAGAGCAAGTAGCAAGAAAAGGGATGGGGGACCAGTCTTAAAACCTAATCCCTGAACTTGCATATCATCACTTCTGTATATTCAATCAGTTAGACATCAGTCAGGAGATCCAGCTCACATACCAGGACCTGAATTACAAGAGGTGGGGAATCTCTAAAAGGCGTTTCACAAATTGGCCCCTACAGCAGATTAGCTAAATACATTGGCTATCTATATGAAAATTTGAAAATATACTACAAGTTTGTAGCCAAAGAACAAAACAAGGTAAAATAGAGGACAAGTTAAACTATATATATAAACACAACACTAATGTGGATTTAGTTATGACTGTGACAAAGATATTTATGTTTTAGTTAGTTGTTGGTAACAGCTTAAAAAGCCTTGAATGGAATCTTTTTTTATTTTTCTCAATTTTTATTAACATTTTCCATGGTAATACCCTCCCGCCTCCCCCACTTTCCCCTTTGAAATTCCATTAATTAGAAAGTATATAGGAATCCAAACAAATAAATATTCCTCTATTACACACTATTCATTCAAGCTAAAGTACTGTAGTAAGCAGGACATCAAACATTTATAAAAGAGGGTAACCAGAATAGGAAGGAACCTGTAAATAAATTCTTAGTGACAACACCTTTAATATCTTGGCCAAAAAACCTGTTAGAAGAATTTTGAGCCAGGACTGGTAGAAGTTGATGTATGAAAACTTTTATTGTGATACCATCTTTCTGAGCACCTTAAATATTCTTTTAAATATACTTCCTTCATGACTGTATAGCTACATATTTATGTCCTTTACTTTCTGGGAAAAGTCTGCCATCAAATTACACAGCCAAATCAGACTTACTTTTTATCAAAGAAAAAAAAAAACATCTGACTGCATTTTTCAAGTAAAATGAAAATGTTAATAGATGTCCCAATGACACCTCATTATTGATTTCAAATTCCAAAGTAGATCAAGTACTCCCATGTACATGTTGTCTAGATATAATAAAGTGGCACCTCTTTTTCTTCCTCAAGCTGTTTTTACTGTGCTTACAGAGCTGTCTCGCTCTGTAGAAGCTATGCATTCCCCAACTGTACTTGAAGGTAGACAAACATTGCAGGGAAGGGGACAGTTGTTTTTTGAGATACCTGATTGCAGATGAAATGTGGAAGGAAAACTACCAGGCCACAGAACTTGTTTCAGACAGACCTAATTATGATAAATGAAGATAAATAGATATTGAATGCCTTAAAATATATCCTAGTCCATATCTCCCCTGGGAAGATATATGCAAGGCCCTGGCATGGAAGAACTCTTAAAAAATACCAGAGGGGGCTGAAGAACTAGCTTAGAGATTAAAGGCATTTGTTTGCAAAGTCTGATGACGTGGGTTCAATTTCCCAGTCCACATGTAAAGCCAGATGCACAAAGTGTCTGCAGTTCATTTGCAGTGGCAGGAGGCCCTGGGCACGCTCATACACTTTCTGTCTACCTCGTTCTTTATATATATAACACCAGAGGCCTAGTCACCCATGAATGTATTCGAGCAGAAGGCCTAGGTAGACTATAATCAGACTCTCCAGTTATTTGAAAGGTTGTGTGCAAGATGCTTGTTCAGTATGGCATTTCAGGACATAACTAGAATCAATGAATGGCAGATTTCACCTGTAAGTAAGGAAGACTTCTAGTGGATGAGATTTAGTCTATAAATGAAGTTGCTGTCTTAAAGACCTCACACTTCCTCACTCCAGTACTCAAGCTATATCCATCTAGGAGGACTGTACCTAGGGGTTTACTTTTGAACTAGAGAGGATCTTGGATGTCCTTTCTAATTTTAAGTTAATTCTCATTCATTCTCTCCCTCCCTCCCTCCCTCCCTCCCTCCCTCCCTCCCTCCCTCCCTCTCTCTCTTTCTCTCTGTCTCTGTCTCTTTCTCTGTCTCTGTCTCTCTCTCTAGGTTTTCAAGGTAGGGTATTGCTCTAGCCCAGGCTGACCTGAAATTTACTATGTAGTCTTAGGGTGGTCTTAAACTCACGGCAATCCCTCTACCTCTGCCTCCCAAGTGCTGGGATTAAAGGCGTGCGCCACCACATCTGGCTCTTCAAATTATTTTTTCTGGTTAAGTTTTATTCTCAACTCAAGAAATCTGTTTCTGTGCATAAGTTTAGTCTAAGACCTAAAAGTAGATATACTCAGTACTATAAAGTAACAAGCACAGAAAATAAAATTATAAAATTCACCTAAGTTTTGCCACACTTGCTGTTTATATCTAAGGGGCCTAAGTGACAGTAATAGAGAGAAGGTATTCTTTTATGTTATAAAACCTGGGTTTTACTTTCTTAGTGTTGAAGTGGTCTATTATGGAATTTTATTACCAATTTTATGTCACCATTGTAATTAATCCTTTGGCTATGTCATTAAAGTTAGACATTTATCAGTGGCTCAATCTTAATGTTAACCTAAATCATTAGAACATGGCTATTATTTTTTCTCACCTTTTATATTGGAAAATTTCAAATGAAGAGAGAACAGTGTAATGAATATCATCATTGAGCTTCAGTAGTTATCAAAGCATGTTACTATTCCTGTTCAAACTATCCCGTTGCCTTTTTACCCTGAAAAATTCTAAAGGAATATCATTTTACCTGCAAACATTCCTGTTTATATTTCTAACAGATAAGGACGTTAAAAATTATCCTGGAGGAGAGTTTGGGAGGGGAAAAGGGAAGATAATGGGAGAATATTATGATCATAATATATTGTCTAATGTATAGAGATTGCCAATAAAAAGTGAAAAAATGGCTGGCATGGTGGTGCACACCTTTAATCCCAGCACTTTGGAGGCAGAGGTAGGAGGATTGTTGTGAATTCAAGGCTACCCTGAGACTACATAGTGATTTCCAGGTCAGCCTAAGTTAGAGTGAAACCCTATCTTGAAAAACCAAGTTATATAACTTATTTTAATATTTTATAAATTCACAGTTATCCTTGCCCTGTTTTTTGTGTAGTCCTTGATTTGATCCTTTGGTTTATAAACCAAAAACATAGATTGCTGTTGAGACTTGAGGTCATGTAGATCAAAGTGCTAGCAAAGCTGGCACACTTGTGCATACCTCCACTTACTGATGACGTGAGAGAATATATCTACTGCTGCTATGTAAATAAAGGTATTCTAGAATTAGTCCATGTTTCTGGCAATTGCAATTTCCTTAGGTATTCAGTGGATCATTGCTCAGGTTATGAGTGATATGAATCCTTTTCACAGTTTTCTAACAGTATACTAAGACAGAGTAGACAGACAAAGGAGAAACAAATGAAATTAGGCCAGTTGACTGCTGTTTCTTGGTTGCTTGGAAATAGCTCTTATGTGGAGAAAAGGCAAGACAAAACAGCATATTTGGATTATCAGCAAGTTTCTTGATTTGGTGTTCATAGCTGTCTTTGCCACAGACTGTGTATAACCAATAGTTATTTTCTCTTTGTAAACTGCTGTCATTAAATTATATTGCACAATAATGTTTATATATGAAAAAATATCCATTTATTTGCAGTATTTTATAAATTTAAAGCATTCTTAAATGTGGTGATTCACAGATCAAGAATTTTAGAACTGGACAAGATCTAGAGTAGATTTCAAAACATAGATTAGAAAATTCTGTGCAGAATTTGTTAGGCAAGCCCATAACTGGGTCCCATCCCTGGACATTCAGTTTGAGCAGATGTGGGTCCTCACAGGATAGGTCAAGACTTCTGACCTTTAAAGTAAGGCTAATACTACTTGGAGATTATGTTATCATGTCTCCACACTCACAGAAGCTATATTTGTTTGTACTGTATCCATTACTTTGGGATAGTGTTTAAGTTTGAACCTAGCTGTAGTGATTTACCAAAACTTATTAGAAAATACAGGTTTAGTTTTGCAGATAAGGCTGAGTTGTGTTCTCTGCACCCCCCTTTCCTAAATTAAATGTTTATTTCTAAGTAACACATTCAGGCTTGTCTTTAGTAGTGTCTGGTACTTGAGTTAAGCTGTAAATCCTAAATTGTCTAGCTAAGGAATTTTAATTACCTTATTATATGATTACATGTACCACAGGGAGACTTTTACAATAATTAAACATAGATTTAAAACACATCTGACATGAAAACAGTAGTTTGTTATCTTTTTTTTAAATTTTTATTTATTTATTTGAGAGCGATAGACACAGAGAGAAAGACAGAGAGAGGGAGAGAGAGAGAATGGGCGCGCCAGGGCTTCCAGCCTCTGCAAACGAACTCCAGACGCATGTGCCCTCTTGTGCATCTGGCTAACGTGGGACCTGGGGAACCGAGCCTTGAACCGGGGTCCTTAGGCTTCACGGGCAAGCGCTTAACCGCTAAGCCATCTCTCCAGCCCTAGTTTGTTATCTTTTAATATAATATTTTTCAGTTTGTATTTTTGAAGCTCACAAAGGAAATAATAGACTTATTTTTTACTTTTACTTAATTTTTGTCTGATACTTATGCATAGGGCTGGGGGTGTTTGTGGAATTCATTTATACAGCAGAACTAATAATTACTAACAAACTTGCCACTAATAGGAAAATATCAAGCAATAAAAATCTGAACTGCAGCATCACTTAAAGATCTTCACATATTTTTAGACGTAGTGTTCTATTTGATTGTTTTTTATTCTGATGCATGTGACACAAATTACTATTAATTCAGAAACTAACCATTTATCTTGACTCACTTTATTGAAATGTTTAGTTAATTTGAGTTTTAAGTATTGTGTCAGGATCTCAGGACCACTCAGGTTTGATCATTCACTAAAATACCACACAGCATTCTGCATATATTCACCACTATTACTTATTGCAGCAAAAGGAAAAGGAGCATGAGTAGTACTTCCAGGGACAAGCTTCCAAGAGTCCTCTCAGCAATGAGTTTTGGCAGCATGTGAAATGTTGCCTATTAGAAAACGTCATTAGAGACAGTGTCCAGAGTTTTTATTGGGGTCTCGTCATATAAACACCCTATGCCTTATATTGCAATCAGGTTCACGTTGCTGGCAGAAAACACCCAACCAAGAGCAGCTTATAGGGGAGTAAAAGGTTTATTTTGGCTTACATACTAGAGGGGAATCTCCGTGATGTCAAGGGGAAATGATGATATGAGCAGAGGGTGGACATCACCTCCTGGCCCACATCAGATGGACAACAACAGCAGGAGAGTTTGCCAAACACTGGCAAGGGGAAACTGGCCTTAACACTCATAAACCCACCCCCAGCAATACAGCACCTCCAGAAGGCTTTAATTCCCAATTAATTTCCAGGAGCCAGTCAATGGAATTGTAGTACCCACATTTAGGGTAGGACTTCCCACCTTTACCCTCACCCTAAAATATTTCCTTACTGACATGCCCAGATTCTTGCTTCCATGGTGATTCTAAAATCTGTCATGTAGACAACCCAGGATAATTACATAGGATGAAGAGATGGCTCAGCAGTTGCACTTGCTTGTAAAGCTTTTGTCCTGGGTTCGATTTCACAGCCCCTCATGTAAAGCCAGATGCAAAAAGTGTTGCAAGTGTCTTGCATTTGTTAGCAGTAGCAGGAGATGCTGGTGCACCATACATATGCATACATGTAAATAAATAAATGAGATGATTGTAAACTTTGAATGTTTTCTTTTTAATTTTAAATGTAACTATATCATTTTAATATTCACTGAAAAAAATTTAGGTGGCCAAATATCTCTTTAAAACAAATCCTTGATTTAGCTTTTATAGCATAGAATAAATAGATTTTAAGCATTGAATGCTGCATTAGAAAATAAACTACAGGAGGCTGAAGAGATGGTTTAGTGGTTAAGGTGCATGCCTGTGAAGCCTAAGGACCCTGGTTCAATTCTCCAGGTCCCACGTAAGCCAGAAGCCCAAGGGGCACACGCCTCATGGAATTCATTTGCACTGGCTGGAGGCCCTGGCATACCCACTCTCTCCCTCTCTATGCTTCTTTCTCTGTCTCTCTCTCAAATAAATAAATAAAAATGAAGTTTTTTTTAAAAAAAAGAAAAGAAAACTACATTCTGATACTATTACCTTAAAGAGGATTTGAAGTTGTCACTATATTAGTTTTTATATAATATATGAAATTTGATCTTCAAGCCAATAAAATATTTCTGAATAAATTTATATGCTTATAAAATATAACAAAAATTCAAGTTATTTTTATTTAAAAGTATAAATAACTTTTAAAAATATGAATACTTCTTTGCATACATCCATTATAATACACCCACCTTGTACAAATGGAGAAATTCTTTTTATTTTTTTGGTATTTTGAGGTAGGGTCTCACTCTGGCCTAGGCTGACCTGGAATTCACTATGGAGTCTCAGGGTGGCCTCGAACTCACAGTGATCCTCCTACCTCTGCCTCCTGAGTGCTGGGATTAAAGGTGTACACTACCATGCATGGCAAATGGAAAAATTATTGAAAATTGTAGAGACAAATAATGCCACTCAAAAAAATTAATCATTGTATAAATGTACCACATCTTCATTATCCACTCATCTGTCGAGGGACATCTAGGCTGGTTCCATTTCCCAGCTATTATAAATTGAGCAGCAATAAACATGGTTGAGCATGTACTTCTAAGGAAATGAGATGAGTCCTTTGGATATATGCCTAGGAGTGCTATAGCTGGGTCATATGGTAGATCAATCTCTAGCTGCTTTAGGAACCTCCACACTGTTTTCCACAATGGCTGGACCAGATTGCATTCCCACCAGCAGTGCAGAAGGGTTCCTTTTTTTCCACATCCCCGCCAACATAGGTTGATATTGTATATATGTAATTACAATGTTTGTAATGGGGAGGTAATATGATTGAGAATGGAATTTCAAATGGGAAAGTGTGGGGGTGGGGAGGGAGGGAATTACCATGGGATATATTTTATAATCATGGAAAATGTTAATAAAAATTAAAAAAATAAATAAATAAAAGAAAAAAAAGAACTTCATGCATAGTAAAAAAAATAAATCTCATAAATTCATAATTTAAAAAAAAATCAGCAGACATTTGGCAACACTTCCATTTATATATGCAACTTTATTTCCTTGTTCTTTTCATTAATAATTTTAAACAGTTAAGCATCTTGTTATCACTGAATTTAAAAATATATATTTATTTACCTATTTGCAAGAGAGACAGGCAGAAAGAGTGGAAGAATATGGGTACACCAGGTCCTTTACCACTGTAAATGAACTCCAGATGCACACACCATTTTGTGCATCTAGGTTTACTTGGATACTGGGGAATCAAACCTGAGCCACCATGCTTTGTAACAAATCTGCTGAGCCATCTTCCCAACCCTCATTGAAGTTTTTTGAGTGTAGTATTTTATGACTGTTAAATACATGTCTAGATATGTGCATGTAACATATTTAATAATTCCTCTACAGTTGAATGTTTATATTGTTTATTTTGTTTAGAAATATTACAATTAATATTCTTGTAACAATTACTAAAGCAGAATTGCTCAGTAAACTTATATGAGCATAAACAAACATATATTACCCACAGATTTAACTGTAAATGCATGCATCACTTTTAGAACAACACATACTTCTAAATACACAACTTAAGGAATTATTATAAAATTAATATCCACATGGTTATAACCCAGGTCAAGAAATAAAACCCTGCCAAGATTTCCATAGTCCCTTAATTCCCCCTTCTCATCACAGACTCCTCCTATGTCACAGATAACTTTGCTCTGAAAGTCATTTCTATGCTTTTATATCTTTCATATATATCTATCATCCAAATAAATATAATTCCATAATATAATTCTCTGTGAACCAGGTTTTCTTAAATCATTATTTAAGTGGGAATTTACATTTATAGTCTTCTTCATCCTTCTTCTTTTGGTCCGTAAGATGAATCCAGGTTAAAATGTGCTGCCATTTTCTTTCATTTTATCATGTTATCCTATTACAGTTAGAAGACTTTCACTATTTATTAACTTTAATGCTAATGAGTATTTTGGTAGTTTCTAGATTTCGCTATTTTGAATAGTTCTGCTATAAATAGTCTTGTACATGTGTTATGGTACACCTAAGTATGCACACATATATTTCTAAGAATAGAACTAATAGATTTCATAATACGTTCAACTTCAATTTTCCTAGAAAATAACCAAACTCTTTTCTTTTTAAATTTATTTTTATTGTTATGAACTTTATACAGTATGAACATATTGCATAATGGTCATATTTTTATCAGGTTGTACTCTTTTATCCCCTTTCCTCCTTCCCCATTCCACTGAGGGCCCTCCTCAGTGGGTTGTTGGTATTTACTGTGGGGTCAAGAATGCACCAGTTAGTCTCAGTTAGGGAAGGTAGGGACAATGTCTCAGGATATATCTTCTCACTCTGTGGTTCTTGCAGTCTTTCTACCCCCTTGTCCACAATGTTCCCTGAGCCATGGTGGGCATGTTATAAATCTCCTTTAATGTTAAGCTCTCAGGCTCGTCTGAATTTATGCTTTGGGGAATTTTGAGCCTTCTCAGTGCCTACCACTATCTACTTGGAGGAAGTTATTGGGCTAGAAGTGAGACCAGCACTTGAGTTTAAATTACCACTTCTTCTGTAGTTTCTCTTGTGCCCTGGCAGATGTGATATAAATGACTCATCTAGTGCTAGCCAGTCAGCTATTTTTTCTTGTTGTATTGATGGATCTTGGGTCTCCCTGGTATTCTCTGCCACCTGTAGTTAAAAAAGAAAGCAGATTCTCCAACCAAGAGTTAGAGTAGCATGAATCAAAGGGATAAACATGGTGCTTTCAAATATCTTTTAAAAATGTTTTATTTGTTTATTTGCAAGCAGAGAGAAGAGGGGGGAGAATGTGTGCACCAGTACCTCCAGCTGCTGAAAACTAAATCCAAGTGCATGCACCACTGTGTATATATCTTTACATGAGTAGTAGGGAATTAAACCTAGGTCCTTATGCCTTGCAGACAAGTGCCTTAAGTGCTGAGCTATCTTTCCATCCCTCAAAGATTTTTTGATGGGTGTACTGTCCGTTCTTATCCAAAGAACAGTGGAACTTCTCTCTAGAGTCTATGACCTACCTGACTTGTTTCTCAGTACTAGGTATGAATATTTTCCCTCTGAGCAGGTCTTATATCCAATCAGAGAGCAGTTGATTACTCCTGTATCCTGTGTGCCACTATTGCACAGGTGTATACATCTTCCCTGGCTGGTTGGTTTTGTAATTTTAGGATTTCCTTCTTATTCACAATATGTGACCATTATCCCACAGCAGCTCACATAGCACTTTCCAACACTATGAGGGGGTATCAGGGAACTGGCTTCCTTCTTAGTTCCAGCGTGATCGTTTGCTATCCTGTGCTCTCACAGCCTGTGAGATCTCCAGAAATAGAGTCTGTCTTACCATTTTGATCTGCTGGGTAACAAAATGCTTTGGCTATAGCCTGCATTGTTTTGGGGACCTCATGGGCCTCCCTAACCAACAGGTGTCTGTGGAGGTATAGTAATCCAGTTCTGGAACTTGGATTTACCAGCCATTGCCTATGGTTTTAGAGTTCAGTTTTCTCCACCCACTACAGGGCATTTCTGCCTATACAATACCTTTGCCCTTTTTAAGAGTTATATCTGGGGTTGGGGAGATTGCACAGTGGTGAAGGCACTTGACTGCATAGCCTGGTGATCTGAGTTCAATTCCACTGTGCCTGTGTATGGCTGGAGGCCCTGGCACTTCTGTTCTCTCTCTATCTTCTAGCTCTCGCTTGCACATAAACACATTATATAAAAAGAGTTTTATCTGTTAGTTAACTAGGAGGAAGGTTTCTATGGTCCTGATTCATACAGTCAGTTTTGTATATTTCCCACATACCTTATTTTACCCTCATCCCTGCCATGATGACCCTTCAACTTCCTGTATTTTGTCTCTCCACTTGCCTGTCAAATCTTTCCTCCTCTTATCCATTCCTATTTCCACTGTCTCATAACCTCATTCTAGCTCCTTGCCAGTATTAATGATGCTTACTACAACTTTCAAGAAAATCAAGCTGTTGCATGTTAAGAACCACATATGAGAGAACATGCAGCATTTGTCTTTCTAAGCCTGTATATGACCTCACTTTGTATGTTTTTTTTTTCCAAGTCCATCCATTTTCCTACAAATTTCATTTTTCCTTGCCTCTGAGTAGAACTCCATTCCAAGCATATTAGGTAGATGTATAAACTGTCCCTCCATCAATGTTTTTAAGATGATTTGTGTCCTAGTTTTCTTGGTACTACCTTCATTTAAGGCTATTGTTAGTCTTTAGTCTTTATTAAGAGTAGTATACCTTTTATTCTAATAATTATCTATTGCCTGTATTGCATAGCCTTTCTAATATGTGGTAGTGTTGGAATTTAAAAATTTTACCAATTGGTATACATTAGAGTTTCATAGTGTTTTTTTTTCCTGATTACACTTCCCTTCTTTTCACTGTGTCCTATTTTTTTAGTCTTTTAATGTATTTTTTCAGTGAAAAAGAAGTTAGTAGCTATAATATAGTATAACTTATTAGTCATTTTGCTTGCCACTAGGATTTTTGGCTCAAGTATAAAAACTGTTTACCAATCCTAAGACAATACAGTATAAGGCAATATAATGTAAAGTTATTCTGATTTTGATATCCATGTGGAATAGATCTGAGATCTTCTGTGAGGTAGCAGTCCAGTTTTACTTCTTCCCATAAGGAGATTCAGTCATCCCAGCACAATTAGTAAATAGCCTGCTCTGCAGCAACACTTTGCCATAAATAAAACATCCTTATATGTGTGACAATTTCCAGACTCAATTCTGGTTCATTGGCTTACTTGCCTGACATTGTGCCAAGAGTATGTTGTCTTATTAATTATAGCTTTATGAGTTATAGTAACTTGTAGAGCAGGTCCTTCCATCTGTATTCCTCTTCAGGCAGGTCTTAAAGGATATACTTGTCTCTACATTTTCTATAAATGTTTTATAATAATGTTGTCATTTTCTACCAAAAATATTGATATATTGGCATTAATTTTATATTAAATCTTTATGGCAGTATGAAAATAATTGGCCTGATTATAGTCTTGATATTGAACCTTCCAGTTCATGGACCTAGTAGTACTACTCCCTTTTGGGGGAGAATCTTGTAGTAACTTTGCTCAAGAAAAAACCAGCTTTACTTGCTGACTCAAGGGCTTGCAATGACCCACAAACAGGCTCCCCAGGTACGAAATCTGCATGACCTCAGACCTCAAAGCCCAAGTCTTTGAGTATTTCTTATGTCATATTCCAAACAGAGAGAAACAAATGAATGAGTGAACTAATTTATCTGATTATCTCAGTTCCCCTTTTGTAGAACTTAGTGTCCCAATTTATGGACTTGATCTCCTGTAGATAGTCTTCTTTTGAAAGAAAGAGAGTGAGTGTGTGTGTGTGTATGTGTGTGTGTGTGTGTGTGTGTGTGTGTGTGTGTATGTTACAGTATGCATACAATGTGCATGGTATGTGTGTGGTATATACGCATGTGTGCAATTGCATGTGCTCCTTGTGCATGCATGAAGAAGCCAGAGAAGAATGTGGGTTGTTCTCCTCTAACATTCCTTATTTCCTTGAGACAGGGGCTCTCCCTGCACCCAGAGTTTGCACTGTTTTTCAGTTACACCAGTGAGCCCCAGTGATTTTCCTTTCTCCATCCCTTTCAGTGCTGGGGTTTCAGGTGTGCATAGCCACAAGTGGGTTTTTATGTGGCTGCTAGGAATAGAACTCGGGTTCTCCCACTTACACCAAAATTCTCTTACCCATTGAGCCATTTCCTTAGGTCCTCAAAGCCGATTTTTTGTTGCCATGCCTGGACTGGGGTTCTAGGTGGGGTGGTTTAATAGAGTATGGATAGTAGATTGACTGTATGAGTGGGGAATGATAAGCATTACAGGCAAGGAGAAGGTGGAATAACCAGAAATGTGTGTCAGCGTGTGTGTTTGGAGCACCTTTAAATGGTAGGTTATTATTTTGAAGCAAGATGCAAGACAAGAACATGAAGGGAAATGAGTTTAGGTGTGTAATAATGAAACCATTGTTAATGTATGTAACTGCCTGCTATATTTTACATTTTATTATCTTCCAAGTCTTCTTAACAACCCACTGACTAATTATGATGCCCATGTTACACATGAAAAAAAAAACTGAAACTTACACAGCCGTGACTTGCTCTAGGTCAAAACATTGGTATGCAGCAGCAAGGATTCTAATTTAGGCGATTTGATTCTTTAACCCTTACTCTTAATTGCTCTATTATGTTCGGGACTTTTCATACTATGTTAACATTGATTATTTATTTAAAATAGATGAGGAGAAAATGAGGGTGGGGAGATAGAATGGGCTTTCCAGGGCTGCTTCCTGCTGCAAATGAACTCCAGATGATTGTGCTACTTTGTGCATCTGGCTTTATGAGGGTATTGGGGAATGAGACCCAGGTTGGTAGACTTTGCAAGCAAATGTCTTTAGCCACTGAGCCATCTCAGCAGTCACCATGTTAAAATTTTAAATCCATCTTCAACAAGTACTTATCAAATGCCTATAGTATGCTAGACAGTATACTAGGTGCTGCAAATTCAATAGTAAATCAAAATCCATGACTGTGTAACACATGATTCCAGTGAAAAGACAAACAACTATGTGGTAATACCAACATGTGCCATTAGGAGTTGGGTCTGGTAAAGGATGGAGGGTGAGGAGAGTGCTGATTCAGATAAGGTGTTCATGGAAGCCCTTTCTCAGGGCCTAAATCAGACTTAAAACCTGAGTTAATAGGTAATAGAAAACATTAGAATAATTATACCAAGATAATCATATAATCAGACTTGTCATAAAGAAAGACCTCTAGGCTCAGTATGAAAAGTAGTAACAGGTAGTTATTGCAGAAAAATACAATTTATGGTTCAGTTCTTTCATTTTAATAAGCATTAAAAGCTCCTATAAGGAAGGAAACTAGAGTCAAGAGATGGGCAAAGATTCTGAGCCTCTGATAGTGGCTGGCAAAACTCTCACTATGATATATGACAGGATAGCTCACAAGAAAAATGTAGCTTAAGAAATCCCTACTTAGGATTAATATTCAAATTGAAATTTCAAATGACACAAGGAAAAACTACCATCATGAACACACTCAACACATAAAAATTTTGAGCTTGAAAAAATGATGATACTAGAAAAAAGGACCTTAAAGACCACAAAAAATAAATAAATAAAAGGAACAAGAGGCTATTCTATTTGGTGAATGTTAAAAGACCCACATATCTGTCTTTCTCTGCTTGCCTGTCTGTAGAATGTATATAGCCTAGTTGAAAGGCAATATTGAACAACTAATATACAACACAGCACAGTTACAGATGAGTGAATCTGAATTGTGGGGAACACCCAACATTCATAAAAACAAGAATTCCAGAAGTTTAGGATACATGTAAAAGGAAAGACCTTGTTTAAAGATATAATAGCTAAAACATTCCTAAATTGAAGAAACATGGCTCCTCATATAGAAAGAAGCTATGGGCATGGATATTACTAATCAACTTTTGGGTGATTTCCATTTGTTGTGATCATAGAACGTCTGTAGGTGTCCAGTATAAGCTGCCGTTAAGAGCCTGGCCCCCAGGAGAAGGAACTGAGATATTATAGAATTTAGCACAGGGTCCCTTTTACATCTTGGCTCTTTGGTTTGTACTTTATTCACTTACAAGAAAGGAATGGGGATGGGATAGAAAAGTACTTTGATTACAATTATAATAAGTAATATATCATGAATACTATTTACTATACAGCTTCAGGATTAGAGGGTTAAGCTTAGAATGCTGGAGCTCATTGTGGAAGCTCAAATCCTGGCTTTGCTACTTTGTAAGTATGTGACCTTGGACAGGTTATACAATATTTGCCCTTAGCTTCAGTTTCTTCATCCTCAAAGTATTATGTCTCCAAGTGTAGTTATGAGGGTTAAATACTTAACTTGCAATCTACCTATAATGATGTAGTCAGTTGTGAAAGAACTGGTGAGGATTTGCAGTAATTTACAGAAACCTCCTTGAAGAAATAGAATGTCACTATCCTCCCAGTAACACTCATAAATCCTTGTTAAGGCAAGGACAAACTCTGTCAAAATGGTAAGCAGGAAGCATGGAGTTCTATAGTGGGGCAAGAATCAAGGAGACAGATTCTAATCCACCTACTACTATTAAATTTCCAAGTTTATGATTCTGTGATAATAACTAGATATGGTAAGTTATGCCTGTAATCCTAGCACTAGTATCTGAGAGACTGAGGCGGGAGGATGTCCATTAGTTTTAGATCAGCTTGAGGTACAGTGTAAGGCACCGTCTCAAACAAACACCAAAAAAAGAGTCGCTGATATGGCTTATGATTTATATGAGAAGATGCCTTGCTCTCATTTTATTGTTGGTTAGGGAGGAAGGTAGTAGCTGTGAAGATGAGTGAGAACATGGAGGACAGTTAATTTCCCACATGATAGAACAGAACAGGGACTGATACTCCTATCTGCCTTTCCTTTTCTCTAGGAACTATAGAGGTATGTGAACATAACTAATAATTCAGAGGTCTACTGCTTGTGTTTAGGATCATTTGCTGTCCCTTATAACTAAAGTTTCTTCATCCACTAGGAGGCACCATTAATTAGCAAATAGTATTCTGATCAGGAACTGTGAGGAACTCAAGAATTCAGAATAGTGCCCAACCTTCTTAAGTCCTTTTGAAGATGTGTTTGTCAAGATGCTTAGAACGAGTTTATCAATTTGCATATTTGATAGACATGTGAAATATCCCTAATCCAAAATTCAAAAACCCTAAAGTTTTTCAGTGTCAAAATGAAGCTACAAGTGGAAAATTCTCCAACTGACCTTATGTGACAAATTATAGTCCAAATGCAGTCACATGAAAGGTAATGTAAAATTACCTTCAGAGTGCCTCATACTCTTCTTCTGTAGAAGTCCTTTTAGCAATGCATGGAAAAAAGTTCAGGAAATGTAGTAGGGAAAAGGGTATATTTTAAAACAATGTGGAGAAAACTAGCAATTCAGAAGTAGTCATGGTAGGTCCTTCATCTACTCCTCACATCTCTCTCATAACAAGAATAGTACAGACAAAATAATTTTATAGGCTAATCAAGGCATAGAAAAGCTAACAAGAGATAAATACATAATAGATCTTTGGGGAGCTTTTAAAACTTCAAAGGACTGAAAGTCACAAAAAATAACATCAGTAGATTTAACAAAAACAATTGAAAAATTCTAGAAAATTAATTTAACTAAATATTCACATAAAAGTGTTACATTCTATTGAGCATAGAGTTTATTTCAATGAAGGATATTGAAAAAATATAACAAGAAAGGGAAGCTTTATATACAAATCCACCAAAAGAAAAATAACTGGAAAGTAGGGATTTGGGAATATACTCAGTCCTTTTAGTAGTTTTGACAGTATATCAAAGTTTTTTTTATTAAGCCATTAAGTTCCCATTGTAATGAATGATCCTTTTCTGAATTGACAAGATCTTTTCTCTACTTGCATATCATTATTAATAATCCTAAATACTTCTATGGTCCCTGCCTATTTTCTTTAATCCCAGCACTTGGCAGGCAAAGGTAGGAGGATTGCTGTGAGTTTGAAGCCATCCTGTGTTTTTCCAGGTCAGCCCGGGCTACAGTGAGACCCTACCTTGAAAAACCGAAAGGAAGGAAGGGAGGGAGGGAGGGAGGGAGGGAGGGAGGGAGGTGGGTTAGGGAAGGTGAAAGAAAGAGAGAGAGAAAGGAAGGGAAAGGAAAGGAAGGGGAAGGGAAGGGGAAGGGAAAGGGAAAAGGAAAGGGAAAGGGAAAGGGAAAGGGAAAGGAAAGGAACCTTGAGATGCTACTGTCCTCTTAAGTTTCTGTTTCCTCAGAGACTAGCTACTCTCACACTCTTCTTCAGGACCCACCTCAGAGTTTGCCTACTTCATGAAGATTTCCTGAATCTTTCAAATATGTTCCCTTTCCTCCCATCAAACTCTTAGGATGCACTTATCTTTAATCTCTTAACATTTTTTAGTCCTTTTAAATTCTCCATCTGTAACATATGCTCTTAGAAGATAAGACGTTCATAGAACCCATCTTTCTATCCTCTGCCTGAAGTACATACACAATAAATTCAGAATAAGTCTAAATTCCCCTCCCCAAATAGTGATATAAATGCAGAAAAAATGAGAAAGGATTTGTGTGAGAAGCTTCTGTCTTTCAGAAATGAATTCACCACCCACAAATGTTTATAAATAATAATTAATATATGAAATTTTATGCTGAAGATACAAAGACCTTTTACACACTTCAAGTTGCCTATAGTTCAATTGTACAGGCTAGCCAGGTAGGTCTGCCATAAAAAATATTATTATTAGTGTATGTCTAAATGACAATAGGTGCAGATTCTTAGAACCCATAACTTCGGTGGAGAAAAGAGGTGGGAGCTGCAATAAGCAGGGAGACTCATAAGAAGATGAACATCATTAAAGTCGGCAGGTAGAAAAGTAGAGAGAGGATATCCCAGACAGATGTATAAAGAGGGCCAAACTACTGGGAATAGGCAATGGTTATGGGACATTTGTGAAGACATCAAAACAGCATAACAAGCAAAATTGTGAATTAGAGGAAAACAAAATAAAATTAAGATTTTTGCATCAGCAGAATGATTTATATTTGCAGTGATTATATCATTTATCAACAAGCTTATTAGCCAGGTATGATGGTACATTCATGTAGCCCCAACACTCAAGAGGCTGAAGCAGAAGAATCTTCGTGGTTTTGAGACCATCTTGGGCTACATAGTGAGTTTTAGAGGCTTGCCTTGCCTATGTAGTGAGACCTTGTCTCAACTGATTTTCTAAGTAAAAAAAGCTTAATTGCAGAAAACTCATCTAAACCATATCAATAATAACAGGGTCTTCATCTATGGACCTGTTATATAGACCCCTTTCTCATACTGTCCTCCTAACTACTTAGTTATAGTATCTTTATTAAGTCACTGAAAGCCATGAGTGGAAGTTAAGTTTTCTGCTTTGACGCCTAAGCATTCTGGGGGATGATGCATGGACCTCAAAGTCAGACTTTGAGCTTGAATCCTGACCTTACTGATTAAGAGCCATGTGATCAAGCCAGGTGCAGCGGTGCATACCTATGATTCCAGCACTCAGAATGCAGGAGGTTGTTGAATTCTAGCCCTGGTTGGGCTACATAGTGAGACCCTATCTCAAAAGGGAAAACATAGCTATGGGATCTTTTAGGCTAGCTCCTTAACCTTTGCTATTTCTTAGTTTTCTCCTATGTAAAATAGGCATACTTGCAATATCTACCTAAACAAATTACTATAAGTATTGGATGAATCAGTATATGTGAAGCATTTTTAGAAAATGCCTACCACATAGTTAAGTTATTAATTAATAAACACTGGCTTTAATTTTATTATAGTAAAATATCATTGTCTTAAGTTTATAGAGACAAACTATTTTGTAAGTTCCATTTAAGCTGTAGTCTGAAGGGATATTTTCATGTTTTTGAATAATCAGAACTGATTTAGAATGAAAAAAGCATAGGGCCTATTCATTTATTAAAAAGTAAAAAACTGGCTGGGCATAGTGGCACACGCCTTTAATCCCAGCACTCAGGAGGCAGAGGTAGGAGGATCGCCATGAGTTCGAGGCCACCCTAAGACTACATCGTTAATTCCAGGTCAGCCTGAGCTAGAGCGAGACCCTACCTTGAAAAACAAAAAAATACGTAAAAAAATGAAGCAACAATTCCAGCATAGTTCCACCCACAATAGTTCAGTCTTTCCCGTTAGATCAACCTTATATGAAAGAAACTGGATTCTGTCATTTTCTTTCTGATGTACCCCATTTTTTGCCCCCACCCTGACTAAATTGCTATTGCTCACCTCTTTGAGTTCTGATCCTTTTCCCATTCTCACCAAGTAGTTTTTCACTCATGATATTGTTTGATCTTTTGATGATGTAAAACATTTTTTTTCTAATTTCATCTAGTTTTTATAGTTGTTTTGAACCTTCAGACAAAATGCTGATTAGAAAAATCATATTTCATCCATCCTTTATAACAGTGTTCCTCCGACTCATTTATAAACAAGTGGCAATCAACCCTCTGTTACCAGTGAGTTTGCTGTGACATAGCAACTGAAACTGAAAGTAAATGTTTCAAAGCGGTTATTACAAGTTGACATGGCTGTGAAATCATAGCACATGATTCTGTGTTCTTAGGTCAAAGTGGCATATATTGGTATGATATATTTCAAATTTTCTGTAATATATACTCTATCTTTAGACCTACAATTTTGTTTATAAAAAATTGGTACCTTATTTTTAGATCATTTTCTCAATTGTGTAAATAATTTTTAATTAAGGTAGACGAGGGGCAGTTAAGGTCATTCATAATTTCACCCCTTTTCAAACTTCATAGTAGGCCTTCAATTGGATTTTTTTCTGCAAATGCTATAGAAACCTTCCCCATAATCTTCCCTGAAAGGGTTTCTCTCCCTCTCATTTCACTCCCTTAGAATGGAGACAACTGAGGAAATTAAAAACATATATATTTTTTGGAGCTCCAGAAACACTCCAAGATGGGAAGCCAAAGAGAAAAGAAATAAAAGAAGCCTTATCATTGTTTTTAAGCATATTATATTATCAAATAATTTATATCAAAGAATTAAGTTACCAATTTTGTTTAACATGTTCATGCTTACTATATGAGAATTGTATGAGTATGTATATATTAAAGTTCTGATAAATTTTATGCAAATATCAGTATTTAGTTTTTAATTTTGTATCTCATAAAATTTAAAATTAATGTATTCTTTTACCTTAATATTAATTAATGTTATAAATAATCAGATAGTTTCAATAACAAAAAGGTATTTTCACAGTGGAGACTTTTTTCAGAGTAATCCTTCATAGAACATACACACATATTTTAAAAGTTACACAGGTGGTTTTGTTTGGTGACCTTGGTTATGAACCACTGAATTAAAATTGTACTGACAAAATATTTTATAGCAACTAAAATGTAAGATCTTAGAGCTGGACATGAAGCTGAGTAGTAGAATACATGCCTAAGACAATTCATACAGCTATAATGCCCAGGGGATAAACCTAATGATCAATATTTAGAAAAAATATATAAAACCATAACTTAGGAAAGTAAAATGAAATTGAGAGATATGATGTTCATGGATGAAATTGTTAGAAAAAATGTTAAATTCTAGAAATGAATGTAGAAATATAGTTATGTCTCAGCCAAACAATAAAAACTATTTTACAGTTTAGCAGAATGATTTTAATGGTCAACTGGAAGAAAATGTTCATAAGTAAAGGATAATGAAATAAACCTTAATTATTATTAGTATTTTTTGTTTTTGTTTTTTCGAGGTAGGGTTTCACACTAGCCCAGGCTGACCTGGAACTCACTATGTAGTCTCAGGATGGCCTAGAACGCACGGTGATCCTCCTACCTCTGCTTCCTGAGTGCTGGGGTTAAAGGCGTGCACCACCATACTCAGCCTTGAACCTTAATTTTTACAACTACTACGTTATGCTAGTATAGCACTTAAAATGAACTACATGCAAGAGTGGAACACTCAGTAGAAGAGAACAGAAACCTAAAGCACTCCGTGTGTGTGTGTATGTGTAGAGACTGTTATTTGAGGTACTAGTAATTCAGACATGGCTAGAAAGAAACATTGTTCAGTACTTGTAATTATAGCACAAATCAGTAACTAATTTCTAGTTGTTTCTCAAAATGACTCTTTTCTTAGGCTTTGACTTCTCACCACTTGGCAACCTCCCAGCCACCATCTCTTTTTATTCCTCTTCCCTTATGAGTCCCTTCAAAAAGTCTTCCTCTAGCATTCAGTACAGCTCTCAATTCCTTTTTGTTTCACTATGCAATTAATTTGTTTCTCTTGTTTACCCAGTTTCTCTTATCTAAGTTGTCCTTTTTCTTATATTTCACAATTAAAAAAGAAAATGCCTAAATAAAGGAATTTCTTCATGATGACAGTTTTAGTTCTTATAGATTAACGAATGAACTTAAACTGTAGACAGGCTTAAAAAAATAGCATTTCCCCCCATAGCACAAAGGAATGAAAAGCATTCAGATTCTCTACTAATCAAAGGAATGTAAATTAAAGCAAACTATTTTTCCTACTATCTGATATCTTAGTGAGAGCAAGATAGAGGAAACTTTCATTCACACTCAGTAGTAATAATATGAATTGTTTCTAATAGTACTGAGGTGAAAATTGTTGCATATACCTTTGACTTGGCAACTCCAAAATGCATAAACATTTCATCCAGACTTGACTCCTCAGTACCCTATGTATGGACTGCCAAACTTCAGTTTAGATGAAGCCAGGATTTTGAAGAATCTGACTTGAGATGGCAAAAATGACCATTAGTTGTGAAATTGACACTAGATGAAATTTGTAAATTCTTGCATAAACAAGGGAATATTTTAATTTACCTACATGTACATGTTCTATGCATATTCAGTAGGTGTAGCAATTGTCACCAATAAGAGCACTGAACACAGCTGGGCAGAGATTTGAATGCTGTCCCTCTCACATCTTTGCCTAATCATGTAGATTACATAAGAATCAGAATATTACTTATGTGGTATTTCTAAGTGTGAAGGAAGATGTGTAACAGCTTCCCATGAAGTCAGGCGAATTCTGTATTGAAGAATGAAATACTGGATTTGAAAACACTTTATAAGTCTTAAAGCATTATGAAAATAATAGATATTAATATTTGAATAATTTAATGTAAATAATCTTGTATGAGTTTCATATATACATTTGTGTGTGTTTATATTACACATATACTAAATATCATGATAAATTATATAGTTTTTTATATAGTCAGATATGACTATATTGCTGTTAAAGGACAAAGGCAAAGAAGAACATTGAGGTTGCTGAATATTTGAGGGAGCTTCTTTGGTAGGTAGAATTGGAATTGAAACTTGAGTCATGGCAGGTTTTGAATTTAAGAACAGTATATACAGAAGCCTGTGGCAGAAGAGAAAATAGTATGTTTGAGAAGTGGAATAAGAGCAGTCTGTGTACAACAATCTTTTTTATTTTTTGAAATGTCACTAGATAGGGTAGGTAGAAGAGGTCTTCCCTATCTGGTGAGAAATACAGAGTTATCTAAATTTCAGGGCAGGATGGTAATGCCGTGTCACTGAGACATCAGCATGTTAGACTATGTCTGTAGCAATTAAATTTGGTCATGGAAGGTTAACAAAAATAAATTATAGATCAGCTCATTGTTTTTATCCTTTCACAGCCTATATCCAAAAGTTTCCACTTTATGGTGATAGCTGAGGCAAAATGTTTTGAAGTCTTTGTGTTCTTAAAATACTATGTTAGTTGACTAGATATAGATCATTTTCATACCCAAAATATGCCCATAGCCTGCAGAATTGCTCCTTCCTGAGACTTCTTATTGTTGCATTTATTATATGATATTCCTATTATCTTGCTCTCTCTGCTCTTTTTTTCTGTAGATTTTCAAAAAGTGGTTGTGATATTTTGAATAATATTTGCCTACTTTTCATTCATAGAAAGGGGATTTAAATAACTTAGAGTTGTTTGTAGTCAGCTAATAACAGTGATAAACTCACTTTCAGTGAATTTTCCTTTTTTAACATTTTTTTTTACATTTCTCTGCAGTATGGATGGAGCAGATCTGTGTTTTGAAATCGTAAAGCGAGCTGATGCTGGTTTTGTATACAGTGAAGCTGTGGCCAGGTATGTAATCTGTATGTATTCCAAAGAAGTCAAGTAGAAGTGAAAGAAGGAAAAACAAATCAACCACATGAAGCAAGCAGCTCTTATGTCTGACCAGGAGCATACTGCTGCTTTTGGCTACTTCATTGTGTGCAATGGAACCAAATAGTAGCTGAAAATGTAAAATGCCAAATGTATTTATCTGTTAATATAGGTTTACATTTTCACACCGGTATTCCTAACATACACATTTCTTAAACAAAGAGGGCTTTGGTAGATCAGGAACCATGACAATTAAACCTGAGGATTTTTCTTGATGTTTGGGTTGGGTGGATATACTTCATCACCTCATTAATTCTCCATTTTGCTTTTTTTAAAAATTTTTATTTATTTATTTGAGATAGACACAGAGAGAAAGGCAGATAGAGGGAGAGAGAGAGAATGGGCGCGCCAGGGCTTCCAGCCTCTGCAAACGAACTCCAGACGTGTGCACCCCCTTGTGCATCTGGCTAACCTGGGACCTGGGGAACCGAGCCTCGAACCGGGGTCCTTAGGCTTCACAGGCAAGCACTTAACCGCTAAGCCATCTCTCCAGCCCTCCATTTTGCTTTTTAGTGATATCAGTTTAATCTAAGGGAAAGCACAGAACAGTCAAAGGAACAAAAATATAATCATTTTATGCTGAATATATTTGCTTCAGGCCACTATATGATCTCCTAACCAAAGGATAGCAGTTCTTCTAAGTAGAAGACTTGTCAGGAAGACCTTATGGCCCCCAAAAGAAGTAAATTTGAAAAATCATAGTAGCCATGTACATATTGTGCCATTGGCTTATATACATACAGCAGTGTAGCTTTCTGATTTGATTACATTTATAGTATAATTATACTTTGATGAGTTGACATAATATGTTGAAGGGCTCAAACTTTCAAAACTATTACCTTTCCCTAAAACTTCTTATAATTTGAAAAACAATTACATTAAGTAATTATAACTTCTGTGTCCTGTCATTCTTGATATAACTATAGCAATAGAAGGGCATATCTAGAAACAACTTAGAGACTGCCTTTTTATAAGTGACCCCTGCATGGCTTGGGTGAGGATGAAGGGCCCCAGTCTCAGGGAGGGAGCAACTGTAACTGTAGCACAGAACAAAGAACATGATTAATGTGGTATTGCGCCTATTTTGTGCTACTGGAGCTGGGGAGAAGAAGCAAATAAAACATTGTGCACATTCACTATAATTACTTTCTTAGATTCCTGCTGTATAAATATCCTCTTTTGTGTCATGCTCTTTTTAAATATTTTATTTTTATTTATTTATTTGAGAGAGGGAAAGAGGGAGAGAGAGAGAATGGTGGGCCAGAGCGTCTAGCCACTGCACATGATCTATTTATTTGAGAGTGATAGAGAGAGAGAGAGAGGGAATGGGCATGCCAGGGCCTCTAGCCACTGCAAACAAACTCCAGATGCGTGCGCCCCCTTGTGCATCTGGCTAATGTGGGTCCTGGGGAATAGAGCCTTGAACTGGGGTCCTGAGGCTTCACAGGCAAGCGCTTAACCACTAAACCATCTCTCCAGCCCTGTCTTTACAATTTTGAGTTTACATCAGTTTTTATATTTTTATTCTTCCTTATACTTTAGAAGTGAAAAGTATTCTCCAGTAATAAAAAATATTCAGTGTAATCTTGATTTTTCTTATGGTATTGTTGGAAATCATTTAATAAACTAAATGAAAGTCTCAGACTTTTGCATATCATTATGTGTATTATTTTGTCCTTAAAAAGTCAAAACAAGGGCTGGAGAAAGTGCTTAGCGGTTAAGCATTTGCCTGTGAAACCTAAGGACCCCGGTTCGAGGCTTGATTCCCCAGGACCCACGTTAGCCAGATGCACAAGGGGGCGCACACATCTGGAGTTCTTTCGCAGTGGCTGGAGGCCCTGGTGTGCCCATTCTCTCTCTCTCTCTTTGTCACTCTCATATCAATCAATCAATCAATCAATCAATCAATAAATAAAAGTCAAAACAATTTGTTACTTTTTATATTTATCCATGCTGCAATTTATCTATCTACCTACCTACCTATCACCTCTCCCTCTCTCTCTCTCTTTCTCTCTCTCTTTCTTTCTTTCTTTCTTTCTTTCTTTCTTTCTTTCTTTCTTTCTTTCTTTCTTTCTTTTCTTTCTTTCTTTTCTTTCTTTCTGCATCTGGCTTACATGGATACTGGAGAACTGAACCAGGACTGGCAAGCTTTGCAAGCAAGTGCCTTTAAACTCTGAGACATCTCTTCAGCCATATTGCAATTTTAAGGGCAGCCTGAAAAGAAAAGAAAATCAAAATTTTAGGATATTTATTCTATTTTGAACTTTTCCTCAATGAAGAAGATGTATTTTTTCCTTTTTGAAGCACACTGACACTGGGCTATGTGATATATATCATATTACTTTACTTTTAGTCATTTTTTTTCTTAAGTTTTCTTAGTTTTCCCTTAACTTTCAGCCTGTCTCTTATATTGGACTGTCAGTATAGGTAGGATGATAGCATTTAGAGGTAATTTTCTCCCAAACATGAGACTTAAAGAAGACAGATAGATATAGCTTATTTAAGTCTCTTCCTCTGTACAATGAAAGGGAAAGAAGGAGGTCTCAGCATTATTAGTTGTGTTTCCTGTTGCAAAAGATCAATACCCATGTAACTGAGCACACAGATTCTTCCTGTGGGGTATGTTTAGTCAGATCACTTCTAATTTTCCTTTCTTCTCTCTGGTTCTGTGATTCATTATTAGGAAACTCACTAGTATTCTAATGAGTACAACTACCAGAAGCCCTAGAGACACAAGTAATTAAATGGATGTTGTTTTTCTCCAGCCATCTGAGTTTCAAGAAAAGCAACAAAACATGGCATAAAATACAAATCTGTTCAGTGTTTAGCACAGTGCAGCACAGGTCAATTAGTGAATGTATCAGTCCTTTTCAGTGGTGGTAAATTGGGGAGTAAGCTAACAGAGTCAGATTATCAAATCTTTCTCTCAAAAATAAGGGTGAGCTGGGCGTGGTGGCACACACCTTTAATTCCAGCACTCAGGAGGCAGAGGTAGGAGGATTGCCATGAGTTCGATGCCACCCTGAGAATACAGAGTGAATTCCAGGTCAGCCCAAGCTAGAGTGAAACCCTACCTCGAAAAACCAAATAAATAAATAAATAAAAAATAAGGGTGATATCTTTATCTAGTACCAAGCTTTGCTAAATAATTCCAAGGATACAGCGTATCAGAAAGCCTACCTGAAGCAGAAAGAGGCTTGGGCTCTCAAGGGCAGCTCCCCACATTATTTCTTCCCACATTAACATGCACTCTTGGCCCAGAATAAATTCTCTCCCTAAAGCTTATGAGAGTCCACATATCTAAGGGAGAATTTCAATCATGAAACATCTGCATTATACCTGAGAGTGTTGGCTCACTTTTATTCCTTTTCCAGGAAGCCATCATGCCTCAAAGATTGCAGATTCTACTTACCATAGATAATATTTAACTTGAGACATTCTTTTGAGGGCATGTCAGAGATTACATCTCTTCTTCCCAAGCCAATACATTGAGTTTTTTTAAACCCAGTATTGACAAAGGAATAAACTGAGTCACTACTCTTCTTTTACAATGGCTAATGTTATTGTTCTAAGCATATTTTTGTCAGGGTAGGACAGGTTAGGACATTACATTCAGTAGTAGGTTAGATGTGTTTCATATATTTTCATTTTAGAATCTTTTCAATTTTAGATGTGTTTATCCAGATATAACCCTACCATAAGCAGAACAACACTCATATTCTTGTCATATTCCATTGCTACTTGACCCCATGACCAATTCATGACTTCTAAAAATCTATCTCCTTTGTTCTTCACCTGTACCTGATAAGAGCCTCTGCTGACCATATGAGAGGCAAAACTTCCCTATACCTGAGTCTACAAGTAACCTTGCTTTGTTCAAAGATGTCCCCAACTAAAACCTGATTAACTGACCATGAGAAGTTGTGTGCATAAGGAGATTGTATAGATTTCCTCAAGGCTGAATGTAAAACTACAGAGCTGATTCTGCTGGTAGATCAGTATCATTCTGTTAGCCCTGAGAAGTTTCCTAATAGCAATCCAATTTAGGTAAATATAATTAACTGAAGTATTGTGATCATTTTTTTTTTCACATTTTAGGGTTGAGTCTTTAGTAAGTGTAACAGTCTTGTTTGTGAATTATATGGAATTCTTGTAAACTACCTTAGAAAATGCAGAATATTCCATTTCTTCAAGAAGCTTCTAAGTTTATGTGCCAACTCTTTTCATTAAGCCTCACTGCCTTGTCTGACCAGATGAAATTATAGGTGGCTGATAGAACAATGGAAGTTATAAAACTAGGGGCATAAATGAAAGTTTATTAAATTACATTTTTAGATTTCATTTGTTTGTTTGTTTTTTGTACAGCCATTACATGAGACAGATACTGGAAGCACTACGCTATTGTCATGACAATAACATAATTCACAGGGATGTGAAGGTAAGTCATTATTATCACTAATTTTAATGTGTATGAAGAAAAGTAACAATAATCATAATTTTTCTCTAGTATACTTATAGAGTATCTTTAACTTAATTTTACTTACAAAATAAAAATTTATTCAATTGCTTTATATTTGGAGAATAGTGCTAAATCTTAGTGGAACACTATAATTTTAGTTTTATTATTTTTACTAAAGGTTACATGTAAACTAAGTTTTTTATTCTTTGTTTGTAGTGTTTGACAGAACAAGAAATGGCAAGTCCAATAGATAGGAAAAACAAAACTATATCTTATACTGAGTTCATTGAGGAGAAAATTAGAATTTGGTTTATATAATAAAAGTTATGCACTTATATTTTCTTAATGTTGCGATGTAGACTAGTCAGCATTATACGTTCTTTGCAGATTTTGTTTCATATACAAGGACACATGAATAAATACTATGTGTTTATTTCTGTTGCATCACTATTTTGTCCAACAGGACATGGTGGAAATTTGTAAAAAAGACATTATTTTATATATTTTTCTATGATTTCAACCAGATTTCTGTCTTTCAAATGAGGCTGAAATATGTATAGTAAAGTGAAAAAAAAATAAGAATAGTGCCAAAGTAACAGATACCCAACATCAAAAGTCCTGTCAGAAAATATACAGTAACCATTTATCATATTGGAGCAAAAGGTGAAAATTTCTTTCAGTGGTATTTGTCAGCTTTGCCACATTCAGCTTTGTGACATTGTTCACTTGTAAAGTAGCAAAATCATGTCAAATTAAAGAAAGGAATACTGGGGGGAAGTCAGTTCATTCCAACAAATTATGTCTTGCATTCTTAAGCATGCCTATTGGTACAAAATAATTAGAAATAAGGCCTAGAACCTCTGGTTTAAATTATGAGAGACTTGGTTTAAATTATGAAGCAAACAAAAATGGAAAAATGCAAGATAGAATCAATGTGGTTGAAAAGGCCACTCATTGAAAACCTATATATAGGGCTGGAAAGATGGCTTAGCGGTTAAGCACTTGCCTGTGAAGCCTAAGGACCCCGGTTCGAGGCTCGGTTCCCCAGGTCCCACGCTAGCCAGATGCACAAGGGGGCGCATGCATCTGGAGTTCGTTTGCAGAGGCTGGAAGCCCTGGCGCGCCCATTCTCTCTCTCTCCCTCTAACTGTCTTTCTCTCTGTGTCTGTCGCTCTCAAATAAATAAATAATAAAATAATTAAAATAAAAGAAAACCTATATATAAACGTGTGTGTGTGTGTGTGTGTGTGTGTGTGTGTAATATTTTATATAACCTATATATATGAAAGTATCAAAACTCTGTTGCCCAAGTAGTTTGGACAGAGAACTTGGGTCAACTCTCACTGGATTTTCTTCATGTCAAAGTAGCATATAAGTTATATAAATGACAAATACTATGTTTTCATAGAACTCAAATAGTACCTTATGTCTTGTAAGTAAAAAAAAAAAAAGTTTTACTTTAATATCTGACTTAATATCAGGAGACTCCCATGTAATCCAACCACATGGTTGTTGGTTGTCCTATAGAAATATTTTTTTTATTGATGTTGCTAGAAGACTTTGATTTTATAGTTTTCATATCAACATAACTGCCTCTAGCATGTGCCATAGTTTTTTTTTTTTTTAATTTGAGAGCGACAGACACAGAGAGAAAGACAGTTAGAGGGAGAGAGAGAGAATGGGCGCGCCAGGGCTTCCAGCCTCTGCAAACGAACTCCAGACGCGTGCGCCCCCTTGTGCATCTGGCTAACGTGGGACCTGGGGAACCGAGCCTCGAACCGGGGTCCTTAGGCTTCACAGGCAAGCGCTTAACCGCTAAGCCATCTCTCCAGCCCTGTGCCATAGTTTTTAAGCCTTCAAGTTCAATAAACCAAATTGTTGATTCATAGTATATCCAAATGCAACATTCTTGAGTATGGTAAGTCATCCAGAGACATAGAAATATCTTCTGATTCATTCCATCTGGAGTGGTGCATTCTGATCTTCTCTGTCATCAACCAGTTCTTCATCATGTCCTCCTCCAACTTGTTTCTCCTCATAAACTCCATCACAAGGAAATTCTGTACCGTATCCCCAGTGTATATCTTTGTGCCCTTCTGAGTATGACCTATCTATAGTTCTGTCCAAATACCATGGCATTGAAATCCATGTCTTACTCCAACACTAGCTACTAACCTGAAGCTCTTCTTGCATACCAAGCATTTGTAGTTTTTATCCTTGCTATGTACCAAGTCTTTTTACATGGTCTTTATTCTTTATGAGTAGACAAATATCCACAGATATCACAGCTGCATGATTTCAGTCCTGTATGAATGAGTATGTACCTTTTTATTGTATGTTTGTGTATGAATATGCAGCTGCAAGGAGGACATTTTTTGTCTTATTATTATTAGACAGTTCACTATTTTTCAAGGTTTTTTGTTTTGGCCAAGATTCTGGTGATAATCTATACTTGAAACCATCTGAAGTACCTGGCAGGAGCCCATGCTTGAAATCACTTGAAGTACTTGTTATTGATTCATAATTGAAATTGCTTGAAGGGGCTGGAATCAAACCATATTGGAAATTATATGAAGTACCAGCATTACCTCCATCTTGAGTACAGTAGTTTTCAGATAGTAAACTTACATTTGTGGCACTATTACCCTCTGGCTCTGCAGATAGAGCACCACCCAAATCTGGTTTTTCCTTGCTGATTAGGACCAAATTTTCTTTTGGACAGGCAACAAATGGCTGCATCAGTGACCTGTCTTCTAAATTTGTTTCAGTACTAAGTGGTATGTTACAAATAAAAAAATTGATTTTTCTCCCTTGTTGTGTCAGCCTCTTGGATTCCTAGAAGTCCACATTCATTATTCCTAGTGAATGCTTTTATTTGACCTTGAGTTTCATTTTCTGCCAATTCAGGAGAATCATGTTGGGCCCCAGTTTTGTCATCTATTTGGTAGTTTTCTTTTGGGCCCCATAGACATTGCACCATTATTTCCAGTTTCTATATTACTTGCCAAATTGGTACAATTAATTACCTGTTGCCCTTGAGCTAGAATTTTTTTTGGTGTTCTAATGAAGACAAACTGCCTCTACTAACTGGTTTAGGGTTTACAGCTACAGGCTCTGGATGTGATGTGATGACTATAGTTAAGCGATCTTTAATGCAATTTTAGCACATTTGAACAACTGCACTCATTTGAAGTTAGCTAGCTGCTGTCATAAATTCAGTGGCATATTGGCTTGTGAGTATCAGGTTATCAGAATATAAGCACTCCAAGACAACTGAAAAACCTTAAAATATACCAATATCTAAGTAGGTAGTATTGTTTTGGTTTGGGCTTTCTTTGTTTGAAATACAATGTAAACTCTTAAAGAAAGGGCTGTCTGTAGCCAGAATGTTCTTATGAGATTTATAGATTCTCCCACCCACCACAATTCTTATATCACAGAGAGTACTTTTTTCCCCTGTTTATCCAATTGTTGAAGTTGATAGCAGTGAAAGCTTACATTTGACCCACTATTAAAGTCATTGCATCTCTTTGCTGATGATACTTCTGAGTCCTACATGTTTGCTTCATGGAGTTTGTGCTCCATGGAGACGTGGTGCCTCGGAAGCAGAATATATATATATATTTTAGATGTGGGTCCCTCTAGAAAGTTCACCATGCCCTCATGGGGGAGTTCCATGCTTCTGCCATTTTCAAGAGTCTTTTTACACAAGTACCAGAATATAAGGCTGGTATCCTTAGAACACCACAGCCAAGAAAAATCTTTTTGAGCCAGGATGTCTGGAAGGAGCACTGTAGCTTCTGCTTTAGGGACTTGGGCCAGGTGAGTGACTGAGTGAGCAAGCCAGGAAATGCCAAACAATCTCCCACTCTATTGCACTCCCTGCCTTGACCCCCTGCTGCTATTCAGGCTTGCCTCTTCTCACTCTCCCCCTTGGTGGTGGTGTGCACATGGTTTTTAAATATAGCATGAAATCACATTTCTTGATAGAATACACATTGTACCCTTAGAATATCAGAAAATCATTATTCTTCTATTCCATCTTACTATCAAGTTAATGAGAACTCTCAGTCTCTGACTCCAACAGTACCAAGAAAAAATATAGAGGCAGGAGAGTAGGCCCTCCTACTTATTTTCAGCCCTTTCCAAGGTCTAGAATCACCCGGGAACCTCTGAGATCTCTCTAGCCCTGGGCTGTGCTTTCACACTTGGATATGTTGTCACTGGCCTTTTTGTGAGAGAGACAGAGAGAATTGGCACACCAGGGCCTCAGTCACTACAATCAAACTCCAGACTCTGGCACCACCTAGTGGGCATGTGCAACCTTGTGCTTGCCTCACTTTTGTGTGTCTGGTTTATGTGGGATCTGGAGAGTCAAACAGAGGTTCTTTGGCTTTGCAGGCTAGTGCCTTAACTACTGAGCCATCTCTCCAGCCTGTCCTTGGCTCTTTTGACTACCAGCTCCCACAGACATGGTATTCTCACCTTCAAGACCTATTATTAAAAGCCTTACTCCTTTGTTATTTATAATTGTTAAGAAAATCAAGTACAGCTTCATTAAAATTTCTATAATATAAAAATTTTAGTAGACAATTCTTATACATAAAAGCTAAAGGAGGGCTGGAGAGATGGCTTAGCGGTTAAGCGCTTGCCTATGAAGCCTAAGGACCCCGGTTCGAGGCTCGGTTCCCCAGGTCCCACGTTAGCCAGATGCACAAGGGGGCGCACGCGTCTGGAGTTCGTTTGCAGAGGCTGGAAGCCCTGGCGCGCCCATTCTCTCTCTCTCCCTCTATCTGTCTTTCTCTCTCTGTCTCTAGCTCTCAAAATAAATAAATAAAAATTAAAAAAAAAAAGCTAAAGGACAGCATGTGTAATTCCAAAACCATCTAATAGGATGTTATAATAGCAAGTAAAAATCATTGAAGAAATGTACCAATACCCATTAATGTAAATTAGCTGTATAATATTACATTCATTCTCTTACAATGTGAAGATAGGAAATTGATACTGTCATGAAAACAGGAAATTTATACAGTCATGAAAACTTTACAGTTTTACCAGTGGATACATAGCACTTTTAATTTTAAAAAATTCTTCACTTTTCCAATGAGCATAAGAATTATGGAAAGGGGTCTGGAGAGATGGCTTAGTGGTTAAGGCACTTGCCTGTGAAGCCTAAGGACCCATGTTTTACTCTCCAGGTCCCACATTAGCCAGACATACAAAGGTGAGGCAAGCACAAGGTTGCACATACCCACTAGGTGGTGCAAGTGTCTGGAGTTCAATTACAGTGGTTAAGGTCCTGGCACTCCAATTCTCTCTCTCTCTCTCAAATAAAATTAATAAATGAATAAATAAATAAAATAAAAGAATTGTGCCTGGCAGTGATGGCTCACACCTTTAATCCCAGCACTCAGGAGGCAGAGGAAAGAGGATTAGTGAGAGTTTGAGGCTACTCTGAGACTACATAGTGAATTCTAGATCAGCATGGACTAGAATAATACTTCACCTCAAAAACTCAAAAATAAATGAAAGAATTGCAGAAAGGGAAATGAATAGATTGTCAAATATAGTATCATGGTGTATGATTTTTGCATTTAATGAAAGTACAATATAGAGAAAGTAGTATCTTTTTTCCTTATGTATACATACAGGACATATATTTTACTCTGAAAAATATATACAAGAAAAAATAATCTGAAAATGTTAAATGTTTTCAGTTTGCTAGCTTACATAATAGCATTATATTAAAAATTATTTGAGCCAGGTGTGGTTGCCCATGCCTTTAATCCCTTAATCCCAACAGTGGTATGAGGATTGCTGTGAGTTAGATGCCAGCCTGGGCTAGAGCTAGACCCTACCTCAAAAAAATTATTTGGATCAAGAGGACGTTTTATTTTGCATGAGTTCTGTTGTTTGTTTGCTTGCTTGCTTCATTATTTTGTAGCTCAGGCTGACCTGGAACTTACTCTGTAACCCAGGCTGGTTTGGAACTCATAATGACCCTATTACTTCAGCCTCTTGGGTGTTGTGATTACATATGGGAGCCACCACTTCCAGTATGACATCCTTTTTTGAAAGATGATAATTATATCAATATGACATTATGATTGGCAATATACTACATTGTAATACTTGGAATAATATAATGACAAACAAAATCTAAAAAGGAGTTATATTTGACCTCATCTTTTAATCGAGCTTCTGGTTTATATAGTCAACAAATATCCGAGTGCCTACTTCACACATAATACAAATCCAGAAAGTATTATGGTAATAGACTAGGCAGTATATCTTATCTATTACTACAGATCAACACCTGTCAACAGTGGTGACTTTAAACGATTATGTCATCATTTGTTCACTGTTCTGCAATTTGAATAGAACTTGATGAGGACTACTCACCCCTGTTACCCTGATTGTTGGCTGAAGTGGCAAGGCTTTCTGTCATCTCAGCCGAGGTAGCTTGAACTACTGGGATCTGACTAGACCTCTTCATTGTCCTGCAATCAGAGCTTCTCACTCTTTCCACACATCCTTGTCTCCAGTAGATAAGACAGTGGCTCAGAACTCCAAAGAAATGGAAGATGCCAGGCCCTGGAACTGGCTGTGTGTCACATCTTATACGCACATTTGTTAGTCATATTAAGAAGTTTATAATACTAGTAGTCTAGGTTCCAGGGGAAGAAACATACCTCCATCTTTTGTGGGTCTGGTTTTGTTTTGCTTTGCTTTGCTTTGCTTTGCTTTGCTTTGCTTTGCTTTGCTTTGCTTTGCTTTGCTTTGCTTTGCTTTGCTTTGCGTTGTTGTTTTGTTTTCTTAGACAGGGTTTCATGTATTCTGGGTTGGTCTCCATCTTGCTGTTTAGCTGAGGATGACCTGGGACCTGTGATTTTCCTGCCTCTATCTCACAAGTATTGGGATTTCAGGCACGTGTCACCAAGCCTGGCTTAACTGAATCTTTTGATTATAGGAGTGCAAAAGGTATACAAGTGTAGAAGAACTTGTTGGAGATCATCTTTGTAGACAGGCAAACAATTATTGTCGAGTGTGATAAGAATCATTGAGGTTTCATGGAAGATACCTTGAGTCATGGTGTGACAAGGAGATGTTTCTCAGAATAGTGTGTACAAGGGCACAGGATTAATTTTGCATTTGATTATATTAGCTTATTTTTCTAAAGGGCAAGCCATATACTTTTGAGGAAGCAACCATAAACCTACAGAGAAGAGAATAGAGAAGTCATTCCCAGACTTTAATAAGAAAACAATAGAAAAAACACCATATTTCATTTGACAGATCACACATTAATGCTGATACTTTTTATACTTCAGTACCTGGAATCAGTGCATTTTGCATGGATAAATGGAATGCTCACATTTACTTAATTAGCAATGGTGAATTTGGATATATTTTCTTAAGATGTTTCTGGAGTGCCTACTGTATAGTAGATACTGTCCTAGGAACTGGTGATAAATCAGTGAACAAAAGCAGGCAAAAAAAAAGCTCTTGTGTAATTGATATTTGAGTTCAGGGATACAGACAACAGTCCATCAGCAAAGATGACACCCTGGTAGGTTAGAAGGTGAAAGGGACTATAGGAACAAAAAGAGTGGTCACAAGGCTAGAGAATGCAAGAGAAGGGGCTATGAATTTAAATAAGGTGGTCAAAGCAGGCCATGTTGAAACGATAGCATGACCTCTAAGTAAAGACTTGAAGGAGACAAAGAAGTAGGCTGAGATGTTGTCTAAGAGAAGCCTTAAGGGTAAAGGAATAGCCAGTACACAGGTGTTGCAACAGGAACACATGTGGCCTGTTAGAGGAATAGTAAGGAAGTCACTATGGCTTAGATCAAGTAATCAAAAACCAGATGAGTAAAGGCAGAGGATGACAATGCCTGGCTCAGAGCAGAGTGGGAGCATTGTGTTTGAAGAAAGAAAAGACCACAGCTTATCTTGAAGGTTGTGTCTGTAATTTAGATAAACTTAGCTTTATTTAGGTGCTTGTTTTAAGAGTATTCCCACATGCTGATCATTGTGAAACACATTTCATATGATTAATGATTTAAATATTCACTTGGTTCATTGTGTTAGTCTTTTGCCACTAAAGCAGCCCTATCCAGTTTTCATTGCATTCAGTGACCATGTAGCTTTAGTTTGTATGTAGGTTTTGTTTTCTTCAGCTGGTGTTCTTGTCTAAGTTTGCTTCTCTTATATTTAGTAAAGAAAATAAAGGAGTATAATATTATTTCATTTTCCTGAGGAAATTTTAGATTATCTACTTCATTTAGCCAAGAATATTTATATTCTATTCTCTGTCTCCCTCTCCATCTCCTTCCCCCTTACCAGATCTTCTAAAACAATAGATTTTGTATAGATTAATAATGATTTTTCTGGATATTTCCTTTAAAATAATCACAACTGAGAGCTCGGGTGATGACTCAGTGATTAAGAGTGCTTGTCACTTAGGCATCAGGGACTCTTGGGCTGGAGACCACCAAATATAACTCCGTAGAACCCATGTAAAAAGCTGGGTGTGTCCAGACACATCTGTAAGCCTAGTCTGCAGGGTATAGAGACCAGGAAATCACTGGGGCTCTCTGATGAACAAGCAGCTCCAGGATATAGAGAGAGACCCCATTTCTAACAACATGCAGATGAGCCATAAAAGAAGGACACACAATGTTCTGTGGCTTCCACACACACATGCATATACCACACATGTATTCTACATAGACATGTATGCCAGGAAAGAAAAACAATAACTAAATCACAAAAGAATTTTAGGAGCTGGAGAGATGGCTTAGTGGTTAAGTGCTTGCCTATGAAGCCTAAGGACCCTGGTTCAAGGCTCGATTCCCCAGGGCCCATGTTAGCCAGATGCGCAAGGGGGCGCACGCGTCTGGAGTTCGTTTGCAGAGGCTGGAGACCCTGGCGCGCCCATTCTCTCTCTCTCTCTCTCTCTCTCTCTCTCTCTCTCTCTCTCTCTCTAATAAATAAATAAAAGTAAGCAAATAAATAATAATAAAAGAATTTCAGGTTAGGTTTGAGTATTGATTATTAACTTATAGTGAATGCTGCATGCTTTGAAGCAGTTTCATGTAAAAATAATTCTTTCAAATTCAGGGGGTATGTCATCATAATAAAGGTTCTCCCACCAGTCATTCTACTGACATTGGATGGAGGCTGGATACTGTGTTGTGGGAAGTTGTCTTGGGTATCATACCAGGCTTAGCAGCATCCTGCCCTCTACCCACTAAATATCAATAGCATTTCCCCTCAGTTGTAGCAACCAAAATTATGTGCAAACATTGTTAAATGTCTCCTGGGGCACAAAGATTGCCCTACTTAAGACACATCATACAATGTTATTGTGTATTGTGTTCTTCTAAAACCTTTCCCCCTATCTTTTATCATATTCTATCCTTTAATTCTTCTTTTTCTTGTTAAAGACTATAAAAACTTCCATTTTACTTTAGTAATTTTTTTTTCTCTTTCATCTTCTTACCCCTAAATTCAAAGTACTTTGGACAGAAACTGTATAATTGTCAAGGTAAATACAACTCCTGCCTCCATTCCTGCCTCTGCTAACTCTGCAAGTTTATAAAATTCTTTCAGCTCTCCTGAATCTCAAGACATCGCTTGTGTGCAGAGACTTGTCATTCCTCAGGCCTCTGTCCCTCTCACTGAGGTACAGTTTCAGTAATTGAAGTTGAAATGCACTGGCTGCTCCAAGTATTGCTCATGATGCACAGTCACTTTCTATTCTGATCACAGCCTGGCCCAGGAGGTTTGTGTGTTCAGTTTTTAGTTCTCAGAACTGTGCAAATCCCGGCTGCACATACACTCAGCCAGAGGCCTCTTGCTCAGGTGTGCTTCCTTTCAATGGTTTTCTTTTCAGCCTGTGTTGGCATGCCTGGCTGCTCTTTGATCCCCTTCTGGTCTCAGTTCTCCTTTCACCTGCTGAGGGCCAGACTTTGTTATAAATACGTGTTTATTACATTTACAACAAATAGTAATTGCTGTGGCATTGTGGATTTCTTGCAGTATTCCTTCCTCTTATATTCAGTCATTGACGTTTCCTTTAATTCTTTATTTTTTTTGACGTTGGGTCACACTGTAGCACAGGCTGAACTGGAATTCACTATGTAGTCTCAGGCTGGCCTTGAACTCACAACGATCCTCGATTCTCCTACCTCTTTCTCCCAAGTGCTAGGATTAAAGGTGTGTCCTGCCACAACCAGCCTGATGTTTCTTTTACATCAATTACCACAACTCCCCAAATCCCTTTATGTTATATAAAAAAAGAATAAATTCTCATTGAAATGCCAATTAACTTTGTTGTTCTTTATTATCACAAGCATACTGGTTAATCCTTGGGAATTAGTTTGTAAGGTTGTTTAACATAAGGTTCGTGTTCACTTTGAATGTAAGTTTTTAATCGTGGTACTTAGAAAAAAAATCTCACAAATTAGAAGATCATCATTAATTTCTTGTATTTCCTGCTGTTTGGCTTCTCTTCTGTCATCCCACCCCTCCAAAAAAAAAAAAACTGTAAATTTTTTTTCAAGGATGTATCTTTCTTCTGTTTATTAGAAGTAGCTCTTTTTGTCTATGACCATACCAACCTGAACATATCCAATCTCCTCTAATCTCAGAAGCTAAGCAGGGACAGGCCTGATTAGTAATTGAATGGGGGAAGTAGCTCTTTTCATTAGAGCATGGTAATAGTGCTTGTAATCCTAGCACTAACAAAGCTGATGTAGAGGCCAGAGAGTGCTTAGCTGCTAAAGCACTTGCATGTAAAGCCTATTGGCCTGGGTTTAATTCCCCAGTACTTATGTAAAGCCAGATGCATAAAGTGGCACATGTGTCTGGAGTTCCTTTGTAGGACCAAGATGCCCTAGAATGCCCTCCCTCTCCCCCCTCTCTCTCCTTGAAAATAAATAAGTAAAAATATATGAAAGAAGGCTGAGGTGATCCACAGGAGGATCACTGTGGGTTCCAGGTCAACCTGGGCGATAGAGTGAGGTCCAGGTTTGCCCTGTCTACAGTAAGACCATTCCTCAAAAAAAAAAAAAAAAAAAAAAAAAAAAGGTAGAAAGAAATAGCTCTTTTCGTTGCTTCTCCACTGAGCCATGGGTGACTTATATCATGTAGCCATGGGGGGCTTTCCATCAGTTATAAACCCTTTCTTTAAACAAAAATCATTTTTGCCTGGTATATTGGTGTCCGCCTTTAATCCTAGCACTCAGGAAGCTGAGGTAGGAGGAACATCATGAATTCCAGACCAGCCTGAAGCTATAGTGTGAGTTCCAGGTTAGCCTGGGCTAGAGTGAGACTCTGACTCAAAAATACATTGGTAAGACATTTCTAGCTGTAGTAGCTGTTTGTAATGGTATCAATTCCATTAGAATTGTGGAGGATGTATCAGAGGGAAATCCTCACATTAGGCTGTTTGATTGAAATGCTTGGCAAATTATCAGCATCTCTTCTGTGTTCCCTTTGTGGATTGTCAGCAAGCTTTCTTTTCACTCATCACAACTTCTATCTTGGCTGACTATAAGGCAAGGGAGTCATCACCAAATCAGGACCATAGGAGATCTTGCTTGTCTGCCCAAGGAAGATGGCAGACCCACTTTAGGTTGAACAGGACATCCTGAATTGTACTTGTCCAATCTTGATGGTTTGTATTCCTGAGTTATAATTTCAAAGCTGCCTTAAATAGGGCATATGTCATATCTGTTTTATACATTTAAAATATAATTTGATTGTCCTTTAGCTTTCTGAAACTCCAAATTTGTGTTTAAAACTCACATAAACACATTAAAAATTACATTTTTATGAAATCCAAATCTTACGATTAGTGTAAATTTAGAAAGTGATATTTATATAAAACTTTAATGTAATATTATTTATTTTTTTATTTGAGAGGAAGAGAGAAAAGGGGTACACCAAGGCCTCTAGCCACTGCAAATGAATTCAAGGCATGCACCACCTTGTATATCTGGCTTTACCTGGGTACTGGTAAATTGAACCTGGATCCTTTGGCTTTGCTGGCAAGTACTCTAAACACGAAGCCACCTCTCCAGCCCCTTTTAAAAATATTTTATTTATTTATTTGATAGAAAGAAGCAGATAGTACATGGGAATATTAAATGGCCAGTTCCTCAATTGCTTAAAAAAATCAACAAAGAGCTGGAGAGATAGTTCAGTGGTTAAGGCACTTGCCTGCAAAGCCTAAGAACCCAGGTTTGAGTCCCCAGTATCTATGAAAGCTAGATGCACTAAGTGGTACATGCTTCTGGAGTTAGGTTGCAGTGGCTGGAGGCCCTCACGTGCCCATGCTCTCTCTCTATATATATATATCTGTCTCTCTTTCTCAAATAAATAAAATAATTTTAACATGATTTATAGTCCGTTGTTTAGGAAATTACCTGTGGTATAAAGATAAATGTGATAACATTAAGATCAATTTGTAGTTAAATAAAAGTTTAAATAGGAATTTTCTCTCAGAATGAGCAATTTGAAGAAAAATTGTACATACATTTTTTTAAATTTTTTTGTTCATTTTTATTTATTTGAGAGTGGCAGAGAGAGAAAGAGGCAGATAGATAGAAAGAGAGAGAGAATGGGCAGGCCAGGTCTTCAGCCACTGCAAACAAACTCCAGATGCGTGTGCCGCCTTGTGCATCTGGCTAACCTGGGTCCTGGAGAATTGAGCCTCGAACTGGGGTCCTTAGGCTTCGCAGGCAAGCACTTAACCACTAAGACATCTCTCTAGCCCTTGTACATACATTTTTGCCTGGCATTTTAAAATATAAGTAACATTACTTTGGTAATATCTTTTCTCTTTTTAAAAATACTTTTATTTGCAAGAAGTTTAAATTAAGTTCACACGATACTGTAAGTCTAGTTTTGTTCCTGAATTAGACTGTAGAAGCAATTCATTGTACAGGGAATGAGAATGAGGACACCAGGGTCTCTCTGCCACTTCAGTTGAAATCCAGATGCATGTGCAACTTGGTATATCTGGCTTTACATGGGTACTGGGGAATTGAACCCAGGCCATCAGGCTTTTCAAACAAGTGTCTTTAACCATTGAGCCAGCTCTTCAGCCTTAATATCCTTGACCTTTATTTTAAGACAGTGGATAAATGGGCTGGCAGGATGGCTTAGCAGTTAAGGTGCTTTTCTGCAAAGCCAATGGACCCATGTTTGTTCAATTCCCCAGGATCCAGGTAAGCCAGATACACAAGGTGGCCCATGCATCTGGAGTTCTTTGGCAGTGGCTAGAGGCCTGGCACACCCATTCATTTTCTCTCTCTCTCTCTTTCACTCTCTCTCAAATAAATGAAAAAATAAAATAAAATAATGGATAGAGCTATAAAGTGATTTTTGAATAATGATTTTAATAAAATATTTAGATTAGGTGCAGTGAAGTTTAATATGGTCCAGCTTAAATGAAAATGATTCATCATTTCAGTTCCTCTTAGTCTGCTGAGTTTTGGCTTTAAAATTCCAATAAGAATAAGGTGTTGTAACTATGGAGAAATCTGGGCATCTCAGGAACTCTCTTGATGGACTTTGACTTTTCTGAGATTTGCATGTCTAGAAAGTCACTAGATTGGATGGATAAATTTACAGCCTGCATATAAGGAGTTCACCTAGAGTTCCCAGATCTCTTTTGTCTGTATATTACCGAGCCAGAAATCCAATTGCTACTGTGAAAGAATAGATATATATTATAAATACAAGAAGCCACAGTGTTTTCAGACATGTCTCTGGACATTTTCACCTCTTAGTTAAGCAAATATTTACTGTGGACTTTTTTTGTATTGGATTTTTATTAAATTTACATGAACATTATCAGAACAACCTCTTTGATTTGGCCCTTAGGAAATCTGTACAATGAACTGCTTATACAGTCTAATTCAGGAACAAAAGATGCTATAAAACTAGACTTAAAGTATCATGTAAAATTAAAGAATTACTATGTGAAGGGAAAACTGAGCCTGTAAGCAATTTTCTAACAAAGTGGCAAGTTACAGTTAATTTATTTTCGACTGCTTTTGTTTGGTTCTTATCTGAGAATGCAAGTATGGTGGAAAGAGAAATAGAAATAGAAAGTAGATTATTGCAGGGTTGGAAAGATGGCTCAGCAGTTAAGGTACTTGCCTGCAAAGCCCAAGGACCCAGGTTCTATTCCCCAGTATCTATATAAAGCCAGGTGCACAAGCTGGTGCATGTGTCTGGAGTTCATTTGCAGTGGGTAAAGGCCGTGGGATGCATATTCTACCTCTCTCTATCTGCCCTTTTCTCTCCTTCTCTCATTCTTTTAAATAAAATAAATAAATAAATAAATAAAGTATTTTTTTAAAAAATAGAAAGTAGATTACAGCTCCAAAGGTACTTGTGATCCTTTGAGAAGACAAAACACATTTTTAAATTTTATTTATTAGACTGTATATAATATAGAATAGAATCATCATTTGTCCTGCTGACATGAAAGAAATAATCATTAAGAAATGTTTATTGTTTAAATATATATTTAAATACTGGAAAAATTGAGATGACTTCTCATTTTTTATCAGCAAGTACATAACCTACTTTATGGTTGTGATAATTAAAATAATGTAAAGCATATAAACAGGGTACCTGTCATATATCAAATGCTTACTAATAAATAGTTCATATTTATAGCATCTGATTTAATAATAATGATATTAATCAGATCATATTTTCTGTTTTACAAATAAAGAAATTAATATGAAAAAGGGTAAGTAGCTTGCTTACCATTGTCCAGCTAGGACTGAACCCATGGAGTCTAAATTCAGAGAATAATCTTCTAACTATAATACTTTTATGCTGACTCATCAATTATTCATTTATAAAATTTAATTGAGTATCTCTATATGGCAGGTACTTCATTAATACATTATTATTTATATTGCTTATAGAGGAAAACATACAAAATATAAAGATAGGCATGTAATAACATACTTTTTTTCTTTTGACAAAGCCTAATCCAAATATTTAAGAATAAATATAAGCAAAAAGGCTTAATAAATACTACTGTCATTGAATATTGCCTCTCAAAGTAACATGATCAAGATAGTACCAAATAAGTAATAGATTTATGAAATCTCAGATCTTTACACATTGTTTTCATGCACTTAGATAAGACTTAGGTGAAGGACATTTCTTACTCATTATTTTTTGTACTTATTTTTTTGTTACTAACAAACACTAACCACAGTGAACCCTTGTATTCTAACTATTCGAAAGCAGACAAATGAGAAGGCATTTGCTTCTTTATCAGTTATAAGATATGTTTCAAACAGAAGATCTATAGTGTGTAAACAAAAAGTATTTGATTTTATACACAGCGGAATCCTTACACACTTCATTTGCCTCTGAAAGGTTCAACCTTTAGTATAAGTAGAACTGTAATTCACACTTTATGCATATATTTATTTAGTTTTAAAAAGCAGAGTTTTTTGATGTGTGCTGTCAACCAACCTATGACATGTTAATTACTTAATTTAGTGTCACTAGTAGGGTCTCATGAATGCTTTCCTCTTTTGTGGGGTTTTCCATTGAAAAGTCAATTATATGTTTGTATTTGTGGTGAATTATGATTTGTGAGGATATTATATAGTGTTTTCTTGAATGTTTATCTAACAAAAGAAATATAATAGGGTCTGTGCTACTTCTGGCTGACGCAAGACAAGTTAGGATGTTTTTTGCTTCGATTAAATAATTCAATTGCTGACAGTCCTCTCTTTGCAGAACATAAAAAAGAGGCTAAAAAATAATATATGGAAGAAAGCAAACTATTAGTAGGACCTGGATAATCAAAATATGTCTTTTCATAGATTTGTAAGTCAAATCTTTCTCTATAATAGATATACAGGTCTTTACTTTTCTTATATGGCTGACAAAAGAGTAATATGATGTAACTACTTAAAAATGAAAACCCAATGAATGTAGTTCCAATGAGGCCAGCAATCTGAGAAAATTGTGGCTCCTTGTTCCATCTTCAGATTGTAGCATCGTTTCTCTTTTCCTTTTGTAGCCTCTACCACTGAGTAGTATATAGTAATGGGAATAATTACAACTAGTATAACCCCCCATATATAAATACACATTTTTCTAGCAAAATTGGGCTGGCGAAATCTTTTGAGTAAATGGCCATAGAATATCCTCTCATAGCATGACGTGGTCTCCTGCATGGACTCCTTTTTCATTCTTTTTCATTAAGGTAGTATAGCGGTTTATGGCAATCCAGCTTAAAATTAAGAGGCTGACAAACATGGATAGAGTTCCCAAAAAATTGACCACTCTGCACTGCACAGATTGGTATTCCCATTGGAAGCCCTTCAGGAAATAGATACCCATGAATGGCATGGCACTGCACACAAGTAAATTTGCAGTCACAAGATTTGCCAGGTAGACATGTGTTGATGTTTTCTTACCTATTTTTGTTAAAAAATAACCACTGAGCAAGTGAGTTTCTAAAGAGACCAATAATACAAAGAAAGATGTAAGAAGTTGGTAAACCCATTGATGAGATCTCGGATGGTTGAAGGCATGTTGAGTTGTTATGCATTTATATCAGATTTTCTTGAATTTTGTCACAGGAGCTAGAATATAGATGTAAATATTTAATGTTAAGTTAATTTAATGTTAAATTAAATCATTATAATTATTAATAAGTAAATAACTTGATTTAATGTTAAATTACACGATGTTTAAGTAGGTCTGGTTTAGAAACTCTATGGCTAAAATAACAATATAAACTACCTGAATAGAGACATAACATCACATGAGATTGAAGTTATAATTAAAAGACTCCCAATGAAAAAGTCTAGGCCCAGACAGTTTTACTGATGAATTCATTGATTTATTGAAGAACTAAAATGCAAACTTTTTTCAAGTTATTCCACACAATTGAAAAAGAGGCAATGATCCCTGGTTCTTTCTATGAAACCAGCATTAAATTAATACCAAAATCATACGGAGGTACAAGTAAAGAGAACTCCAGGCTGATATCACGGATGAACTTTGATGCAAAAATTCTCAATAAAGGGCTAGAGAAATGGCTTAGTGGTTAACTGCTTGCCTGTGAAGGCTAAGAACCCTGGTTCTAGGCTTGATTCTCCAGGAACCACGTTAGCCAGATGCACACAGGGGAGCATGCATCTGGAGTTTGTTTGCAGTGGCCGGAGGCCCTGGTGCACTCATTCTCTCTCTGTGTCTGCCTCTTTCTCTCTCTCTGTCCATCACTTTCAAATGAATAAAAATAAACAAAAATAAATTCTCAATAAAATTCTTGCAAACCAAATTCAAGAAGCATCATCCACCTCAATCAAGTATGTTCCATCCCAGAAATGCGGGGTTGGTTCAACCTTGTATGGAAGGAGTACAGATGGCTTCTTACCTTTTCCAATCATAGTCACCCAGTTGAAATAAAAGCAAAAAAAGCACTTGTGATGGATACTACCTTTGTCTAAAAATAAATTGATGCAAATAGTTAAAAGGCTGAGATTTATCATCTTGGGCTTGAGAAATTTATAATCCTTAGATTGCACAGCAATAGGTAAGTGAAGATAGATGTAGCCTAGAAATGTAAGCATACATGCAAATAATACAAGTTACTTAGAAGAAAGTATTAGAAAAGTAGTTTGTAGCCACATTAATGGAAAAATCAAACCAATTTCTTTGTATGATTACTTTAGTTAAATAATAAAAACTACTTTTGGGCTGGAGAGATGGCTTAGTGGTTAAGTGCTTGCCTGCGAAGCCTAAGGACCCTGGTTCGAGGCTTGATTCCCCAGGACCCACTTTAGCCAGATGCACAAGGGAGCACACGCATCTGGAGTTTGTTTTCAGTGGCTGGAGGCCCTGGCGTGCCCATTCTCTCTCTCTCCCTCTCTCCCTCTTTCTCTTTCACTCTCAACTAAATAAATAAAAATGAACAATAAAATTTAAAAAAACATATTAAAAACTACTTTTAATTGGTATATGAATAATATATAGTTTTAATGCCATTGTTTTATGAATAAAGGTCTTGTCTGTAATAATGCTAGAAAGGTCCTTTTTCATAGCTCAGAAATAAAGTTAGTTCCACATGAACAAAATTCAGCCAAAGGCCTAAACTTAAACAGAAGGAAAGCATGAGACCAAGCTCTAAAATCCCAGGGTCATATCCAAAGGTCATCAGTAATTTTTCATTTGAAATAGTTAGTGCTAAGCCTCATATTTCAATAAATAAAGTTGCAATTTGTCAAAACTATCCTTGCTATGTTTGGTACCTAAAGTGCCATCATGTATATTCATGTATAATTTAGCATCTGTTTTTTTTCAGAATGTTTATTTATTTAGAGTATAGGGCACTTCCATCTAAGCATAAATGAAGGTGTGTTTTTATGTCATTTTTAAATAAATCTTACTGAAGAGAAAAACAAAGTACTGAAGAATCATATCATATCACATACTAATTCCATTTTAACTTCCTTTTCATTTTTTTCTCTTTATTTCCTTTTTTTTCTTAGATGAGAATAGCAAATATGAAACATGATTTCTATTCATAGTCTACCACATTGTCTGTATTCCTCACCAAAACTTTTGGGGTAATTTTGTGATTGACAGCATGGTTCTAGCATTTATTTTGTAAAAACAAATTATACTCCTTTTATTATAAAGCAAAAAAAAATGCCATATGCACTCTTCAGATCTCTGCCTCTCAGGGATATTTTATCCCCTATCCCATCCAGAATCAGAGTTTTGTTTCCTATATATTGGACCACTTTAAAGTTATGTCAAATTTTGAAGAAATAAGTATTTATTTACAAATATATAATTTTGAAATGAAATTTTAAGTATACTAATCTATATCCAACATCTTGAAAACTTAAGAGCTGCACAGTGTTTTAGGTTCAAATATTGAGACCCTTAATTAATGTCGACTACCACTGTCTTTTCATGTTGCTTATTTCTTGTCAAGTATTTTTCTTGGTGTTTTGTTTTGTTTTGTTTTGTCTTTTGAGGTAGGGTCTCACTCTAGCCCAGGCTGACCTGGAATTCACTATGTAGTCTCAGGGTATCCTTGAACCCATGGTGATCCTCCTACCTCTGCCTCCTGAGTGCTGGGATTAAAGGCGTATGCCACCATACCTGGCTTCTTCTTTGCAATTCTTATTTAGAAAGTACACCATATATTTCACAGTGATTTTCTGTCTGGTGGATTGCAGTTGGGTTAAAATTCATGTAGCATCTGTAACTTTACTAATTTAAAAAAATCAGTTTCTTAAGAAAAGTTCATCTGCTCAAAGTATATTTTGAGTTTTCCATAAGGAATGAAGCTTCCTTTGATGTGATTGAAGAAAAGCCATAGCTTTTGTCTTCTTTAGGTAATGTAAAATATGCTAAAACAAGAGGTAATGGTGCTAACTTTATTAGACAGATGATGTTGAGATTCTACTGAAACCTCAAGATAACAAACGACAACTAGTTCATAATTTTCAGATTCTCCAATTTGTATGTACTGTACCTTTGGCTGGGTGTGGTGGCACACGCCTTTAATCCCAGCACTCTGGAGGCAGAGGTAGGAGGATTGCCATGGGTTTGAGGCCACCCTGAGACTACATAGGGAATTCAAGGTCATCCTGGGCCAGAGTGAGACCCTACCTCAGCCCCCCCCAAAAAAAAATTAAATAAATTTTAAAGCTACTAGAAATTATTTGTTGAAATTTGGGAAATACCATTAAGAAATCAAATCAACATGATTTGTTACAGACACAGGATGACCCCAGAAAATGATTCCAAGTCACTAATATATGTGTATATTGTATCTCTTACTATAACAAATGAAAAAAAATAGTGTACTCCCCTAACAGTTAATGGTTATTTAAATACTTAGTAGCTAAACACTTTTCTTTATGATTGCTTTTCAAAATTCCAGCAGTTTGATACTTTTAAGTGTTTATAGAATCATTTTAAGCTAAAAATGAATAAGGAATCATCCTTACCTGTATGAATAGTTTATGCTGATTAAGGTTATACTGTTCAAGGTAATGAGGTCAATTTCAGATTAACAATTCTTTGCTCTTCACTCTTCTACTATCCTTAGTCAGTATAAATACATTCGAGCATGACACCAACTACAGTGGGGAGAAAAAGAAAATTAAATAGTTATGGCAAATATAGCAAGTACCTCTTCAAAAAAGCTCATTTCTCTGTTTCTCTAATGAGCGGAAGTTAGTGAGTGATATATACGTATATTATCCTTCCTTATGATTATGTCCTGAATTATTTACAGCTCAGTTAGCTTTATTAGTGTGATTGGCTGAAGTTAATTTCAAAAGTCTCATCCCTTATAGTTAGTTTTATATAACTTAGTGACAGGGAACTATTCTACAGTAACCCAATAAAATATTGGTGTAAATTTGTCTCTAAACATCTGTAAAACCATTTGTAGGTGGCTTATTTATAATCTATCTTTAAAAAGAATAAAGTGACCCAAAACTCCAAGTTTTCTTACTAATACCAGCTTACTAGAATCAGTATCGCAGAGCTTAGATTCAAACTCCATGGTCATCTGTGAGTTGAAATGCTTTGTTTTCAGGCCGAAGAAGCTGAGTCCCAAAGCATCTCACTGTAAGCACAGGCTGCACCAAGGGTTTTAGATACCAATTTGGGGTTACTAATGAACTAACTCACTATATTTCTAATTTCCTTGTGATATCTATACTCAGATTCAATATACTGTATCATTTAGGTAATTATGTAATGGACTTAGGGAATCTTGGGAAATGGCAAATAAATCTCAAGTTAAATTAATAGTTATAAAAGAATTATGAAACTAATTTACATTGTTCAGACATTCTTAAAACTAGATACTAAATAAGTTAAGTGTATATAGCTGGGTAGCCAGACTTTCTTAAGTACTTTGGTTTCAGTAAAGAATGCCCTTGCTTTACTTCATTGTCCCAAATTTAGTAAATCATCCCAATTCCTCTTATTTCTCCACATCTCACATTTACTTAGTTGCAACTTCTGTAGCTTTTATTGCCACCACCACCACTGTTAGCACCATTTCATGAGAGCTTCCTTTCTGCCACTTGCTTTACATACAATTCATTTAATCTTCATAATACCCTAGGAAATAAATACCTTTACTTTAAAGGTTAGGAAAGCTGGAGCTCAGATATCTCGTGTAAGTTTCCCAAAGTCACACAACCATTTGTCTTTTAAGAGTAGTGACTGGCTCCCCTCAAAGAATGTTATTGAAAAGAATATGTCTGTACCTGCAATGCATTTTTGGATCTACCCTCTGAAATCAATCATTATGAAGTATTGAGTGTAAAAAGGGTAAATATCAAGAAGTGATGATCACTAGGCTGCAGAAGATGGCTTAGAGATTAAGGTGTTTGCCTACAAAGCCAAAGGACCCCGGTCGATTCCCCAGGACCCACATAAGCCAGATGCACAAGGGGGCACATGTACCTGGAGTTTGTTTGCAGTGGTTAGAGGCCCTGGTACACCCACTCTCTTTTTTTCTCTCTCCCCCTTCCTCCCCCCCTCCCTCTCAAATAAATAAATAAAATATATTTTTCAAAAGAAGTGATGATCACTGAGAGTAGAGACTGACTACCACAGATAGTAAGTCATCATTGAACCAAAGAAGCAGATACATTGTCAGGTCATCTATTGGGCAAGAATGGCTGGAATATTTAAATATTACCCACTCATTATGGTATTGGGGATTTAATCCATGATTTTAAGCATGCTTTAAACTCTACCACTGAGCTAAAACTCCAGCCCAGTTTTGCCAGATAATGTTATGGAACCCAATGCCATCTGCTTAACCACTTGAAAGTCAATACATAGAACATGAGAACTGGTAGAAAGGAAATGAGGTTTATTCAGAGGCCAACCCTGAAAAGCTGGAGGTAGGTATCATCCTAAAAGCTCCAGCTTGAAGAAGAACTCAGGTACCAGAAAGGGTTTTTATATGGAGAGAATAGCTGGCCAGTGGCAAGAAAGCTATGTCCCCCTTCTGCCTTCTTCCCATATTCAGAAGTTCCCACTCAACCATGTCCTCCTGGGGCCAGTTTTTAACATAGTAGTTTTCTGCAAGTTAACCATCACAGCAATTTATATGTTTTATGTTAATTGATACATTGGCTTAAAAGATCAAAAAGGGCCACAAATTCTGATGTTATCTAAAGGTCACTAGATGTCCTAGGTTCTGCAAATATAATGAAAGATTGCTCAGTAATTAACATCCTAATAATTTAGGCATGTATTTCCTTAGAATTTGAAGTACCAGGACTAGAGGGATGGCTTAGCAGCTAAGGCTTTTGCCTGCAAAGCCAAAGGACCCAAGTTCTATTCCCCAGGACCTACTTAAGCCAGATGCACAATGGGGCACATGCATCTGGAGTTTGTTGGCAGTGGCTGGAGCCCTGGTGTACCCATTTTCTCTCTCTCTTTCTCCCTCTTTCTCTGTCAAATAAATAAATTAAAATAAGATACTTTAAAGAAAAAGAATTTAGGGCTGAAGGGATGGCTTGGCGATTAAGGCACTTCTCTGCAAAGCCAGAGGACCCAGGTTCAATTCCCCAGGACCCACATAAGCCAGATGCACAAGGTGGCAGCAGTTGGAGGCCCTGGCGTGCCTGTGTGTGTGCTCTCTCTTTCTCTCTCCCTCTTTATTTCTGTCAAATAAATACATAAAAAAATAAAATATATTAAAAAAAGAATTTAAAGCACCAAAAAGAAGAGACAAAAAGAACACAGCCAAGGACTCACAAAGAATAGCCATTGTTATAATCTTAAAATATTTTGATTTTTAGCGTCCTGTATTTTTCTTAAACAGTGCAAAAAAAAAAAAAAAAACCAACCCACATCTTTTTTTTTTTTACCTATTTGAGAGTGTGATAGTATGGGTGTACCAGGACCTCCTGCTGCTGTAAACAACTCCAGATACATGGATGGCTGGGGAATCAAACCAGACCAATAGGCTTTTCAAGAAGCACCTTTAACCACTGTGCTATCTCCCTAGCCCTTATCAAATATTTATTAAGTTTCCACTGTGTTTCTAGTGGCACGTGAAGGTCACATAAGTAGTATGCTAATCACAAAGTAATGTAGTCTCTGGGACTTCAAGAAAGATTCCACAAGCAAAAAAAGAACTTAGAATAATATATGTGACACAGACTTGAAATGCCCTATGAATTAGAAAAAGGAGGAAATAGTGAATCAAAATTGTTCACATAAACTTTTTAAAGACAAATGATAGAAAAGAAAAGATATGCTGAATTGTGGTTAAAAACTAAGGCTCAAAGAGGTTAGGAGGTAAGCATGCCTACTGTTTTCTCTGTCAGGTCAATGAGGGTACTGTCATAAATATTCTATATCAAACAGATGAACATGATTGTTTCTTTCCATAATGTCAGAATTTATTGAACATAAGTAAAGTCACAAGGTGTGGCCCCTTCAGTGGTAGCCATTTGTGAGATCTTCCCTTTCCTTGAGAGCCCTGACTGAGACAAACATAGCTTCTTTTATTCCAGTCTAAATTACTAATGTAAAATCACACATCACCCAGGAAATACACCTCTGTGCATATGTATAGATTACAGAGGTAGAGCATTTCAAAGAGGCCTCAGACAAAAGCTGGAAAACTGAGAAATGCAGAAGTTTCAGTATTGATAAGATAACCTGCTCCAGGTTTCTGGCTGCTAGCCACAGAGTCAGAGCTGAGCTGCAGGAGTGAAGCAGAATAAAGGACCAGACTGAGTCAAAACCAGTGGACTAATGGGTAGATGGCAGGGCCAGACTGGCAAACAGGTGGACAGGACAAGCAGGCAGCATCATTGGCAATAACAAAGCTTATTAGAAGCCTCTAGAACCAGAGAACGTTCCTTGAGTCAAACACCAGGTAGCAACCGACAAGTAAGTTGGGATGGCTGTCACCATCACAAGGCTAGGTATCCATTTCTTTGTGGAATCCAGGTGAGGGAAGTACAACCATTCTTTGGTCATACATAAAAGGAGTTCTTGACCTGATCTTCTTGCTATGATTTTAGTGTGTCCATGTGCTCCCATAATCCAAGTCTATCCTGCTAAATTTATAGAGTGGCACTCTTTAAACTCCTAGAAATAAGTTATTTATCAGTCTGTGCAATATAGGTGGTACTGGACAGGTGGTGCCATTCAAGTCTCCACACAGGAGCAGAGGTCACCACCACCCTCAAAAATGAGTCAACAACTGCTTTAAAATGGAGTCCCTCTGGGCAAGGCACAGTCTGAAAAGCCACTGTTTTTACCCAGTATGTATAGTATCTAAGAGCAGAACACAGCCTGATCTCAACAAGTACATCATGATATTTGTTATCTGGGTCCTATTTTGAGTACTTTTAACTTCACTCAGGTAAGGTTTCCAGTTCTCAACTCTGAGATAGCAGAAATTGACTGGAAAAGAAACCAAGGCTATTTGTTTTACTCTAAACTTCTTTAATTTTTACTTCAGAAAAATGCATATATTTTTATGAGTTAAGTGACTTTGAGTTCCCTAATTGAAATATAAGAAAAATATTTACATTTTTCTAAGAAATTAAGATATGTTTTCTAACTGGTGGAAAAAAATGTCGAAAGAATGTTAGCCTAACATAATTATTACTTGCCGTGAAAACTTTCAAGAATAATAAACTGTTTTAAATTAATTTTGAGCTTTTCTTTTTCAGGTCACGGAGTTTTCTTTGTTTCTTATTCATGTTCCCCATCCTTCTCCTCTACAAAGTTCTGCTTTTGTTCAAGTACAAATGCTGTTGCCTAATACTTTGAATTATTTCCTATATCATCTGCCAAATATTTCTGTCCTAAGAATACTATTTGTCTAACAAGTGTATTTCTTTATCTGGCCACAAAATTCCTTTGGAATGCTTCAGTGAAAATGTTCCAAAAACCATACACTTCTGTCAGCCCATGATGGGCTTTATTTCTTTACTCATGTAAATTTGGGGAATTAGAATTAGGGTTCTTTATCAGTTTTCCTCAGTGCCATAATCCAGAGGACATGAGACATTTTAGTCATACCTGAACCTTTGTGCTTCAACTAGAAAGTTACTTTTGGCTACCCAAGCTAGGGGCTAAAGTGGCTTCAATTGGCTTTTTAAATATTCTTTCTGACCAATAAGGAGCTCAGAACATTGAGAGGGAGGCTGATTGCAGGAAGACAAGACACGAGAACATCACATTCTAAAGATAATGATTGCCTTGTTCACTTCAATGCATATGCAAGCTAGTTACCTTGAGGAGGAGTGAAGTGTAGCCCTGTTACTCAAGCCTGTGGTTTAAGCCTAATGGTACCTCCTGCTGTCTTTAGGATGTGGTGTCTGGCCACAACCCTGTTTCCAGTTGTACTGCTATCAGCCCTTCACCTTCTACTAGAAGTTGTTTTCATGAGTGCCTATCAGATTTTTAGGGCAAAAATCCTGGTTCCTGCAACCCCAACAAGCTAGGCTTGGTCGCCCATCTTAATATACCAAGTTAAGGGACAAGTAATAGTGAAAAGCAGAGACAGTGGATTTAATTAGCATGGGCATTGAGATGAGCAACAGGTGAAGGTATCCAGTAGCCCAAAGTTCATCTCCAGGGTACTGACATCAGCTTTAGGTGTAAGTAGAGGACAAATTGGGGTAAGGAGGCAATAGGTATGCATAATTAAGCAGTTCTGGTCAAAGTGTGGTCAAAACCTTCTGCCCCATTCTGGTTCTGAACAGTAGTCTGAAGAAATTAATTTTGCTTTAGGGAACAAGGAGGCTCTTAAGAGATGACTGCTTATGCTCTAGCATGCAAGAGTCTAAACCTCATTGTAGTTAATTGCCCTCATCTGGTAGGTGGACTGTCCTTCAAGACAATGCTGTTCTGAAATCTATGGTGATTACAGGTTTAGAACACTATCTGGGGACCTTTGGGCACCTTTTAGTAAAGGGTCTGGAGCAGGGCATTATAAATAGCTAATTGTAAGATGCCTCCTTTAGTCTTTATACATTTGGTCTTAAAAGGGGATGAAATAGGTTGGGTATTACTGCTTTGGAGGTAGATCCTTCTTGAGTGATTAACATACCACACACAGGAGGTAGGAGGTGATCCAAAGTAAGGGAGACAGATGCAAAATGAAAGCACAGTTACCAGGCTTGCATAATGCTTACAGTTAGCTTGTGGGCCCAAGTGAGAAGTCAATCCTTTCAGCAAAGCTACTTCTAAGTGTCTTATATATATATATTTTTTTCCTTTAATGAATATCCCAAATTTGGTTTATTCATTAGCTAGTGGACCAATGTGTACCAATAATTCTGGTATGTACAAGATTTTGTGATGGAATATATCTAATTGTGTTTTTATTTTTACTTTTTTTATTTTATTGAGAATTTTCCTGCATTAACATCTCATAATTTGGTCACAATCTTCTCATTAACATCTTTTCTTCCCTCTCCCCACCATTAAACACCCTCTTTTCCATCTAATGCTTCCTCTGTTTTGAGGTTTTTCTTTTAGCCCTCCTCCATCATTCATGTCATAATGTTGGTGGGCTCAATACTGTGCAGGGCTTGTGGAAGTAGCAACAGCCAACAACTGCAACAAAGTCATGAATGTACTAGTCACTTCATATCCAAAGGGTAGTGTCCCAAAGCACTTTTGTCCACCCTCTGGCTCTTACATTTTTTCCATCTTCTCTTCCATGATGGTTTCTGAGCCTAGAAGAGTGAGATAGAGTTTTCTCAGTTCACACTGAGCTCTCAAAAGCTTATTTTGTCAATAATTTTTATTTTATGCCAATAGTTCAACTATTTTGTTCATAATCTTCTCCTATTGCCTTTTCTTATCCACATCCCCCTTCCACTAAATCACTTCTTCCCAATTAGCCCCTCTTCTACTTTGATGTCTTTTCTCATGTGTGTGTGTGTGGGGGCACACTAAGATCAATTAGGATGCCACATGGGAACAGGTCGTGGATTACTTAACAACACATGCAATTTACCAGTGGCTACACACTATAAAAAATGTCTCCCACTTCCCCAGAAAGCATTAACTACCAATAACTCTGCAGGGAGACATGGGGCTTCATTCCCTCCTCCATTACCCATAACAGAATGTTAATGGGCCCAATATCATGCAAGTAACTACAGGTTTTTATGTTACACATTCTTTCTTTATCAGTGCCCAAAAAAATACCTCTTCTGCTTTTAAGTGCTGATTTCTCAGCAAGAAATGGGAATATTTGTCTCAATAACTACTAAAAGAAGAGAGCACAATCCAAAATTTGGACATTTCTAAATAGCAAAGAAAGTTACTAGGCAGCACTGGGGAGGTAGCTCAGTGGTAGATTACTTGACTCACATATGAATGTCCCTCCATTCATTCCCCAGCACCAAAAAGAAACAAAAGTTAGAAATATCTAATGACATGGCATAAATGGATCTGACAGTCGATCTAAAACTAAAAATCTAAAACTACTAATTTCACTGTCCTTCAACTTTGGCTTTTGTCTCTTCATATAAGCCTAAATGCACTGGCTAAGATGTCACCACAGAAGCATTGTGGCAGCCTTAGTGTGGTAGTCATTACAAGAAGTAAATCACCTCAGAAGTGGCAATTGGGAAGCAGACAAGAATTTAGCAGGTTTAGAGGAGAAAGTTTAGTGACATATTAGACCAAGCAAATTCTTTGTATGACTACAGCTCTTATTTACTTTTGGTCTCTCCAACAGGACATATTTTATAGTTTGAAATTGATTTTCAAGTGTTGCAGGGTTGGCAAGTGCTAAGCAGAACAAATAGGCAGGCTCTTAGATAGGCTTTGGATAGGGACAGAACTTGTTGCTATAATCAGTGATGTTCATGTTTCAGAACCAACCATTCTTTCCTATGGGTTCTTTGAAAAGCCAAAAGTCTTTACAGTGTACTAAATAAACTTTCTTTCTTTCTTAAATACATTTCTGAAAATGAAACATTTAATAAGATTTTAAAAATAATTTGGCCTATTGAATTGCCTTTAACAAACACACCAGGAAGCAGCCACTGAGATTTCCGTGAAATTAAGATATATATCAGTGTCTAGAAATCCCCTCTGTCTTTTGTAATTTTAACTTTCACTTGCGTGTGAGCACACACACACACACATACCAGAGTCTAATTGCCACTGCAAACAAATGCCAGCAGCTTTGTAAGCAAGCACTTTTAACCACTGAGCAATCTTCCCAGCCCTCTACTGTCTGCTTTTAAAAATATTTTTAATTAAATTATTTGATTAGAAGGAGACAGAAATAGAAAAGAGAGAGACAGAGTAGTTGCACCAGGGCCTCCAAGGTTTCTTTGTCATTTTATTACCAATCACTTCTCTAGAATTTTTAGATGGAATTGTTTTTAGATTAAAACCATATTCCATGTCATTTCCTGTCCTTAATCAAGGGAGTAAAATAAAGAGATGTCAAGGAAAGATAGGAGAAGATTGGGTATCTAAGGTCTTCTTTCCTATACCTGGTGTGTCTGTATTTAGTTTCTCATATGGAAATCCTTAAATAATGAAGAAAATTTTCTAAAAACTGCTCTTAGAAAAGTTAATGATTAATAACCACCTAACTGCACATATACATACACACAAACTTTATATATATATATATATATATATATATATATATATATATATATATATATAAATATATATATATACACACACATATATATATGTATATACATATGTATGTATATACATATATATGTATATAGAGATTTGAATATGTCTCTAAGATAAATATGATTGCTCACATTATCTAGTTGATAGATATAGGCTCATAGAGGACAAATACTGGCCTATGATAATAAAACTAGAATATTAGAAACCTCAGTTTGACCCCAAGTAGTCTGACTTCAGAGCACACATTCTCAGTTGCTAGGTTATTATAACTCTCATCATATATGATAGCACTCACAGAATCTGAGTTATTACATTAAATAAGGTAACCAAGCAATAACCCAAAATACAATTTTATGTAACTATTTCCAGATTTCAGAAATTTATTCACTTCCACCAGCTTTCCGTTCTACAGGTGATCTTTTCCCTTTGCAATCTAAGGATCATATTTTGATACTGAATCCATGGTTTCTTTTTTACTGAGTGGATTTTCACATGCCTTTATGACTCCTGCCTAAACTAGAGGTTTAATTGGTGGTTGTATCTTGGCATTTTGTTGTTATTGTTTTCAAGGTAGGGCATGGTTCTTGCCAAGGCTGACCTAGAATTTACTCAGTAGTCCCAGGTTGTCCTGAAACTCACAGCCATCCTCCTACCTCTGCCTCCAAGTTCTGGGATTAAAGGTGTATGCCGTCATGCCAGGATTTAATAATATTTTGATGGACAGAGATGAGTTAGGGCTGAAGAAGTCATTTAAGATATCATTGCAGACGAGTTTTATTTTATAAATTTCTCAAATAGTACTACATATGGTTTCCAGTGTTTTCATATTGCTCTATCTTTTCTCCAGTGAAAACCAGCCTAAAATGTACCATTTAAGCAAAATTTAAAATAAAGTGTTTGGTCTTGGCAATAATAAATTGTCTATATTCTGTTTCTTCAAAAATATCATGTAGAGAAAAATTGTAAGAACCCTGTATGGAATTTTAATTCAGAGTTCTGAGCTGCTCACGTCGTTGGTGGAATTTTGGTCAGCAGAGGGCAGTATGTCACCAGAGCTTGTAAAACCCTTTGCTATTTAGAAAAGTTAAGGGTTTCTCCTTTTTTATTGTTTAGATATTGAAAGTATCAATAATTAAAATATGAAAAAGGCAGTATATATCTAAAACTAAAACTACAAAACAACTAAATAAAGTTGATTTACATGTTTTGTTGGAAACAAAATATATGATAGATATCATTAATAAACATAGCAAAATGCTTTTGAATGCAAAAAAAACATCTAATATATACTCATACCGCTTTTCCTTTTAAGCTCTAGTAAAATTATAAAATTTCTTACTGTAATGACTAAAGACATTTTATGTGATAAAGTAAAGTAATTGTAAAGATAATGTATTTCTGTCCTTATGATAAAAATCTAAAACTACTAATTAGCCATTAAGGATTGGATTGTTTTGTTTGTTTTGTACTAATGATGTTCAAAAGAGTCATCCTTGTAAAATATTCACGATTATAATTATATTAAAGATCAAAAGAAACCGGCATTTCAGTATTTGAAAAATATCATGGACGTTTTCTAGGTAGTTGCTTAAAAATAAAGCAGATAATGGATATAGTTTGAAAAATCAAGTAGTACTAGGAGGCCTATAATAAAGACAATAAATAAATGAACTTTAAGTAAATTTTACCTTTTGAAGAAAACACAGGAGGAATAAACTTTATCCCCCACTGTTCTTATGGCTTCCTCTCAATGTATGGACTATGTTAGTCTTGTCATCTTAAAAGATGTCTTCCTGCCTCACAAATCAATTCTGTCAGGGGGAGCGTGTGTGTGTGTGTGTGTGTGTGTGTGTGTGTGTGTGTGTGTGTGTTGAGACCTCATGATTTTTGAATAAATTCTTCAATAATTCCACACTCCCCACTCTACAGAGAGGTTAATTCCCCCCCCCCTCCTCTCTCTCACACACACACATATATACATCCCCCACAGGTCTTTGAGCTGTTGTCTCACTTTGATTCTTCCTCATATTGAAAGGTGTATTAAATGTGCTATGAATCTTTTTGTTTTGTTTTGGTTTTGGTTTTTCAAAGTAGGGTCTCACTCTGGTCCAGGCTGACCTGGAATTCACTATGTAGTCTCAGGCTGGCCTCAAACTCATGGTGATCCTTCTACCTCTGCCTCCAGAGTGCTGGGATTAAATGCGTGAGCCACCACGCCCGGCTTTAATCTTTTGCATTTTTAGCTAATGTAAATAACCTCCCTCTTTTTTTTCTGCTTCTAGAACATTAATCTAGCCTTTCAGTAAACTAAAACTCTATCTGTGTGCTTTCCCAATCATTTGTTCAATCCTGAGAAACGCATAGATTCATTGGCTGCTCCAGTACCAGTGCCTGTAAAGATATAACAAGGTGATCATTCTAGAAGGGTAAAGGAGCTCTTCCCCTGCCATACTCATTACTCACTATTTCATTATTGTGGGGAGCATAAATATCAAACCATTGGACCAAGAGATTTACTTTTATTTACTTATCTTCTTCTCCCTACTTTCCATGCATATTTAGAACCCTGTGATCTGTCCCACACAAGGGTTGACCCCCATGGGTTCCTGTGTTTTTCAAGCCTCACTGGCCACAAAGGGGAACTGAATATGAACATGCATGCAAACCTATCAGTTCCCTTTGCAGCCAGCTGAATGTGTTTTTATTTCTTTTTTTAATATAGAGGAAACAGTGTTTTTCTTTTGAGTACAAACTGGGTTTCCACGTAGATATGAAGCATTTCTGCACTGGGAAATGGAGAGGGGAGGGGCAGAAAAAAGAGCATTAAATTATGAGAAAAGCATTTAAAACAAAGTAAGGAAACAGACAAAACTGAATTGAGGAAGAGAAAGAGGTGATGCTGAGTACAGGAAAGGAAAAAGGCAGAGGGGAGTATTGGGCTGCTAAAAAGTCTAAAAGAGACAGGAAATGTAGACAGACTGTCTGCAGGGGAGTGTCTCTAACAGCTATGCCAGCAGTATTAAAAATGGAAGGCATAAGGAACTTTTGATCTAAAAATCTGCTGCTTAGACAGAATTTGAAAATATGGTATAGGCCAGTCATAGTTGTGCATACCTATAACTATTACACTTGGGAGGCCGAGGCAAGTTTGTGATTTCAAGGCCAGGCTAGGCTACATGGAGAGACCCAATCTCAAAATAAGAACAAATACAAATGACACTAAGAGGGATTACTATTCCTTCCTACGTTTGTGCAATTGAGGCAGATAGCTAACAAGGATACCTTTTTCCCATTTACAATACATTTACAGTGTGGTGACCAGTTTAGCTACTATAAGTACACATAAAGGTCTTGATTCAATGACCTTTTCCTGACATCTTGTCAGATGTCCTTCCATTCTTTGTCTGCTTGCTAACTTCCAAAGGGTGGTTTTGACTAGTATGAAATGGAGGGGACCTGCTACCTCCCCTGTCCCAGACATTGGTGTTACAAACACAGGCTATGATTAAATTACCCTTTGTGAGTTACTTCCATAGTTGATCCAGATCAGGTACCACTGTATGCTCCCTAGTTCTGATATTTACCCTCAGCTCATGGCCATTCCATTTTGTGTATTTTTGCCTTTTCCTTGACATTTGGGTATTTGGATAGCATATTAAATGTTTCCTGCTTTCAAAGTATATTTATGAACTTATTTAGTCTTCCTAACAACTTTCTGAGTGAAGTACTACCCTTGCTAGGGTTTTTGCAGGAAAGGAATTAAAGACTGCCCTCCCAAAGTTACTCATAAATGATGCAACCAAAACTTGAACTCAGGCAATCTGACTGCACCATTCACCCTTTAAACTGTCTGTTACACTTCATTGCCAGTCACTGTTTAATAAAATGTTGTTTGGGTATAAACTCAATTAAGCATCACCAGGATTATTGCCATGGTCTTGCCAGTGGAATCATAGTATTCCATATCTATATCTATTTGCCAAAACTAATGTACTGGACTGTGTTTGAATGAGAAATACTGATATTACCCTAGCATGTCTTCCCTTAATCTCCCATCTCTCTCTAGTGAATTGCCACATCTTGCCACTGACATGTTAATATATTTCATCAGAGGATCTACATGGAGACATTCTATTTCTTTAACATTCAGAAAACATATCTAGTTATGTTCTTGGGAGAACCCTAATATGACACCTCTGTACTAATAGCTGGAATGTTGAGCTATCAATTATAAGATATGTGCATCTACAGATTCTCTAGTCCTTGTGGGTTGTATATTAAAAGACCAGTGATTACCTAGATTTATTGATTATAGAAAAAAATTGTTGGTTGGGCTGGAGAGATGGCTTAGCGGTTAAGCGCTTGCCTGTGAAGCCTAAGGACCCCAGTTCGAGGCTCGGTTCCCCAGGTCCCACGTTAGCCAGATGCACAAGGGGGCGCACGCGTCTGGAGTTCGTTTGCAGAGGCTGGAAGCCCTGGCGCGCCCATTCTCTCTCTCTCCCTCTATCTGTCCTTCTCTCTGTGTCTGTCACTCTCAAATAAATAAATAAAAATTTGAAAAAAAAATTGTTGGGAAGAGAAAAGAAGGGAGGAGGGTACTTAATAGGTTGGTATTGTATATATGTAACTACAATGATTGAGATGGGGAGGTAATATGATGGAGAATGGAATTTCAAAGGGGAAAGTGTGTGGGGGGGAGGAAGGGTATTACCATGGGATATTTTTTATAATCATGGAAAATGTTAATAAGAATCATGAAAAGAAAAAAAAATAAAAAAAAACAAAAAAAAGAAAAAAAATTGTTTGCTGTCATTAGCTGGCAAAAGAAGGCAAAGCTTTCAGTGAAGTAAATGCAGGCACATATAGGTACAAGTTATGTGCAGCTCATTTACACAAGAAAGGACACATGCAACGAACTGTTCCAATAATTTAAACTAAGAAAAGGTAACTCATGGGGGGGGGGGGAAGGGGAGAAGTATGGATATGAACAAACCATTTACCCAAGAGGAACCCTACAGGAATAAGACATGTGAAATGATACTTCAATTCACTACTAATCAGGAAAGTGCAAATTAAAAGCATGAGGTGATACTGTTTCACACCTACCACATTTACATATGTGTTTTTTTAAAAAGTGATGTAGGGGCTGGAGAGATGGCTTAGCAGTTAAGCGCTTGCCTGTGAAGCCTAAGGACCCCGGTTTGAGGCTCGGTTCCCCAGGTCCCACGTTAGCCAGATGCACAAGGGGGTGCACGCATCTGGAGTTCGTTTGCAGAGGCTGAAAGCCCTGGCGCGCCCATTCTCTCTCCCTCTATCTGTCTTTCTCTCTGTGTCTGTCACTCTCAAATAAATAAATAAAAATTTTAAAAAAAAAGTGATCTAGGCTATAACCAGTTAGGAGCTCATTTCTGCCTGGTGGTGGATAGGTATATAAATAGTAAAATCACTTTGGAAAGCAGTTTGTCAAAACTGAGACAAGGGCTGGAGAGATGGCTTAGCGGTTAAGCGCTTGCCTGTGAAGCCTAAGGACCCCGGTTCGAGGCTCGGTTCCCCAGGTCCCACGTTAGCCAGATGCACAAGGGGGCGCACACGTCTGGAGTTCATTTGCAGAGGCTGGAAGCCCTGGTGCGCCCATTCTCTCTCTCTCTCCCTCAATCTGTCTTTCTCTCTGTGTCTGTTGCTCTCAAATAAATAAATAAATAAAAATTTATAAAAAAAAAAAACTGAGACAAGCTAAAGAAGTATATGCCCTTACAATCAAGCAGTCACACATGGGCATAAGACATCTGATCATGGTTTCTAACAACAGAAAAAGTAGAAACCACTGAATTGCCCTTTTGTACGGGACATGGATAAATGAACTATTATTTTTTTGTGCAGTAAAACATTGCTTCAGAAACAATAAATGAGGCCTCTTTTTAATTTTTTTTGTTTATTTATTTGAGAGTGACAGACAGAGAGAGAAAAAGGCAGGTAGAATGGGTGTGATAGGGCCTCCAGCCACTGCAAAGGAACTCCAGACACATGCACCCCCTTGAGCATCTGGCTAACGTGGGTCCTGGGGAATCGAGCCTCGAATCAGGGTTCTCAGGCTTCATAGGCAAGCTCTTAACCGCTAAGCCATCTCTCCAGCCCAAGAAGGCCTCTTTGTTTACAATGTAGATAAGCATTATTTGAGTGGAAAAAGTTACAGAAGAATATAAGACACCAAGTGTAAGCTTTTAAAATAAAAATGCATATTGTTGTACATGAGACAAAAGTATCAAAATATACAACAGAAAGATGTGTACTAACTTTAGGAAATAAATTTTGTAGTTGACTGTGAAGTAAGCTTAAGTATATCTAAGTTTAGATTGTGTGTATGAATAGTAGAGAATAATAGTTATTATTATTACCTTTAAAGACAGGTGCTCACTAAGTTGCCCAAGATAGCCTTGAACTCATTATATTAGACCAGGCAGGCCTTGAATTTGTATTCTTACTTCTTCAGTCTCCTGAGTATCTAGGATTGCAGGCATGCACCAACATGCTCAACAAAAGAACTCTTAAGTAAAATGTTAACACCTGTTCAATATAGATAATAGGCGCCTAGCTGCCTGTTCAGCTGTAGTATTTAGCCCTTTTTTTTTGGCATATTGTGGAATATTTTGTTATTAATAAAAAATCTTATCTAAGTGTGATAGTGCACCCCTGTAAAATCCTAGTAGTCAGGTGACTAAGAAGTAAGATTATGAGTTCAGGGCTAGCCTAAACTACATATCACAACCCTGTTTTGAAAAACAAGAAGAAGCAGATGTGGTGACTCACACCTATAATCACAACACTTAAAAGGCTGAGATAGGAGGATCACCATGAGTTTGAGGCCAACTCGGGCCTCCAAAACAGAAGAAGGGAGGGTGCTGAAGAGATGGCTCAGTAGCTATAAGTGTTTGCTTACAACCCTGCTGGCCTGACTTGGATATTTCTCAGCACCCACATAAAGCCAAATGCAAAGCAACACATGTATCTGTAATTTCAATATGCCTAATGCAGTGGGGGGGTGCAGAGCCAAAATAATACAGAAGCTTACAAGCAGCTGGGGAAAAAGAGACCCTGTCTCAAAAGAAGGTAGAAGGAGAGGAGAAATACCCTGAGGTTATCTTCTGACTTCCACATGGGCACCATGGTACCTGCCTACCTCCCCACACACATATACTTACACAAATAAATAATAAAAACAGAAAGATGAGGGCTGGAGAGATGGCTTAGTGGTTAAGGTGCTAGCCTGTGAAGCCTAAGGACTCATGTTTGACTCTCCAGATCCCACATAAGTCAGACACACAAAGGTGAGGCAAGTACAAGGTCACACATGTCCACTAGGTGACACAAGCATGTGGAGTTTGATTGCAGTGACTGACGCCCTGAGGCACCAAATCCCCCCCCCTCTTTGTATCTTGCTCTCAGAAAAAATAATTAAAAATAGAAAGACGATAAATAAAAGTAAACTTAAATATGAAATTACCAAGCCAGATTAAGTAAAGGTTAACTGTTACTCCTGAAATAATTTGACCAATAAAAATCAAAAAGATACCTGTGTCCCAACTATAGCTAGACCCCTTTTCCAAAGTTCATCTCTTGATGGTTGGTTCTTTTTGTGTCTCATGGTTTAGAAGCACAATTAAGGTAAGATGAGCTAATGTGGGTTTACGTTTTATCTATTCCATCTATAAGAGTTTATTTTAGATTATCTTTCATGTTTCAGAAATAACATGTAGCTATCACAAATGTGTGATAGCTAGAAAGCTAATCTTGAAGATTTGAGATGTTTGGCATCAAGGATAATGAATGATAGAACAGAATCTTCCCCCATAGATTCCTATTAATGGCACCTTAATTTGGGGGGTATATTTTGGTATTTCACTTTTAACAAACAAAATCTTGATAATCAACACTGTGCTTAGGTAGAAAGAAATGAAAAGTATTTTTTGAGCAGAGATAACGTTTATGGAATGGATGCTTACCATCTTGCGTTTCCTCCCAACATAAATATTACTGATTGTTTGCCCTGATACACTGATGATAATGTATGGGAAGCACAGAGCATAGTGAAGGCCCATAAGTATATTTTCACTTTGCTTCCCATTATATTGCTTGTGAACTTGAGGGGGAAAATAAGATGCAAAAAGGTAGTTGAGGACAAACCTCATGTCGCCTTTCCAGCACTGTGCCCATTGTTACCATGACCCACCTGCACACCAGACTATCACCTGCAACCTCAGACTAAGCCAAGGCACTGTGGCAGCCATTTAACTGGGCTATGTAACTGACAAGAAGACACTGTGTCCTCCAACATGAGGATATGCCACAGTCTCACTCAGCTCTGAGTTGATGTAATGTAGATTATATTTGGAATTTCAAAAGCTTTCTTCCAATCAAAAATTCAAGGTTCTTTACAAGTTTCTGGTATTTGTTGGTGCCTGACATATAAGGTTCTTCTATCTTTATGACTTTTGGCAAAGAACCTACATTTTAAAGTCAAATCTGTATATGTCATTAAATGAAAATTCTGGGCTGAAGAGATGATTCTGTTGGGAAAATGGCTTGCTGTGCAACCATGACAATCTAAGTTCAGATCCCTAGAACCCATGTAAAGCCAGCCAGATACAGTGGCAGCTCTCCTATGGCAAGGTGTGAGATGGAGACAGAAGAATCCCAGGAGCTTATGGGCCAGCTCACCTGGCATACACAGCAGTGAGCAACAAAGTGATCCTGCCTCAAAGTGGAAGTTGACAACTGCCCCTCTCCACAGTTGTCCTATGACCTCCACATGCACACCGTGGAACATATATATCCATTTTCACACACACACACACACACACACACACACACACACACACACACACACACACACAAAAAAAAATTTCTTTCCCATCCACAGATGATTTAGTCACATATATATTTTGGATGTTTAATTGCTCATTTTTCGCATTGAACTTCTGAATTACTTATAATTGTTTTGGTGTGATATAAGATGAGTCTATAATTGGCCTTAGAATTTTACAATGTTATTTATTAATCTGCCCCTTCCCAAGTGTTTTGTGATATTTCCTTTATTTGCAGTGATTATCTTTTAAGAAGGAGGATGTAGCAACATCACCCGGGAAACTTTTCAAAAATATACTTGACCCCACCTTTGCCAGAATCTAGCATACCTTGATGAACAGAATCTTAGGTCATGCCTATGTCATACATATGCCCTCATATGTCATCAAGGATGTACAATGAGATGTGTACTCTCTTCCACTGATAAGTTTATCTTTGTGTCTACTCCCCAAAAGTGTTTCAGACTTTGAATTTTTTTGATTGAAGAATATTTACATAGACTTTACAGATCGAACATCCCTAACCTAAAAATCCAAAGTCTAAAACTTGAAAACGTGGGTACTGGGGAATCGAACTGAGGTCCTTTGGCTTTCCAGACAAGCACCTTAACCATTAAGCAATCTCTCCAGCCCCATATATTTTATTTTAAATAAGCATTAAGTAACATTTTTTAAAAAATTTACAAAATACCATTATGCAGGGCTTTATAGGGGTCATCTCATTCAAGATAAATGAGAATTATAGGACTGTAAGTATATTAATGTTTCTTAAAACTATTGACAATATAATTCAACTATTTAAATTATATTTACTATGGAGATGTGAAGATATATAAAATGTTTATTAGTAGGGCTGAAGAGATGGCTCAGCAGTTGAGCTGCTTGCCTGCAAAGCCAAAGGAACCGGGTTGATTCCACAGAACCCATGTAAGCCAGATGTACAAGGTAGTGCACATGTCTGGAGTTCATTTGCAGCAGCTTGAGGCCCTGTCATGCTAATTCATTCTATCTCTTTATCTCTCTCTTTCTCTCCCTCCCTCCCTCCGCCTCTTTGTCTCATAAATAGATAAATTTTTAAAAAGTAAAATAAAATAAAATGTTTATCAGTAATGTGATCAAAATTTTAATCATTTAAAATGATATAAACAAGTGCTAAATTTCATATAGATAACATTTGTTAGCGTAATTGTAGCAAAATAATTTAAATTTTTTCTGAGCCTTCAATTTTTCTGAAAATTGCAGTTTTACCAAGAAGTGTTACTTGTTTTCTCAAATATACTTTTGCTTTGACCTATTCTTTATTCAAACTGTTTTGTGCACTTACTGAAATGTGGCAAACAATGCTCACCATATACAAGAAAATCTTATTAAAATAAATACAGTTCAAACAAAAAATCTTCATTCCTTTTACCATAGATTCCTCAGCCAGTGAACTAATCTGAGGTTTTTTTCAATATTTTCTTTAGTTCTTGATTTTATTTATTTATTTGAGAGAGAGAAAGAGGTAAATAAAGAGAGAATGAGTGTGCCAGGGAGTGCAGCAACTGCAAACGGACTCCAGACACATGTGCCAATTTGTGCATCTGGCTTATGTGGGTCCTGGGGTCTTTGGGAATTGAACCTGAGTTCTTAGTAGGCAGACACCTTAACTGCTAAGCCATCTCCCCAACTCCTAACTTGAGTTTTAGAAGTTTTCTGACTATAAAAGATAATTTCATATTATTCTGTGACAGAAAATTTCTGAATGGATCCTTGGAGTTTTATTAACAGCTTTTATATATCCAATCAATGACATTCTCGTTCTGTGTATGGAAAAAAAAATTGGACAAACACTGAGCAAAGCTTTAAGGTTTGCCTAATGAGTTCTCCTTAGACTGCAATTGTAAGATGTTTATTCTGGTCGTATCCAGAAAATAGACTAGACAAAAAGCCAATTATACCCATTTTTTTCTCTTTTAAACATCCCTGCATCCAATTTTGTTCATAAATCTATCCTTTCATTCACTCCGCTATTCAGCAAATATGTGTTTATTCCAATGTGTCAAGTGAGGAACATACGATTATTCCCTTTCTCTTAGAGATTAATTTTATTTTTAAGTATACAAAAGAAACTTCAGATTATTCCACTTAATTCTAGTCTGTAGATTTTTTTCATTGTTACAGAATCTTTCAAACACCCAGAACTTCTCTAAAAGAATATAACAAACAGCCAAGTATCTACCACCCAGATTAATGCACATTAAACTTTTGCCATGTTTCTGTCAAATCTTTCTAGTTATAACAATTATGCTTATGTTGGTATGTGTGTTGTCATGTATATTGAAGATATTTCCATACATATTTTATATTTTTATATGTATGTGTGTCCGTGGTGTTTAGTGTTTTGGGTTTTGTATAAGTTATGTCCCATAGAACATACCCTTTTGCAACTAGATGCATTTTTTTTTTAATTTTCACTAAGCAGTGGTTTTGAGCTGTGCCTGTGTTCATGCACTTGTGTGTGGTTCATTGCATTGACATATATGACATGACATAGTCCATGTTGTAAATAGACTCTTCCTTCTCTATGCTTTTACTGAACTATCCTGATTTGCAATTGTTATAAACATTGAGCATCATATCTATATTCTAGTGTATGTGTGTAAGTGATGCTGTAAGATACCTTGCAGTAGATTTGCTGGATCATAAGGTATGCACATCTTCAACTTCACTCTTTCAAAGTGTACCTGAGATGACAGAATCATTTATCAGTCTGTTTTGAATTAGGTATATTTTAAGTCCTTTACCAGGTTATCACTTTTAGCTTGTTTGTTTAAGTTTTACTTTATAATATTTAACTTTTTTTCCATTTTTATCTAAAAAAATCATAGTGGGTTATCTCATTTTTATTAGAATTATGATTTTATATGTTAATAGCGATTTAGGCATAAAATAAATACAATGAAAAATTATACAAGATTTTAAAGTGACAAACATTTACTTTCTGACATTTCAAGTCAGTCCACAATTTCCTTTACTTTTTTATTTTTAACTTTTTATTGACAACTTCTATATATAGAGATAGTATATAATAATACAAAATTCCTTTACTTTTAAACATATTTTAAAGTTAGTATTAAGTGCCTAATTTTAGTAACTCTTTAGTGACCTGAAAACAATGACACCTCATTTAATAATAATTAATTCGTTTAATAAAAATAATTGTTAAAACCATGAACTTACCCTTATAATCCTGGTTTAGTATTAGCTTCACAATGTATTTTGAGATTTTCACATACAGATTTTAAATCCAGTGATGAATATAAACTTTTATTTACCTTGAAATATTTTACAGTTAAACAAGTGAAATAATAGATACACACAGAGCTTTGAGGAGATTGAAATTTGTAAATGCTATGGCTTTGTTGGTAACTTCAAGGAATGAAGTGGTTGGGCTGAGTCATTCTTTTTAGCATGTTTACTTCAATTACTCTTAGAGCTATACTGCATTTTAGCAGCCAAAGTTGTGTCATGCAGGGAATATCCTGGTTTAAATTCTGAAGTGCTTTCACTTCTGCTTGATTCGCCTTGAAATCGCCTAAAAAGAAGTTGACACATGATTTTGCGAATGTTACTGGACATCAGGAAATACATGACTGGATCTAAGCAGCTATTGAAAGATGAGAGAACCAGCATGATCTCATTGGTTTTATGAACTATTTCCTTCCAGTAACATGATGGTGCATTTAACTGTGAAGAAATGTAGATGAATCGAAAGGCATGATAGGGGACAAAACATATAGTAAAAATGATCAGTACGATAAAGGAATTTCGGGCAGTAGTAGCATATTTACTAGAATTGGGAAATTTTGACCTTTTTTTAGAGATCCTCAGTAGATTCTTGCCAATCTTAATATAGGAGAGGATTATTAGTAGGAAAATAAGCCAGAACATTACCACAAGAACAACATTAAAAATTGCTTCTCCTTTTGCATTATGCTTATCTCTGTAATGGAAACACATTGTGGAATTGTGCCCTTCTTTCTTAAGTGTTAAAATAATCATAGTTAAAAATCCAGCAAGAGCAACTATCCATACTATACAACAAACATAAACACTTTGTTTGGTGGTTATTGCCCTCCGTTGTTGTATAGACCGATTAATTTTTATATAGCGATCCAAACTGATGAATCCAAGCAAAACAATACTAATGTACATATTCATATAAAACAGGGTTCCTACAACCTTGCAAAGAATCACACCAAGGGTCCACTTGTTTTCATTGATGTGATACATTATTCGAAAGGGGAGGCAGAAGATGAGTAGAAGATCTGCGATGGCCACATTAAGTAGATAAACTTGAATGGAATTTCTTTTGCGGTGGATACCCAGAAATACATAGAGGGCAATGATGTTCCCAACCAGACCCATGATGAAAATAACAGAGTAGAATGATGTTAACACAGTGGATAGTAGTTTTTCATCCATTGCACAGCTGGTGACATTTGACACTTCTGGGGCTTGATCACTGTGATTAGTTATAAAGTGCATTCTTTGAGAGGAGGAAGGCCAGCTGCCAACTGAAGTAGTCGTCATTGTTTTAGTGTGGCTTTTTCACTGTCTTCTTGGAGGATCAAAATAGAGTAATAAATGACATGTTCTTTGTGTGTAGTTCGTCTCCAGATCTTGCCTAGAGCATAATGACAAATACTCAGTCATTTGATATGTTAATAACAAGTACTTTAATGCAAAGCATAATAAGTGACTAACCAGGCAAAAACTATGCCATAGAGCTATATCTCTGCCCAGTAATTGATTTCTTTCTTTGTATTTTTGCACACACACACATGTATGGTGTATATACGTGTTTATATGTATGTAAGCACATTTATGTTTGCAGGTCCATGTGCACATGTGTGTGGAGGCCAAAGATCAATGTCAGGTATCTTCTTCTATCACTCCCTGTCTTATTTCTTGAGACAGGTTTTCACTCTGAGCCTGGAGCTCATTGAGCTTTGGATAGATAAGCTAGCCAGCAAACTCCTGGGATCTTTCTGTTTCACCACCATGCCTGACTAGCATTTTACATGAGTGCTGGAGATCCAAACTTACATACTCATGCTTGCACAGTGAGCATTTTACCCACTGAGCCATCTCCCCATCCTATTAATGTTTTAGTTAGTGTATAGAATAATGTATTTCACTATGACATTTTCATACTTATATCATTGTACTTTGCTTAGTTCATCCCTGTTACCATCCCCATCCCTTCTCCCCCTGCTGCTGTACCCTTTCCCCTCCTGCAAATGATCCCCTTCTGCTTTATAGATATTTTATTATTTATTTATTTATTCGAGAGAGAGAGAGATACAGAGGCGGAGAGAGAATTGTCACACCAGGGCCTCTAGCCACTGCAAACGAACTCCAAGTATGTATACCACCTTGTGCATCTGGCTTATGTGGATGATGGGGAATCAAATCTGGCTCCTTAGGCTTCACAAGAAAGCACCTTAACCACTAAGTCATCTCTACAGCTCCCCTTCTGCTTTAATGTGCTAATATAAATATATATTATACTTCAGAGAAAATGTGTTTTGTCCTCATTACTTACTCTTGTTCTCCCTCCCTTAGATCTCCTCCCTCTCTCCACATGGTCACCCTTCTCCTTTCATGTCCTGTGTACATATATTTTTAAATCTAGATTCTACATATGACAGAAAGCAAGTGATATTTATCTTTCCATATTTTCTTGATTTCATGTTATACATAGAAAAACCATATTTGGAAGACTGTAGCTTCTCATAAAACTCTATATTTTGATCCAGAGCAAACTTTTGATAGAGGGTAACATCCAGCTTTAGAATTTGTCAAAGAAGAGGAGTTGGTTCTAAGAAAGAAGAAGTGGCTGCTAAAGAGGAAGTTCTGTAAACCCTGGTGAGAGATGTCTCTGGAATTTAGGGCAACAGAGGGGAAAGACGAGTGGGACAGGAGGAAGGGAGAAAGGAAGGAAAAACTGGGTCTATGATGGCCTGTGTCTCAACTACAGGAAGACAGATGTGACAAAGTTCACTGAAATATCTAGGCATGTTTCTTGTGATCTGAAAAACACGTTTAAGAAGGAGGCAAGCTATTGATTATATAGAATCTTGACAGTAAGAGGGAAAAGGGGTGTGCAGAGGGAGGGCCTTTTGTTGTGTGGTTGCACAGGGAGCTCTCCAAGGCTCAGGTAGAAACATCCTATAAACATGTGAAAGGATGTTGAGAATCAAAACGGACTGTGACTCTGGCAGCTCAGGTAGCTGAAGTGACTTTGAAAAACTCATCTCTATGTAGTTTTTTCCTCCCTTCACGATAGATTTTAAACACTATTAGGATGACAAAACAAGGCTTTTTTGTTTGCCTGTGTACCAAGTGCTTAGCACAATAATTATTGAATGAAAGGGGATTTAGTAGAAAGATTTGCAAAGTACTCTATGTTACTATTTTGCCATATCAAAACACAAGTACTGGAAGGGCTTCAGCTGCCTTAACAGAAACAAAATGACATTTGCTGCCCCGTATATGAGGCTGCTGCAACCAAAACAAGCCCTATCTTGGGTTGAATCCATACCTAGGTAGTATCTTAAATGAGAATTTTTAGTGCTAACCTGGTTATGTCCCAAACTGATAGGATCTCCTCAGGAATATCCTGTTTCATCTTGCATCAGCATATTTAGCAAAAGGCCATGGACCAAAGTGGGAGAAGAGGAGCTCAAATTATGTCACAGAAACAAGGTGAAGAAAATAGGCACATTCCCCCTGCATCTGGAATATTTCACAAGAAGATCTCTGCTTATCATATGTGCTTCAGAAAGAAGAGCAAGGATCAGTGATGGAAATGGCAGAAAGTTATTGCCTTTTTGGGAGGAAATGTTTTTTTTAAAATGAAACCATCTAGCTGGACAAACAATAACACCTTACTGCTGGAGATTCTCAAAGCTGCCATCATTTGGGTACTTTATAGAAGGAATTCTCCATGATGCTCAGTTGTAGCTTCAGGTGAGAATCCCCTGGAAGGTATTTTTAAAGATACCAGAGCTCCTTCCCAGGTATGCTGCTATAATTGGTCTGGAAAGAGCTTTTGATACTGGTTTCATTAAAAGCTCCTAGAAGTATCAAAACTGAACCCTTGAACTAAATGGCCACACCATTAACTCATCTTTACTTAGCACTTGCTGTGAACCAATGTTGAGCACATTCTATATTCATTTATGTAATCTTTTTAAAGTTTAGAAAGATTGTATTAGATTAAGAGAATAAAAGAGGAGAGATTATGAAGAGCTCCTGCCCATAAGAAGGCAGATATTTATTTTAAGAAACCATTTAGGGCTGGAGAGATGGCTTAGCAGTTAAGCGCTTGCCTGTGAAGCCTAAGAATCCCAGTTCGAGGCTCCCTTCCCCAGGACCCACATTAGCCAGATGCACAAGGGGCACACACATCTGGAGTTCGTTTGCAGGGGCTGGAGGCCCTGGTGTGCCCATTCTCTCTCTCTCCCTCTCTCTCCCTCTCCCTCTCCCTCCCCGCCTCTCTTTCTCTCTCTCTCTCTCTCTCTCTCTCTCTCTCTCTCTCTCTCTCTCTCTGTGTCTGTCACTCTCAAATAAATAAAAAAAGAACAAAAAAATTAAAAAAAAATTTTTAAATATATAATTTATGTATTCTTTACAATAGCCATGGAAAGTAAGGAAGGAACCTTAGGTTGGGATCTTTACCCATGAATTCACAGCTCTGAAGTGACAGTAACCAAATTGGAACTGAAAGCTGACTCTAATGTACATGATCCTTTTTTAAAAATATTTTATTTATTTATTTGACAGAGAAAGAGAGAGAGAGAATGGGTGCGCCAGGGCTTCCAGCCACTGCAAACAAACTCCAGTCGTGTGCACCCCCTTGTGCATCTGTCTAACATGGGTCCTGGGGAATCAAACCTGGGTCCTTTGGCTTTTCAGGCAGACACCTTAACCGCTAAGCCATCCCTCCAGCCCTCCATGATCCTTTTCATTAAACTTCCCTCCTTACCACTTATGATCACCATTTCCTTACTAATGGTAAGAGAGAGTGAATGGGTGTGCCAGGGCCTCCAGCCACTGCAAATGAATTCCAGATGCGTGCACCCCCTTGTGCATTTGGCTAATGTGGGTCCTTTGGCTTTGCAGGCTAATGCCTTAACCACTGAGCAATCCCTCCAGCCCTTAGTAGTTTTAAGAAGAGATTATACCATCTATTTTTGCTTCTTTGGAAGAGGTATTAACCTTTCTATTCACTAGGTCCACTTAAATAAATAAATAAATCAAAGTTTATGGAATCACAACTCATTCATCAAAATTTTCATCATATCTCCTGGAACATTTCTCCACAAACTTACTTATAGGCCAGCTACCCATAACCAAGATGTTCCTAGGAAGCCACTATCAAAAAGAACCTGAAACCATTTCCTTAGCTCTAATCTGCAAGTAAAATAAAAAGGTAATGATTGAACAATGGTACCAGCAAGTCTTTCTGCCTTTGCTTAATTTCAAATTAAACAAAAGCAATAGATTTCAATAGGAACCATAAAATATCATGTAGTGCCAAGTATCACATGGCTATCATCTACTTATTTATTAACAAATTGATAGAGTAAGTCCTGTTTTAAATTTGATGGCTGGCATTTGTCTCCTTTATAGTCAGTTGGGAGCTGGGTTTGGTGACTCGGGTCTCTGACTCTAGCTCATTGTGAGCCTAAGACAAAATTATCACAAATTCAATGCCTGCTTGGGCTACAGAGTGAGTTCAAAGTCAACCTGGAAAAGTTAGTGAGACTCTCCCTCAAAACAAAATGCAAAAAGAAGCCAGGCATGGTGGTTCATGCCTTTAATCCCAGCACTCAGGAAGCAAAGATAGAAAGATCACCATGAGCTCAAGGATGTTCTGAGACTGTATAGTGAATTCCAGGTCAGTGTGGCATAGAGCGAGACTCTAAAAAGAGTACTAGGAGTATATCTCAGTGGTAGAGCACTTTCCTAGCAGGTGTAAATCAATCTCCACTGCACCACAGAATATAACTAAATAAATAAGTAAATAAATAAAAAGAAAGTTATTTGGCATATTCCATGTCACTTATTATTCTTAAAGCCATTAATTGATATTTAAAAATTACCTTTTAGGGCTGGAGAGATGGCTTAGTGGTTAAGCGCTTGCCTGTGAAGCCTAAGGACCCCGGTTTAAGGCTCGACTCCCCAGGACCCACGTTAGCCAGATGCACAAGGGGGCACACACATCTGGAGTTTGTTTGCAGTGCCTAGAAGCCCTGGTGTGCCTATTCTCTCTCTGTCTCTCTCCTCTCTCCCTCTCTCCCTCTCTCCCTCCCTCTCTCTCTCTCTCTCTCTCTCTCTCTCTCTCTGCTTGCAAATAAATAAATTAAAAAAATAAATTAAAAAAAATAAAAATTACCTTTTAGATGTTTTAAGAATTTTCCAGTGTAGGGCTGGAGAGATGCCTTAGTGGTGGTAAGATGCTTGCCTATGAAGCCTAAGGACCCAGGTTTGATTCTCCAGTACCCACATAAGCAGGATGCACAAGGTGGCATAGGTGTCTAGAGTTCATTTGCATTGGCTAGAGGCACTGGAGTACCCATTTTCTCTCCATCTACCTCTGTCTATCTCTCAAACTAATTAATTCATTATTTATTTTTAAAAGAAAATAAAAATAATTTTCCAATGAAGACCAGAAACAAATTGGTATGTTTTACATGTGACCTATGTAGTGGTCACACTTTTATTTTTCTAACAGTAGATATTAAATGTTTGCTACATGACAAATCCCATTCCTAAGTACACAGACCTGTGTTAAGATCTCGTACCCCCACAACACTACTATCCTACCTCTTCCTAATTTTTCAGGGGCTGCAGATAAGCAGAAACTTTGAAAGTGTAATTGGGTATTAGAATATAATATCACATTGTTGTGTTGGAATACATACCTATTTGATAATGGACTTGATAATAATGCCTGAGTCTTTTCAGGCCATGCTTCAAAATTTTCATAAATGCTGCATACAGAAAAAATAGGAAAATAATACTATTAGTGGTATATATTGTTTTGTTATAAACTTAACTGATATTTTTATTTTAGCTATTTAAATTAACAAAAGTATATTTTGTGTTTTCTCAAATATTGTCATTATTTACTTCTGAAACATAAATTTTAGTTAGCCTGGATATTACCATAAGATAGTAATAATATAAAATCTATAAGTTAAAAAGATAACTTAGTAAAGTCAAGAGGTTATAGATAACTTATAATGTAATTAAACTTTACAGTACCTGAAAATAACTTTTAGTGCATTCAGATATATCTGCAAGTCTTTATGACTATGCAGATATAGTATGAACCATGTGGCTATGTTGATAATAAATACCTTCATTTCTCAGAATAACCATTTAAAATTGTATTTAAATTTGAGGCAAAGGGCTACCCAAGCAGTTTACTCAATGGCTGTAAAAGCAAAGAATTGCTGGTATCAAAGTAGTCTTCTCAAAGTGAATCAGCCTTCACTATGACTGCTCAAATAATCAAATTTTTAGTAACACAGAGGGTCATTTATGTAGTTAAAAAAAATCAGTGAATACTTACAGTTCAGGCTTTCCAAGTAAAGGAGTAAACCCCAAGCTGTCCTGGGTTCAGTGGGTTGTGTCAGCTGGGCTCTTCCATCCAGCCCTGCTGCAATTGGCTAAAGTTCCTTTTTTTATATATATATATATATATATTCACATGTGATGGTAGGGTTTCTTTTTCCCCTTCTCTTTTTTTTCAACAACACAACCCTTGGGCTCCTTTTGAAGCTATTAAAAGGCTTCACTGCCCGGCAACAACTTCAACCTCTTATCAACACTGAACTGTAGAAAATCACATTTTCTTTTTAAGAATGACTTCTAAATTGAAAACTCAAGGGGGTTGTTTCAGTCATTCCTAACGTAAAAAGAAAATGTTTATAAGTAATTAGCAGTTTCTGTATTTCCTAAGAAGTGATATATAATTTGTTACATGAATTTTTAAAGCATAAACATTAAATGTTTCCTTCTGGATGCATTTTAGAAATTCTAATTCCCATGAAATGGTCTTTCTATACTGATTTACAAAAACATTAGTAATACCTTTTTACTCTTTAATGTTATATAAGTTTTATTTGTCCTGTAGTCATTTTAGTATATTTTCATGTATTCCTTTAAGGCCTTGGATGTGTGTTCTAAAGTAGTCTTATAATTGTAAGACTAGATGAGATCTGTGATGTCTTTAGCCCCAGTTTATCACAAGAAATTACCAAAGTAAATAAATGAAAGGCAAAACAAACAGATTAAGGGATTGTATAGTTCTCATTGTGGCCCTAGTCCAGTATAGCCACCCTCCATGCATCTGTGTTAACTGCTGGCTCTGCAGTTTAGTGTTATTCCCCTTTTTGTTGTTTAGAATGAAGAGTTGGCTGTTACCCTTCCCATAATTGTCATCCTGCAACTTCTTTTCCAGTAGTATTTCACTCATTGAGCTTTATGGAAGATTCTAAGTGCTTCTGGGTGTATTTTTCTGAACATCATATCTCCAGAGGTTTTAGTTTGTTCTGAATATATTGCATGAGACAGTATTTCTACATTGCTAGAATAAAAAGGCTTTGTGGTACTTACTTCTCCTTTAGAAGCTCTGAGAAGGAAGATGACAACTCTCTTGATCTGGCAGGTTTTTTTCTTACTGTGGTAGACAATACATAGCATTAGATTTTCCACAATAGCTATTTTTTTTTTTCGAGGTAGGGTCTCACTCTGGTCCAGGCTGACCTGGAATTAACTCTGTCATATCAGGGTAGCCTTGAACTCATGGCAATCCTCCTACTTCTGCCTCCCAAGTGCTGGGATTAAAGGTGTGCGCCACCATGCCCGGCTCACAATAGCTATTTTTAAGTGTATGATTCTGTAGTGTTAAGTGTACTGATATTGTCCTATGCCAGATCACTAGCACATTTTCATGTTGCAAAACTAAAACACTGTACCTACAACACTAGTTACTAATATCCCCTATACTTTCACGATTAGCTTCAAGTATTCTGCTTTATATTTCTATGATGATTTTTGCCTGCTTTTGACACTTCATAGGAGTGGAAACACTCCTACATTTTTGACATTGTATGACTGGTTTATTTCGCTTAGCATAATGTCCTTGAGGTTCAGCCATTTTGTAGCATTGAACAGAATTTCCTTGTTTTTTTATAGCTGCATAATATTCCATTGTTTGGCTATATCTCACTTTCATTACCCATTTAGCTTTCAGTTTGTATTGGGTTGCTCTTGGCAAATATAATACTACAATGAACATGGGTATGCAATATCTCTTCAAAATCCTGGCATGATTTTGATGACTAAATAGGTATTTACTTAATGCCATTCTGTCTAGTGAAGTCTAGTATAAATATTCTTTTCATATTGTGCTTTTGCCCCACACCTAAACCATACCTTTTCAAATTGTGGAGTTTTTTTTTTAATCTAATTGTGTTTTTAAAATCACATTTGCTTCTCAGTATGACTCAGCAAGACTACCGCCAGATTTGATTATAGTCTTCTAGTTCTTTATATGAGCTTTTTCCTATTCATTCTGTACTTTCTCTTTTAACTGTATTTAGCATATTCTTTTACGTCCTTTCCCACTAATCCTTCTTACTTTTCGTTTGTGGGTATCACAACTTACCTACTTCTGTGAAGATGGAGATAGGAAAGAAGAAATAAAGGTGCATCCTTATTTGGAACTTTCTGTTATTGATGTCACCATCCTTTTCATGAAACCTCACCCTAGTTAAATTCAGCTGACAGCCTCTGCCAAGTCTGCACCTTACCAGATAAAATGAAGACTCCTGAGTAAAGCATACAAGCCTTCATGTTGGGCTCACTCCAGACTCATGACCACAAACATAAAGTGGATCTCTGTACTCAATCCCTACTGCTTAGTCCTTGTACCCTTAGTCTGGGGGTTCCCAAAGCATGGCTCCCAGAGCAGTAGCACCAATACCACTCAGAAGGTTGACCTTGTCAAAACTGGTCACTCTTGACCTTATCCCAATCCCACAAGCCAGTAATCCTGGGCATGAGGCCCAGCAATCTATGTGGATTCTGATGCTAAAATTTGAAAATCTCTGCTTCATTGCATTCAAAAATTGGTGTTCACACCTTTACCCTTCTAAAACTGTCTGTAGCCCCATTTTCTTCCCCACTCCCACATGGTGATCACCTTTTGTTTTGCCAAGAAAATAGGAAGGGAATCTCTTCTATATCAACAGGACACATTTTATGGTTTGTCAATTTTATATACTTTTCCTATTGTAAAGCATTACTTTGTATGTTCTACCTTTAAAGAAAAAGCCAAAAATTGATAAAGATGGTTACTAATATGAAGGGAAGTGTTGAGAGTAGGAAAAGAAGACAAACTTAGACCTTTCTCAGTTGTATTTGCTTTATAGTTTTGAACTTAGAACTATAGGCATCTTTTATATTATCAAAACCCCAAACTAAACTAACTAAACAAATGAACCTTATTAGATTGTAAAGTGAAAATGTAACCACAAGGAAAATTATCTTAGGTGACTTTATCATAGGGTATGACTTTTATATATCATTTTATATATACAAAAGTAGTTGAACAAATTCTAGATATCTTTCAATTAGATGCTCACTCTGTGGTAACATTTCTCTACCTTTGTTTATCCTTGTCTAGTTTATCTATCTCTTCTTTCATCTGTACATTTCATAAAAACGCAAAATTCTTTTATATGTTCACAGTATAATAATAAAAACCACAGAATTTACATTGAGAGGATGCTGTTATATTATTGATAGATCTTGTTCTCATTTTACCAAATGTCCCAATACTGTTCTTTGTAGCAAAAATACCAAGTTCATGTATTGTATTTAGCTGTTTTGTTTCTTCAGTTTCATTTAATCCCTTTAATCCAAACCTGTATTTGAAGAATATAGGCCAGATACTTTCTAGCATACCTATCCATCTATTTTTTTTTTCCCTGATGACTAAATCTGGCTGCATGCTTTGGTAGGAGTAACACAGCGATGTCACTGTGCATCAGATCACAACAACTTTTACCTAGTCCTATTATTACCAGTGTTAGCTTTGCTAGTTTCTGCTAGGTTTTTTCCCCTGTAAATTAGTATTTTACCTTTGTAACTGTTAATATCCTATCGGAACATACTTCAAGATAATATAAATATGCTCTCTTTCAAGTTTCCCCACTTAATTAGCATCTTGATTTTTCTAATTCCAACATTTCTTCTATGCTTAATTTATCTTTTCCTTAAACTTCCCATTTCGCCCATGCATTTATTTACTTATTTATTTGTATCAACCTAGGCTCACAGATTCATATTTTACTCAGTGTAAAATAGTGTTGTGATATAACTTGCCTAATATATTTCAGTGACAAAAAGAATCACAATGAAATTGTATACAGTATGTACTCTTGTTAATGGTGATGTAGGCATTGTTATTTTATTTTTTTTTAATTTTTATTAACATTTTCCATGATTATAAAATATATCCCATGGTAATTCCCTCCCTCCCCACCCCCACACTTTCCCGTTTGAAATTCCATTCTCCATCATATTACCTCCCCATTACAATCATTGTAATTACATATACACAATATCAACCTATTAAGTATCCTCCTCCCTTCCTTTCTCCACCCTTTATGTCTCCTTTTCAACTTACTGGCCTCTGCTACTAAGTATTTTCATTCTCACGCAGAAGCCCAGTCATCTGTAGCTAGGATCCACATATGAAAGAGACCATGTGGCGCTTGGCTTTCTGGGCCTGGGTTACCTCACTTAGTATAGTACTTTCCAGGTCCATCCATTTTTCTGCAAATTTCATAACTTCATTTTTCTTTACCGCTGAGTAGAACTCCATTGTATAAATGTGCCACATCTTCATTATCCACTCATCAGTTGAGGGACATCTAGGTTGGTTCCATTTCCCAGCTATTATAAATTGAGCAGCAATAAACATGGTTGAGCATGTACTTCTAATGAAATGAGATGAGTCCTTTGGATATATGCCTAGGAGCGCTATAGCTGGGTCATATGGTAGATCAATCTCTAGCTGCTTTAGGAACCTCCACACTGTTTTCCACAATGGCTGGACCATATTGCATTCCCACCAGCAGTGCAGAAGGGTTGCTTTTTTTCCACATCCCCGCCAACATTTATGATCATTTGTTTTCATGATGGTGGCCAATCTGACAGGAGTGAGATGGAATCTCAATGTAATTTTAATCTGCATTTCCCTGATGACTAGTGACGTAGAACATTTTTTAAGATGCTTATATGCCATTCGTATTTCTTCCTTTGAGAACTCTCTATTTAGCTCCATAGCCCATTTTTTGATTGGCTTGTTTGATTCCTTATTATTTAACTTTTTGAGTTCTTTGTATATCCTAGATATTAATCCTGTATCAGATATATAGCTGGCGAAGATTTTTTCCCATTTTGTAGGTTGCCTCTTTGCTCTTTTCACTGTGTCCTTTGCGGACATAGCCCATTTTTTGATTGGCTTGTTTGATTCCTTATTATTTAACTTTTTGAGTTTTTTGTATATCCTAGATATTAATCCTCTATCAGATATATAGCTGGCGAAAATTTTTTCCCATTCTGTAGGTTGCCTCTTTGCTTTTTTCACTGTGTCCTTTGCGGTGTAAAATCTTTGTAATTTCATTAGGTCCCAGTGGTTAATCTGTGGTTTTATTGCCTGAGCAATTGGGGTTGTATTCAGAAAGTCTTTGCCAAGACCAATATGTTGAAGGGTTTCCCCTACTTTTTCCTCTAGCAGTTTCAGAGTTTCCGGTCTGATGTTAAGGTCTTTAATCCATTTGGATTTAATTCTTGTGCATGGCGAGAGAGAAGAATCTATTTTCATCTTTCTGCAGATATATATCCAGTTTTCAAAACACCATTTGCTGAAGAGGCTGTCTCTTCTCCAATGAGTATTTTTGGCATTTTTATCGAATATCAGGTGGCTATAGCTACTTGGGCTTACATCTGGGTCCTCTGTTCTGTTCCACTGATCTACATGTCTGTTTTTGTGCCAGTACCATGCTGTTTTTGTTACTATGGCTCTGTAGTATAGGTTAAAATCAGGTATGGTGATACCACCAGCCTCTTTTTTGTTGCTCAGTATTATTTTAGATATTCGAGGTTTTTTGTGATTCCAAATGAATTTTTGGATTGTTTTTTCTATTTCCATGAAGAAAGCCTTTGGAATTTTGATAGGGATTGCATTAAATGTGTAGATTGCTTTAGGTAAGATTGCCCTTTTCACGATATTGATTCTTCCAATCCAGGAACAAGGGATATTTCTCCACTTTCTAGTGTCTTCTGCAATTTCTCGCTTGAGTGTTTTAAAGTTCTCATTGTATAGATTCTTTACTTCCTTGGTTAGGTTTATTCCAAGGTACTTTATTTTTTTTTTGATGCAATTATGAATGGCAGTGATTCTCTGATTTCATCCTCTGTGTGATTGTTGTTAGCATATATGAAGGCTACTGATTTCTGTGTATTTATTTTGTATCCTGCTACATTGCTGTAGGTTTTGATCAGCTCTAACAGCTGGCTAGTAGGGTCTTTAGGGTCCTTTATGTATAGAATCATGTCATCTGCAAATAATGATAACTTGATTTCTTCCTTTCCAATTTGTATCCCTTTTATGTGTGTCTCCCGCCTTATTACTATGGCTAAGACTTCCAAAACTATATTAAATAAAAGTGGGGACAGTGGACACCCTTGTCTTGTTCCTGATTTTAGTGGAAAAGCTTCCAGTTTTTCCCCACTTAGTAATATGTTGGCTGTAGGCTTGTCATAAATAGCCTTTATTATATTGATATATGTTCTTTCTATTGCCAGTCTCTGTAGGACTTTTATCATGAAGGGATGTTGGATTTTGTCAAATGCTTTCTCTGCGTCTAATGAGATGATCATGTGATTTTTGTCCTTCAACCCGTTTATGTAATGTATTACATTTATAGATTTGCGTATGTTGAACCATCCCTGCATCTCTGGGATAAAGCCTACTTGGTCAGGGTGAATGATCTTTTTGTTATACTCTTGTATTCTGTTTGCCAGTATTTTGTTGAGAATTTTTGCATCTATGTTCATGAGGGAGATTGGTCTGTAATTTTCTTTTTTTGTTCTATCTTTGCCTGGTTTTGGTATCAGGGTGATGCTGGCCTCATAGAAGGAGTTTGGTAGAATTCCTTCTTTTTCTATTTCCTGGAAAAGCTTAAGAAGCAATGGTGTTAGCTCTTCCTTAAAAGTCTGGTAAAATTCAGCAGTGAATCCATCTGGGCCTGGGCTTTTTTTAGTTGGGAGATTATTGATAACTGCTCGGATCTCCATGTTTGTTATAGGTCTATTTAAGTGATTAATCTCATTTTGATTTAATTTAGGTAGGTCATATAGATCAAGGAAATCATCCATTTCTTTCAGATTTTCATACTTTGTGGAGTATATGCTTTTATAGTATGTCCCTATGATTTTTTGAATTTCTCTGGAATCTGTTGTGATGTTACCTTGTTCATCTCTGATTTTATTAATTTGTGTCTCTTCTCTCTTTCTTTTGGTCAGATTTGCTAAGGGTTTATCAATCTTGTTTATCCTTTCAAAGAACCAACTCTTTGTTTCATTAATTCTTTGGATTGTTCTTTTTGTTTCTATTTCATTAATTTCTGCCCTAATCTTTATTATTTCTTCCCGTCTACTACTTTTTGGTTTGCCTTGTTCTTCTTTTTCCAAGGCTTTAAGGTGAAGCATTAGGTCGTTTACTTGCGACCTTTCTAATTTCTTAATATAGGCACTTAAGTCTATAAATTTACCTCTTAGAACTGCCTTCATTATGTCCCAGAGATTTTGGTATGTTGTGTTCTCATTCTGACTGGTTTTTCTTCTCATATTGGATCTTTTCATAGTGTCCCAAATATCTTGAAATTCCCACTCATACTTTTCTATAAGTTTGTCTTTCTCTTTGTTGGACTGCATTAGGTCTGCCACCTGGTCTTCTAGCTTAGATATTCTGTCCTCTCCCTCATCCATCCTACTGGTGGGATTTTATACAGAGTTTTTTATTTCATTAACTGTGTTCTTCATTGCTGGTAATTCTGACTTTTTTCTTTATTATTTCTATTTCCTTATTTATGTCTTGTATTGCCTTCTTTATTTCATTAAATTGGTGTCCTGCATCTTCTTTGATTCCTTTGATTTCCTCTTTGATTTCTTCTTTGATTGTTTTGATGTGTTCTTTGACCTCTTTGAACATATTTATAATCATTCTTTTGAACTCTTTCTCAGGCGTTTCCTCTAACTCTTTCTCACTGGAGGACATTTCTGATGCATTAATACTTTTAGGTGGATTTATATCATCTTGCTTTTTAGTGTTTCTTGTGTTGTAATGTATATATTTTTGCATCTTGGATTAAGTTAATGCTTGGATTTTCTAGCTAGCTGTGTATTCTTAGCTGTATCAATTGATTTGATGTAATATATTTTCAAGGTAGGACCTTAAGGTGTTAGGTGTGGCTCTTAAGACACTCAGAGTATCTACAAAGATGTTCTTAGGGGTTGAGTTTCCCTGCTATCGGAGTATTCAAGCAGGCTGAGTGGAATAAAATACAGGTAGATTCTAAAATTTAACTAAACACTGTACACATTCAATCAAAAACAGCCCCGAGTATGTATGCAAGAGTAGTTATTATAACGACCAGATCCTCTATCAACAAAGAGGTTAAGATTTCTGGTCTGTTGAGGGATCCAAGTCAGCTTGTGACCAAGTGAGACCCTTCCCTGGTGCAATCCCCGTTACCTTGGGTGATTTTGGTCTCAGTCAAGTTGCTGCCTCGGTCGTCGGGCTGCTGTTCTGATTTCTGGAGCTGGGCACTGGCTTTTCCTGTGGGGCAAACTGAGCCGCTGCTGCTGTAGCTGCCACTGCTGGAGTCACCACTGCTGCTGAAGCTGCTGCTGCTGTGTCCACTGCCGCTGCTCCCCCTGAAGCTGCTGCTGCCAAGTCTGCCGCTGCTACCACTCCTGCGTCTGCTGCTGCTGGGGCCGCTGTTACTGGTGCTGGAGCCGCTGATGTTGCTGCCGAACTCTGCTCCTGCTTTGGTCCCGCTGTCAGCCCAAGTTGGCGTGGCCGGGTCCCGGGCCGCTGCTCTGTTCGCTGGAGCTGGGCTCAGGCAGTGGGGGAAGGGAGGGAGCCGCGGCTGCTCTGGTTCTCTTGCTGCTCCAAGCGTTCTTCTACTTCGCAGTGTGCTCCTCCGTTGCTCGCTGCCGCTCTCCCCTCACGTTTCCCGAGTTGCAGAGAGCGCGGTGTGAGGGGAAGCTCCCGCACCTGGCTTTCCTGCGGCTCGAGCCGAGTCTGGCGGCTTTCTGGTGCACCGCGGCCACGGTGGTTGGCTGAGCTGCCGGAGCCGCTTTTCCCGCCTGTGCAGGCTCTGGATGCTCTGGAACTCTTCTACTTCTCTGCTACCGCTTCAATTTCCTATACACCTCACTTTTTAGTAAAAGTGTGTATTTTGCTGAGTTTTTTTTGGTCTTTTTCCCCCCTAGGCTGCTTTGCCGTGGTACCTAAGCTGCCTTCTTAACTGGAAGTCGGCATTGTTATTTTAAAACATACATATACACACACACACATACACACACACATATATGCACACACTAAACAACAAGGCAAATGGTATTTCTATCATTAGATACCAAAATAATTTGATAAATCAAAGAAATAAAAACCTTATCGTTATTTAGGAGTGTGAATTTGTAGGGTTTTTTTTCCTTCTAAAAATACATTTTTCATTTCTGTCTACTGAAAAGTCAAAACAGTAATAACTGAGAAGTAATACTATGCCTAGTACCCACATTGTGTGCTAAATTCATTTTCCCACTAAAAAGTACTGTGGAGTGGCTGGAGAAATGGTTTAGCTATTAAGGTGTTTGCCTATAATGCCAAAGGACTCAGGTTTGATTCCCTAGTACCCGTGTGAAGCCAGGTAAACAAGATGGCACATGTGTGTGGAATTTGTTTGCAGTGGCTAGAGGCCCTGGTGTACATATTATTTCTCCTTATCTGCCTCCCTCCCTCACACAATGTTTTTCTCAAATTAATAAATAAATAATAAAAAACATTTTTTAAAAGTATGGGGGCTGTTCAGAGAAATGACTTTTCTGATCTGGGGTTAACAAAGTCCTAGAATCTTAGGAAAGGACTTAAAATGGACTTAAAGGGTTGCACACTAGACAAAAATGGGACCACTATACAAAATGAAAAGGAGAGAAATTGATTAAAACATATATAATATGATATATAATAATATAATATATATATAACATATATAATACAAGTCTATATACCCATAATAATACAAAAATAGCCTTCATTGATCACCTTTGTAGGATGCCTAGAAATCAACTCTCTCCTGAAAATTGTTCACAACATCTTTATTTGTAATATAAAAAATGATAAACAGCCCAAAATGTCCATCCACAGGAAACTAAATAAGTATTCATACTGTGGAATCCAGCAATAAAAAGAAATGAATTTTATGTGTACTTCAATAATGAGCTCTTAGGAGCCTCTGGATCTCTGGCAAGGACAAGGAAAAAGAGGGTACCAACACATAATGTATCCATATAAAATACCTTGTTAATAATAAGTAATAATAATAAACATAAAAAAGAAAAAAGTTTTGTTCCAAATCACATACAAGTCCAAACATTTGTAGCTAGGATCCACATATGAGAGACAACATGTGGCACTTGGCTTTCTGGGCTTGTGTTACCTCACTAAGTATAATCCTTTCCAGATCAATCCATTTCCCTGCAAATTCCATAATTTCATTTTTCTTTACTGCTGAATAGAACTCCATAGTTTAAATGTGCCACATCTTCATTATACATTCATCAGTTGTGGGGCATCTAGGCTGGTTCCATATCCTATCTATTGTGAATACAGTGGCAGTAAACATGGATGTACAAGTATCTCCAAGGTAGTGTGATGAGTCCTTAGGATATATGCCTAGGAGGGGTATAGCTGGGTCATATGGTAAATCTATTTTTAGCTGTCTCAGGAACTTTCACACTGATTTCCACAATGGCTATATCAGATTACATTCCCACCAAGAGTATAGAAGGGTTCCTGTTTTTCCATATCCTTGCCAGCGTCTATTATCATTTGTTTTCTTGATAATAGCCATTCTGACAGGAGTGAGATGGAATCTCAAAGTAGTTTCAAGTTGCATTTCCCTGATGGCTAAAATGTAGAATATTCTTTAAGATGTTTATAGGCCATCTGCATTTCTTATTTTGAGAACTTGCTATTTAGTTGCATAGTACATTTTTAGTTGAGTTGTGTGATTTCTTAATGTTTAGATTTTTGAATTCTTTGTATATCTTGGATATTAGTCCTCTGTCAGATGTATAGCTGGCAAAATTTTTCTCCCATTCTGTATGTTGCCTCTTTGGTCCATTCTTATAATGTCCTTTGCTGTACAAAAGCTTCGTAATTTCATGAGATCCCAGTGGTTGATTAGTCATTGATTTCCTGAGCAACTGGGGTTATATTCAAGAAGTCGTTGCCGATGCCAATATGTTGCAGGGTTTCCCCTACTTTTTCTCTAGCAGTTTCAGAGTTTCAGGTCTGATATTAAGGTGTTTGATCCATTTGGACTTATTCTTGTCCATGGAGAGAGATAAGGATCTATTTTCATCCTTCTACAGATACATATCTAGTCTTCCCATCACCATTTGTTAAAGAAGCTATCTTTTCTCCAATGAGCATTTTTGTCATTTCTGTCAAAGATCAGCTGGCTGTAGCTGCCCAAACTTACATATGGGTCCTCTGTTCTGTTCCATTGATCTATATGTCTGCTTTTGTGCCAGTACCATGCTTTGTTACAATACCTCTTTAATATAGGTTAAGGTTATATAAGGTTATACCACCAGCCTTATTTCTGTTGTTCAAAACCTTCATGCTTCCAAATGAGTTTTAGGATTTTTTCTATTTCTGTGAAAAATGCCATTGGAATTTTGATGGGGATGCATTATATTTATGGATTGCTTTTGGTAAGATGGCCACTTTCACAATATTCATTCTTCTAATCCAGGAACCAGGGATGTCTTTCCATTTCCTAGTATCTTCTGCAGTTTCTCTCTTGATTGTTTTAAAGTTTTTCCTTGTTGAGATTCTTCACTTCCTTAGTTAGGTGTATTCCACGGTACTTTATTTTCCTTTTTTTTTTTTTTTTTTTTTTTTTTTTGAGGCAATTGTGAATGGGAATGATTCCCTGATTTCATCCTCAGCATTTTTGTTGGTAGTTTGTAGGAAGGCTATTGACTTCTGAGTTTTATATTGTATCTTGCTATATTGTTAAAACATTTATCAGCTCTAACAGTTTGCTGATAGAGTCTTTAGGTTATTTCATGTAAAAATAATATCTGCAAGTGATAATTTGATCTCTTTCCAATTTGTATCCTTTGTATATGTGCCTCTTGCCTTACTCCTATAGCTAAGACTTCCAGTACTATATTAAGTAAAGTGGGAACAGTGGGTACCCTTGTTTTGTTTCTGATTTTAGTGGGGAAGTTTCAAGTTTTTCCCCATTTAGTATAATGTTGGCTGTAGTTTTGTCATAAATAGCCTTTATTATGTTGAGATATGTTCCTTTTATTCCCAGTTTCTGTACAACTTTTATTATGAAGGAATGTTGTACTATGTCAAATGCTTTTTCTGCATCTATTGAGATAATCATGTTATTTTTGTCCTTCAGTCTATTTATATGGTATATTACATAATTAATTAATAATTAATAATAATTGATTTGTGTATGTTGAACCTTCCCTGCAGATGATAATATCTTGATAGGGATTTGAGTTACACAGATGCAATGCATTGAAACTCTCTAATGGTACACTTAAGATGGTATGACAATCTTAACCTTAAAAATTTTAACAAATATTGAGTTGTAATGATGTGTGTGATATATTAAAAAAAAAAAGTAAACTGATGGTTGCATAGAAATACAAGTAGATATTTGAAAATGTACCAAAATGTTATAGAGTCAAAGCAATGAATATATAGATATTTGTTATCTATTCTTTTAGTCTTTCTGCGGTTAGTAGTTTTCATAATAAAATGGTGAATAAGACCTCTATTTTGGATCTATAAATATATCTAATAATATGAAAAGTTGTTGGTGAACTTACAATAATGAGTCAGGCAGATAACACCTGAATCTACTGTTATCAGTAGAAGTAAGTCACCCAGACATGTTCTTCCTGTGGCTATATAATAGTTTCCCCATATATGAAGTATCAATTCATGAGACTGAAATTGAAGTTGAATCTAATCAAGATTCTAGATCTAACTACCAATTAACATGAAATACAACAGAGCCTGGAACATATTCAGTGGTACACTATGGATATTGTCAAATCCAGACTGTGAAAGACTTCATGGGGGAAATTACCCAGTACCTTGAGAAAACATGATATTTTTTTAAAGACACTGGCAGAGAAAATATGTAATATAGCAATATGTGGACCTTGGGTTCCCACCCCCCCTTTTTTGAGTCAGCATTTCATGTAGCCCAAGGCTGTCCTCAAACTCATGTAGCCATGTAGCTGAAGCAGGCCTTGAACCTGATCATGCTTTCATTATCTCGCAAATTCTGGGGTTTGGATTCCATTTTAATGTAAACCACTATAAAAAGATATTGTTTCAATAGTCAAGAAAAATGGAATTTTGACTGAATATTAGATAATTAAATTGCTCTGGATATTGTAATGTTATAGTTATTACTCTGTTAGATATATCCAATTATAAACAGGTGAAACTATATGATTTTTTTAGAATTCTTGACAAAAAACAATAATAATAACAGTCAATAATTGGTCAAACTAGGTGATAGGTATAGGAGGGTTTATTAACTAATTTTTCTCTACTTGTAAATGTTAAAAAGCTAAATTTAAACAATATATATATATTTTTTTTACTTTCACATTCTCTTCTAGTCGAATCCCATGTCTCCATTCTTAGTATAGGAAAACATGGAAAGATACCATACTTAACTTACTCCACATCATATTCACATACCCTTCAAAACCTGGTCCCATGGGGAATTTTATCTTCATCATGCCACCAGCACCACTATCACCAAAGTCCCCGGTGACTTCCAATTTGCCAAATGTAATAATCTGTTCTCAGTTCTTAAACAACTGTAGTAGCACTGATCGGTCCTTCTTGGAAAAGTTTCTCCCCTTGGCTTCAGATACCAACTTTGCCTTTCCCCTTGTTTCACTGTCTGACCATTCTGTTTCCTTTGCTAGATTATTCTCATCTTCCTGCCCTCCATTGTAAGTACGCACCAAGGCTTGTTCAGTCCTCTATTTCTATTACTAGTTAGTCACTTAAGAGACATTATTCATTAACTTGGATATAAATACCATTTACATCCTGTTAATTCCCATATTTACATATCTAATTCCAGCTTCCTCTTGAAACTCCTTTTATAAAGATCTTATGCTCAGTAGTATGAAACTGGATTCTTGAGTCCCTTACTAATAACCTGCAGCAGTATTTCCAATGTCATTAAATGGCATCTTTATTTTTATGTAATTGCTAATTACAAAAACTACTTGTCACACTTGACGTGCCTCTCTCAGACACCCATCTATATCCAGTAGCAGTTCCTCTTAACGTTATTTAAACTACATTTGACCACTTCTTATCCTGTGCTTCTGACACTCCAGTCAAGTCCATGATACCATCTGTCTTGGTTGGTCAACTGCAGTGGCCTTTTCACTGGTCTCTTCAAACCTCACATTCTTATACTCCTACCATCCCATCTGCAGAGCAGCCAGAGAGTGTGCCCATTTTTAACCCTACAACTGATGTAGTGCTCTCTGCTGAAGCCCTCCAGTGCTTTCCTATCTCACTCAGCATAAAATCCAAAGTTTTGACGATGGCTTGAAAGCTGTTAGATTACATTTCCTAGCATTCTTCTCATGGTCATTCTTTTCCAGACAATATCCCTTCCTATTATCAAAACATACCAGCCATCTCCATGCTTCTGGCCTGAAGCCTTTTTCCATGTGGCTTATTGGCTTTCACTTAACCCTACTGTCTGTTCACATGCCACACCATTAATCTTTTATGACCCTACTACATAAAGTAGCAGTTTACTCACCAGCTTATGATTATAGTATACACTCTGTTTTTACAGTGTGCTAATTTGTATATACCCAATTTATTTTTTACCTGAAGTTCAAATATTATTACTCTTTTCACTTCAGGATTTATTGAGGATGGCTGGATCCACACTGACGAGAATTACATAGATTTTAGTATAAGATTAACTTTGGAATAAATAGTGTCAACAGACTATGAGTAGTGTACTATGCGCTTCTGACATAAGCTTCTACTGCTTCCTAAGAACGTGTAAATACACTTCCACAGTCATGGCCAGCATAACCTGTTTGGATCAAAGGTGTATTTTCTTCTCCTGCATTATGGCCATCTTTCCCAGGCATGCTCATTTACTGTGTTCTCCCATAGACTTATCTTTGCCAACTGAAGATGAAACCCAGGGCCTTGCATATGCTATTCCATGAGCTATTCCCTCTGCCTCCATAGATAGATCTTCTTGCTTCTCTGTCATGTCATTTTACTCACTATTGATTTGTACACTTGATTTTCCTTTCTTCTCTCTTTCTCTTGCTCTCTCACAGACATATATTTATATTTGAAGGGTCTACTTCCTTTATTCTAGACTCTGAAAAGGCTTGCAAACTTATTTGGACAGTAAGAGTAACTTCCATAGTAGAATTCTGATGCTCTCAGTCAGGAGAATAAGAATCCCTCCCACTTCCATATATCACCAATGAATATCTGCCTGGATATGCGAGCTCCGTTTTATTAACAGGATGACTTGTTTTCATGCCAGCTATCACATCAGCTAAAACTATTATTTGATACTTGAAAAAGTATTGGAGAGAATAAAAAATATATTTCCTCAAAAGGCTTGCCTGTTCTTACTAGCCCATATTTTGAGAGTGGGTCATAGATACTTGCAATTAAGTTTTTCCTGATATCCAACAAGCTTCCAAGAAGACATAGGTGCCAATGAGGTCCTTTAAAGAAAATACAGTTGTTAGCTAGGTGTGGTGGTGCACGCCTTTAGTTCCAGCACTCAGGTGTCAGAGGTAGGAGGATCACTGAGTTTAAGGCCACCCTGAGACTACATAGTGAATTCCAGGTCAGCCTGAGATAGAGAGAGACCATACCTCGGGAAAAAAAAAAAAAAGGAAGAAAGAAAAGAAAATGCAATTGTTAACTATAAAATGTGATACTTAGGAAACCCTAGACAAGCATGCTACTCCTTCAGTAGGATGTCATACCCTTGACTAGAGACTGACCAAGTGAACTCCTTTCTCTCGTCTCCTCCCTCACCTCTCACTCCCACAGAGGAAAGACAAATCTAGAGACATGTTCACGGAGAATATTGGATTCCTTTGGAATAAGGTTCAACTATATTCATTAAATCCAGGATCCATGTTACTTGGGAGGGATAGATAAAGACAAGAAAGAAGATGAGGAGGGCAGATAAGAGAGGGTTGTCAGCAAAGGTCAAGGTATAGTGGTTCTATATGTAAAGTCAGACATTGTGTCAGGAAAACATATATCCCTGAGACAAAAGTAAACTGCCATTCAAATGAGGAGAATATTGCCTGAAAAGGAAGAAAATATATCTGTGTTTCTTGAGAATCCATGCTTTCTGAGTAGTACCCTAATCTTAGAAGGAAATAATTCTTTAGAAAGCATGAGCTAGATTAGTCTGGAGAAATCAGCCAGAAGTGAGAAGAGGACAGTTAGTTAAACATACAAAATAATTCATAATATTTTTAGGTACTTCTATATTGTCATGTTTTTCAGTTTTTTGTAAACTGAATTGTTTTCAGTTAATTATTTTCTTTATATTTATTGTTTGTCTGTTTTTCTTTTCAGCCCCACTGTGTTCTCCTTGCCTCAAAAGAAAATTCAGCACCTGTTAAACTTGGGGGCTTTGGGGTAGCTATACAGTTAGGAGAATCTGGACTTGTAGCTGGAGGTAAGACTGCTTTTATTTATTTATTTATTTTTGCTTCAAAACCTGACATTTTGGGCTGGACAGATGCATCAGTGGTTAAATATACTGTCTTGCAAAGTGTGAAGTCCCAGGTTTGGTTCCCCAGTACCCATGTAAAGTCAGAAGCACAAAGTAGTACACACATCTGGAGCTTACAGTTGTAGGAGGCCCTGGTGTGCTCATTCTCTCTCTCTCTCTCTCTCTCTCTCTCTCTCTCTCTCTCTCTCATACACATATTTTTTTTTTCAAAAACTAAGTACTTTCAAATTGGTGTAAAACTTTACAACTCATTATTAACCCACCTTAATATTTCTACTCCATTCTACCCAACATAAACCACCATGGGGCTGGTGAAATGGCTCAGTGGTTAAAAGCGCTTGCTGCTCAAGCCTGTGTTAAACCTACAACATGAAGTACAAGTACCACAATTATCTGTAGTCACAATGTGCCTATGGCAATGGGAAGCAGAGTTAGGAAAGCTTCCTCAAGCTAATGGACCAGTTAGTCTGACATTTGCCTTGACAAAAACAAGAGAGACCCTATCTCATACAAGGTAGAAAGCAGTGCCAGTACCCCAGGTTTGTCCTCTAACCTCATGTCATATGATGCACATGCATGCATACAAATACACCTGCCAAAAATGTTCACTACCAGATATTTTTGAATATAAGAACTCTCAGTCATAACTGAAATTCTTTTTGGTTTTTTGAGGTAGGGTCTCTCTCTGGCTCAGGATAACCTGGAATTCACTATGTAGTCTCAGGGTAGCCTCAAACTTACAGTGATCCTCCTACCTGTGCCTCCCGAGTGCTGGGATTAAAAGTGTGTGCCACCATCCCAGCTGCAATTAAAAATTTAATTCCTTAATAGATTCTGGGAATGAGGGTATGGCTCAGTGGTAGAGCTCTTTCCTAGCCTGCATGAGGCCCTAGATTCCACCTCTAGCAGTACAAAAAATAAAGAACAAGTTGTATTTGTTTACTTACTGTATCCCTAACACTTAACCAAGAATAAGGATACAGATTACAAAGAAGGTAACATTTGGAACATAGAAGCTTTTAAAGTTGAAATAGCCAAATAAAGTCACATTTAGAATATGTGGCTTCCTTTTAAGTTTACATCTTTGGCTAATTTTTAATTTCCTGTAATTTTCCTTTTTCCATATATCATAAAATCCTATTCAAGTCATCAATTTGTATTTATGCAAAGAGCAAGCAGATAAGAATTCAAAGTGATTTTATTAATAACCAAAGAAAAGCATTTTAAAATTCCCATACCAGGATATAAAGGGGAAAAGTTAAACTAGAATCTTTCTTCACCAGTGTACAGAAGTAAATGGTAAATACAGATATAAATGTTGTGTTTTTCATTTATTCTTTTTCAGGGGAAGGGTTTAGGTAGAGACTGTAGCACAGGCTGGACTTTAACTCAAAGCAATTCTACCTCAGCCTCTAGACTGCTAGAATTAAAGGCATGAGCCAACACACCCAGCTTTATTTATTCTTGTCAGCAGGCTCCAGATCATAATGCAGCCCTGAGTTTAGTAGTGTTCCTTAGTTTTTCAAATGGTCATAGTTCTCTGTTCAAGATGCTCTCAGTCCCTTTGACCAGTGCTGACCATCTCCAAGTACTGACAGCTTCACAAAGGAAAAAAAATGCATAATACAAATCAACAGAGACTTTCTAATTTTTCACTCTTCAAGAGGGCATATGTTAAGTAGGTATGGTGCACACCTTTAATCTCAGCACTTGGATGCTGGAGCAAAAGGATTACCCTGAGTTTGAGGCCAGTGTGGGCTACATAGAAAGCCCCTGGCTCATAAAACCTAAAAGAAAAAAAAATAGAATCTATGTTAAATTCAAATACCTGCTAAATGACAAATATCAAAATAGCAATCTATTACATAAGGCAATTTCTTTCAATGTGATTGCAGCTAGCACATCAAGCAGCAACAAAATAGACCATATTATGACAAATGAGCCATGAATTATCGTTGTATTTTAAATAATTCTTCTAGCTAATAATTTGCAATGATCTGAGGAAATGCAAATCAAGTATAGTGATTAGAAGACTGACCAGATAAACAGATCATCAAGCGTTGTTTAATCCCCAGATCAGTAAAGCCCAATATTTCCAGGGAACTATCTTTCTCCAGTGTTTAACCAATGTGTGAATGCTCCAATAGTATTTCCAACAAAACATTGAGCACAAATGGCAACAAATTCATTTAATCCCAAAACAGTTCATCTTGAAAACTCCCTAAGTGCCAAAAAGCTCATCTTTGTAGTGAACAGAAATCTCTCTAAACAGAAATTGAACATAATTATTACTGAACAGAAATCCCAGTGCTTCTAATTCTGACTTTGGAAACCACTCTAAACAATTTTCTTCCTTTCAAAAAAAATAACTATTCAGATGTTTGCAGATAGTGGCCATAAGTAGCAAAGAATAATACCCTAAGTATTATCCAAGTTAACTACCCATGTGTTAATGTAGCCTTTCCTTACAAAAACTGGTTCTGAACTCCTCAGTATGTACAAAGGTGAGAACCAGAACTGAAAACCCATCATAAGTAAAGGTCCCATTGGCCCAATGTACAGTAGCATTGAGTTAGCACTTCCTTTTATTCTAGGTCTTACATTTTCATCAGGCTCTTGAAAACCAACTGCTTTTTGGGCAACCACATAACATTTGTTGGCTCATATTGATCTTGTAGCAACCAAAAACCCTAAATTTCTTTTAAACAAATGTTGGTCAGAGGCATCTCAGTTAATGCAGATTAACCTTATGTTAAAACTGCACAATAGCTGGTTGTGGTGGTGGATGCCTTTAATTCCAGCACTCAGGAGGCTGAGGTAAGAGGATCACTGTGAGTTCAAGGCCAGTCTGGGCTAGAGAGAGAACCTGCCTCAAAAAATAAAATAAAATAAAATTACTACACAATGATTAAATATATATATATTTCTCTTTTTCTTGAGACAGGGCCTTAGCCTCCCCAGTGCTGGGATTACAGATATAAGCCACCACGCCCAGCTGATAGCAAATATTTTCTGATGATTACATCACCAAGGCTAATGAGCTGAAATGAACCACCTTGCTTTTATGTGGTATATATTGGTCATACATGATGACGTTGTTTCTGTTGCTCTGGATCTGCATCATGTTAGTATTCAGAGTAACATGGACTCCATATTTTATTGTGCATCTTGATTTGAGGGAACATTTTGTCCATTAACCTAGATTCCTAAAGTCTAATAACTTTTCCCCCCAGTCTTATTTCTTTAGCTAAGCTTAAACTCCATAGTGTATATCTATTACACAAACTTTACGATTCTCTATGCTATGGAATTAAAATAGTTTTTGAGACAAGATTTCATGTAGCCCAAGATGGCCTCACCATGTACTGAAGGGTGACTTTGAACTTCTGAACCTCCCTCCTGCCTCATCCTCCTCCTTCTTAGTGATGGGAATATAGACATATACCTGTTCTAAATAATGCTAAGGGTCAAGCCAAAACTTTGTGCATACAAAGCAAGTTCTTTATCAACTGAGGTACATTTCAGCCCTAAAATACTTTTTGATAGTCAAAATATTATCATTTCTTGGGAGATCTTTTCATATATTATTAACTATTTTAATCATTGTAATACTTTTTTAAAAATAGTGTGAGTAGATAAGGGATACATGGTTTTTGTAGAATAAAGCCGTTCCTTTTGTTCAAAGCACTTTAAAAATTTTGTTAATATTTATCACCTTTGAAGCAAAAATCTACTTTTCCTGTCAGTTACAATCTTTGATTATCCAGTCTTCCAAGTAGAAAGGGAATTTCTCACTAGACATGGTAGCATATACCTTTAATCTTAGTACTGTGGAGGCAGAGGTAGGAGGATGGCTGTGAGTTTGAGGACAGCCTGGGACTATGAAGTGATTTCCTTGGGCTAGAATGGGACCCTACCTCAAAAAAGAGGGGATTTTCTCCTTTATATGTTCAACATACTAAAAAATACATAAGTACATTTATCCTTCCCCTATGTAGAACCCAACTCTTTAGAAACTCTGCTTATCCTGAATATAACTAGGAATCTAGAAAATAGTTATAATGCAGCAAATGACTTCTATCCTTAAATTCATGGTCCACTCAATTCAACATCTAAATGTGCTCTCTCTGAGGCTGACCTGCTCCTGTTTTTCAGAGAGTTGTATAGGTTCATGTTGCTTCATAATTTGAGCCTGCCACTCAAGGAAGGTTCCATGCTTAGCACTTTAGAATATAAACCTGTCATCCCATCTGGTTGGAATACCTTTTGTCATTTTATCTGTCAGCTTAACTCCTTTTCTTGAAGACAAAGCTAGTAATTATCTACTCATAGAAATGTCAGATCTTAACTGTGCTAGTTAGGTGGCCCTGTTCCTTGTCCTCCATCTTATGGAAGTGTCTGGGTTATTCACTTCCATTGAACATTTGTGTATGGACCTGTAATTGCAGCAAAGAGAGAGTTGCAAGGAGAGTCATGGCTCATCCCTCTGCATAGACATAGCACCTAGCACAGCATCTGGGATCTGGCAAGTGCCTGGGAAATGGTCTTTAAATGAAAGAATGTGGCTGCTTCAATTTTCAGTCAGTAGCAGATTGTAAACAAATCAGGGAAAGCCAGGACTAGAGTCAACATAGTGCAAGGAAAGAAATGAAAGGCCAAGAACAAAAACATGTAGTGAAATGGTACCTAAGCAGAAAAAGTACAGCAGCCTTTTATACCAGAGAAATTAATCCTTCCATACCTGTGAAGCCTCTGGGAGCAATCTGTTCTCTGTTCTCTGGATCACCAGGAAAAGGCTGTTATATGTAACAGCCTATAAAAGAAGTCAGAAAATTGTAAAAAGAGAGCCATACAAACTGATTCAAATAAAAATGGTTGTGTGTATAGATTCAAACTCTAAAGTATTGAAAATATAGCTACTCAGAGTACTCCCCTCCCTAAAGTTCTAGGGAGGAAGATTTCATTATTGTTAAGAAACATAATGTTTAAATATTTGTATATATATCTGAAGGACTTCACAAACAGTGACATATAATTTAATTTGGTAATTGGTATCCTGTTCTCAGAATTTTTGTGGTCAAAGTCATGTGGTCCCAAGGAAAAAGAATATCAGTAGCAAGAAAGAAAAAAAGAATTTAGAGAGGAAAATGTATATAAAAGTTTGACTCTAGTCTTTTTTACTTCCTGTTGATGTACTTGAAATACATGTCTGTGTATCCTTGCAACTACAGTATTTCCTTCCTTGTCATCTGAGCAAATTTTTGAACTCCAAAACATACATCTTTCCCAGAAGAAAAACAAATTATTTCACAATGAGTTAGTATTCAGTTCAGATAGCTGGAGAGAGCCTCATCAGGGTAGCTGGGTCTGCTGTGCAGATAGTGCAGCTCCCTTTTGGAGTCATTTCGACCTTTCCTCAGTGGGAAGCCAAGTGTCAAAACACCAACCAAACCTCCCACAGGTACCTGGTGAGTCCTGATAGCAGTACTCTAAATGGTACCCAGAGCACTTAACCTTGCTTTTCCCTACTCCTGTCAGCTCATATCCCATCAGAATAAGTCTCACCGTCCAGGAGCCTACCATGTGCAGGCTTCCAATGAAGTAGAAGACTGAGCGCCCATTGCTACATCTTCTCTGTGCTATTTAAAGGAGGAAAATGAGACAATCCAAAAATAACAGTAGTTCTCGAGTCAGGTTCTTCTAACCAGTACTGAGTTTTTGTTGTACATTTTATATTTTTAATATTTTATTTATTACTTAAGAGACAGAGAGAGAAAGAGGCAGATAGGGATAGAGAGAATGGGCATGCCAGGACCTCCAGCCATTGCAAATGAACTCCAGATGCCTGTGCCACCTTGTGCATCTGGCTTGCATAGTACTCGGGAATTGAACCTAGATCCTTAGGTCTCACAGGCAAGGACTTTAACCAGTAAGCCATCTCTCCAGCCCTTGTTGTACATTTTAAATGAAGAACTTTCCCTATTGAAACCTTAAACTTAATCTCTTCTTTTATAATGGCCTGTAGCAGAGGTGTTTCTCCAATCCATCAGCCAGAAGTTGTTTTAGCCTTTTCTGTACCTGCTGAGTTTGATAACCATCAACAAGCCTTGGTGACATATTGTCTATAGCTGGACCACATTTCTGTGCTTTAAATTAAGTACTTAGCAACCTCCAAAGTAAAAACTATCTTGGACTCAGTATAAGAGGCAAACAGAGGAAGGAAGGGAAGGGCTAGGCTTGCAAGCATCTAAAAGAGCCCTCAAGTGTAGTGGGCAGTGGCCCAACCCACAGTCTTTTCCTGATTTGGCTTTAGGATATGTCACTTAGTTTCTCTCTTTCTCTTCAAATGTTAACACAAGGGGTAAGCTACAAATTCCTATTCCAACAAAATAGCAGTGACCATTATGAATTGCTACTAGAACAAGATTGCAGATTCAAATGCATACTTCAAGTAGAAGTTCTCAGTATTCATTTTTATTGGGAAATTGCCATTTGGCAATTTAAAATAATCTTTTTGCTACTGATTTGTTACTCAATTCTGCCCTCTTCCTCTCCCTGCCCCTGCTGTAAATAAAAACATTTAAACTTAGTCGTGAAGTCAGACATATATACAGACCTATTGGGTAACATGCAGATTTCAAGAGGGAGTATCAGAATCCTATCTTGGACTCATTATTTTCAAAAGGTAATCAGATAAACTAATTTTTCATTCTATGAATTCCTTTTGTAAAGAGAAAAAAGGTGGTGTTAAAACCTTTGTTTTATAAAAACAGTTCTCTATAATCATGTTGTTGCTTAAACATAGGACGTGTTGGAACACCTCACTTTATGGCCCCAGAAGTGGTCAAGAGAGAGCCTTACGGAAAGCCTGTGGATGTCTGGGGGTGCGGCGTGATCCTTTTCATTCTGCTCAGTGGTTGTTTGCCTTTTTATGGAACCAAGGAAAGATTATTTGAAGGCATTATTAAAGGAAAATACAAGGTAAAATATTCTATTTTATTTTCCATTGGGATTAAATCATCCTGAGAGGTATGTTTTTAGTCACTGTCTGTCTTTGCTCACTGACTACAACCTAGTTACCTCATCAGAGGAAAGGCCTATGTTGACACCAACAGTCTTGTAAGGCAACCTAAGACTCAGGTAAATAGCTGAAATAACATCATTCAGGGGAAACAGATTTCTGTGGCCCTTTGTGTTAGTGAAAAAAAATGTATATGTGTGTGTGTGTGTGTGTGTGTGTGTGTATAATTTTTATTTATTAATTTGACAGGAAAAGGAGAGAGAGAGAAAAAAATGAGTGTGTCAGGGCCTCCAGCCACTGCAAACGAATTCCAGATGTGTGCACCCCCTTGTGCATCTGGCTAATGTGGGTCCTGTGGAATCAAACCTAGGTCCTTTGGCTTTGCAGGCAAACACTTTAACTGCTAAGCAATCCCTCCAGCAGCCGAAATGTCTTTTTTTTTAAAAAAAAAAAAAAAAAAAAAAAACTTACTGGCTTAGTTTATAACATTCAAATAGCAATTTTATCCCAGGTGCTTTTAGTCATTCCTTATTGTAATTTTCAATCTATGCCAGCACAGTAAAAAAAAAAAAAAAAACTTGGAATTTAGTAAATTTCAGGCTAAACTGAAATGCTAGTGACTTACACATTTTTATTCTTCTGTGGCTGCTGTGTACTAGATACCTCGTGTAACTATCACTGGTTTGTGATTACTGAATTATTACTTTCATTATTTAAAAATATTGAGGTTATCACTGACATGAATGACTATGCAAAAATAAGGAATTCTTGGAAATAAATAAACTGAAGGTAGATTTAATTTTCCCAACTTACATCTTTTGCCCTGTACTGCCACAAACAGATGCTAGGGACTGGTAGTGTGTATCTATGCATCAGTTCAGGGCAGTTTATATTGGGGAAATTCTTTTTTCTCTCATCATTACTGAAATTCATGCTTTCTATTCAATCAAATTGTTGTTTCATTTTTGGTCTTGCCTTACTTACTTTTCTAGCTGCTGTAACCAAATACCTGACAAAAGCAACTTAGGGAGGGAGAGAAAGAGAAAGGAAAGGCTTGTTTTGGCTCACAGTTTGAGGGTATGACCATCATAGTGGGGAAAGCCTAGCAGGAGGCATATCATGTCTGCAGTTAGGAAGCAGAGAGAGATGCATGCTGTTGCTCAAATCAATTTCTCAGTCATAGAATGGTACTGCTCACCTTCATGGTTAAATCTGCCATGACACTCTCATAGCCATACCCAAATGTATGTTTCCATGTTATTGCACTATCCCAACAAGCTGAAAATGAACATTAACCATCACATCCAGCAATATAAAACCACATGCAGGTTTATGGACACTAGATTCCCAAACTTTGAGACCCATAAAGTTTTCCTTTCAATTCATCAGTAATGTTAGAATTTTATATCAAATATGGGAGACAAAAAAAGAAAAGTAGTTTCAGAATTATATCCTCATCCTTTTAAGCCAAAACTGAAGCTCGTGGAGGTAAGGGTGGTAAATACATTTGTTTTCTTCATGTACCATCAACTCATAAGGACACACAGTATTCCTACTGAAGCTCCTGTTAACAGAGAAAGATGTCCCAAGTACAAGATTTTCTGCTTCTCTTAGACTGATTTGGCCACTAGAAAATAAAATCAGTACTTTCAAGGTAACTTGGGAAATTGCTTATAAGTAGTCATCCCCTTCCAATCCCTGGAGATTTCCAATCCCTGAAGATTGTGAGTGTCTAACAGGAACACAGCCTGGGCTCTCAGGGTGAATGTCGCCAAATCAAATGAAATCACAAATATTCTGGTGGTTTGAATTGGGTACTCCCCCATAAATTCATGTGTGTTGAGATATGTTGCTGGGAGTGGATCTGCCAGTGTTAGTTTGGTTCACTGTGCCAAAATAAACAGCTTCCCTCCCATCAGCTGCTTTTGGTCAAGTGTTGCATTTCAGCCACAAGAAGTTAACTACAACAAATACTAACATATGAAAAGAAACGCAATTAGAATTACATAGCTAAGAGTACCAGCAGTGATGGTAGCTAACTAAGACATAGCACCTAAAGTGAGCTGGGACATGAGCTAAGCACTTTACTTATTAATTAATTTAATCTTTACAGCAGCTTATGATATAGTTGTCATATACTAAAACTTCCCACCTGCCTTTTTGGGTTATAAGCATTTGCTAATAATATCTTTCTTCCTTTGTTTTTGTTCAGTTGCTAACTTCCTGGTTACCAAGGCAATGTGCTTCATTCTAGCAGTGTCTGGTATTTGATTTTGTCTATTTTTAAAGCATCAAATAGCTATTTTTGTGTCCTGCCAAGAAACTTGGACTGCTTGCAATGTCCAAAAAATTGAATTCTTGTTAAAGTTCCCTATTTCTAAGGAATAGTAACAGTATTATGGTATGTAAGTGATATGGTAGCAGCTATATCATGATTTCTGTACCAAGGGTTTAAAGCTTTAAGCTTCATAACTTATTTCCTATTTTTGTGGCTAATCTCACCTCTCAGTTATCTTCTTGTCTTACTTAACAAGAGACCCATGTGTTCAGCAGCTTATTTTGAAAGACAGAGCCATTTCTGCCACCTATAATGAACCCCATGGCTCCTTTTTCAGGCATTGCTATTCCTTTAGTATGAAAATGTTCAAATAAAAAAGAAAGTACAGAACCTCCAGCTTCAGTAGTTAATATGATCACCAATCTATTTTATCTTTATTTGCTATAGATCTAGATATTTCTAAAACATTTCAGAAATGCTAGTACTATTTAATGGAAGAACAAGTAACAATAACAAAATCTTGCCTTGATGGACATTTCCAAGAAAAGTTTGATGATACTTTATAAATGTAGTATAAATTCTAAACTACTATTGCTCTTTCTTTCATATTTGGCATTTTCAAATGCAGTTTGTTTTGCTAAAAGCATAGAGCTGTAATCAAAAATGAATACAAAAAGATGGGCTAGGGGAGGGGAGAGGGAAAGGCAAAGGGATACATATGATATATAAAAAGGAGGAGGAAAATAAAGCAGGGGAGAGGAATTGGTAGCAAAGGGAGAGGGTTAGGAATGGATAGCAATCAACAAAACACACACACACACACACACACACACACACACACACACACACACATATAGAGAGAGAGAGAGAAAGAGTAACTTGTGAATGGTATAGTCTTGATTTCTTTCTCTGCATATTAATTATTGGTATATGTGAAATCTATTTATTTTTATGTTGATTTTATATCCCACAACTGTACTCAAGATATTTATTTATTTTTTTTAATCATTTATTTATTTATTTGAGAGCGACAGACACAGAGAGAGAAAGACAGATAGAGGGAGAGAGAGAGAGAATGGGCGCGCCAGGGCTTCCAGCCTCTGCAAACGAACTCCAGACGCGTGCGCCCCCTTGTGCATCTGGCTAACGTGGGACCTGGGGAACCGAGCCTTGAACCGGGGTCCTTAGGCTTCACAGGCAAGCGCTTAACCGCTAAGCCATCTCTCCAGCCCTCAAGATATTTATTAATTCTAGGTGAAGGGGTTTATTGTAGATTTTATTATCTTCTAAGTATAAAATTATGTCATCTGAAAATAGATCATTTTACTTCTTCCTTTCCTGTTATCATTAGTTTTGTACTCAGTGAATACAGTCAAGTTGGCACCATTGTTAGCCTTCCCCTGTCCTCCACACTCCACAGGGATCCTCCTAGTTGGGGAAAATGGGTCATGCATTGCGGGTTAGCCATCAGTAATGGGTAGGAGGCAATGTCTCTGTGTATCATGACCCAGTGTATGACTCTGACATTCTATCTGCCCCCTCCTCCACAAATTTCTCTGAGCCATGTTGAGTTAATTTTAGGTCTGCTTCAGTGATGAGGTCTTAGGAACCTCTGTGTGTCTGGATATCTGGTTTGATAGCAGTTGATTGTTCTGTGTGTCTATCTCCTTCGCCCTTGTACTGATACCAGGTTCACTAGGAAAACAACTCTCTTTCTTGTTTCCCCACTTATTCTTAGTTTCACCTGGGGCCCTTTTAAGGTCTTATGTGGTGGTTCTGTCCTTAGGATATGTATCTATCTGAAAAAGAAAAGAAAATTCTCCAACAGAGAGTAAAGTTATCACCAGATAAATAGGATAGCCATTTTTTAGAGAGAATTTAATAGGTGTAGGCCCTCTTATAGCCCTCGATTGGTGGGAGCTTGATAATGGAGAGCAGGCTCATTTTTGGATATGATTCTGACTTGTTTCCCAACTCCACCTATGGGTTCTGTTCCACTGAGCAGATCAGTTAGCCAAATCAAGAGCAGTTGGTTTCCCACCATGGCTGTGTGCCACTATTGCACTTGTGTGAACATCACATCAGGTTGTTTGCTAAGTAGGTTAGACCATAAGTTGCTTGGACAGATATTGGTCACTTTCCCCCAGTTGCTCATGTAGCACCTCTGGCACTAGATGCGCTGTCTGTGGAATGATTCTCTTCCAGCTTCCAGCCATGTCACTCCATATTGCATGCCAATAGCATATGGTATCTTCAGCAGTAGGGTCTTAACACTAACCCTTGGTGGGTTATCAAGTACTCTGACAGAAATCTGTCTTCTTTTGGGAAATCTTATAGTTCTCTCTGATCAAGAGCTCATTGTGGATGATAATCACATGCTGGTACTGGGAGTTACAGGTCAGCACCCAAGAAGAGAAGGACGAAAAAGATGAGTAATATGTATGAAAGAGATAGAGAGAGAAGGTGGGGGAGAGAAAAAAAAAAAAAAACAGGTGAAGATTCAGGTCAGTCTTCATTGTACCCGCTCCAGAGCCTTAAGACTCAGGTGTTCCCTCTAAGGGCCTGGTGAAGGTTCAACCCTTTGGTCTGTCTTTTAGAATGTAGAATTTTATGGTACCATTGCCATTTTGGTCCAGTTTTGTGTCCCCCACCCCCACCCTTATCCTCCCCTCACTCCTTTGAGCACTATATTGCATAGAAGTGATGAGTGTGGGCATCCTTGTCTCATTCCTGATTTTAAAATAAATGGTCTGTTTTCTACATTCAATACAATGTTGGCTGTGGCTTTTTCATATATGTCCTTTATTATTCTGAGGTATTTTCCGTGTATTATGATTTTCCCCCAGGACTTTTATCGTGAAGGCATGTTGGGTTTTGTTAAATGCCTTCTCTGTAGCAATTGTCATGATCATGTGATTTCTATTCTTAAGTTTATTTATGTGGTATATCATATTTACTGATTTATGCATGCTGAACCAAACTTAAATCCCCAGTATGAATTCCAATTGGTCATGATGGGTACTCTTCTTAATGTCTTCCTGCATTTGGTTTGTAAGAATTATGTTGAGAATTTTTGCATTTATGTTCATCAGGAAAATTGCTCTATAGTTTTCTTTTCTCAGTTATGTCTTTTCCTCTTTTTTATTTTTTTTTAAGATAGGTTCTTACCTGGAATTCACCCAGGGTGACCTCAAACTCACAAAGACCCTCCTACCTCTGCCTCCCAAGTGCTGGAATTAAAGGTGTGCGCCACCACGCCTGGCTCAGTTATGTCTTTATCAGGGTAATGATGTCATCATAGAATGAATATGGAAGTATCCCATCCCTTTCTAAATTGTAGAAAGCCTTGAGAAGAGTTAGTGTTAGGTTGCCTTCAAAATTTGATAGAATTCCACCATGAATCCATCAGGTCCTGGGCTGTTTTTAATTTCAGCTTCAATCTCATTGCTTCTAATGAGTCTTTTTAAATTACTGATGTCATTCACTTTCAATTTTGAGAGGTTATATGTATTTGGAAATGTGTACATTTCTTCTTGATTTTCCAGCTTTTGGAATAGAAGTTTACAAAGTATTTTCTTTTTTGTTGTTGTTGTTGTTGTTGTTGTTTGTTTGTTTCCCTGGAGTGTGTTGTAGTAACTCCAGTTTTATCTCTGCATTAGTCAGGATTCTCTAGAGGAAGAGAACCAATAGAATGAATTGTATTAATAGGGGAAGTTATTAGATCACTTTACAGCAGTCCAACAATAACAGTCTTCAGGCTTGAAAGTCAAGGAACCCTACAGCTCCTCAGTACACATGGCTGGATGCTTTAGCAGTCCCAATCTAGCTCCAAAGTCCTGGAGTATTCCTGGAGAGCTGCTGGTCTTCAGTTCATGTTGAAAGGCTGAGGAAACTTGGTTTCAGTGCCTGGTAAAGGATAAGCAAACAGGATAAATGCACATACAGGTGAAGACAATTAAAGCAAGCAGCATCCAGCAGCCAAATGGAAGGAAGGGGCTTTTTTCCTCCCAGAGCTGCCTTACATAAATCCCACCACTAGGAGAGCCACCCACTCTGGGGTAAGGTCTCACTCTGGAGAAAGGACTTTCTTTTTAATTAATTCTTCCTGGAAAGAACCTCAGAGACCCACTCAAGAGTAATGCCTATGGATTCCTAATCAAATCAAGTTGACAACAGAACTTAACCATCACAACCTCTAATTTTGTTAATTTGGGTCTTCTCAATTCTTTGTGTTAGTTTAGCTGTGGGTTTATCAATCTTATTTTTTTTCTCAAAGAACCAACTCTGATTAATTGTCTGTATTGTTCTTTTAGTGTCTATTTCATTTTTCTCCTAAGTTTTATTATTTCTTGCCACCTACTGGGTTTGGGGTTGGCTTGTTATTTTTCTAGAGCCTTGAGGTAGATTCTTAGGTTGTTGGTTTGAGATATCTCTAATTCCTTGATATGAGTGCTTATCAATATAAACTTTCCTCTTGGAACTACCTTGTCTATATCCCAGAGGACCTGAGGGTAGGTTGAATTATTTTCATTTATTTCTAAGAATTTAATTTCCTCCTTGATTTCACTCAAACGTGTGTTGCTCAGTCTCTAAGAATTGGTATGGTTTCTGTATCCTCTCTTTCTTAATTTCTACTTTTATTTCACTGTAATCTGATAAGGCACAAGAGATTCCCTCATTTTTGTACTTGTTAAAATTTGTTTGATGGCATATTATGTGATAAAGTTTGGATAAGTTTCTATGAGCCACTGAGAAGAATGTATTTCCTATCTGTGGGGTGGAAAACTCTGTTATATATCTGTTAGATCCAGTTGATTGATAGTGTGTTTTAACTCTGAAGTTTCCTTGCTGATTTTGACACTAAATGACCTATCTAAGTTAGTGGGGTGTCTGGATAATATTGTTATATCTTCTGTTGCTTGTTTTATGAAGTTATGAGCTTCAATATTTGTTGCATAAATGTTTGCAGCTATATCTACTTGATGGATTATTCCTGTTATTAAAATGCAATGTCCCTTTTTGTCCTTTCTGATTAGTTTTGGTTTGGGTCTACTTTGTCTGATATAAGTACAGCCACTTCTGCTTGTTTGAAGCTTCCATTTGTTAATTTGATTTCTAACCAAGCCTACTTAGAGTCCTATATGCCTCTTGTGTTTAGATGTCAACTTTTTTTTTTCTACAGATGGGAAGTTTTCTCTTACTATTTCATTAAGCAGTCAATTAATTCTTTTTATATTTACCTCAGCTCCTTTTTCTACCCCATATATTCTGAAGTTTGATCTCTTGAGTTTGTCCCACAGTTCTTGGAAATATTGGTCATGTTCTTTAATTTTGTTTTTCATTGTTTGAGTCTACGTGTACTCTTGTCTCAACTTTGTCTTCTATCCTTGAGATTCATTCTTCTGCATGATCTTGCCTATTAGTATTGCATTCAGATTTTTTTTTATTTTATAGCTCATTGCTTTAATTTCCATAATTGGATACTTTTTCAGCATTTCAAGTTCCTTCCTGAATTTTCCCCCCACATTTATGACTTTTTTTCTCTAATTTACCAACTGTTTTATTCACTTTAGAGATTTTAAAGATTACAAATATATTTTAGGCCATCATCTGCCTACTTGAAGAGTCTACATAGTCCTTCATTGTCTTTAAAAATTAGAGCTCTACATTCTTTCTTTCACATTTCAGTTGTCTCATTTTCTGATTCCAGTGTAGAAGGGTTGAGAGTTTGGGGAGAAGGGTGTGATGGTGGCTTGTGGTACCTGACTCCTTAAATTTCATTGTTGTGAATTGGGTATTTGTGGTGATGGATGTCCCTCCTTCTTTATTTGTTCCATTCCTTTTCCCCTCCACTATATATATTTAAATCTTCTGTCTTGTGTAAGCTAATTTGGATATAAATATCAGTATACTGTTAGTCTGGTTCAGCTACTGGGGCTTTGACATTCTTATTCAAAACAAGATCAAGGACTGGAGAAATGGATTAGTTGCTAAGGCACTTGCCTGCAAAGCCAAAAGATGCAGGTTCAATTCCCCATGACCTACCTAAGCCAGATGCACAAGGTGGCGTATGTGTCTGGAGTTCATCTGTAGTGGCTGGATGCCCTGGGGCATCAATTCTTTCCCTCCCCGCCCCTCTCTTTTTCTCTCCCTCTGTGTGTGTGTGTGTGTGTGTGTGTGTGTGTGTGTGTGTGTGTGTGTATGTCCCTCTCTTTGACTCTTTCTCTCAAATAATTAAAAATAAAATATCTTTAAGGGCTGGAAAATTGCTTAGTGGTTAAGGCTCTTGCCTGCAAAGCCTAAGGACCCAGGTTCAATTCTTCAGGTCCCATGTAAGTCAGATGCACATGCATCTGGAATTTATTTGCAGTGGCTAGAGGTGCTGGCACCCATTCTCTCTCTGTTTCTCTCTCTCCCCCCTTCTAATAAATACATAAAAATAATTTAAAAAATAAACAAAATACTTAAAAAAAATGATGACTATTAATAAAAGATAAAAGGACCAGACAGAAACCTAGACAGCAGGGCTCTGGTATCTTGGACTGCAATGGCTACTGCAGAAGCAAGCGGTAGCAAGCAGAAAGGAGAATGTGGTGATACCTCTGTCACCTACTACCTGTTGGTGGAGGTGGCAAAGCCAAACATGTCGAAGGAAGTATGGATGATGATCCACGGATGCGTATACGATGTCACCCGCTTCCTTAATGAGCATCCTGGTGGGGAAGAGGTTCTGCTGGAACAAGCTGGTGCAGATGCAAGTGAAAGCTTTGAAGACGTAGGCCACGCCTATGATGCCAGGGAAATGCTAAAGTAGTACTACATCAATGATGTCCATCCAAGTGACCTTAAACCTCAAGGTAGTAACAAGGATCCTTCAAGAAATAATTCATGGTTCCAGTTAAGATGGCGGCATAGGTACCACACCAAAGCAGCCTGGGGGGGGGGAGGGGACCAAAAAATACCTCGCCAAAATACATACTTTTACTAAAAAGTGAGGTGTATAAGAAATTGAAGCACAGGGGAGAAGTAGAAGAGATCCAGATCATCCAGAGCCTGCACAGGCCGGCAAAAGCGGCCCGTCAGGTGACATTAACACCCCACTCTCATCAATTGACAGGTCATCCCAAGAAAAAATAAACAGAGAGGCATCTAGATTAAATGAGGTCATAGAAGGAATGGACCTAACAGATATATACAGGACATTTTATCCAAAGGCTGCAGAATATACATTCTTTTCAGCAGCACCTAGAACATTCTCTATAACAGACCATATATTAGGACACAAAGCAAATCTTAAAAAATTCAGGAAAATTGAAATAATTCCTTGCATTTTCTCTGACCACAATAGAATTAAACTACAAATCAGTAGCAAGAAAGGCTATAGAGCATATACAAAATCATGGAAACTAAACAATACACTACTAAATGATGAATGGGTCAATGAAGAAATCAAGAAGGAAATCAAAAAATGTATAGAGTCAAACAATAATGAGAACACAAAATACCAACATCTCTGGGACACAATGAAGGCAGTTCTAAGAGGTAAATTTATAGCCTTAAGTGCCTATATTAAGAAATTAGAAAGGTCGCAAGTAAATGACCTACTGCTTCACCTTAAAGCCTTGGAAAGAGAAAAACAAGGCAAACCAAAAATCAGTAGATGGGAAGAAATAATAAAGATTAGGGCAGAAATTAATGAAATAAGGGAAAAAAATCCAAAGAATTAATGAAACAAAGAGTTGGTTCTTTGAAAGGATAAACAAGATTAATAAACCATTAGCAAATCTGACAAAAAGAAAGAGAGAAGAGACACAAATTAATAAAATCAGAGATGAAAAAGGTAACATCACAACAGATTCCAGAGAAATTCAAAAAATCATAGGGACATACTATAAAAGCATATACTCCACAAAGTATGAAAATCTGAAAGAAATGGATGATTTCCTTGATTTATATGACCTACCTAAATTAAATGAAGATGTGATTAATCACTTAAATAGACCTATAACAAGCATGGAGATCCGAACAGTTATCAATAATCTCCCAACTAAAAAAAGCCCAGGCCCAGATGGATTCACTGCTGAATTTTACGAGACCTTCAAGGAAGAGCTAACATCATTGTTTCTTAAGCTTTTCCAGGAAATAGAAAAAGAAGGAATTCTACCAAACTCCTTCTATGAAGCCAACATTACCTTGATACCAAAACCAGGCAAAGATAGAACAAAAAAAAAAAAAGAAAATTACAGACCAATCTCCCTCATGAACATAGATGCAAAAATTCTCAACAAAATATTGGCAAACACAATACAAGAATATGTCAAAAAGATCATTCAACCTGACCAAGTAGGCTTTATCCCAGAGATGCGGGGATGGTTCAATATACACAAATCTATAAATGTAATACATTATATAAATGGGTTGAAGAACAAAAATCACATGATCATCTCATTAAATGCAGAGAAAGCGTTTGACAAAATCCAACACCCCTTTATGATAAAAGTCCTATAGAGACTGGGAATAGAAGGAACATATCTCAATATAATAAAGGCTATTTATGACAAGCCTACAGCCAACATATTACTAAATGGGGAAAAACTGGAAGCTTTTCCAGTAAAGTCAGGAACAAGACAAGGGTGTCCACTGTCCCCACTTTTATTTAATATAGTTTTGGAAGTTATAGCCATAGCAATAAGGCAAGAGACACACATAAAAGGGATACAAATTGGAAAGGAAGAGATCAAGTTATCATTATTTGCAGATGACATGATTCTATACATAAAGGACCCTAAAGACTACTAGCAAACTGTTAGAGCTGATCAAAACCTACAGCCATGTAGCAGGATACAAAATAAATGCACAGAATCAGTAGCCTTCATATATGCTAACAACAAACACACAGAGGATGAAATCAGAGAATCACTCCCATTCACAATTGCATCCAGAAAAATTAAGTACCTTGGAATAAACCTAACCAAGGAAGTAAAGAATCTCTACAATGAGAACTTTAAAACACTCAAGCGAGAAATTGCAGAAGACACTAGAAAGTGGAAAAACATCCCTTGTTCCTGGATTGGAAGAATCAATATCGTGAAAATGGCAATCTTACCTAGAGCAATCTACACATTTAATGCAATCCCTATCAAAATTCCAAAGGCTTTCTTCATTTCATGGAAATAGATAAAACAATCCAAAAATTCATTTGGAATCACAAAAAACCTAGAATATCTAAAATAATACTGAGCCACAAAAGTAAGGTTGGTGGTATCACCATACCTGATTTTAACCTATACTACAGAGCCATAGTAACAAAAACAGCATGGTACTGGCACAAAAACAGACATGTAGATCAGTGCAACAGAATAGAGGACCCAGATGTAAGCCCAGGTAGCTATAGCCACGTGATATTCAATAAAAATGCCAAAAATACTCATTGGAGAAAAGATAGCCTCTTCAGCAAATGGTGTTGAGAAAACTGGATATATATCTGCAGAAGGATGAAAATAGATTCTTCTCTCTCACCGTGCACAAGAATTAAGTCCAAATGGATTAAAGACCTTAACATCAGACCTGAAACTCTGAAACTGCTAGAGGGAAAAGTAGGGGAAACCCTTCAACATATTGGTCTTGGCAAAGACTTTCTGAATACAACCCCAATTGCTTAGGCAATAAAACCACTGATTAACCTCTGCCACCTCATGAAATTACAAAGATTTTGCACTGCAAAGGACACAGTGAAAAAAGCAAAGAGGCAACCTACAGAATGGGAAAAAATCTTCGCCAGCTATATATCTGATAGAGGATTAATATCTAGGATATACAAAGAACTCAAAAAGTTAAATAATAAGGAATCAAACAAGCCAATCAAAAAATGGGCTATGGAGCTAAATAGAGCATTCTCAAAGGAAGAAATACAAATGGCATATAAGCATCTAAAAAGATGTTCTAGGTCACTAGTCCTCAGGGAAATGCAGATTAAAACTACATTGAGATTCCATCTCACTCCTGTCAGATTGGCCACCATCATGAAAACAAATGGTCATTAATGCTGGCGGGGATGTGGAAAAAGAGGAACCCTTCTACACTGCTGGTGGGAATGCAATCTGGTCCAGCCATTGTGGATATCAGTGTGGAGGTTCCTAAAACAGCTAAAGATTGATCTTCCATATGACCCAGCTATAGCACTCCTAGGCATATATCCAAAGGACTCATCTCATTTCCTTAGAAGTACATGCTCAACCATGTTTATTGGTGCTCAATTTATAATAGCTGGGAAATGGAACCAGCCTCGATGTCCCTCACCTGATGAGTGGATAATGAAGATGTGGCACATTTATACAATGGAGTTCTACTCAGCAGTAAAGAAAAATGAAGTTATGAAATTTGCAGAAAAATGGATGGACCTGGAAAGGATTATACTAAGTGAGGTAACCCAGGCCCAGAAAGCCAAGTGCCACATGTTCTCTTTCATATGTGGATCCTAGCTACAGATGATTGGGCTTCTGCGTGAGAAGGAAAATACTTAGTAGCAGAGGCCAGTAAGTTAAAAAGGAGATATAAAGGGAAGAGAAAGGAAGGGAGGAGGGTGCTTAATAGGTTGGTATTATATATATGTAAGTTCAATGATTGAGATGGGGAGGTAATATGATGAAGAATGGAATTTCAAAGGGGAAAGTGCAGGGGGGGAGGTATTACCATGGGATATATTTTTTTAAATTTTTATTAACATTTTTCATGATTATAAAATATATCACCATGGGATATTTTTTATAATTATGGAAAATGTTAATAAAAATTGTGAAAATAAAAAATTAAAAAAAGAAACAATTCAAGTAAAAGTTGCTGGGCGTATTGTATTTTGCCCATCATAGGTGCTAGTCTCATAAGTTTACTGTATCGTCACTACATGGTGGACAGCACATCCTCCTGAGGAGTCTTGTTGGAGTCCCAGAACACATCCTCTTGAGAAGGAAAAGTAGAGACTACTTCCAGGACAGTCAATGAAAGAATGCTTTCTTTAATCCTTCTCTCACATCTGGTACCAGATATTAACCATCTATGTTTTCCTCCAGCTGTCTTTGATTGGTAAATATAAATGTGTGATTATATCTGTAGAGCTTTACTATTCTTGCTTATTGATTATTAGCAAATGTTTTAGTCCCTGATATACAAAAGTAAGAGACCCACGCCAGGCGTCCTGGTGCACACCTTTAATCCCAGCACTCTGGATGCAGGGGTAGGAGGATTGCTGGGAGTTAAGGCCACCCTGAGACTACATAGTAAATTCCAGGTTTGGTCTAGAGTGAGACCCTACCTCAAAACACACACACACACACACACACACACACACACACAAAGAGTGAGTGAGAGAGAGAGAGACTCCAGTATGATCTTCTGTTTATATAGATAAAATAACTTCCATATAAAATGTTATATGGAGGAAAAGTGTCATTTGAAATCAAGAGATTATGACTTCTTTATTTCATCTGTATTTCATCTTCATGAGTCCAACTTGTGGTTTTGCTCAATTTTTCCAGTGAGAATTAAAAACAAACAATCAAAGAACAACAACAAAAAAAAGATAAAAGGACCACAGAAGCAAAAACAACTGGCCAATAAAGAAGATGAAAGAAGCCAGGTGTGGTGGTGTATGCCTTTAATCCTAGCACTCAGGAGGCAGAGGTAGGAGGATCACTATAAGTTCAAGGCCAGCCTGAAACTACATAGTGAATTCCAGGTCAGCCTGAGCTAGAATGAGACCCTACCTTGGAAAAAAAAAAAAAAAAGGATGATGATGAAGAAGAAGAAGAAAAGAGTATCAATGAACAAGATAAAACAAGAAACAGAATTCAAACAGAAAAAAAAGAATAACAGTGAACACCAAGAAATTTTAAAAAAAGAACAAAACCACCAGAGAATAGCTATGTATATACATATGGGTCTTTTCATCTTCCTCTCAGGTTACAGTGTATAGTAGTAGCAACCCAAGTCTGCCAGTTTGATTCTATGTGCCTGTCTTTCAGGAAAGAACAATTAGTGCAATGGAGTTAGCTGGGTGTGATAACACATGTCCACTAGCCCATCAATATGGATTGCTAGGACAGTGGGGTTACTGTTAACCTGAAGACTAGCCTAGGCTATGCAGTGAGTTTTAAGACAGCCCTGGCTATACTGAGACACTGCTTTAGATTGGAGGAAAAGACAAAAAGAAACAGATAAAACTAACCTTTTGGGGCAAGTCTTTGCTGCCAGACAGAAGCTGTTTAGGCACCTCTATGAGGTACCTCTGATCAATTGATGCACAGGAACAGGACTTGGAGATTGCCCCATCTTACTCTCTGGCCTGTCTTTGTTCTCTATCGGGGAATTTGAATCCCAGCTTGGCTTGCAGTGACCAGCAGCCTGCAGTGTCTGATGCCCAGATTGTAAGAATTGCACTTCCTGTCTTAGAGTTTGTACTGGTAGTTTAGATGTTCAGAGAAACCTCCCTAACACCTCTGTTTCTGATGATTTCTTCCTTTATTCTCTGAAACATGAATTGTATCCCACCATCTTCTCAGAACGTCTGGAAACTCTTCATAATGGTCCTAATACTAAAATCTGGCACCCAATGGGAATGTCTCCAGTTTGGATGTCCAGATGTGAGGATCAACTGATAGTAGCTACTACTTCACAAAGACTTCTTTCAGAACTTTTCTGGTGTAGCTCACTATATTGACTAAACAGGTAACATGCTTCAGTGGCCAAGGCCTTTCTTTAAGGTTACCATCCTAGATCTGTAGCAAGAGCTCAGGCTACCACCAAGCCAACAGTCTCAAATGTTTTGGTGAGGAACACTGGAAGTCCTACTGTTGCTCTTAATTTTATTCTTTTTTACTTTTACTTTATTCTCATTTGCTGAGTTGGTGCTTTTTCTCATTTTATTATTATTTTTTTTACTTAGCATACAAAACAATGGTCTTCATTATGACATTTTCATGCATATATTCTGTGTATATTGTTTTTGTATTTTGATCATATATGCCCTCCTGTTATCCTCTTTTGCCCATCTTTGTCCATTCCGGTGATCTTCTTCCTCCCTCCAGATAATCTCCCTTCTGCTTTCTTGTATGCATTTTTTGAACATAGAGTATTCATATGAAAGACAACATGTAATATCTTTTTCCCTAGACACCATTACTTGATCTTTTAAGAGAGGTATCAGAGATAATTAAACTGGAATATATACTAACATGTGGCATCTGTTCGCTTTTTTATAAATTACAAATAATATTTCCAAAACTATATAAAAAATGAAGTGCCATTAGGATGCTGTTGTCACAAGTGATCAATTGCTATCTATACAGCAAGATACTAAACTGCCAATGGTTTTGATAGTCCACATAGTAAGTTGTTTTACAGGGGATTTTTTTTTTTTTGGTTGTTTTGTTTGTGTGTTTGTTTGTTCGTTCGTTTCTGTTTTTCAGGGTAGTGTCTCACTCTAGCCCAGGCTGACTTGGAATTCACTATATAGTCTCAGGGTGGCCTCAAACTCTTAGAGATCCTCCTACCTCTGCCTCCCACTTGCTGAGATTAAAGGTGTGCCACTATGCCCTGCTAGGGATGTTTTATTCTTCAGTTCTGAATACTCTTATCAAAATATCCTATTAATTATTCTTCATAGCTTCACAATTACTTCTGGTCCCAATTTTATTTGTGTTTTTTATATGTGTGTTTGAAACAGGGTATTCCTATGTAACTCAGTCTGACCTCAAACTCAAAATCCTCTACCTTCTGCCTGTCAGTTGCTAGGATCACAAGAGTATGTTTCTACACTGAACACCAGATTCCAATTTTCAGTTTCTATTTTTATTTTTTTGATGGGTATAGTATTTGTGGTGTAAGCAAATATGTGTGCAGATATATATGCCCATATGCACACTTGTGGAGACCAGAAGAAGATATAGGTATCCTCCTCCATCATTCCTCCACCTTATTTCCCTGAGACAGAGTGTCTCACTGAACCTGAAGCTGGCTGTGAGCCCCAGCTGTCCTGTCTCTATCCCATCAGCACTGAGGTTACAGGCATATAGTCATACCTAGCTTTTATGTGGTTGCTTGAGATCAAATCCAAGTTCTTTTATCCACCGAACCATCTGGAAAATCCCATTCCTCTTTTAAAATATTACTTCAGCCAGGAATGGTTGCACAGGCCTATTATCCTAACATTTCAGAGGGTATGAGAATTCAAGGCCAACCTGGGTCCCAGGGTGAATTCCAGGCTAGCCTCAGTGATATAGGGAAACCCTGTCTTGGAAAAAAAAATAAGAATTGAGTAGAGAGATCAGCAGTTTAAACTGCCTGCCTGCTTGCAAAGCCTGCTGGCCCAGGTTCAATTCCCCAGTACTATGTAAAACTGGATGTAAAGTGGTGCATGCCTCTGTGATCCCAATGTACCTACGACAAGTAGAGGCAGAGTCAAGGAATCCAACGCACTTGGATGAGGTAGTCTGACATTCACATGCAGCCCAGTAATTTATTTACAGCAGCAAGAGACCCCATCGTAAAACAGGTAGAACACAGACACCTCAAAGCTGCCCACTAACCTTCTTATGCACACTGTGGCTTGTGCGTGCACACACACACACACACACAACACTAATTAACTGAATTAATTAATTTTTAACTTTTTTCTTTATGTATTTTAATATTTAAATTTTACTTTAGTCCTTTCTAGATCAAGGGATTATAGCATTTTTAGTTGAGGATCTAAATTTTTTTTAAAAAAACTAGAAATAATGAGCGTTCTACCTTTCAGTTTTTATTGAAAATACTCTAATTTAAAACAACAATATGCAAAACATTTAATAGTACAAATTCTTATACAGTGAACACTAATCATTAAGCATTGCATTTATCTTTTCTCAGAGAGCAAACCTTTTAGAATCCAATTTCTGTTCTTTGCTCTGAGAATTTTGCTCATATTGAAACAATACAGAATATTAAATGACAACAAATATTAACTATGTACCTTTCTTTTCTCCTTAGATGAATCCAAGGCAGTGGAGCCATATCTCTGAAAGTGCCAAAGACCTAGTACGTCGTATGCTGATGCTAGATCCTGCTGAAAGGATCACTGTCTATGAAGCACTGAATCACCCATGGCTTAAGGTATATGTGCTGACAGGCTGCCATCCACACTCTACTTGAGTACTTCAGTGACAGCTGTAGAAGATGGCCCTTTTTTTTTTTTTTTTTACCTTTTCTTGTTTCTGAGCCCTTTCACTCAGTTTTGTCCATCATATTTGCTCTTCCCACACATTGTCTGTGATCATTTACATGACATTCAGCTGTCACAGCACAACAGTAGATTAAGACAGAATATGGGAGAGAGGAAGGCCTATTTGTTCTCTGACAACACATGTATCAGAGATTCAACATTAACAACTAAAGCAATACCATGTTATCTTAAATTATCTTTATTTTGAGTGTGACAATATGCTCTGTGCGCAGTAGCATTTAACTGTTTTTCAGTATATGCTAGGGTTGGATGTACTGTGATAGGGGAAAGATATGTTTTTAAAAGTTCTTTTTATATCCCATATTTCCAATGAATATTGAGATATTAATGAAACAATAATTTGCTTAAAATATTATATAGTAATTTTAGGAAATTCTTTTTTATGTGGAATAAAACTGAGAGAGGTTAAGATTCACCCTACATTACAAAAGTTGTTAGTGATGGAATCCCATCATTTAATATACAGGCTTATCTAACCTGCAGCACATGAGCCGCATGCATCCCAGGATAGCTATGAATAAGGCCCAGCATTGTTACAATCTCGTTCTTATTCCATATTTATCAGTTTTCTGTGTCTTTTGGATCTAAAATTTTTTAAATAAATTTTTGGTACTTACATACACTTGCATGCATATACCTTCTCTTGATTCTACTACCTCCCCTAGCTTTGGCCTCCAGTCTCTGCTCCCCTAGATATCAAAATTCCTATAAAAAGTTGTCTGTTCTCACTTTTCTATTTCTCCTATCCCTTTGTCTTAAACCCACACTAGTCATGATCTCAGTCTACCAACTCCACTAAAGCTGCTCTCATTGGTCTGGGGGTATATATAACTCACTAGCACACCTGCCTAGCATGTGCAAAAAAACCCCACCAGCACAAAAGCGAAAGAAAGAAAGAAAGAAAGAAAGAAAGAAAGAAAGAAAGAAAGAAAGAAAGAAAGAAAGAAAGAAAGAAAGAAAGAAAGAAAGAAAGAAAGAAAGAAAGGGGGAAAGAAGGAAAGAAAGAAAGAGGGAAAGAAGGAAAGAAAAGAAAACAGCTCTTACCAAGTCACTGCTGACCTTTACTTTGCTAAGTCTAGTGGTCAAATCCCAGAGCTTGACTTTCTTGGCTTGTCAACAGCATTTGACATTCATCTCCTGAAATGTTTGACTTCCCTTAACTTTCAGAATATCTACTCTCAGACATCCTTGCTGATATTCTTGAGTCCTCCTCCTCAGATCTATCTTATCTATCCTCAAATCCCCTCACCCACCTCTGCACTTTGAAGTACCACTGGCCTCTGTCCCTGCTCCTCTTCCTCTCAATCTATACTCAGGCCCTGGGAGTCCTCATATAATTGTGCTGCCATTAAATGTTGTCTGTGTGAGTCCTGAATCTGGGATACTCCCCCAAAGTATTTTTCCTTCATCTGCTGTCCAACTGGGCTTTCTGATACCTCTCTGATTTCACCCTGTCCTACTCTTCTGGGTATGGTCCCAGTAAAGTTTTTTTTTGTTTGTTTGTTTGTTTGTTTGTTTTTTCCTTAAAGGGAGTATTATTTCTCAAATGAGCATTTGGCTCTTTTATATTCAATACTAGTTATTTCCAATTCCCCCCACAAAAAAAGTAGATTCTTATGTTCTTAGTTTTTTTTTTCTCCCAGATATGAAATGAATGGTTTAGAAAAGATTTTTCTTTGCACCTCAGTTTCTTCCTAATGTAGATTTATATGCCATATTTTATTTTATTAACTTTTTTTTAAAGTTTTTTTTTTTATTTACTTATTTGAGAGCAACAGACACAGAGAGAAAGACAGATAGAGGGAGAGAGAGAGAATGGGCGCGCCAGGGCTTCCAGCCTCTGCAAACGAACTCCAGACGCGTGCGCCCCCTTGTGCATCTGGCTAACGTGGGACCTGGGGAACCGAGCCTCAAACTGGGGTCCTTAGGCTTCACAGGCAAGCGCTTAACCGCTAAGCCATCTCTCCAGCCCTATTTTGTTAACTTTTTATTCATAACCTCCATAGATACACATATTATACCATGATCATAATTCCCTCACCCTCCCTTCCACTAAGGTGACTTTTGTTCTTTAAAAGCTATTTTAGTAGTTTTTATATTTACTTGAGAGAGTGAGACCGAGAGAATGGGTGCACCAGGGTCTCTTACTGCAAACTGTACATGCATTCGCCACTTGTGCATCTAGCTATATGTGGGTACTGAAAGTTTGAACCCAGGTGGCAGGCTTTGCAAGCAAATGTCTTTAACCACCAAGCTTTCTCTCCATCCATAGAAACTAGTTGATATGCCAAATAACAAGCAACCAGTTAAGTCATTTTTAACATCCTTTATGAAATATTTTAGTATTATATAGTACATATTTAACATTGGCTTTCATTATTAAAGCTTATCTTGGCTGATATAGTATCTGTGTTTGAAACCCTTGTCTCTGCCAGTAAGTGTAGTTCTTACTCTAAGTAATCTGAACTTAATACATAATAGATTTCTGGCACCAGAAAGATCAAAAATGTCAGTAACTTAAAGAAAAAAAATTCAGAAGGCTGTTTGAATTCACAGTCACTGGCCATGTCTGGACTCACTTCAGCTCTGTTGCTTTTCTTACATGTCATCTGAAGTTGAAGAATTCAGTGGTAAGATTACCTAGCTAGGGGAGGGAAAGCAGTTTCTGTCGAACCTTAATCCTTGACCTAGGTATCTGTATAACTCATTACAGTAGGTGTAAGTGGTATTGGTTTAGAATGGCTAAAATTTGAGATGTGGTTTACTTATGAAAAACTACTGGATAAATGCAAAGTAAAGAAATAAAGTGAGGGAAATTCTTATAATGAAGAGTGCCCAGTCATACCATCATTGCTTTGAGTGAATAAAAGGAAGAAAAAATAACCATTTCTGTGATTAAAAAAAGTTTCTATTTATTTACTCCCTGTTTGAAAGGAATTTGAGTGTATAACTAAGTAATATGCCATCAGACAAATCAATGATAACTTGCTATGGATATTAACTCCAACAAAATTAGGACAAGTAAAATTGTATTATACTCTCCTTATTAATGCTGGAGCTTTTCACACCCATTGTAACCTTAATATGTTGACTGTAACAGCTACGATTATAGCTGTGTGGCAGAGTACTTGATTAGCAGACATAAGACCCTGGACTCCATCCCCAGTACTGCAAAAATACATATATATGCATTTTATATATATATATATATATACACACACAATATGATAGAGCCATTTATATCTGGTTAATGAATTTGAATTTTGAATAAGTCAGTTACACCAGTTAGTGTGTTCAGCACTTAATGTACACAAAGGAATATGAATCACATACTTTACAAAGTACAAGGAACAGAGAGAAAATTTGTTTGTCTATGTCACATTATTATTAGTGTCAAGAGAAACTTTAATCCAGAAAAAATATTGGGTGTTTTGGCTTCATTTATAAGACCCTGGGTTTATTATTGCTTCTTTTCTAGTTAGATATATTTTAATAGACTTTTAAAATCTCATTAAATCTTAGAGCATACCAAAATTCCCAATTAAAGCATAATTTTATTTAAATAATTAAACATACTTTTGAGCTTTGTCCTTATTTATTTGTCTACTTCACATGAGCGAATAGAGTTCATGGTCACAGATATGGTAAATTTAACAATCTGTTGAAAAGAAGAAGATGGAGCCAGGCTGTGAAATAGATTTCATAGCCTAAAGACATATAACAGGTTCTGTCCTACAGGAGTAGCCTCTTCTGTGTGGGCTTTTCTTAGGGCTTATTTGTATGTGCTCCTTGTACTTAGAGTTTTCAGACCACAGGCTGTTCTCATACCCAGTCTAGGATATGTTAGGAGGTATGAAAGAAGAAAGGAAGGAAGGGAGGGAGGGAGGGAAGAAGACAGAGAGAGAGAGAAAGGAATAAAGAGAAAACATCAATATCAACCTAGGTTTGCCACTCAAGTCCTAGTATCCCTATCCAGTCTACCCTCCTTTTTTCTAGCTTTTGAGATTTTCCAACCTTTACTTTACGTATCTAACCTGGTTTCTTTAGTGCAACTGACAGAGGCATCGATTGAAACATGACTGTTGTAGCTCATCAGTCACTGAGCACTCATTTTGGCATTTCACTTCTGAATTGATTTCCTTGTTTTCAGTTTTTATTCTGTTAGAAAGTGTGTTCAAAATCATCTCCACTGCTTGTTTGTTGCCATGAATCCAACCATGACATTCATCTTTCAGGCTGCATACCCCAGTCTTCCCAGGGCATTCGGAATCAGATTTCCAGTTGCCCACACCAAAATGTTTGATGCTTGGCTCCTAACTTTCTCTGATAGCCCCCATTCAATTGCTAAAAAAAATAGTTCTCTTTGTCTAAAAAATCCATACAGAACTAAAACCTTCTGTTATTCAAAAGACAGTATTAAAAGAATGAAAAAAAAAGCATACTTGACTGGGAAGATAGCTCAGCAGTTAAAGGCATTTGCTTACAAAGTCTGATGGCCTAGATTCAAATCCCCAGTACCCACATAAAACCAGATGCACAAACCAGCACAAGCATCTGGAGTTCTTTTGTAGTTGCAAGAGGCCCTGGTGTGCCCATATACTCTTTTGTGCTCTCTCTTGCTTGCTCTCTCTCGTTCTCTCTCTCTTTCTCTCTGCAAATATATAAAAATATTTTTAAGTAAAAAGGAAACCACAGTATTTCTAAATGATATATCTGATAAAGAACTTTGATCTAGAGAGCATAGAGAATCCACAAAACTTCATAAAACATAACCATCCAATTCACACCAGGAAAGATTTGAACTGACATTCAGATGACAGATAAGCATAGGCAAAGATGCTCACATTATTAGTCATTAGGAAAATGCAAATTAATTCTACAATGAGGTACTTGTACACTTGTTTTAGAATGGCCAAAATAAAAATAAAAGACTAGCCATACTAAATATTAGCAGGGATGTTGTTTGGGAGAATGTAAACAGCACAGCCACTGTGGAGAACAATTTGACAGGACAGCATCTTCAAAAGTTAAACATAGTTTTATAGTTGAGCCATTCTATGCCTTAGTATTTATACATGAAATACAAATATATTGATCCAAAGACTGGCTTGTACATGAATGTTCATAAGAAGTTTTTTGTGCTATAGTCACAAACTGGAAACAAGCCAAGACCCATTCACAGATGAAAAGTAGAATACCACTTGGCAAAGTAAATTCAAGATCACAAATGAATTCAAGGTCATAATGCAAAAATGAAAAAAAAAAAACTAGATAATAACCACAAAGCCATCTTCTCCAGCTCTTACCTTTCTTTTAAAAATATTTTATTTATTTGAGAGACAGATATAGAAAGAATGGACATACCAGGGTCTCCAATCACTGCAGACGAACACCAGACATATGTGCTACCTTATACATCTAGCTTTATGTTCACTTTTCATTTTTTTCTTGATTTCTTCAATAGCCTCCTAATAGGTCTTCCTGGTTTAGTTTGGTTTGGTTGGGTTTTTAATCCTCATCTCTCACAGTCTATCCTCAGGGTATTCCTTTAAAGTTAATTAAGAAGGATCATGTCACTCCAGCTCAAGAACCTCCAGTGGCTCCCTGTCCCACTCAGAATAAAGGGCAAAGGCCCCTCCCAGCCATCTTCTAGCATTGTCATCTCTTCAGGATTTACTCTTTCTACCTTCCCTTTAGGTTATATTGATCAGCTTGCCACTTCTCAAACTTTCTACACACGCTCCCTCCTTTGGACATTTGTATTGGTTGTTGTCACTACTTAAGTCATTCCCTTGTCTCTTTTGAATGGTGTCTTCTCAGTTGGACCTCTGCTAACCACCCTGTTTTAAAGTGTAATGCACCCAGTCCCTCTAGCACTGCTTTAGTTTTCACATTAATCCACTGTGTTTTTGACATACTCTGTAACTTAACCTTTTTCATGTGTGCTCATCTTCCCTGACTGGAGTACATGAGAACTGACATCCATTAATTTAATGTGTGTGACCTAAGTGCATAGAACAACACCTGACATAATAGGCTCTCAAGAAATATTTATGAAATGAATGCATATACACAGCAAATAAATTTTCAAGGTAAATTGACAAATTGAAGTAGAACCAAAGGAAGAGTAAGAAGAATGACAATAGCTGGCACATGCTTTTTATCTCAGCATTAGGCAGACAGAGGGAATTCCAGGTAAACTTGGCCTAGGGTGAGAGATCCTACCTCATAAACAAAAGCAAAAAAAAAAAGTATGAGAAGTTTGAAATATGCGTGAGTAGTTGAGACTAGGTACATTATCTCAGCCAACAGTGTAATGAGAGCACAATCACTCACTTCATAATTAAAGGTTAATGTATGGAAAAATTGATATGCTTGCTCTGTGTTGCCCCAGAATACAAATCTAGCAAAACAAATCAGATGTGAGCTGGGCTAAGAAAAAATATATTCTAAATTTCTCTCTCTTAAAACTATAATGTTTTCTTACTGGACAAGATCAAACAGAGTGATCCTTTGTTGGGTATTGAAGTTCATCCTGCATGGAAGAATAAGTAAATTAGATATTCTTGAAAAGTATGTCCTAGTTGAAAGGTCAGCACATAATGCTTAATCAGTTGTAGACTAAATTTTTCAAAGGCTCGTTTTCCCCAACAAAATTTATGTCAAAGATCAGAAGAGTACTCAGGGTCCATTGCAGAAGAGGTGTCGGAAAGAATATAAAAGCTAAAGGACAGGTAGAACTACTTACAACGTGCTCCTCCAGACACGAAATGGCCTGGATATCCATGACCTCACAGTGCCGGACACTACCTATAAAAGACCATCATAACAGTAGGAAAAGATCATGACATCAGAATGAAAGAGGGGGCTGATTGAGAGGTGGAGGGGATATGATGGAGAGTGGAGTTTCAAAGGGAAAAGTGGGGGTAGGGAAGGAATTACCATGGGATATTGTTTACAATCATGGAAGTTGTCAATAAAAAAATGAAGAAAAAATTTTATGTCAAAGATAACTTCAGAACCTCAGATATTAAGTATAAAATTCATATTTAATAATATGACCTTCAGGGCTGGAGAGATGGCTCAGCAGTTAAAGCACTTGATTGCAAAGCCTAACAACTGGGGTTCAGTTCCCTAGCACCCACATGAAGTCAGATGCACAAAGTAGCACATATGTCTGGAGTTCATTTTTAGTACCTGGAGACCCAGGCATGCCCATTCTATCTGTATGTCTCTCTTCTCTATTTCTATCTGCTTGCAAATAAATAAATAAAAGTATCTTTTAAAAGAATGTGACCTTCATAGTTTGTTTTATAATAAGTTTCTTCACTCTTTAAACAGGTTGCATATGATCATAAGCTTACTTCTTTTACAGGAGCGGGATCGTTATGCCTACAAGATTCATCTCCCAGAAACAGTAGAACAACTGAGGAAATTCAATGCAAGGAGAAAACTAAAGGTACATTAAAGAAATCAACAAAAGCCAAGCAAATATAGTTGGTGATAATATTTTTATTCTGTTTTGATTCCCACAAATATATCCTTGTGTTGGCCATTGTTTATGTTATGGCTAAATTATTCCTAAAAATTGCCACCATTTCAGTAGCCTTTTAGGTTTGTATTCATTTAAGTTAACATCTCAGTATGAATCAAAATGAATATCTAGAAAATACATTTTATATTTGTTTTGTCTCATAGCAGAAATATAACTACACTATAATCCATTATTATTGAGTGTGAATTGAGATGGTTTTCTCAAGCTTAAATATTTTTACAAAATTGTGACATTATCTAAGTGTGGTAACACATTCCTGTAATCCCAGAATGCTGCAGCAGCAGGATCATGAGTTTGACGCTAGCCTGGCCTATAAAGTGATACCTTGACCCCAAAAATGAAATATTATTATTTTAATATGAACTTAGTTGAATGGAAATTACAACTGACATAAAATTGGATTTCAGTTTGAATAGTTGCAAAACAATAGATATAAAATTCCTACTACCATGGTCCACTAAAGAATATTATCAGTTCACCTTTCTTGTCTTCCTTCCTTTATTCTTCATAGGTATCTGTTCTTTAGTCTCCGTGTTTTCTAACTCATAAAAAATTGAAAGCAAAATAATAATCGCCCCTTTGGGAGCCTTGTGCCATTAAACATTCTGGGAAGGCCCAATCTTCAATAATGGAGGCTTCCCAGCATGGAAAAAAAATGCTATGGTACAGTACCACCTTGTCCAAGATATACAGGGGAGATGACTGTATGATTTTTTTTTTTTTTTTACTTAACCCGTGGTACTGAGAATGCTCTGTTCTTTAAGTGGCTGACATTCTGCCTTAGTCATATGATTAGAAGCTTTTCTTCTAATTTTCATATTTCTTAAATTTTACTAGCATTAATTATCTATTATTCTCTGTCCTCCTAACATTTATGAATCCTTCTATATAACTGTACATTTATATGAATTTTAGGGAAAACTATCAGGCTATAATGTTACTATGTGAAGATATAATGTCCAACATGATATCCACTAGCTACATGTACCAAATTACATTTAAATTAACTAAAATTAAATAAAATCCAAGTTTCAGTTCCCCAATCACAATAACATGTTTCAAGTACTCAGTAACCACACATAACTAGTAACTACCATATTGGACAGCACAGATAGGGAACATTCCCATCTTTGCATTTTATTGGACAGTGAGGGCTATTATAGAACAAGGGAAATTTTCCCATAACATGTTGACGATGAATATTCCCATTTAGGCCTTTCTCCTAGTTATTTTTGTTGTTAGGAGTTCAAACTGGATCTTCTTTATTTGTTTTTAAAGGTCTTGTCAAAAAAAAATTATTAATGATATGCCATTATTGAGTTGTGCCCAAAGAATTTTCTTAAGATTTCACTTTGTTTCAATACCTACCTGGAGAAAAAAAAAAAAAAAAAAAAAAAAAAAAAAAAAAAAAAAAACAGCCTTCTCATTAACATTGAAATTTCGTTGTTTTGTTTGTGGGCTTTTGGGTTTTTTGTTTGTTTGTTGTTGTTGTTGTCTGCAATTAGTTTTCCATCCATGGAAATTCTGCACTTGAATTAAAATTCTTCCTTAAGTCTTTTTAACTTCAAACATAGCCTTGGCCTCATATGACATTACACAATATAAGGTTAAAACTTCTATTGTCCAAATATAGACACATTTCACCAAGGAGCTCAGGCTTGGGATCATCTGTTACAGGAGACATGATGTTTTTCTCTTAGTGCCACAAAATCAGACTTGGGCCAAAAATAGCCAAACTAGTGACTAAGATTCATTTGAACAAGACCAAACTGTCACAGCAGATAAGGATCATGTGCATTTACCACATCCCTTTGCAGGACTATTTAAAGTTTTAACATCTGCCAAGAAACCTAGAATTAGGAATGTCCATGGGGTCATTATGGACTTATTGTCATCTTCTGGTCAGACTGCTGTTCTGTGAGTAGTCAGCCACTTGGTAATGTGTGCCATATCTGTCCTCCTCAGGGAGCTAATTTTCCTCATTCTGCCTTTCCTACAAGCTTATGGAACAGAGATTAAAAGTTTCAGAGCCGGGCTGGAGAGATGGCTTAGCGGTTAAGCGCTCGCCTGTGAAGCCTAAGGACCCCGGTTCGAGGCTCGGTTCCCCAGGTCCCACGTTAGCCAGATGCACAAAGGGGCGCACGCATCTGGAGTTCATTTGCAGAGGCTGGAAGCTCTGGCGCGCCCATTCTCTCTCTCTCCCTCTATCTGTCTTTCTCTCTGTGTCTGTCGCTCTCAAATAAATAAATAAAATATTTTAAAAAAAAAGTTTCAGAGCCCCCTGCACAGATATTTTGACAAATGAGCAGCTACGTGCCTATCCTTAAACCCAGACACTATTGAATTTCCTCAAATGATGCAACAGTCTAATTTTTAAAACTTTTTATTTATTTATTTATTTATTTATTTTTGGTTTTTCAAGGTAGAGTTTCACTCTAGTCCAGGCTGACCTGGAACTCACTATGGAGTCGCAGGTTGACCTCGAATTCATGGTGATCCTCCTACCTCTGCCTCCCAATTGCTGGAATTAAAGGTGTATGCCACCACACCTGGAGATTGATAATTTTTATACATATGTAATGCATTTAGTTCATAATCCCCTCCCATTTACCTTATTTTACCCTCATCCTTCATCCTGAATCCCTTATTTCCATGTAATTCCTCTTCTATTTAAATGGGATTTTTTTGCCTTCCTCCATTATCCATGCTGACAGGTTGATGGGACCAATATTGTATAGGTTTTCTACAGCTAGTCACAGCTACTGTGAGGTCATAAATGGAATGGCCACTTTGTGACTGGCAGCTTTTCAGAGCACTCATCCCCATACTCTGGTTCTTACATTATTTCTGTCTCCCATTTCATGATGTTCCCTGCACCTTGAAAGATGTGATAGAGATGTCTCATTTAGTACTGAGCACTCAAAAGTTACTTTGACAAGCTTTGAATCTCCAGTAGTGACCTCCATCTGAAAAGAGGCTTCTCTAACCAAAAGTGAGAGCATCACTAATACGGGCATAAACATAAATATTTAGAGGGTGGTTTGTTAGGCATAATATATCCATTTATCCAAACAACAGTAGTAGTTTCCCTTATAGGGCTTATGACCTTCCCAGCCATGGGCTTTTGATTAGGCTTTCAGTATCAGGCATAAATTCCTCCTGTGAAATAGACTTCAAATCCATTCTGAGAATAGTTGATTACCCCCATAATAGACATTCTACTGTTAGACCAATGGACACATCTTGCCTGGCTAGCCAATTGTATAGTTTGCGAAGTCCACTGCTGATTAAGATTGTTAATGACTTTTCTCCCCTAGCAGTATAAATAACACTTTCTAATACTATGACAGCTAATCAGCAAGAAATAAGCATTCAGCTCAGTTCTAGGTCTGATTTTTCACTGTCCTGCAACTGAATCATGCAGTGCCCTTAGCAATAGGATCTTACCATCTGGTTCTGATAGGCAAGAGAATTGGCCTGTGTTGTTTTGTGGACCTCAGAGGCCTCCCAGACATAGCAACTCACTGGGAGGTATTCTTTGCTATTGTCTTTATGTTTGTTTTTAATATATTACTATAGTTTTAATGTCAGTACTTTTAATTTAGTTACTCTATAAACAATTATAATTCCTGATTTGGTATTTCATGCCATTTTAGCTTTTTTGTGTTTTTGCCAGCTAATCACTTAAACATTTTTGAAGTTTTAGTAACTTACTTTTGAAACAGGATCTCATGTAGCCCAGGACAACCTAGAACTTGCCATGTAGACAGGAATTACTTTGAACTTCTGGTCCTCCTACCTTCACCTCCCAAGTGCTCTGATTAAAGAAGTGAACCACCTGCATAAATATAAAACAAGCCTAGTTTATGATGTATGAGGTACCAAACCTAGGACTTCAAGCCAAGATATTTAGGAACTTTATTTTTGTTTCTTCCAAAATAACTATGCTTAGTCTTTTCTCACCATTTTGGTCATCATTTTCCTTCACAGACTCTAGAAAGAAAAGCTCTTCTACTTGAAGGGTAATACTCACTTCCTTCCCACTACTTTCCATTATGTAATATACATGATGTGTCCATACGAGTACATTTCAAAATCCCTAGTACGTGCCTGAAATTGTACATAGTACCGAGCATCATATATACTGCTTTTTCTTATACATGCATACCTTTGGTAAAGTGCAATTTTAAAAAGTAGGGGCCGGGCGTGGTGGCGCATGCCTTTAATCCCAGCACTCGGGAGGCAGAGGTAGGAGGATTGCCGTGAGTTCAAGGCCACCCTGAGACGACAGAGTGAATTCCAGGTCAGCCTGGACTAGTGTGAGACTCTACCTCGTAAAACCAAAAATAAATAAATAAATAAAAAAGTAGGCACACTGAAAGATTAACAATAATAGCTAACAATAAAATAGAAAAGTATTTCAGGGTTTTTCTTTGTGATGTTTTCATACCAATATTGACTGTAAGCAGCTGAAACTGAGGAAAGGGAGAGACTACTGTGCATGCCTTTTGTGAGACCCTTGGACCAGCAGAATCAGTATCACCTGGAATTTTGTTAGAAATATAAGTTCTTGGGCTGGAGGGATGGCTTAGCAGTTAAGGCGCTTGCTGCAAAGCCAAAGGACCCAGGTTTGATTCCCCAGGACCCACGTTAGCCAGATGCACAAGGGGGCGCAGGTGTCTGGTGTTCATTTGCAGTGGCTGGAGGCCCTGGCTCGCCCATTTTTTCTGTCTCTCTCTCTCCGTCTTTCTCTGTCAAATAAGTAAAAATAAAAAATAAAATAAAATATGGGTCTGGAGAGATGGCTTAGCATTTAAGGCTTTGCCTGCAAAGCCAAAGGATCCTGGTTCAATTCTCCAGAACCCACATAAGCCAGATGCACAAGGGGGCACATGCATGTGGAGTTTGTTTGCAGTGGCTGGAGGCCTCTCTCTCCCCACCTCTCTCCCTCTCACTGTCCCTCTTTCTCACTCTCTAATAAATAAATAAAATATATTTTAAAAAATAAAAGAAATATAAGTTCTTGAGTTAAGATATAATCAAGCAAGAAAAGGCAATCATTTGGAAAGAAAGTAAAACTTTTTTGCAGATGACTTGGCTCCATATGTAGAAAAGCTTAAGGAATTCACCATAAATCTCTTACTTATAACAATCTCATAACAAGTGTAGAATACAAGATCAGTGTACAAATTCAAATTATATTGCTATATATGATCAACGAATAGTCTTAAGATAAAATTAAGAAGCAGTTCCATTCACGATAATATAAAAGAATGAAATACTTGGGAATAAATTCAAGAAAAAAAAGATACAAGGCCTGTAAAATAATACCACTGAGAAAAATATCTAACTAAATGAAGTGATAGTTAGTATTCATGAGTGTAAAGATTTGTTATCTGGGCTGGGGGAAAATCTGTGTTCTGGGGCTATGAGTCCCTTAAGTGGTATATTGGTTACCTTATTGCTGTGACAAAATACTTGACAATAGTAACTTAATGAAGGATCGATTTGAGGGAAGTCTGTCATGGCAGGCATGGTAATAGGAGTATGAGGCAACTGGTCACATTGTGTCCACTTTCAGGAAACACAGAAATGCATGCTGGTGCTCAACTGACTTTCTCCTTTTTATTCAGTCTAGGAACCCAGTCCATTGAATGTTCCTACCCATATTCATTGTGTATCCTTCCACCCTATATTTTTACATTAAACATAATAGTGTTCATCAAATATTGGTTACTGAACTTAAAGAAATAAACAAAACAGCTACCCATAGAACGAACAAACTGGCTGCTATTTTTCAAAACAATTTACCTTTCTGGTCTCTTTCTGTGTTTCCCCTGATGGTATAAATATTTATTTATAGATCATTAACTACAGAAGTAACTTGAGTAAACTTTAAAACAAAACTGTCTTGTTAAGAAACTCACTTATACTATACTTGGAAATAAAAATAAAGCATCTCTAAAATTCTTGGGCTGGAGGGATGGCTTAGCAGTTAAGGTGTTTGCCTGCAAAGCCAAAGGACCCAGGTTCGATTCCCCAGGACCCATGTTAGCCAGACGCACAAGGGGGCACACTCATCTGGAATTCATTTGCAGTGGCTAGAGGCCCTGGCACACCATTTCTCTTTTTTTTCCCTCCCTCTCTCTCCCTCCTTCCCTCTTTCTCTGTCAAATTAAAAAACTAAATAAAAATAAAATTATGAAAATTCTAGTTTCAGTGTGTGGAAAACAATGTGGTTTCCAAAGTTTTGCCTTAAAATTAATTCCTCCTTGTGTTAACCCTGGACTTTCGGGAATCTAGAAAGTTTTCTCAAAAGGCAGTATCAAAATTACTTGTGTTAGCAAGATGTGGTGGCACATGCCTATAATCCCACTACTCGGGAAGCTGAGGTAAGAGTTTTACTATGAGTTGGAGGCCAGCCTGAGCTAGAGTGAGACCATACCTCAAACAACACTTACATGTGTTTCTTGTTCTTCATTTACTTTTTTAACTTTTTTTCTTTTATTTATTTGTTTTCAAGCAGAGCAAGAAAGATAGAGAGGAGACAAACAGAGAGAGAATGGGCACGCCACAGCCTCCAGCCACTGCAAACAAACTCCAGACACATGCTCCCCCTTGTGCATCTAACTTATATGGATACTGGGGAATTGAATCTGGGTCCTTTGGTTTAAAGGCAAGTGCCTTAACCACTAAGCCATCTCTCCAGCCCTTCATTTACTTTTTTGTCTTTGTTATCGTGCTAGTGTTTTGAAACATGGCCTTACTATGTAGTCTAAGCTGGTCTAGAACTTAGGGTCCTCCTCCCTTAGCCTCAGAGTGCTGAGATTTTACAGGTAAGCAACATCATACTCAGCATTGGTTCTTGACTTTCTGTAGTCTGCTTTTCAATTTAAATATGTAGGAAGAAACCTTAACTCAAATGCAGACTTTGTGAAAATACATTTCCATAGATGTTTTCATGATATATCAACAAATACCTACATACATAGCAGATTTATCTTGTTTTAAGAAAATTCATGAGTTCAGTATTTAAAATGAATTCAATCACCACTTAGGTGATTTTATGCTTCAACTACTTAAATGAGCAATTCTGTGTAGAACAGTAAAAGATTGTGTTCATATTATGGCTCTATTTTAGTAGGGTTAGTAATGTTTTCAACTTTCTAGATGTTATATAGCTTGCAAAGCATTTCATGCACTTTAAGATTTTTGACAATCTTGATTGGAACATAAGGTATGGCTTTTTTATATGCTCAATTTACAGTTAAGAAAGCCTAGAGAATTATAATGATTTACTCAAGTAGGGCCATGTAGCTAGAATGGGACAAAGCTAAAGACTGAACTCGGAAATTTTATCATTTTTCCTGTTATTAAAACAATATTCCCATTCCTGTTCCACTCAATAGTCCTAAGAGATGTTAGGCACTGGTATGGCAATGACTATCAGGATTCAGGAGATGCTTTCCATGTGGCTAAAATTTCACATGAGGCCAAGCATGGTAGTACGCACCTGTTATCCCTCATTCATAAAGTAGAGGCAGGAGGACCTGGAATTCAAGGCCAGTTGAGGCTACATGACGAGTTCAAAGCTAACCTATTCTACATGAGACACTCTCCAAAATACAAAACAAAGACCAGGTGTGGTGGTGCACACCTGTAATCCCAACACTTGAGAGGCAGAGGTAGGAGGGTCTCCAGGAGTTCTAGACTACCCTGAGACTACATAGTGAATTCCATGTCAGCCTGGGCTAGACCAAGACCCTACATCAAAAAGCAAATAAATAAACAAACAAGCTAGGTGTGGTGGCGCAGTCTTTAATCCTAGCACTCAAGAGAGTGAGGGTAGGAGGGTCACTGTGAGGTCAGCCTCAGAGCACATAGCTACGTAATGAATTCCACATAAGCCTGGGCTAAAGTGAGACCCTACCTCAAAAAGCTAAGGAAAAAAAAAAAAAAAGCTGTTCCATCCATAACCTCACAATGATTGATTCTATATACACAAGACCTGCAAAATATAAGGGGAAAATATGATGACATCAAAAAAGAAGAGGGACTATTTGGAAAGAAGGGGAGGGAGACACAGCAAAGTGATAGAAAGTTATGATGTATATGAATGGAGGTTGTCAATAAAAAATCTTATAAATACAAAACAAAAAATTTCCATGTAGTTTATTATGATATGTGGCCTAATTGAAAACTCATGTGCAATAATAATACATACCTGTGGTTCTGAACAAAAGAAAAGAAGAAAAACAGATTTGAAAAAATTAGGGTTGGGAATTTAACTCAATGCATGCCTACCAAGCACAAAGGCCTGTGTTTCATCCTCAGCACCACAAACAAAACAATCTTATAATCTTACAATCCAGTGTGAGTTAATACTCTTGGCATTCTGATATAATTGTATAAACTTTTTTCCAAAACTGAAGTCAAATTGCACATCATTTTGAAATCTTTTCACATAATTTATCACAAAGATCTTTCCATTACATTAATCTTTCTGCAGCATCATTTTATAATGACTACACAGTATTCTGTTATGTGATACATGTGTGAGTTCAAGATGTAATTAAGTCATGTACTTTTATAGTTTCCAACATTATTCTTTAGTGAATTTAAAGGAACCCAAAGTTAATTTTTAAACTACCTCTTTCTAACTAGCATCTAAATTTTACTTTCTCCATAATTCTTAAAGGAAATAACCATTTAATTAACTTTTTATATTTGTTTATGTGTTTTAGTAGTATGTTTTATATCTTTGCCTTAGGGTGCAGTACTAGCTGCTGTATCAAGTCACAAATTCAACTCCTTCTATGGAGATCCCCCTGAAGAGTTGCCAGATTTCTCTGAAGACCCTACCTCCTCAGGTAAGTGGATACTTCACTCCTTTACCTCTGTGAGTCACTTGTCATCCACATCCTTTCTCTTTCATGGTAAATAAACTTTTTCTGTGATTTTAGTTACATCTTCAAAGGTATTCTAGGGAAGTTTATCAAAACCAAATTCTACCTCTACATGTCTGGTTCTTTTTCATTTTATTGCCAAAGTTTCCCTCTCCTATTGCTCTCAAAGCAACATTTTTCCATTTTGTTTTTACCTCAGTAACAACTTCTTCCCCTTTCTACATTCTAGACCTAGCATTATACTTAATGCAGCCCAAAATAGTAGTTGGTCTTTTGGGATCTTTATGATTACATTCTCCCTCAATAAAAGTTTCTTCAGTAAGATTTTTCTTATGCCAGCCCTATCAAATCAGATTTTAAGATAGCACTGCTTGGAGTTAAACGTTGCCATATAAAGCTGTTTTGTGAGCCTTAAACAATTATCAAGTTCTGTGTATACAAGTATTCAAGAAGAAAGTAGAATAGTTACCTGTTTTCATGAACTATATCAAGTACTCCTGAAGAAACCTCACCAAGTATTCACAGAATCATTCTATAAAATGCTTACACTTTTATCTTTTCACAAAGATCATTTACTAAAAATCCTTGTGATCCATTTAAATATAAATGAACATGTGAGTGGTAAGAGCTCTTTTATTTATGTATTTATTTACTTAACTCCTCAATCATTTATCCTTTGGCCTCAGCTTTTCTTTTTTCTTTTAGAGACATTATTTGTTATGTGGTTGACTGTAAAATAATTGATTTTTATATCCTTTCACTGGCTTCCTCTGTGTTCATGTATAAGCATTGGACTCAAGACCTAGGGCCCTTCTAAAGCTGGAGATGTTTATTCCACAGTTACAAATAACAGAACAATGCTTCTTCCATGATGGGATCATGAATATCTACCAGTGCTTATGTTTCTGACATCTATTCATGTGCATATGTTCACATACATACTCAGATTTTTTTTTACCAATTAGTACATGTTTATACCATGTGCTAAATGATTGCATTGAATTTTCCATTCTAACAAGAGTATGTAGTATCTTTCTGTGACTTTTATCAATTGAAATATGAATATTCCCCTTTTGAGTGAAGGTGATTGCCAAAACCATTCAGAAATGGGATTCTTCGACAAATGACTCTGAAGAGAAAATCTTGCTGTCATCCTCTTGTGCCACCTTGTAACTTGATGACACAAAAGGCAAGAACATGCTATATATGGTTTCAACCCTGCCTTTTTTTCTCCCAGGACATTTTGTTCCCTTTCCTTGTAGCTTTTTATTAGCTTGACCATCTCTCTTCTCTCCTCCTTCCCAGATTGCAGTTTAATCTGCTTAGTGTAACAAGATTCAGGAATATTTTTTAATGCCATACGGTTACTATATGATAGAGTCACATCTTAGGCTAAATGTAGGATCAGTTATCTTTTTAGATTTGAATACAGTGTCTCTACTATTAGTTCAATCTTTAGAAATGGGCCTAGAGGACAGTATGATCTTTGTAAATTCCTTTATAGGTTCAATCTTCAGAATCGGCCCTTAAGTAATACTTACCTCTGCCTACCAAGAACTTAATGATGTTTTAAGTGTCCTTTGCTAGGAAGAGTTGGAATTTTTCTTGAAAGAGAGGAATTATCTATATTTATAGGCTATTTACTTTCTTTTAAATATATTTTATTGCCCATTTTTTCTTCCTGTTTAGCACAATCTTTAAATGGCTTAGTTGAAATGGTTTTGGTTATAGTACTGGTTTTTAAATTAAAGAGAAACTTCTTATACCATCTTGTAAGTAGCCTACAAACCCTCATTTTAATTGTTCACAGCTGAATATTCCCTCTTGTCTTCCCTTTCCTATAATACTCCTGTTACTTTCTTTTTCTTTTTTTTTAATTCTGAAATCTTAATGATTTTTTAAGCAGTCTGTATTTTCATTTACATGCTGAATTTCTGTCAACAGGATTTTTCAATGGCACTTTTTGAATGCCAAAAATTAAAAAAAGAATTAAAATGTAGTGTACATGTCTATTAATTACCTATTCTAGATGAAGATGAAATCTTCTGTGTATTTAGAAATCAAAAATGAAGGAAAATTTTCAAAGAAAAATGTAATATTTTCTTATGTTTCAATAGGTAGCCAGAATTATTCATATATTCCTAAGATGAATTTTTAATACTATGCCATTTAAAGATATCCTGTTGTAATCAACATTATTTATCAAATAGACATCTGTCAGCCAGTGTTCTTTTCAACACTGGTGACTATATGGTTGGTTACAAAACCTGCTCATTTTCTCTGGATTCATAAAATTTTGTACTTTCATAAATTTAAATACCCATATTTGTTTTTAATTAGTTTCATTTCATCTTTACCATTTTCAGTAATTTTCACACTTAAACTATTCTGTGTTGTACTAATGCTCATTTATTTTTAAGTTACCCAAGTTACCCTTTCCACTATGATTTTGTTTAAATTTGTGTTCTTTTGAATACTACACAACCAAAAGCACTTTTCATCATTGCCTGAAAAGTCAAGCCCCTGGCAAAAAAAAGAGAAATGATCACAGAACCTGTGCTTAGAAGGTAGTGTTGTGGGTGAGAAGAAGGGTTGGAAAGACAGACATCAGTGTAAGGTCACCAGCTATTCTTGACATGAACCGCCTTTGCAATCCCTCTTTATATAATGTATTTTTATTCTTTTATAAAATTATAATGATAGGTAGGTCCATTTTTAATTATCTTACTTTCCAAATTTTAGTTAACAAAATTAGTAACTGGCTATATCAATTTGGCCTCCCAAAATTTCTTAAAATTCTATTGGTCTAAAAAAAGGTTGAGAAGAACAGTAAAGCTGCCTGTTCACAACACAGAGCATGCCATTTCCTTAAATTAAAATTTATCATGGTAATGAGAAATAAATATTGTATGTGCTTGGAAAATGTAAATATTTAAAATCACAATTTAAAAACTATTCAGCTTCCCAGTTTATCATCTAAAGAAAAGTCATTTAGTCATGTCATTATAATGTAAAATAGTATTTATAAAAGATATTTTTCTATTCAGATTATTGAAATTCATCCATTATGCATTTACTAAAATTCATTAAGGTTAATCTTATGATAAACAGTATCTTATTGCTTTGTTATTTAATAATTCAAAATAAAATATTCTTCTATCCTATTTGAAATCAAAGAATTCAGAATACCCCAGTATTTGATGTCAGAAATACTAGACAGACCTTGTGCATGTGTTCATACAGCATATGGGCTTCTTTTGGAGTCAGCTGGTGGGGGAGGGAGTGCTTCTTTGTGGCTCAGGTAGTGGGCCCAACTGTGCCGTGATAACCTGCTTGCTCTAAAATCATACTGTTTGTCATTTGTTCATATGCTGCCTTCCTCCTAGGACTTCTAGCAGCAGAAAGTAGGTATCCCTTTGTTTTCTGCTAAGGTTTATCTTTATGCAAAAGTGCTTGGCTTTCTTTGCATGATTCATAATCAGCTTGACTTTTTACTTAGCTGTTTGTGTTTAGATGTTTAAATACGAGTTTTAACACTGTTTGCCCACAAAGTAAAACTTGGATGTATTGATCTCCTGAGGTATTGTTACAGTGTACTAATTACTTACTACTTTCATGAGAAGGGCAAAAAGGCAGTGTTAAAATTGCAGCCACATTTAATAATATATTACATCTGAATTTCAAGCACAAATACATTAATTATGGGGGAGAGGATAACATTTATTTTATAGTTGGCTTTCAGGAAATCTTTCAGGGTAAGTGAATTTTCCTTTGACAACTAAACAACTTGTGAGTGGTCTTCATTACTATTACTGAGTCCATTCAAAATTCATTAATGTGGGACTGTGAAATGCACTCTGAAATCTTGTCTCTTAACAACTTTCACCTTCAGATAGGCCATTTCTAAGAAGTGATATAATGACTGGAGGTCAGATGTAGAAGTATCCTCAAAAGGCTGTGACAGAAAGATCACAAGTTTGGGACCAGCCTGAGCTGTAAATGAAGGCCTGTTTCAAAAAATAAATAATAGATATAATACCTGTATTATAATTGTAAGGGGATATATTTTGAGTATGTGAGAAAATTAAAACATAAGAAATATATACCTATAATTAACTAAAACTGAGGTAATCTAGATAAAATAGGTGGATTATATCAATGTCAATATTCTGGTTATGATAATATATTATACTTTGTGGCATGTTCCTAATGGGGAACTAAATAAATATACAAGGGATCCGAGCCTCTGTGTTATTTCTTACAAATACATGTGAATCTACCATTTACTAAATGAGTCAATAAGTTTTTCAATTAAAAAGTAAAACCTTTACTTCAAAATTGTATTTACCAGAAGGAAAGTAGATAAGAGACAAAGATATATTAGAGTATCTGGATGCTAATGATTTATTTCATTTCATTAGTTATTTTAGCTAAAATTACAACTGATTTATACAAAGAACCTCACAGGATATTAGTCATCTTTGTTTGAGTAATGAATTACCTCATCCTCATGGCAGTGTTTATCATCTCACATTTTCTGTGGTAGGGGTGTGGCTTTGGCAAGCACCTCTGTTAAGATCTGTCTTGATTGCAGTCCATAGCTGTCCTGCCCCATGGAGACACAACTACAGGAGAAATTCTTTGGAAGCTTACTCAGTTATTAAAAAGCTTTTGTTCTTCACTGGCTGTGGGCCATCCTATAGGGCTGTTCACAACATGTCAGCTTTCTATCCCAACATAAATGACTGAAGAGAAGAAAAGAGTGAGAGACAGCTCCCAACACAGAAGACAGTCTTTAGAACCTTGTCTCACAAGTGACATATCCTATCACTTCTGCCCTGTTATGTTCATTAGAAGTGAGTCAATAAGCTCATACATCACTCCAGGGGAAGGAGTTGATCACACAGGTTGGGAATACCAGGAGGCTAGCTGCTCACACTTCAACAAGGTGATATCTATTAAAATAAAAGTTAGCCTCTCTTTCCCTCTCTCCACGCACCTTTTAAACTAGCCACACTTATCCTGGCATTTGGGAATGAGCACCTTATCAAACATGCTGATCAATCTTACCAGTAGTGCTTTTCCTTAGTTGTAAAACTTTACACAAATCATCAGGTAACTGCTAGCCAAACATTAATGAAGTACTTTGAAAAATTTGTACTGAAAGCTATTGCTATTTGATAATGGCTATTTTAATGATCATAATAGCACTAGAATTATAACATCTGTATTCTAGCAGACTACATATATAGTTTATTTCCTTAAACTAATAACTTTAAGGTACCTGTACCATACTGTATACATAAAGAGTCTGGGACATCTATCATTATATATAAGTTTTTATAAATTGAAATGGCTATAGCACAGATGCTGAAGTTCAAAACACAGTTTCCACTGTGGGATTCACTTGGTTGAAAACTAGAATTTGCTTTGCAGTGAGAATAAAAGGTGTTGACTAGGGGATGGGAGTGGGAAGCAGAGACAGACTGCAGAGGGACAAGGGGAAACATTTTGGAATTATTGTAATATACACTTAAATTGGTGTGCTTAATTTAATAAACTTCATTTAGTAAATAAGCATTACCATGCATAACTGGGCATAGGGGCTCACATCTGTAATTCCAGTACTCAGGAGGCTGAGGTAGGATAATCATGAGTTTGAGGGCAGTCTGGGCTACATAGTGAGGCTATCTCAAAAAATATCATGCTCGATAGGAGAAGTTATGATTGAGTGATTAGGATATGTGTTTGTTGATACAGTGTGGTGTTAATGGACCACTGGTATAATAGGGAAAGAAGTCACTGATTACCCTTCAGGAGCAGCTACACTCTATTCACGTGGGACATTTGCCGAGTTTCATAGTTATGCATATAATTTAACAAATGGAATTCTGGATAGGATGCCAGACTAAAAACAGCCTTAAGGTGGATGTTGGCACATACCTTTAATTTCAGCATTCGGGAGGCTGAGGTAGGAGGATCACTGTGAGTTTGAATCCAGCTTGGGACTACAGAGTGAGTTCCAGGTCAGCCTGGGCTAGAGTGAGACCCAACCTTGAAAAAACACAACCACAGAGAAGGAGAAAACACAAAATAAGAACTAAAAGATTGTGTCACAAACTCAGAAACTGAAGAACCTCAGAAAAATAAGAAGTAATAACAAAAAAAGACAGCAGCAATGAAGAGACAAGTATCTGAGACTGCAGCCACGCTGAGCAGATCTGTAGCATGCCTTGAACACAACTTTGAGATTTTGGGCCAGAGAAAACTGCCTGGGGATTCCAGTGACTGGTGCCACTGGAAACACAAGCCCAAAGTTGAAATTTCCTCAGGAAAGCAAGAACAAAATGAGGGGTTTGGGAATTTGAAATTAAGAGCCTTACAATATACACAACTCTCTCCCTCCAGCATGCCACAGTCCAGAGGAGAAACGGACTGCTCCCATATAGTATGGACTCTGTAGGCTTCCAGACTTTACAGAAATTGTTCAAACTGCAACAACCGAACTTTCCACCAAGGAATAGCCAGGGAACTACCCATACCTATGGACTCAGCTTCAGATAAAGGAGCGTGTGCAACTCTGTGCAGTGATCTGACCCAGGTTTGATTCCCCAGGACCCACATAAGCCAGATGCACAAGATAGAACATGCATCTAGAGTCTGTTTACAGCAGCTGAATGCCCTAGCATGCCCATTCTCTCTCGCTTGCTCTCTCTCTCTGTCTGTCTCTATTCTCTCTCTCTCCTCTCCCCTCAAATAAATAAAATGAATAATATAAAAAATTATTAAAAAGTAATGCTTTAATTTTTTAAAAAGCCAAAAGAATATTGATAGGTACAAGTAAAAACTCCATGTCAACTATAAAGACAAGCCCATGAGAATAGTATTGAGTTTTCAATTGCAACTAAAATACAGAAGGGCTTGGAATGATGTATTTCAAACCCTGGAAGACCACAATTGACAACTGTTGCAGTTAGCTTCATGTTGCTAGCAGAAAACAGTTTACCAAGAGCAGTTTGTGGGAGGAAAGGGTTTATTTGGGCTTACAGACCCAAAAGGAAGCTGCATGATGGAAGGGGAAAATGTTGGCATGAGCAGAGGGAGAGGATCACCTCCTGGCCAACATCAGGTGGACAACAGCAGCAGAAGAGTGTGCCAAACACTAGAAGGGGAAGCTGGCTATAACACCCATAAGCCCACCCCCAATAATACACTACCTCCAGGAGGCTCCAAGTTCCAAATTGCTACCAGTTGGAGATTTAGCACTCAGAACATATAAGTTTATGAGGGATACCTGAATCAAACCACAACATTCTGCCACTGACCCCCATAAAGTGATAAATATCCATGATGTAAAATGCAGTGCATTCATCCAACTTTAAAAGTCGCTATTATTTTTATCAATCCCAATGATGTCCAGACATCTCTATAGTCTAAGGTATTGGGCATAGCAAAAATATACTCAACCATCACAAGATTTAAAACAACTAGACAAACATCATACTCTGTAGCTCCAACTCTACCAACCCTAACCAATGAAGTGTCAACATATCTGACAATTCTAACAAATGAGGAGTCTCTGTGGTCCCAATTCTTCCCTTCCAGCTCGGCTGCTCATAGCTCAGGGTAAACTCCATCTAGTGTCAGCAGCTCTCCTTTGACAGCCACCCCATAGGCCTGGCATTTCCACCACAACCCACAGTTCATCTATATGGCTCTATGGGGTCTCCATGAAGGTAATCCAATAAGCCTGCTTCACATTGCCCATGGCCATTTCCAAAAAACAAAACTGTGTTACAAATTCAATAACCCTGTATTTTCTGCATTTGTTATACTCCATAGTACCAGGTGGGATACCAGCTTGTTAGTCCAGGGGGAATAAAGATGACTTTGAAGAATAGCAGAATCCTTCAGCATTCAGTCCCCATACTTCAAAAGAGTTCATACTCTTCCTTGATGTCCCAATGCAGATAAGCTGGCCCAGTTTTAGTAATTATAATCTCTCAAACAATTGCAGCTGAACAGACAGCAGTTTGGACCCCAAAATTTCATTTCTTTCTGTGCCATATCTATCTGCTCATAACAGTCCATTTCTATTCAATGCAGCCCTGCACAAGTTCTCAGAACACAGACATAACAACAGCAAGCCTCTCACACAAACTGCTTTTACCCCAGTTCAGACAAAGCTCTTTCTTCCCCTTATAAACCAAATCTCAAAGATCTTAATTCTTACTGCATTTATGTCTTTGAACTCTTACCAGTATAGTCCATCAAGCTGTACTTACAGCATTGCAAGACATCTCTTAGGCGAAGGTTTCCAATTCTTCCACATTCTTCTCTCAAATTAGTTCCAATTTACCAAAGCCAGTCAGGTTTCTAGCAGTAATAGCCCCAGTCCTCTGGTACCAATTTACTGTTGCAGTCAACTTCTCGCTGCTGGCAGAAAGCACCCAACCAAGAGCAGCTTGTGGAAGGAAAGGGTTTATTTATGCTTACAGACTCAAGGGGAAGCTCCACGATGGCAGGGGAAAACAATGGCATGAGCAGAGGGTGGACATCACTCCCTGGCCAATATAAGGTGGATAATAGCAGCAGGAGAGTGTGCCAAACACTGGCGAGAGAAAGCTAGCTATAATACCCATAATCCCACCCCAACAATACACTGCCACCAGAAGGCTCTAACTCCCAAATTGCCAACAGCTGGGGTCTTAGCATTCAGAACACATAAGTTTAGGGGGACACATGAAGCAAACCACCACACCAACCCAGCAAGATTCTTTTGGTACAGAATTGATTTGGCTATTTGGGTTCTTCTGTGTTTCCTTACGAATTTTAAGGGTTGTTTTTTTTTTTCTATTTCTGTAAAGAATGGTGCTTGAACTTGGATTATATTGAAATTTAAGATTGCTTTTGGTAGAATGATCATTATCATAATGCTATTTTTTTTTTGATCTAAGATCATGGGAGATCATTCCATCTTCTGGTATCTTCAATTTCTTCAGTGTTTTAAAGTTTTCATTGTCAAGGTCTTTGACTTCTTTGGTTAGGTTTATTCCAAGGTATTTTATGAAGCTATTATAAATGGGATTGTTTCCCTGATTTCCTTTTCCATACATCTGCCAATGATATAAAAGAAGGCTGCTAATTCTATGTTAATTTTGTGTCCTACCACTTTGCTGAAAGTGTTTAACAACTCAGAGAGGTTTTCTTTTCTTTTTTTTTTTATTGGTGGAGAATATTTGCAGTCCCTTATATATGGAATCATCTGTGAATAAGGATACCTTAACTTATATCCTTTTTATTTCCTTCTCTTGTCTTATTTCTTTAAGATTTCAAATACTATGTTGAATAGGAGTAGAGAAAGTAGATACCTTTGTCTTGTCCCTTACCTTAGTTGGAATGTTTCAAGTTTTTTTCCATTTACCATGATGATGGCTACAACCTTGTTGTATATAGCATTTATTATGTTAAGATATATTCTCCAGGGCCTTTTAATGAAGGCATGTTGGATTTTGTCAAAAGCTATTTCTTCATCAAGTGAGATTGTCACGCGCTTGAGTCTATTTATGTAATAAATTACATTTATGGATTTTTATATACTGAATTATCCCTTCGTCTGTGGAATGGAGCCCACTTGACCATAGCATATGACTTTCTTGATGTGTTCCTGAATTCAGTTTGCAGATATTTTATTGAGATATTTTTGAGTCTGTGTTTATCAGGAAGATTGGTCTATGACTTTTTGTTGTTATTGTTTCTTTATCTGACTTTGGTATCAGAGTAATACTGGCTTTATAGGTATAGTTTAGAAGTAGTCCTACTCTTTCAATTTTATGGGATACTTGAAGAACTATAGGTCTTAATTCTTCCTTAAAGATATGGTAGAATTCTGTAGTGGATCCATCTGAACCAGAGATTCTTTTGGGGGGGGGCTGAGAAATTTTAAATAACTGCTTCAGTATCATTGCTTGTTATTGATATATGTAGATAGTTACTTCATCATTGTTTAATTTTACTAGAAATTCAAACATTTCTTGGTGGAATACAGATATTTTCAAGTATATACTTATGAATTTTATTGGTATGTTATTATATTGTCTCTATTTTCACATCTGGATTTTTTAACTTGGGTCTTCTTTCTTTTGGTTAGATCGGCTAAGTGTCTGCTAATCTCATTTTTTTAATTTTTTAATTTTTATTAACATTTTCCATGATTATAAAAAAAATATCCCATGGTAATTCCTTCCCCCACACATACTTTCCCCTTTGAAATTCCATTCTCCATCATATTACCTCCCCATCTCAATCATTGTACTTACATATATACAACATCAACCTATTAAGTACCCTCCTCCCTTCCTTTCTCTTCCCTTTATGTCTCCTTTTGAACTTACTGGCCTCTGCTACTAAGTATTTTCCTTCTCACACAGAAGCCCAATCATCTGTAGCTAGGATCCACATATGAAAGAGAACATGTGGCACTTGGCTTTCTGGGCCTGGGTTACCTGACTTAGTATAATCCTTTCCAGGTCCATCCATTTTTCTGCAAATTTCATAACTTCATTTTTCTTTACCGCTGAGTAGAACTCCATTGTATAAATGTGCCACATCTTCATTATCCACTCATCAGTTGAGGGACATCGAGACTGGTTCCATTTCCCAGCTATTATAAATTAAGCAGCAATAAACATGGTTGAGCAAGTACTTCTAAGGAAATGAGATGAGTCCTTCAGATATATGCCTAGGAGTGTTATAGCTGGGCTAATCTCATTTATTTTTATCAAAGAACCAACTCCTTCTTTTATCGTTTCTTTATATTTTTTTTCTTTTCTATTTCATTAATTCCTGCCCTGATCTTAATTATTTCTCCCATCTGCTGTCTTTGTGTTTGGTTTATTCTTATTTTTCCAAGGTCATAGGGTGTATCATTAGTTATTTATTTCAGATCTTTCTGATTTTTGGATATAGGTACTTAGAGCTATAAAGTTTTCCTCTCAGGAATACTTCCATTGTATCCCATAGGTCTTAGTATGTTGTATTTTCATTTTTATTCAGTTCTAGGAACTTTAAAATTTTTTTCTTGATTGTTTCAGGGATTGTTTCTGTCATTTAAAACCATATTGCTTATTCTCCATGACCTGATGTATTTACTTTATATTGGTATTGATTTCTAGTTTTATCCCACTGCAGTAAGATATACTACAAGAAGTTATTTCAGTTTATATTTGTTAAGACTTGCTTTGTGTCCTAATATGCCTATTTTAGACTAGGTCCCATGTACTGCTGAGAAAAATGTGTGTTCTCCATTGTTTGGCTAAAATATTCTGTGAATGTTTGTTTATTTTTTGCCAAGGTGACCTGTCTATTGGTGAGAGTGGGGTATTGATGTCACCCACTATAATTGTGTTGAGGTTAATCTCTAACTTTACATCTAGTAGCACTTTTTATGAAATTATGTACATCTGTGTTTAATGTTTAGAACTTTATTGCTTTATTGATAAATTGCATCTTTAGTCAGTATGAAGGGGCCTTTATCTCTCCTGACTTTTTGTTGGTTTTTAGAGATAGGGTCTCACTCTAGCCCAGGGTGACCTGCAATTCACTATATCGTCTCAAGGTGGCCTCCAACTCACAGCGATCCTCCTACCTCTGCCTCCTGAGTTCTGAGATAAAAGACATATGCCACCACAAACAGCATTCTCCTGATTAATTTTACTTTGAAGTCTATTTTGTCAGATGCCAGGATAGCAATGTTTGCTTGTTTCCTGGTTCAAAATGCTTGAAATATCTTTTTCCTATCCTTTTATACTAAGATAGTATCTGTCTTATGTGGTGAGGTGGGTTTCTTGGAGACAGCAAAGAGATGAATTTTGTCTTCTAATTCACTCTGCTTATCTATATCTTTTTTGTTTTTGTTTTTGTTTTTGTTTTTCGATGTAGGGTTTCACTCTAGCTCAGGCTGACCTGGAATTCACTATGTATTCTCAGGATGGCCTCGAACTCATGGCGATCCTCCTACCTCTGCCTCCCAAGTGCTGGGACTAAAGGCATGTGCCAACACACCCAGCTAATCTATATCTTTCGATTGGGGAATTTAGACCATTAATATTCAGGCTTATTAGTGAGGGGTATATTCTGATTCCTGTCATTTTGTAGTGTTTGCTATTTTCTTAGTCCTTGGTTGCTTATAAACTATCCTACCATTATTTATCTTTTCTATGTTTATCCTTTTCCTACCTTTGAAGTATTCCTTCCAGCATCCTATGTAGAGCTGATTTGGTGATCATAAATTCCTGAGTCTACTTTTTATCATGTAAATGTTTTCTTTCCTTTAACAACTTTGTCAGGTATACCTAATTTCAAGTTATATTACAGAGGTATAGTAATAAAAACAACATTGTTTTGGCATAAAAGCAAGCAGATAAATTAATATAATAGGGTAGAGAACACAGATATCCAGCCACATAACTAAAGCCACATGATTTTTCATGAAGATGCCAAAAACAGTCATTGGAGAACATGCAACATTGTTAAGAGATAGGAAAACTGGTTGTACACATGTCAAAGAATGAAGCTAGACTGTTATCTTTCACTCTGTATAAAAATCAACTCAAAATGGATTAAAAACCTCTATGTAAGCCTCAAAACTCTGAAACTGATAAAGGAAAGCTTAGAGAATATCATATAACATATAGTAAGAATTTTCTTGATAGGATTCCAGTTGCTCTGGAAATGAGATAAATAATTGACAGATGTGAACACATGAAATTAAAAAGCTTTTGTACAGCACAAAAATTAGTCAATCAAGTATACATGTAGCCTACAGAATGGGAAAAATACTGACAACTGTACATCTGACAAAGGATTAATATCTAGACCACACAAATAACTCAAAAAAAAAAAAAAACTAAACATCAAGAAAACAAGCAATTCAATCTAAAAAGAGCAATGGAACTAAACAGGGAGTTCACAGAACAAGAAATTAAAATGACAAATAAATATTTTTAAAGGTGTTCAACATTCTTAGCCATCAGGAAAATGCAAATTAAAAGTCCTTTGAGATTATATCTCAGGCTGGACAGAATGGCTATTATCAAAAACTTTGACAAGAAATGCTGGTTAGGGTGTGGAAAAAGAGGGACCCTTAATCATGGTGATAGGAATGCAAGCTGGTATATCCATTATGGAAATCAGTGTGAATGTTTCTCAAAAGGTAAAAATAGAACTATTTTATGGCATAGCTATACCAGTTTAGGGTACATACCCTATAGGCTCGAAATTCTACCTAAGACACACTTGTTCACCCATGTTTATTACTGGTGTATTAACAATAGCTAGGAAATGAAGTGAGCCTAGATACCCATCAACTGATAAATGTCTTATGAAAATATGGTACATAAACCCAATGGAGTTTAATTCAGCTGTAAAGAAAAATGCAGTTTGCAGGAAAATGGATGAAAATGAGAAAGGTCATGGTGATATAACACCAGGTCAGAAACACAAATACCACATGCTGTATCTCTTGCATCCCAGTTTTGAGTTTCCACATTAATGGCTATAAATCAAAGTGTCTATGCAGGCCAAGAAGCTAGAAAGAGGCTATGTAGTGGTGGGGAAGAGTTGGGGGGGATAGTAGAAGACATGAGACTTGAGGCAGGTAGTAGTGGGAGGGAAATATTTAAGCAGAAATAGGGTTGGGAATGAGGGAGAGAAGGGGTAGTGGGAAGATGAATCTAAAGATATATGAATAAGCCATATGAAAATCTACTTGGTAAGCCAATTCAAATATAAATCTTTTTTTAAGTGTTTAAATATAGATTCTCATGTGAGTGCATAAAACTGCTCCCAGAAGCTAAGTTTATAAATCATAAATTCTAGTGTCAAGAATGAAATGCCTCACAATGAATTGTTGGTCAGGAAGACTACAGGGGCCTTTAAAGCAATGTAGGCTATCAACATTGCTTTTGGTTTCCCATCAAATTTTGCTGGTATGTTCTTATTGCTCAAGAAACCACGTATTTTGGTTGCAGGGCTTAGAGACACTAAGCTAGAAGCTTCCTCCCTACTAGGTAGCTTTGTTTGTATCGGGGGTATTATGCAAGCTGCTGGGCGATAAAAACCATCAATAGTCCTATTCAGATATAGACTCTGTGTATTCCACAACAGACCTGCCAGGCACAATATGTCCAGTGCTGCAGTAGTGCTGCTTAATTTTATGGGAGTAATCAACTGCTTCCTTATTGGATTTAAGGCCCACTCCACAGAGGGATTTCATTCCTGGCCAAAACCTGTGGCTAGAGATATAGATACTAGGGTGGAACCTACTACTGTAGCTGACTATGTCAGACTGCCTTTTAAATATCTATATTTGTTCCCATAGATTGATACTGCTTGAAGCCATAATCACAGAAGTTTCTTACTATAATGCAAACATTAATAGCTGACAAAATTGCCAAGAATAAGTGACTACTGTTTGTTCAGCTTCAAGCAGGATATCTAAACCACCCCATCCAAAGTTCAGGGAACCTCATGAAAAAGGAAGAAAGAGTGTAAGAGCAGGTGGGTGGGGAGGAAAGCTGTGAAATGCTGTGTTCTGGATTTGACATGACCATTATACTATACTCATGAACTGTGGCTTCCAGCACAAAATTGAGCCTGTCAATACTTCACCTGATGGAAGAAGGATACATGAGACCCCAGACCTCCCAGAGTAGCTAATGGCATCTAAGAGTTGCTGGGGTGGGGATCAGGTTCATCAGTAGTGTAGCCACTGTTAATTTACCCACTCCACAGTAAATAATCTTCCACCTACAATCATGCAAGCAACCCTAATTTAACTGAAGGGTTTAAAAAGGCATGAAAGGAAGAAGAAGGGTGTTAATGGAAGGAAAAAGGAATAAATTGGGGTAACTGGGGGAATAAGATTAAAATATATGCATGTGTGAAATGGTCTAAAATGAAAAAAAAATTTTAAAATGCACACAAATAATTATCAAAATAACTGCTAACAGGCTGGGCGTGGTGGCACATGCCTTTCTTTAATCCCAGCACTTGGGAGATGACTTAGGAGGATCACCATGTGGTTCAAGGCCATCCTGAGGCTACATAATAAATTTCAAGTCAGCCCGGGCTAGAACAACAGCCTACCTCAAATAATAATAACAGTTTGGAACACACAGGTCCATGAAAGTTTATTGAATGGTACACTGCAGATACCTGTCTCTATGTACCTGAAAAAGAGGACAGAAATCTTTTGTTGTGCACACATGCACGAGTATATACCATGGCACCCATGTGGAGGTCTGAGGACAATACCAGATGTCAGTCCTTGCTTTTCACATTAAGTCAGGGCCTTTCTCATTGTTCACTACTGTGTTTCTGAGGGTAGCTGTTGAACATGCTTCCACAAAATTTTCCTATTTCTGTTTCCCATCTCACTATAGGCATGCTGGGATTACAGACACCTGCTGCAGTGTTTACCTTGTTTCAAAACATGGGTTCTGATGATTTTATGCACTGACCCACCTCCCCAGCCTTCAAGAATTGAAGTATTTGTTGAAGTGTTTAGGGGTGAAGTGACTGGTGTTAGCTACTCTGCTATTTACTTTGAAATAAGTGAAAACTGATATGACTTGGTAGATGAATAATTGGATCAACAGTGGTAAAGATATACAGTAAGCTGTTAACAACTTCATAGTCTGAGTGGTAGGTACAGTTCTGTCAAACGTTCCACATATGTGGAATTTTTCATAGTTTACTATGTGAGAAACATTTTGAGAAAGACTAAACCTACTTTGAAACTGAGAACTTTTTAGTTTACTTTTCTGTTGTCCATTTGGGTTATTTTGACTTGGCACATTATTTTTTTCTTGATACTTTTCATGTCTTGAAGTGAAATTGTTCTGGGCCCAGAGGTTTTATTGACCTTAGAAACATATTTCTCTTTAAATAAATAGTCTTGGAAAAAATTTAAAGTAGCAGACAGATTTATATTGTTTTAACTGTTATTTAATAATAGTAGCAGAAAACCTTTTCGAAAATTTGTTTATATCAGAGAGTTTGTTTGAGAAAGTAGAAATGTTCAATGTTTAAATATATGATTATCAACCTGATTTTTAGATACCAACTCAATTACTAAACTAACTAAATGAAAAAAAAGATCAAATACCGTTCTGAAGACAGAACATAATTCATTAGTGTAAAAACTTTAACCAAATGCTATTTTTTAAAAAATTATATGGTAAATATAATTGAGTTTAAAAAGTGACTAGGGTGGGCTGGAGAGATAGCTTAGCGGTTAAGCGCTTGCCTGTGAAGCCTAAGGACCCCGGTTTGAGGCTCGGTTCCCCAGGTCCCACGTTAGCTAGATGCACAAGGGGGCGCACGCGTCTGGAGTTCATTTGCAGAGGCTGGAAGCCCTGGCGCACCCATTCTCTCTCTATCCCTCTATCTGTCTTTCTCTCTGTGTCTGTCGCTCTCAAATAAATAAATAAATAAATAAATAAATAAATAAATAAATAAATAAAATTTTTTTAAGAAGTGACTAGGGAAAAAGGTGACAAGAAACCAGATATCAAGGCATTACCAAATGCAAATTATTCATTGCTGAGAGTAGTGGAGTAGTGGAGGCTCATGAACCTATAGTTTTTCAAATTTAAAGACTCATGTCTGCGGGCAGAATTATTGTAAAGTCATGAGATAGCTAGGGTAAAAACACTTTGGGAGTTATAAGCTACTGTACATGTGTTACTATAATGGGAAATTCCATTATGTCTTTATCTTGGTTTAGTGGCTCATACCTATAATCCCATATCTTGGAACACTGAGGCAGGAGGATCAGGAGTTCAAGGCCAGTGTGGTCTAAAGAATGAGGCCCTGTGTCAAAATATAATTGTTTTCTATAGTCTTTTGTTCTAATAATTTACTCTCAATTCTCCATAATTTTCTGAAAAATCATCTAAATCAAGTACCTTTTGGTGAAGTATTTTTTTTGTACAAATTACTCTACAAAGTTCAGCCTACACTACCAAGGCAAATCAGATACCTACAGTTCTGCCAATTAAAGAAACTGTATTTGTTGATTGGTTATTTTTTTAATGCAGTTATAAACTTATTTAGTCATTTATGTAGAAAAGCTTCATTTTGAGTCTTTCAGAAAAATGAATAGTTCTTTCCTACAAGACAGTATTGATCTATACAATGAGATCTAGTAACAACTTAATCATGTTTGTGTGTATATTAATGATCACTATTGTCTGTGCTTAAAATCTGAAACAAATAGTGTTTTTATTTGTTTGTAATTGAAAAAAATATGAGCCATTTATATGGGCTTGATGTTAAACTAAAGATATTAGTTATACAAAATTTTATCTGACCAAGAATTTGTTCTGTGGTTCTGTTGGCCATACCCAGAGAAAGAAATACCTAGAATGGGTGCTTTAAATGATGGTATTTAAATGATCTGGAGTATTACTCAGTGATAGAGTGTTTGCCTGCCAAGAGTGAGGTCCTGAGATCCATCTCCAGCACTACAACCAAGAAAAAAATAATAATAAATGGTTAAGGGTGAAGAAAAATTTTTATAATTGAGCCCAAAACATCTTTATTCAGTTTGAAAGATGAAATAGAAATGAAATGAAAGCTGTAACTTTCCTACTTAATGATAAAAACTTAAAATTAGGACCATGTTTCCAAAGCTGGTAATAAGGCAAACTGAATACAACTTGGAAAGTGCTTCTTTACACAATTCAAACCACGGAATTAATCCCATTTTACATGGAAAGACTATAAGCCAATTCAAAAGAGGTATCAGGTCAAGAGGTTTAACAGACCTTTAGAGACTTTGAGTATTCAGGCTAACTGATACCTTGGATCTTTCCAGAAAGGTATCTATCCAGTGGGTCCATGAGCAGATTCACCCCCTTAGTTAAGGTGCTAAACTCTTGCTTATTTCCCTCCTCCCCAACGCTGCCCAGCTCCTCCCTAGGCAATCAGTTTGTATATCACTTTGTGTTCTTTCTTTGCTGTATTGTGTACTTCAAGATGTAGCGTTCCTCTTCACATATTAACCTGAGAGCCCCTTCCTCAAGGCCAGAGATCATATGTCTGTCTTCTCTGAAGCCCCTCCCTAGTGCCTGACAAAAAGCAGGAACACTCAGTAAGAAACTTGATTATGGTCTAACTTAATAGGGTGAACTTCTTTTCCAATGTCCATATCTATGCATAAATCATATAGCATACCCAATTAATATAGCAAACCAGACAAAGACTTGGGAGCCGCACAAATGCAGGGTTGAGTACCACTTCCTACTTGGAACCTTCCTGGACTGCTTGGAACCTCAGCTTCCTATCTAGAAAGGTGGGATATTATATCTGCCTTACTGTGTTGGTCTGAAGATGTGTCTGGCAAATAATAGACATCCAAGAATTAGCAGCTGCTACTATTATGAATACTTAATGACTTAATTAACATAGTGCATAATTCATGGATGTTAAAGAATGAATAACATATAGACCTGCCTAAAGGATTGTATAGCTCCAAAAAAGTAAAGATATATCCACATAAGTAAGACATGGAATGTGTTGATTGGACAAGAATGACACAAGAGCACTTGGGAAATTCCCAAACCAAGGATGCATCCCTGGTCAGGTATACAGGTATAGCCAAATTTGTTTCCTAATCATCAGCCTGGCCATCTTGGTATCTCTTAATGCATGATTGCATTATTTTAATATTATTAATAAAGCACTACATGGATTACACATCAACGCAAGTGACACTATATAGAGACAATAATAAACCAGACAAAGTTCTACTAAGATCACTGAATGAAAGTGATAATTGGGCTTTTGTGTTATCTGTTGACTTAAGTATATAAAAAAAAATCTTACTTCATTGGTATCTTCATTATCATAGTTTTGTAATTCTAGCAGTTTAGAACTGGTTTTAATAAGTTGATACCCCCTATGTCATTTAATTCTGCTATTGATTTTGTGCTGGAGGCAGGGATCCAGAGGAACATTTAGGATAATTCTTCCAATAAGGGATGGAGAAAGTTGGCTGTTGCCTAATTTATAGATTTTTTTTTTTCTGCTTAGCAAATTTAAAATCCTGAGAGCAGGTAGAAAGAAATAGATTAGTTTAATACAACCTTAAGAGTAGCAGGGGAAACTGGGCATGGTTGTGTGTGCCATTAATCCCAGCATTTGGGAGGCAGAGGTAGGAGGATCACTGTAAGTTTGAGGCCACCTCAAGACCACATAGTGAATTCCAGGTCAGCCTGGGCTAGAGCGAGACCCTACCATGAAGAAAAAAAAGAGAATAGCAAGGAAGATGAGGACTGATTTTTCTACCTAGTAGTATCTTGTGCCCACTAAATACCTACTTAATTTTTCCAGAGAAATACTGGCAACAGCCTGACAGGTATAATTATCCAAAATTTAAAATCGTCAAGTTACTTCTCAACAGATGAATGCTCAAATTAGCAATGGACTACTACCCAGCAATAAAAAGGAACAAAGTACTAATATACACAGCAACCTCGGTGAATCTCTAGAGAATTAATATGGGGGAATGTCAACCCCAAAGATTAAAATTCTTCAAAAAACAATTTTCATTCAGCTTTTTATTTTGCTATGAGGATATCCTATAATTTATGTAATCATTGTGTATGAGATTTTCTTCTATTTATATGATAAATAACATTATACATGAACCTGCTATTTTTTTCCTTAGGGTAGGTTTTGCAAATGGAATTACCAAATTGAAGTACAAGATTTACATTCTTACCAATAAAAGCATGATAGTGGGCTGGAGAGATGGCTTAGCGGTTAAGCCCTTGCCTGTGAAGCCTAAGGACCCCGGTTCGAGGCTCAACTCCCCAGGACCCATGTTAGCCAGATGCACAAGGGGGCACATGCATCTGGAGTTTGTTTGCAGTGGCTGGAAGCCCTGGCGCACCCATTCTCTCTCTCACTATCTGCCTCTTTCTCTGTCACTCTCAAATAAATAAATAAAAATGAACAAAAAAATAAAAAAAAGAAAGCATGATAGTAGATTAAGTCTAAGACAAGAATTAAAATTGGCTACAGAAGAACATTGTGTCTTTATGTAAAACAGTGTTTCTCAATCCCAACTCTACTAACATTGTTTCTACCCCCTGCTGTTGTGACAACTAAAGCTATCTCAGGACTCTTAAGAATTGTCCACTGGGAGAGCAAAATCCCTTTGGTGGAGGACCACTATCTGAAGACTTAACCATGCAACAAAACACTTATCCTTAGACTTTCTCTGAGGTATATGAATATACGAATGATCTGACACTTCACCTCTTGGGGTCCTTTTTTATGGAATATATAAATTATATATAATGTGTATGTATTGTCTGCAGAGTAACATAGGTTAATCAGTTCTTTAAGGGTGTGTAAATAAACTTGACACTTTTCATATGTATCTTTCCAATGTAATACCTACTCAGTGTTCTGGTTATAAGGAAATGTCAAGACAGGACACCACTTCCATTCACTTTTTCCTATAAAAATGATTTGCCTTAAAATTTGATCTAGTATTTAGAAGTATCCAATTAGTATACCTACCTACCCACCCTTTGATATTTTGTCTGGATAAGGTCCCAAGAGAGTAAGAATGACTTTGATTCTCTTGACTTTGTATGTAAAGTAACCAATGGAATTGACTGAGATTTTTGGTAACTAAACATTGAGCCTTAAAAGAATCTCTAAAGCTTATTTTAAGCAGCAAGAGCTCCCAATTGAAGGATTGCACGTCTAGACGTATAGACCTATATTTGGCTGTACTGTCATTTCTTGATGGAATGCCCTTGTATAAAAGGCCCACCTGTATTGTTTAGATAATATTTCAAAATACCTTGGGGTCCTAACACTCTTACTGTCTTGCTGATGCATAACTAGCTACACCCAGATCTTTTAATCTCTTAGTTACAGGTCTTAAGACAAATAAGAGGGGCTTTGATTTACTTTGAAAAAGGAAGACATATATTAAGAACATAAATTCACTGGTATTTTGCCCTTAAATGCTATGAATTGAAACCTCTCCGTCATAAACAGTAGCCTTTCATGTTGTGATGTTCATTGTTCTTAAATACAGGTTAAAGTTACAAAGGTTAGTGTGACATTGACTGCGCACTACCAGTTTCTTTTCTGTTTGTCCCCTAAGGAGCCGTCTCTCAGGTGCTGGACAGCCTTGAAGAGATTCACGCACTTACAGACTGCAGTGAAAAAGACCTAGATTTTCTACACAGTGTTTTCCAGGATCAGCATCTTCACACACTGCTAGATGTAAGTCACATCTTTTTATTAATTGCATTTGTTCTCAGAATGCTCAGTATCTAACATATATCTTTTTAATTTATTTTTTATTGACAACTTTCCATAGTTGTAGACAATAACCCATGGTAATTCCCTCCCTCCCCTGTCTAGCATACATTTTTACTTTACAGGAATTACCAAACATCTCTTATGACAATCCTTTTTCAATTGCCTTAAATCTATGAGACATGAGAAATCATGCATCATAGATTCATGATTTAAATAAATAAAGCTTGTGTGTATTATCAATGTAGTATGACCTAGCAAAGTCATGGTGGGAAAAATTATGGGTACTTATGTTTATAAAATTATGCATACAAGTGCACAATTTTATTTTATTTTTTTGTTTTGTTTTGTTTTTTCGAGGTTGGGTCTCACTCTAGCTCAGGCTGACCTGGAATTCACTCTGTACTCTCAGGGTGGCCTTGAACTCTCGACGATCCTCCTACCTCTGCCTCCCGAGTGCTGGGATTAAAGGTGTGTGCCACCACGCCTGGCAGCTTACAAGTGCACAATTCTGATACTGAAGAATCTTTATTTCAATTAGAATAATGTATTAATCTTAACTGTGGTTACTTTTGATTGCCTTACCTTAAAACACTGTGCTTCAAACATGTATGTAGGAATGAAAAAAGCATATGCAATATTTTGCAGTGGACTATATGTACACACCCAATTATTATTTAACATCACTGGGATTCATGGGCCCTTCTCCTTAAAAGATAAGAATATATTGCATCATTAAACTTGACAGGCTTCATTGACAACAGATTAGAGCCCAAACAAAATATCTTCCTTCAGATCAATCACAGTTTAAATAAAGTGCCTTTCTCAGCTTGATTCACTCTACAGTGCAATCTTTCTGGGATAATTCTGATGGCAGTAGTACATTTAAGAAACACTTTCTAAGCCGGGCGTGGTGGCACACACCTTTAATCCCAGCACTTGGGAGGCAGAGGTAGGAGGATCGCCGTGAGTTCAAGGCCACCCTGAGATTACAGAGTTAATTCCAGGTCAGCCTGGACCAGAGTGAGACCCTACCTCAAAAACAAACAAACAAACAAAAAAAAGAAACACTTTCTTTAATAAGAGAACACTTACTTTGGAGTGACTAGAACTGGTTTGTAGTACCTGATGAACCCATCATATAATGGAGATTACTTTAAAGCAAAATTTTCCCCAAATAATCTATAGTACATTGTTCTGGTAGATACTCTATAGGTGTTGCTGTGATGGCTTTCATGCTGTACACTGTTATATTGACAGCTCTGAGATGTCCTGCAGGAAGCAAACATGTTGAGCTTCCTTGAAAGCAGTTCACAAATTAATTCAGGTGTATATCTTTTACTAGAAATGCTGAGTAGAGTTCCCTGTTTTGGTTAAGATCATCTGGGGAAAACTATGCTAAGAATGTCTAATTAAGTCTCTGCTCCACACTATGTAATTATAGGTATTTAACAGTTGCCTTACTCCATGAGTTTGGTTGGTTCAAATAATTTATCCAATTTCCATAGTTTGAGTTTTTGTATAGTACATATATTAATCTGAGCTCAGTAATTGCTATAACATTTAGTTCTAAAATATGAGTGGCTTATCAGAGAAAAAGTTATTTCTTGCTCACTTCATAGTCTTATGCCAGTAGGCAAGGGAATTCTATTCTACACTCAGGGGCCCAGAATTCTTCCACTGTGTGGCTCTGCTACCTTCCCATGTCGTAGCATCTTCCACCGTATCCTTGTATCCTGCCAAGAGATGAGAGAAGAGATGACATGACGAATATTGCAGGATCAGGATTGGAATTAGCTGTATCACATTACTTTTGCCAAGAGAAGTATAGAGGGAGCTAGAAAACATAATTTAGAAATAGGCATGAACTGGAGATGTAGCTCTGTGGTAGATCAATTGCTTAGCATGTGCAAGTCCCCATGAATTGATCCCCAGCAGTTGGACAAAAAAACTTAGAAACCCACTCATCTACTATCCGTGTTTTGTGGTTTAAAAAATTGTATAACAGGTGTTGCAGTCATGTTCGCATTGCTGGTAGAAATCACCTGACCAAGAGCAGCTTGTGGAAAAAGAGGTTTATTTTGGATTACAGGCTCGATGGGGAAGCTCCACGATGGCAGGGGGAAACGATGGCATGAGCAAAGGGTGGACATCACCCCCTGGCCAACATAAAGTGGACAATAGCAACAGGAGAATGTGCCAAACACCAGCTTGGGGAAACTGGTTGTAACACCCATAAGCCCGCCCCCAACAATACACTGCCTCCAGGAGGCATTAATTCCCAAATCTCCATCAGCTGGGAACCTAGCATTCAGAACACTTAAGTTTATGGGGAACACCTGAATCAAACTACCACAACAGAAAAAAAAAAAAATTCAGAACATGCTGTAGAATACTGAAGTGAGGAATCATCTTGTCCGTAGCACCCACTTAATGCCAGTCTCTTTTTAGAGCACTATAGTCAACTTTACTAAAACACAAAGGAAGTTTTTAAGGACTTCAAAGTACAAACACTGAGTGTTCATCATAAATTCTAAAAGAAATGAAGGAGTTCTTCCTAGAAAGGAATGTGGTTTGCTCAGTTGAAGAATAACCAAGGAGTGGCTTCCAGATCCACAATCCAAGAACACAGCTGTTTTCTTCTTTTGTGGCCCTTCAAACATGATCTCATAAAACCACTCCTGCCAGACTTTGTGTTGTTTTCTTTTTCAAGAAACTCATTTTTGTTACAGCTACTTATATAAATGCATAGTGCTTGCCCATTTGAAATAAAACTCCTGTTCCTTCCAAAAGTAATTAAATGAAATATCATATAGCAGCCTAACATAACATTGATGTATTTTAAAGCAGCAGGTTAATAATGAGATAGTCATTAAATGTAAATAATCTTTTGACTATAATCATACATGCATAAGAAGAATGGGGCTAGAAATGAGGTTTTGACACTTTCTTAAAAAATAGGAAGTTTGAATCAAAGTGAAAATTTCTCACAGTTGGGCAAACTCTTGCATTGAGAATTTAAAAAGTACCGTCCCTCAGAAAGTTTTATTAAAACAGGAGCTAGGCTGATGATAGAGTGCTTGCCTGGTATGCAAGAAGTACTAGGTTTCTTCTTCAGCACCACATAAACCTGACATGGTGGTGCACATGAGAAGTAGTGACAGTAAGATCAGAAGGTCAAGATTATTCTTGGCTACGTAAGGAGTTTGGGGCGAGCCTAAGATATCTGAGATGCTAACCCTCTCCCCCAAAAAAGACTTTATTAAAGCAAAGTGAAATTTGACTGTATCATATTATATAACTGGGTGTTTTCCTCCTGGTTTTTGTTTTGTTTTTGGCACTATTTGTTGATTTTTTTTTTAATTTTATTATTTTTTGCCTGCTCAAGAATGGGCAATGTGATTTGTTTCTTACAGGACTTAATTTTAGAGCTATTTGCCAACTAAACAAAAAAACCTAGATAACAATCTATTTAGGTCATCTTGAGGCCAATGTTTGAGTTTTTCAGAAAAAGCTGCCAACTGACCAGAGGTGCACCACATGGGCCTGTATTGTTAAGCCACCAAAAAGACAGCATTTTAAGACAGCAGATCTTAATTTGTTGGATTCAAAAATAAATGACAGTAAGTTCAATGCTGTAGTAATACTGGAAAAAAAAGCATCCCTAAACACAGACAGATTAAATCTAAGCCAGTTAAAGGCCTGCATACAGTTATTTTGTTAGGATCCAAACCATTTTGTTTTGAGTTAGCCTAGATATACTGATCTTTCAGTTATCTTAGAGTGTTATATTATTAGTCATTTGGGCACCTTCTGAGAACTTCACTTAAGTTTTTAAGCTAGCATGTCACTGCTATGCTATTAGGCTAAAGCTTTGCTGGGATAACTAACTCAAGAGCTTCTAACCACTACAAACAATCCCTACTCTATTTCCAACTCAAGTTCTCCAATATGAGCTACATCCTACCTGGATACAGCCTAAATTCTAAACTAGGATTCTTGCTTCTTTATTTTCTCACTATATTTGAGAATTTAGCATACTTCTTTTAAAAAATATTTATTTATTTATTTATTTATTTGCAAGCAGAGAGAGAGAGAAAGAAATAGAAAGAGAGAATGGGCATCAGGGCTTGCTGCTGCAAAGAACCTATGTGCATGTACCTCTTTGTGCCTCTAACATTACTGAGGAATCAAAGCCAAGATGTCAGACTGTGCAAGCAAGTGTCTTTAACCACTGAGCCATCTCGCTAGCCCTAGCATATTTTTTTAGATGATAAGTAAGTTCAGTTTAATCTATGTAAAATTTGGCTGGTTTACATGTTTTCTGAACATTTGCAGACATGGTCAGCACATAACACAACTTGTAATGGTAATATTCAAAGAAAGTGAAAGTAAATCTTCAAATAAATGAAATGCATCAGCTTCATGCAGATAGAGAGTCATATGCATGACTGATGTTTGAGTATTTTCTTATTACTAAAAACTTAAACAATTTTAGTACTGGTAGGATAGGCAAATTACACCAAAAAATGGCCAGAATGATGTTGATTTCTTCTTGTAAATCATAGTATCACAATGATGCATATATATTCTTAGATTTGTAAGTGTGCTTTTAATTGTAAGCTTTTCTTCCCAGAGTTTAATTGTAATTTTGGAAATACCATTTTAGATTTTTCACACCCGTGTGGTCCATCAGAATGTCTTTACACTGTTATGCCATGTAATGCTATTATATTTAATGATCCATCTGGCTTAAGGCTTTTGAAAGTACGTTTTTTTTTTGTTTGTTCTTTTTTAATTTAAGAGACAGGTTTTCCAGGCTGGCTATGAACTCCTAGGCTCCAGCCTGAATGGATGTGACTGTAGGTCCATGCCACTACAGTATTTCCTTTTTGTGGTGTTTCAAAGCTGAAGATGGTAAGCTGATATGTAAACTTGAGCAAGAAAAATAAATTTTTAGATTTCAGAAAATCATCTATGGGTTGGAGAGATGGCTCAGCAATTCAGGAGCTTTCCTGCAAAGTCTAACAACCAGGGTTCAATTCCCCAGTACCCACGTAAAGCCAGATGCACTATGTGATGCATGCATCTGCAGTTCCTTTGCAGCTGCTAGAGGCTCTGGTGTGCACTCATGTGTTTTATCTATCTCTCCCTCTCCCTCTCCCTCCCTCCCTCCCTCTCTCTCTCTCTCTCTTCCCCCCATCTCTCTTTTTCTATCCTTGAAAATAAAAATATAAAAATATTTTTAAAACTTTTAAAAACAAAAGCAGCTACAATGTAGTACTTGACTATCAGTTCCCTGCATTTTAATATTAAATCACCTTTCCTAACATTTTGCTGGATTTCAAGTATATGTGAAAAAATACTTCTATTAGTTCTTTTCTCATTACTATGACCAAATTCCTGACAAGATACAGTTTAAGTAAGGAAGAGGTCATTTCAGGGTATAGTTCAAGGTTACAATACATTATGGAGAGGAAGGAATGGAATTAGGAAATTGAAGCAGCTGGTCACATTCAACCTACAGCAAGGAAACAGAGAAGGATGAATGCTAGCTAATCCTCAGCTTTCTTCTTTTTATCTATCTTAGAACCCCACCCTGTGGAGTGATATCCCCCACACTTAAGGTGGGTCATTCCACCTCAATTATTCTAATCAAGACAATCCTTCACAGGCATACCCAGAGGCTGGTTTCCTAGATGATTCAAAGTATGACTGATTTTTCTCAGTTCATTGAAAAAAAAGTAACCTTGGAACTTTGTTACTATTCGCCCAGCTTCTTCACACATGATTCACAGAAACTATGAAGGAAATTCCTAATAAGATATTATTTCCAGAGTGAGTCATTTCCATCTCATCACTATTGTGCCTTTTTTATTGCCCATTTTATTAAGATAATAGGCACATTCTATTACATACATGGCAGCTGCATACTTGACACTTCAAAATTTATTTTCCAGCAGCTAGCTGCTTTGGTGTCTGTAAAGTTAGGGGCTGTTAATGAGCTTCAGCATTCTGTACCTTTCCAAGCCTGTTCATTTTTAGACCCATGTCCATAGTATGGTTGGAAAAGTTATAACCTTGTATCAACTAGTTAGTATTCTGTTCCTTAGATTTGGTGTTCTTTGTGCCAAGAAAAAGCTGATGGGGGCTGGAGAGATGGCTTAGCGGTTAAGCGCTTGCCTGTGAAGCCTAAGGACCCTGGTTCGAGGCTCGGTTCCCCAGGTCCCGCGTTAGCCAGATGCACTAGGGGCGCACGCGTCTGGAGTTCGTTTGCAGAGGCTGGAAGCCCTGGTGCGCCCATTCTCTCTCTCTCTCCCTCTATCTGTCTTTCTCTCTGTGTCTGTCGCTCTCAAATAAATAAATAAAAAATTAAAGAAAAAAATTTAAAAAAATAAAAATAAAAAAAGAAAAAGCTGATGGTATATATAATCCAGAAATAGTTATATGATAGCTTCTCCCACCGATTCTATTTTAAATGAAGAATATGATAAGTACTATACATAAAACTTTGAACAAAATGTAGGCTCCTATTTGAGAATTAAGAAATCAGAAGAGTCAAGCATAATGGAGTATGATAAAAAACAAAACTTCATTTAATATCTTAAATATAAATTAAAGGTGGCACATGAATGGATTCCATTTTTATTTTGGCAAAGTACAATCTCAGGAGATCTGCCGACTTTATTCCACTCTTTTTAAAGCATCTGAAATGTAGAATACAACCTTACAATTGAACGGGGCTGACTCTCCTTGAGACAGAGATCAAGTATGTCCATGTAGTTGTGTGTGGTCGTCTCTGGTCCAGTGCCAAAGATGGGCAGAGAATACATCTGAGAATAAGGCAGTATAAGACAGCCTGTTCCCCTTGCAGTTGTTCACATTTCCTTGTTTGGGGTTTTTTTGTTTGTTTTTGCCTTGGTGCTGTGTGTGTGGTTGTTTTCTCTTTGTAAAAAGTGCTGAACTTGGGTAACTTATTTCTTAAAAAAAAAAAAAAAAGGAGGCTGGAGAGATTGCTCAGTGGTTAAAGGCACTTGCTTGCAAAGCCTGGGTTTAATTCCCCAGTACCCATGTAAAGCTAGATGCACAAAGTGGCACATGCATCGGGAGTTCATTTAAAGTGGCAGGAGGGGGAGGGCGAGATGGCTTGACAGTTAAGACCTTTGCCTGCAAAACCAAAGAATCCCAGTTCAGATCTCCAGGATGCACAAAGGGGCGCATGCACCTTGCAGTGGCTGGAGGCCCTGACACACACACACACACACACACACACACACTCTCTCTCTCTCTCTCTCTCTCCCCCCCCCTCTCTCCCTGTCTCTCTCTCTCTCTTTGTCTTTCTCACAAATAAATAAAATATTTTTTTAAAAAAATAAAATGGCAGGAGACCCTGGCATGCACATTCTTTTTCTTTCTTTCTCACCCCCTTTTTTATCTCTCTCATGTAAATAAGTTAAAAAGAAAGCAAACAGTAATGATCTCTGTATCCTCTAGGAATAAATTGTTAACATTCTTCCCTCCATCTTCCATCCCTTTAGCATCTCAGCTTTATAAATAGATTCATGATCTACAGATTCAAGGAAAGCAAACAGCAACAAGAAATTTATTTTCATGTTCCAGCACACCTTGAAATTAAGCTTCTAGAGTAGAGATTAGAAATTACTACCCTTAAGAGATATCCAGCCAACCACCTGTTTGATAGTTTTATTGAAACACAACTATGTCTGTTTAATTATAGATTGTTAATAATTGCTTTCATATAACACAACAGGGTTGAGAGGTCATGATGCAGACAATATAGGTCCAAATAACCATAAAAATTCCTGTTTGTCCAGGATAAAGTGAAGATTCTAACATTCTTTAACATGGCAAGGGCTTCAGCTGATTAATAGCTTTCAAATCACATCTTGTATATTTTTCCTGCAGTTTCTGAATAGCATTTTCTACAGTTTTTTTTTTCCCTCACATATTGGTTTTTTGTTTTGTTTTTGTTTTTGTTTTTGTTTTTTCGAGGTAGGGTCTCACTCTGGTCCAGGCTGACCTGGAATTAACTATGTCATCTCAGGGTGGCCTAGAACTCACGACGATCCTCCTACCTCTGCCTCCCGAGTGCTGGGATTAAAGGCGTGCGCCACCACACCCGGCTCACATATTGGTTTTTAGTGAACTCCAACACAAGCTGAAGAGATCTGGTATGAGAGAAAAGAGCATGTCAGCAGGCCAAGGTCTTATTCTCTATTGCTCTGTCTTTGTGACCCTGAGCGTTGCATTCAACTGAGACATGAGCTTTTTCTTCTGTTAGCTTTCAGTTACTGTGACAAAGTACCTGGGACACGGGCTAGGGAGATGACTTAGTGGATAAGATACCATGCGAATATAAATACCTGAGGGCTGGAGAGATTGCTCAGTGGTTAAGACTCTTGCCTGCAAAGCCTAACGAGCCAGGTTTGATGCCTCAGTACCCACATAAAGCCAGATGCCCAAAGTGCTGCATGCATATGGAATTTGTTCACAGTGGCTAGAGGTCCTGGTGTACCCATTCATTCTCTCTCTCTCTAATAAATAAAATAATTTTTAACTAAGAACTTGAATTCAGATCCCCAGGCCCCACATAAAAAAGTCCGAGTTATGACAGACTTCTTTAATCCCATCACACTAACATCAAAGATGGGAGACAAAGACAGGAAAATTTCCTGGAAGATTGCAAGTCAGTTAGTCTGGCCAACAAAGGAATGAACAATAAAGATTCTGCCTTGGACAAGGTAGAAGGTACAGACCAACACCCAAAAGTTACCTTCTGTATTCCATGCATGCACTGGAGTTCACATGTACATATGTACACACCCCCAAAAAATATTCTTGAGATTATCAATTTATAAGGAAAATGGGTTTATTTTAGCTCATAGGTTTATAGGTCTCAGTCAGTTTGCCCTAATGCCTTGGGACCTATGGCATGGCAGCAGTGCATAGCAGAAAAAGCTCATGACAGTCAAGAATCAAAGAGAGGAAGGGAGTGGAATGTTATCCCCATCCCCATCGAGGGCACAGTCCCCAGTGACCTAACTTCCTTTCAATAGGCCCCACTTCCTGTTAGTACCACAGGCTGGCAAGCCATCCTTTATCACCTATAGGGGTTTAGGGAATATTTATCCAAGCTTATAGCATTTTCCTTAAAATGAAAGAATTAAATCATGTTGATATCTAAAGACTCCTCCACCTGATAAAAACCTCATTAAATAAATAAGTCAGACTTGAAAGATACTTGAAAAGGAAGAATTAGGTATGGTGAAAATATTTGCATGCACAAATTTATACATCTACCTTTACATGGGTAGTAGGGAATCAAACGTGGGCTGTCAGGCTTTGCATACAGGTGCCTTTAACCACTGAGCAATCTCTCCAGCCACTTCCCTCCACCAAAAATAAAAAAATTACTAAACTAACATACGTGACTGCACTTGCCATAATAAGGCCAGGTCAAAGATCTAGTGTCCCGTTTGGGGAATTGTGGAGTATTTGTTGCTTTATGAGTAAAAGTTAATAGGTATTTATTAAACTAATACCAGTCATTTGAACATGTTAGAAGTTGTATTAGGTAATAACCTTGATCAAGAAAAAGGTAAAACTTAAAATTTGTGGTGGAATTAGATATCGTAAGGTGACAATGCATTCAATTTAGAAAGCCTCAAATTAAATTTTCTTTTTAAAAATAAGATTGAAATTTTTTTTTAATCTTTTAATTAGTCATTTAGGATTTTTTTATTTTTTTTATTTGAGAGAGAGAAAGATGCAGATAGACAGAGAGAGAAAATGGGGCCACCAGTGCCTTCATGATATATAAATGAACTCCAAACACATGCGCCACCTTGTGCATCTAGCTTACATGAGTCCCGGGGAATTGAACCTGGGCCCTTTGGCTTTGCAGGCAAATGCCTTACCCACTAAGCCATCTTTACAGCCTTCATTTAAGATTTTTAAACTTTGCCTAAACATCAATATTTTGACATGTCAGGGATAACTAAGTAACTTTTTAAGTGTTGACATATTTTAACATGATAAAAACACATGAAATCTACCCTCTTAACAAATTTAAGTGTACAATATGTTGTTAACTACAGATATTTCAGGACTTACTCATCTTGCATGTTTAATATATTTTATTAGTTATGTATATAGTATATATACATCCATCATCTCATCCCCCCATGAAGATTGTGGGTGTTGCATTGTGGGAGTGGCCATCAGTTATGAGGGAGAGGCAGTGTCTCTGTGCATAATGATCCAACTTATGGCTCTAACAATCTTTCTGCCCCCTCTTCCGTGAATTTTCCTGAGCCATGTTGGGATCATTTTAGGTCTATTTCAGTGACAAAGTCTTGGGAGTCTCTGTGTCTATCTCCTTCACCCTTGTGCTGGTATCAGCACAAGTTAAATGTATTTTAAATATTTGTAATTAATGGTTCCTTGGGGAGGCTTTTTGTTTAATTTTTGATGTGGTTTGCTGTATTTTGTTTTTTGGGGTTTTGTTACTATTTTTAAAATATATGTGTATAGTATTTCTTTTTATTTTCATAGGCTAGTCTGGGAAAATAATCACAATTCATAACATTTCTGTGAGAAAGTGTATTCAGCTTTCAGTTGGCAATCTCTAGAGATAGGAAACATTGCAAAGATGGAGAATATCCACATGCATTACACAAGGATCTATGCAAACCACATACCACCAGTTTCCCAAAATGTTGATGTTTTAATTAAAGTAATATTTTAGTAATATATTTAAGCAATTTAATTTTCAATTTATTAGTGCTTTAATTAAATGACATCATTTAAAATGGCCTGTATTTTCACATGGTTCCCTTTAGACATTTGTTTTGTCTTGTTAGGCATTTTAATGTCTATGTTAATGCCCAAATATTTACAAGCCATAAATATTATCTTGTATAAGTATAAACAAAGCAAACTATAATCTGAAGAATGTTTACAGTCAGTGTTTCACCTCCCAACTAGCCTTGATATACAGAGAAAAGTGAGGAGGAAAAAAAGGAACAAAACTAACACCCAGATCTCAACTATTTTAGAGATATTAGGAAATACAAGCTTCCAGACTAGCCAGTGTCATTTTTAACTTCGTACTTTTCAAAGCAAACCTTTGACTATTAGCCATTTCATTTGAGATAGAAGCTAACATTTTAATTGTGTTTCTAAACTGCATGGTATTTCTTTGAATAATTAATGTTCTTCAAAAAGTTAAAGTTAAATCACTTAGGTTTGTGAGAGATTTTAAATATATTTAGCTCCATTTCAGTGTCTGTTCACACTCTTTGAATTTGTAAAAGAAAAAGAAAAAGTCTATGTCCTTGAGTTCCTGCTGAAGGATTCAAGTACTGATTCTGTTAATGAACAGCCCTACTGAAGCTAGCTAGCATAGACCTTTTGAGAACATTCCTTCCTAGGAGCTACATTTTCCCTTTCCCAAGATTTAGGCTTCTGTGAAAATTCTTTCAGACTTGGCTCAGCCAGAAAACTCTCTCATTTTGCTCCATGTTCATGTTATTGAATGTTGCTTCTGTCAGAGGAAAAGTCATTGTGATTTTTGCTGCAAGATTAGTGACTTTTAAGTGCTATAGAAATTGCCACATTGACAGAATTTTGGTCCCTCTATTTAAAGAGGTTTTCAAAATGATATGCATGAAAGTCTTTCTGACAAGTTCTGTGGAGTGATTAAGAGATTATTAATGAGAAGATTCACTGAAACCATCACCCTGCCTTTTCAAGAGGAAAAATAGTGTTTAGAAAAATAATAAATATGAACCTGTTGATTGTGGCAAAAAAATTATGAGTGTTGATTGGATTTTCTTCTTTGCTTTTTAGCTGTATGACAAAATTAACACAAAGTCTTCACCACAAATCAGGAATCCTCCAAGTGATGCAGTACAGAGAGCCAAAGAGGTAAGTGGTATATTTTCTAAAAGTATTGACATCTGCTATCTTTATTGTGCTGCATATTAAGAGACATTTTCCTTATAGTCATAGTTTGACTCATTATACCCAGATTCAGTTATTCTAAGTTTATCATTGAGCATGCATACAGAAAAGATCTCAGCAACAATATTGCCTAGATTTCTACTTTTGGTTCTGCTATGTAAATGAGCATGTTTTAACAGAGCCATTTTATGTTTTTTAAATAATCTTACTGCACTTGGTACAAATAGACATGCTGTGAAAATCTGAGTTGCTCTTTTAAGGTAATGCTATTTGAAAACTAATTAAGTTTCTATAGCAATTAAGCATATTGAGTTCCAAGAAATTATTTTTATGATTGTCAAATGTATGTAGTGGTATCTACTACAAACTTTTTCCAGTCATTGTTCATTTGCATATACATTTTATATAACTCCAATCAAAATATATCATGTTTTACCTAACATTATATGATAAGGATTTCTCTGTTTCTACTTGATCATCTTAAATATAACTTCTAATTATTCTATAATTTTCTTCACTATTATTAGAGTAGTTTAGAAATTTTTTCATTACTGAACTCCTAGTTTTATTAATCTTTTGACAAACTTTATGCTAATTAACATTTCCTTTAAAAGTATTTTTATACAGTTTGTTTAGTGAATGAAAAAGTTTTGAAGACATAATCCCTTCTCTAGCAAATTTTTGGTTTTGTATTTTTCTTTTGTTGTTTTGTTTTGTTTTGAGATAGAATCCCACTATATAGCTCAGGCTGGCTTTAAACTTGCAACTCTTCCTGCCTCCTTCTCCAATGCTAAGATTACAGGTGTGTACGAACATTGTCCAGTTTCCTAGCAGATTTTAAACATAATTTTATTAGAAAATATTGGATAATCTTATATATGCGTTGAGAAATGAAGCCTTATGGCATGGTGGCTGACAGGCCTACCCTTGGCAGGACAAAGTGAGAGAATTTTCTTGCTTTGTCCACTGGGCACTCATTGAAAGGAAAAAGCTATCATAGGGAGGAGTCATGTGTCACTACACAATGTTCATGACACAGAAACAGACACACTGGGGACAATCTCTATCTTACAATGAAGAGCTGATGAAGATTTCCCCCAGCCATGCTAAGGAGATCACGGCTCTGTTTTTGTTTTATTTATTTATTTATTTGAGAGCAACAAACACAGAGAGAAAGACAGATAGAGGGAGAGAGAGAGAATGGGTGCGCCAGGGCTTCCAGCCTCTGCAAACGAACTCCAGACGCATGCGCCCCCTTGTGCATCTGGCTGACGTGGGACCTGGGGAATCGAGCCTCGAACCGGGCTCCTTAGGCTTCACAGGCAAGCGCTTAACCGCTAAGCCATCTCTCCAGCCCCACGGCTCTGTTTTTAAGGTCATGGGCCTGAAGGTAGCAAGGGACAGAGTTAGTCTTTTCTTACTGTCATTTCCTGAAAGATAAGCCTAAAATACATCAAAAAGAACTGGCTGATCATCATCATGAAATATCAGCAAAAGCAATGCTCAGTAAAAAAGACATTTGAATAAGAAAGTTATTCCAGGGGTGGGTGGGTGTGGGTGTTTGTGTACATGTGATGCCTGTTTGTTCCTTCTTCCCCAAGTTTATGATTGAGTAGCAGACAGCATTGTAGGTATGGTGCTGAAATCTGAGGTTCAGGCTAAGTGACCTCAAGGTGCCCCCTCCTGAAGTGCTTTTGGGTTGAAGCTGGGGAATCCTACTAAGTGGAGGTCTCTGTAGTGGGGCTGAAGCAATCCTGGATTGGCTCCATGGTTGGAACTCAGTTGAAACCGCTTTGTAATCCTCTCCATGAATCCAGCCTTCCACAATGAGAACAGTAGGAGGTGTCTGCTCCGGAAAAAGAACAGACTCTCTGATGGGCTAGTGGCCCTAAATCAAGTTAATTACATTCTGGAATGAAGGGAGAACTTTTATAGAACAATTGTATTTGAAAACATCATCTTGGTCTGGAGAGATGGCTTAGCGGTTAAGCGCTTGCCTGTGAAGCCTAAGGACCCCGGTTCGAGGCTTGGTTCCCCAGGTCCCACGTTAGCCAGATGCACAAGGGGGCACACGCGTCTGGAGTTCGTTTGCAGAGGCTGGAAGCCCTGGCGCGCCCATTCTCTCTCTCTCCCTCTATCTGTCTTTCTCCCTGTGCCTGTCACTCTCAAATAAATAAATAAAAATAAAAAATTAAAAAAAAAAAGAAAACATCATCTTCACCAGTGCAGAGAAAATGTTCATAACTAATTAGTGAGTAAAACTGGACTGCAGAAGAAAAAGATCTTTTTAACATGTTCTTGGGTTCCCTGTCATTCACTCTTAGAAACCATTAACAGAAGCATGGTTTTCTCTATGTGAGAAGATGAGCATGGAGAATAGCATTAGTTCTGCCAGACTGCAAGGAAAATTACTTAAATGTACTAATTAATTTATTATTTAAATTAATTCATATTGTTCTTTACATTGTTTTTATTTAAGCTTATGTCATCTGTTTTAAAAAAATGGTAATGCTATTGATATAAAAGCAAGCTGTTATTAACGTTTAGTACAAATTGATTTGGGTGGTGGGTTTGGAAAATATAATCTTATTAAGTTATTTAAACTTATAATAAAAATGTTTTACAGGTTTATCACTTTGTGTTTTTTAGTTACCTTTTGGATTATAGCTGAGTAATACAGGCAAACTTTTTGTTTCATTTTTATTATTGTCAGTATCATTCTTATATGTTGATAGCCTTTGATAAAATAAAGGATTTTTTAAAAATTCTTCTTGCTACAAAAATCCACTCATAATTTTTAGTGTATAAACATTCTGTAGCTTTGAAACTTTGTATTATGTTTGCACTATTATGTATTTTATATATTTTTAAGGTATTGGAAGAAATTTCATGCTACCCCGAAAATAATGATGCAAAGGAACTCAAGCGTATTTTAACACAACCTCATTTCATGGTAAGTAACAAGTTTCCAGAGAGTTAACACTTTACTTTCAAAATATTTTTTTAAAATTTTTTGAGATAGGATCTCACTCTAGCCTAGGGTGACCTGGAATTCACTATGTAGTCTCGGGGTGGTCTCAAACTCACAGTGATCCTCCAACCTCTGCCTCCCAAGTGCTGGGATTAAGGGCATGTAACACCATGCCCAGTTCAAAAGAATTTTTAATAACCTTTATAAACTATGGTTATTATCATCAAAAACACTTTTATCCTTACACAGTCATATGTCACTTAATGATAGAATTGGTGACAGGAATGCACTCTTAACAAATGTGTCACTCTCCTTACATTAGCCCAGGTATTATATATAGACTGTAATATACCTAGGTTCCATAGTGTATATATATACATACATACATACATACACACACAGACACACATATATTTTATATATATATAATTTTATATATATATAATATATAATTTTATATATATATATATATAATCTAGTCCTAAGCTCTTGGGGCCATGATGACCAAAACAGCATGAGATTAAAACAAACACAAGAAAAATAATATAATCAGGAGACATACTGAACACAAGCATGTAAGGCTTCTGCATGGCATACATGATTTACAATAAGCTTTTTATTTATTTTAATTGTTTTTGTTCTTTTATGACAGGGTCTCACTATGTAGCCTGGGCTGGCCTCAAATTCATAAGCCTTCATCCTCAGCCTCCTAAATGCTGAGGTTACAGATGTGTACTACCATAGTCCCGTTACAAGCTTATTTTATATGTAGAAAGGATGCACTCTGAAATAATGATAAGAAGTGTAACATAGTAAATACACAGCTCAGTAACATAATCAGTTATTATCATTATCAAGAATTATTTGCTATCTATAACTGTTATACTTTCATCTGACTGGCTTGTTTATACCAGCATCACCGCAACCATGTAAGTAGTGCATTGTGCCATGTAGTAACTAGGCAGTAGGAATCTCTAGACTTCATTATAGTCTTGTATATGTGGTCCATTGCTGACAGAAATGCCATTACATGGTTCATGACTATAGTATCAAACTAATATTACAACACAATATAAAACTAGATACTTTTATTCTTTTTGTTTCCTTTTATTACAATAATAAATATGCTGCTTATGAACTGGCTCTTTGGGGTCTGTGAAGATTTCAGACCTGAGATTTGCTTCCTATGTTACAGTCCTTAAGCCAGTGGAATTCTGTGTTTCCTGGACCACAGAGAGTTAAAATTGCAAACAATTTTTGCTGGTGAAGAATTCTCTGGATCTGGGTGATATATTGAAAAAGTTACATCTCTTTTTTGACGGTGTATAGCTCTTGTGCTTTCTTCTTTCATTTCTATGGAAAATGGTACTAGCACCTGTGTTTCACCAGTTATTATAAAGCACAGTGGTTAAACAAAACTCAAAATAGATAAGATATTTTGCTGCAGGGAAAGGTCCATGGCTATCTACTTAATTGCAATTCAAAAGCACAATTACAGATAAAAATTCATGTTGAATATAACACTTTAAAACATTAATAGTTGTTTTATATTTGTTTATATAGATATGAAATACAAAGAGTTAAATTCATCCAGCTTCCCTTGGAATAAAAAAATTTAACTTAAAAGCCATGCTCTTATTACTATAATTTCAGATAGTATTTTTAGAGTAATAGCAATAATGTAATATGCATGCCATATCAATTACTTATGAACTTTATTGTACATGCTATTTCATGGTACATATAGTGTTTTAATTTTTTTCAGTGTTTTCAAATTTTTTAACCCAGTTGTTGAAATAATTTTTTCTTCATGGCCATCTTGAAAGAAGCAGTTAACAATATTTCTTCTCCCTAACTCTCTGAAGCATTAAACACTGAACTCAAGTACAATCTTTGAGGGCATTTGACTCAATTCTGACTGTATCTCTAGCTGGTTAATTATCACTAGGAATACAGGTTCTATGTCTGTAAGCAAGCATATTTTTACAGCTTAGATATAAAACACAGCTCAGTTCACTTCCTGCCTCCACTGTCAGAATATCTCCAAAATCTTCTAACCCCATACTAACCCTTCTCTTTCCTCTGCTTGTTTCTCTCAACATGTGTAACATTCTTATACATGTTGGCCTGCTAAAGCAGATCCCTTCCCTGGTAAATGGATCTGGGTAGTTCTCCCATGGCCTTCCATGTCTCAGCTTAGCTTTGTTTTCATTGGACTTGTGGTCTCAATTAATTGCTATTCTTTCTATGTCACAGAGAAGGAAAACTAAGAGGTTATATGCCTTATTAGTATCCTCAAATTTAAGTAATCACAAATAGCAAGAGTTAATGATCCTTAACATTATCTCTTTCACTGATGGTTGCATATGTGGGAGGGTGCATGTTTCTCTGGGTTATAATTCAAGCCATCTGTGGTATAAACATGGTGAAATTTCTGAATTCACATGAACCTAAGGTTGAACTCTCTACCCTTGCCACTATGAACTACCTCTGTGATATCCAACTCTGGCCCAAACTCTTGGAGCTAAAATAAGAACTAATAAATGATGTGGATATTGTGCTTAACAGTGTCTTGTATATGCTTAATGCCTAATTGATGTTAGCTAATGAGTGTTGTAATTTACCACATAGTGTCTGTCGACTGCTTGTATACAGAACTTACATAGTAAATTCTCAATAAAATTGATCAGAAGATGAGTGTGGTGGTGCACATCTTTTATTCCATCACTCAGAAGGTAGAGGTAGGAGGATGGCCATGAGGTCAAGGCCAGCCTGAAACTACATAGTAAATTTCAGGTCAGCCTAGGCTGGAACAAGACCCTACCTCAAATAAAAAAAAAAATACTGATCAGGGTAGAAGCTTACCCATTTGCAAGCAGGTTGACCTCATCACTGACTAATCTATGAGATGTGTGCTGTACAGATAGAAGCTTGCACACACTTTTGGACACACCTATCTGCCTATGGATTGCTAAATAATCTCAACCTAATTCGAAAATTATATAGGGCTATTTAAATGCAGTAAATCTGTCAAATTTGAAGTACGCTACATAAAGAAATTAGCATATGTCCAGGTAAGAGCCTTTTCTCAGGTTAAGATTCCTCTCCCCCAAATCATTAAAGCTTATATAGCCTTGTATCTCACAGCTTACCTACCTTCTAAGCCTTTGTTTATTTTGCATTTCTGGAGTCAGGAGGATTTAATTTGTGTATACCTACTAATAAATATTTTCCAAAGTTATAAACAATTTTTCAAGTTTCTTAAGTACCTAGATAGGTGCTTAAAAGACATTTTCATTCATGTATCAAATACACAAGTGTCTAATATATGTTAGGTGCACCGTGCCGGGCACTAAGGATCTCATAGTGATTAGAGAAAATAAAGGTCCATGAACTCATGAAACTTACATTTTAGTGGGGGCAGGATGGGCCTAGATAGATGAAATAGAGACACACAGTATAACAAAATAATTTCATATGGTGATAATAACTAGAAGAAAAGAAAATATTATGTATGTTGCAGAGACAGTAGTACAACAGAAGCTACTTTACATCTTTAAATGAAAGAGTTAACTAGGCTGACTTGTTATATGAAAGAGGTGGCCCTCTGAACAAGCAAGCATGAGGAAGGGCTAATATCTAAGAGCCCAGAGGCAAAAGGGAGTTGTTATGATTAAGGCCATTGCAGCTGGAATACAGTAAAAAGGAAGAGAATGGTATAGAAGAGTTTAGAGAGCATGGAAGGGGCCAGACCACTGAGGACCTCTCAGACCATGGGAAGAGTCTGGCTTGTTCTCCTGGTTACAGTAGGATGTCACTAAGTGATTGCAAGGAAAAAATACAATGTGATCCATGCTTTCAAGATTGTTTCCTGGCTTGGTAGCACATATCTATAATCCTGGCTCTTGGAAGACTGAGGCAGGAAAATTTCTGAAATTTTGAGGCCAGACTAGGCTACATAGCAGGACCTTGTCTCAAAAGGAGGGGCTGGGGAGATGGCTTAGTGGGTAAAGTGCTTGCCACACAGGCACTTGAGTACCTGAGCTTATATCCCCAAGCCCCATTTAAAGCCAGAAGCTATAATGGGCTTTTATAATCCCAATGAGTCTATGGTGAGAAGGGAGGTAGAGACAGAAGAATTTCCCAGAAGGTCATGAACAGACAGGTGAACAATGAGAGGCCCTGCCTACAAAATAAGATGAAAGGTGAGGACTGACTCTGAAACTGTCCTCTAACCTGCCATGGTACAAACATGCCCATAGTCACACATGTAAACACACAAATACACACTAAAATTTTTAAAATGCTGTGGCTGAAATTGAAAGGGAACTGTAGGAAGATAAGCGATAAAGTAAGGGAACCAACTAGAAGACACTAAGAGGTGATGGAGGCTTACAGAAAGATGGAGGTGATAGAAAATGAGGACTTGGGCTCTGTGCTGGAGATAATAGGGTACACAGGACTTGCTCATGATTGGATTTTGAGGTGCTATGATTAACCCCATCAGTTGAAACTGCCCTATAAGGTAGAGGCATGCTTAATTAAGGTCACCTGTTAAGTGAGTGGCCTCCCTAAGGCTCAGGCCAAATCTTGCTGCCTCAAAAAGGCCATGCTCTTAAAAGTACATTAATTTGTAATGCTAATGAGTTTTGCTATAAGCTTAACATTAAGTTCATTGTTCATTCTTGAAGAAGCATGTGTGTGGATTGTATCCATTTTGGAAAATATAATTGCTCTGTCTTGAATGAAAATATTTAAACTTTGATTTCTCTAGTTTTTATTTTATATGTTTTCTAACCTTTTTTAAAAAGCAATCTGGCCAGGCGTGGTGGTGCACGCCTTTAATCCCAGCACTCGGGAGGCAGAGGTAGGAGGAATGCCATGAGTTCAAAGCCACCCTGAGATGACAGAGTTAATTCCAGGTCAGCCTGGACCAGAGTGAGACCCTACCTCAAAAAAATTTTTTAAAAAAAGCAACCTGTGCGTGTGCCCTTTGCTGTTTATATATGAATTTGAAGTGGAGACTTAGTTTCATTTTGTGACAGCAATCTTTTGCAATGGCAAATTCCTGTTGGTACTAAATATAACCTTATTTGGTGAAATCATTTAAGCATTTTTTTATAATTCAGTTCAGATTTATTTCATGGTCATGAGCTTTCTTTTTTCTTATATATATTATATATATAACTAGAAATCTGAAGCAAAAGCAACATAAACATTTCCTCCAACCCATGGGACTTCAATGACTGGCTTTATCTTTATAAAACTTGCCTGTCTACTTGGCTACACAACTTCCAGTAAGACAAAGCATGTTTTTTAAGTCAATAGTTGTGAAAGTTATCTCTATACTTGGTATGACAAACCTACATTTTGGCAGATGAATTTTTCTGGTTAACACATTACTGATTTTCACTCTCCGCCACAAGTATTAAAATCTTAAGTGGCCACAATTAAACCAGAAATAAAGGATTGCTCATACAACACAAGCCTTCACAATAGGCACTAGTAAAGAAAGTCCCTAGAACCTCTATGTAGCCATGCATTGAAGCTATGCATTGTTTGGTATCCCCCAGTAGCCTTCCCCCAAACCCTAATTAAGAGCATCCAGCTGTCTGAGATTTGGCAGTATTTCTATTTGATAATCAAATGCAAATTGCTCAAAGCATGTTCTCTACCAGTGGCAAATTAGCACCAGCTTCCTTGTGACTTTTGCACATTCTTACCATATTTTTCTTTGTATGCATACCTTTACAACGAAAATAACTAAGCCATGACTTTGATAAGACTTTTAAGTAAACAAGTTAACTTCAGATGCTAAAGGTTATAATTTATAAGTAATTTATTTGTGTTTCATTTACTACAGATATTTCATGATCATACACATTACAGATGAAAGCAAATATATAATCTGTATATAGTCCCAATAGTCAGTTATAAGTTCTCTTTGGGAAAAAATGCTCATGCTTAGTAAAAAGCATTTTTGATAACAAAAAAAAAACCACAGGGAGTGGAAGGATATCCGTTTATACAGAAGCAACTGTGATTTATTATCCAAGTTCAGCAAGATGACATACAGATATCAGTACAATGAAATCATTTTTCTTTGTTAGTAAGCTTTGCAAAATAAATACATCATATTTTTCAACTTAGTTTCATTTAAAGCAAGTATTCTAGAAATAGAAATGAACAAAAGTTTTTAAGTACTATATCATATATGATATGCTAGGAAATTATATTTTTCAAATATATATGAGCAGTTATTAATTTTTTTCTAAATCATATATTATAAATTATTTTGATTCTTTGGGCTACATACAAATATTATGGTTAAGGGCTGGAGAGATGGCTTAGCAGTTAAAGGTACTTACTTGCAAAGCCTAATGGCCCAGTTTTTATTCCCTAGTACATACATAGAGCCAGATACATAAAGTATTACATGTATCTTGAGGTCATTTTCTATAGCAGGAGCCCCATGTGTTCCCATTCACATCTCATTCTCATTCATTCTCCCTCTCTCTCTCTCCTTTCCTCCCTGTGTCTCTCTCCTTGTAAATAAATAAGATATTATGGTTAATACTATAATTAGACACCAATTATATCATTTTTATTATGGTAATTTTAAGCTCCAGTACAAACATGGCCACTTATTTATAGATGATTCTTTCTGCTAAATAATTTGAAAGTTCAGTATGTTAGCCTGTCTGTATTGGATTGAGTTTCATGGATGCAATTTCAAAACATAAAATCAGATAATACCTTAACTCATGTAATTAACAAATACATACATTCATTGATTTGCTTCCCGACTTGTTCATTCTTTTAAAAAAAAGTCCATCCTTTCTGACTGTCACAAAGAAGTTGGGATCTGGCCATGTGTAGGTATGGTTGGTATAATGCACTTCCAGTTTTCTTTTGATGAGAAATACTTTTATATGTTTATATGATAGATTTCTGTTACAATAGTATTATTATTCATATTTTCCTTCTTTTATAAAAATCCCAGGCCTTACTTCAGACTCATGATGTAGTGGCACATGAAGTTTACAGTGATGAAGCACTAAGGGTCACACCTCCTCCCACTTCTCCCTATTTAAATGGTGATTCTCCAGAAAGTGCGAACGGAGACATGGATATGGAGAATGTGACCAGAGTTAGGCTGGTACAGTTCCAAAAGAACACAGATGAACCAATGGTAAGTAGGAAGTTGTATCAACCCCAGCTTGAGTAAGATCAACTAACTTTTTCTTACACTGACTTCTGCTAAAACATGGAAGGGATGGAGAGAGGGAGGGCATGGATAATTCTAAAGAAATTGGTTTCCAGCTCTTAATTTCTCCCTCCCTATTTCCAAAAATTATTCTGCCTATCACCAGATCTTAGATGTAATGGTCATTGTAATCCTTCAACTTAAAAAAAAATAGTAGAATCTTACTACAGAACATAAAGTCTTCCGTGATAACAAAGATAGGGATAGTTTGAAATATCACCACTGTCTAATGCATTGTAAAAAAACAATCCAGTACTTTTCAGATCTTTTGCTCTCATGAAAATTAGAAGAAAAGCTAATTCAGGAGACATTCAGAGAATTGAATAACATTGGCAAAATGATCCCTTCCATTCACATCTATCTGTTGCATATGGATTAATTTTCTTATCTATGCTGAGCAGGAATAGAGTTGGAATAGAACTGATGCTGAACCATCCCTCATTTTTTGTGGGATTGTTATGGATTGAGATAGTCAAGGATGGGAGCACAAAAGTGACACAGTTCAGGCAAACCAAATAGCATTGCAGAAACTTGGTAGTGAAAAAGCTCTTACATAATGGCCAAATGGAATGAAGATACTCAAGGGCCTGCAGACAACATGCTCAGTGGCCAGGCTAAGGCCACACAAGTGTTGAAAGACAAGTTAAAGTGTCTGTTCTTTACGTTAAAGCAGTGGAAAGCTAATGAAAGGTTTTAAGCATGGAGCTGGATTAGGATTTTATTAGCAATATCACTCCGGAGATTATATACTAAAAGGAACAAGAGTGGAGTGAGTATTACCACTCACTGCCACAGTACAAGGAAGGGATGATAAGACTCAGAACTAGAGGAAAGTGTGTCAAGATGGAAAAAAAAATGAACAGAGTTAATAAATAAAGATGCCAGGCATGGTGGCTCACACCTTTAATCCCAGCACTTGGGAGGCAGAGGTAGGAGGATTGCTGAGAGTTCGAGGCCACCCTGAGACTACATAGTGAATTCCAGGTCAGCCTGGACTAGAGTAAGACCCTACTTCAAAAAACAAAAAAGAAAAAATAAAGAAAGAGGGCTGGAGAGGTGGTGTAGCAGTTAACGCACTTACCTGCAAAGCCTAATAACACATGTTCTAATCTCCAGGTCCCATGTAAGCCAGACACAAAGTAACAGAAGCATGCAATGTTGCATATGCGCACAAGGGGGTGCATGAGTCTGAATTTTGCAGTGGCTGAAGGTGCTAGCATGCCCATCCTCTCCCCCCCCCCTTCTCTCTCAAACAAATTTTTTAAAAAATAAAATAATGAAATAAAGAAAAAGCCAGGCATGGTGACACACACCTGTAATTTCAGCATTCTGGTGATATAGAAGGATCAAAAGTTCAAGGTCATCTTTGGCAACATAGCAAGATTAAGGCCAGCCTAGGTTATGAGAGACCCTGTTTTGAAAAAAAATAAATAAGGCTTTAAGTTTGTACAAATGAATGGACAATGAGATAGTGACAACATTGACATGGGGACCATCTCATGGGTTCCAGGTTTGGAGGAGAGATCCTACTGGAGTTGAGGGTATTCAGATGTATGCATTCTTATCTTTCTCAAAGCATAGAAAGGGGGTGTTTAGATATAGAAAACCAAAATACAGACTTCATGAATTTGACCAGCTGCCTTCCAGATTAAAGGAAGTAATACAGAGCAGTTACTTTATGGCCACAATTTCCAGATAACCTTCAGTTTAAACTTTTCTGGTTATAATTCTTAATCTATTGTCTAGTTTAGGCAGACCTTTGGCTTGAAAGCATGGGTGGCAGCAGTTTATAATGACAGTGGACCCCGTGTTGCTTATATCTCTCCTATCCCTGAAAGCTAATAATGTGATTCATTCATTTTATATATTTGTTCACCCAATTCGCAAATGTTGACATGCCTAAAATGCAAAAATCACTGCATTAGATACCTGCAATGTAGTGGCATGAGCAGAGAGGGTGTGCATCACAACCTGGCCAACATCAAGTGGACAACAGCAGGAGAGTGTGCCAAACACTGGCAAGGGAAAGCTAACTATAACACCAATAGCCCCACCCCCAACAATACACTGCCTCTAACAGGCAGCAATTCCCAAATTGCCACCTGCTGGGGATCAAGCATTCAGATCACATAAGTTTATGGGGTACATCTGAATCAAACCACCACATTCCTCCCCTGGCCCCTATAAACTGATAACCATCCATGATGTAAAAGGCAATGTAATCAGGCCAACTTTAAAAGTTCCTATAGTTTTTGTCAATCCCAATAATGTTCAAACATCCACATAGTCCACGGTCTTTAACTAAGCCATAATACCAAAAAAAGCACAAAATAAACATTCATACTGCAAAAGGTGGCATTGGGCATAGAAAAGAAATATTCAATCAATACAAGATTTGAAAAGAGCAAGGCAAAGATCACATTCTGTAGCTCCGAGTCTGATAATTCTAGTCAATGACAAGTCTTGAAGTCCAATAATTCTAACCAGTGATGAGTCTCTGGAGCTCCATTACCACCCCTCAGTCTAGGCTACTCACAGTCCTAGAAAACTTCATTCTTGCCAGCAGCTTTTCTTGGCAGCCATTTCATAATCCTGACATCTCCACTGGGTCTCCACTGAACCCCACATTTCACCCTTATGGCTCCATCAGGTCTTCATGCAGGTCATCCAACAAGCTTGCTTCACACTTTCCATGGCTGTTTACAAAAACTAAAACCTGCATTTGTTACACTCCATAGTGCCAGGTAGGCTACCAATTTGTTAATCCTGGAGGGAATAAAGCAGACTTTGAAAAACAGGACACTCCTTCAGCATTCAGGTCCCGTTAAAAGAATTTGCATTTTTCCTGTTGTCCCAATGCAGATCAGCTGGCCCATTCTCAATGGTGGTAATCTCTCAAACAATTGCAGCTGAACGGGCAGAAGTTTTGGCCCAGAGATTTCATTTCTATCTGTGCCATATCACTCTTCACACAAGTCCATTTCTATGCAATGCAACCCTACACAAATTCTCAGGACTTGAGCATAATAGCAAACCTCTCATACAAACTGTCTTTAGCCCAGTACAGATAAAGCTTTTTCTTCCCCTCATAAGGCAATCCTCACAGTCCACAGTTCTTACTGCATTCAGGTCTTTCAACTCTGACCAGAATGGTCCATCAAGTTGTACTTACAGCACTGCAAGGTATCTCTTAGGCCAAGGTTTCAAATCCTTCCATATTCCTCCCTCAAATCAGTCCCAAAAAGCCCAAAAGCCACATAGTCAGGTTTTTAATGGCAACAACCCCACCCTTAATACCAATTTTCTGTTGTAGTCAGCTTCTTTGCTGGCAGAAAACACCCAACCAAGAGCAGCTTGTAAGACGCAAGGGTTTATTTTGGCTTACATACTCAAGAGGAAGATCCATGATGACAGGGGGAAACAATAGCAGGAGCAGAGGATGGACATCACCTCCTGGCCAACATTAGGTAGACAACAGCAGCAGGAGAGTGTGCCAAACACTCTCAAGGGGAAACTGGCTATAACTCCCATAATCCAGTCCCCAATAATACACTGCCTTTAGGAGGCTAAAATTCCCAAATTGCCACCAGATGGGGACCTAGCATTTAGAGCACATAAATTTATGAGGGACACATGAATCAAACTGCTACAACTTGTCTTTTAAAAATGAATAATTGTGGAAAAAAATAACTAAATCCATGGAATGGCATTAAATATAATTATGATGGACTAGGGAGATGGCTCAGTATTTAAAGGTGCTTTCTTGTAAAAAGGCTACCAGTTGAGGTTCAATTCCCTAGCCACCTGCATAAAGTTGGACAGACATCTGTTTACAGCATCAAGAAAGCCTGGCTTACACATGCATACACACATGCATGTATAGGCATACACATACTCAAGTAAATTAATACCTTCTCAACCTTTTGGAGAAAATCAAATGTATGGAGCATTAAATTATATTTAAAAACAGTATTTTAGGGCTGGAGAGATGGCTTAGCAGTTAAGCGCTTGCCTGTGAAGCCAAAGGACCCCGGTTCAAGGCTCGGTTCCCCAGGTCCCACGTTAGCCAGATGCACAAGGGGGCGCACGTGTCTGGAGTTCGATTGCAGTGGCTGGAAGCCCTGGCTCACCCATTCTCTCTCTCTCCCTCAATCTGTCTTTCTCTCTGTCTGTCACTCTCAAATAAATAAATAAAAAATGAACAAAAATATTTTTTAAAAAAAAAAACAGTATTTGAGGGCTGGAGGGATGGCTTCGCAGTTAAGACATTTGCCTGCAAAGTCAATCCCCCAGGACCCATGTTAGCCAGATGCACAAGGGGGCGCACGTGTCTGGAGTTCATTTGCGGTGGCTGGAGGTCCTGGTGTGTTTGCTCATGCTCGCTCTCTCCCTCTCTTCCTCTTTCTTTGTCAAATAAATAAAATATTTTTTTAAAACAGTATTTGAGACACTAGATATCAAGCCACAAATAGTGATGGCTTAGCAGTTAAGGTGCGAAAAATTGAGGCAGGACAGGCAGACTCCCTGGGTAGAGATGATAATAGTGTCCTTCAAAAACAAAGTAAAAGTAATTTGGTAGCACACTAAAGCTAAAATAATTCAACAAACGTACATTGTAAGAAATATTGACACAAAATCTTTCAGGCAGAAGGAAACTAAGAAGAGATGGAAATATAGATCTACTGAAATGGTGACTGTGGGTAAATTTATAAGTGATTTTTCTTATCACTTAAATCTCTTTCAAAGATATTTAGCAGTTTAAACACAAATAGCAATATACTTTGGGATTTAAGCATATATAAATTATATGACACTAGTAGCACAAAGGTCAGGTAGATAGAAATGGAAATATACTATTTTTTGTTTTTATAACATTTTAATTGATAATTTTCATATATGTACATGATGTATTTTGATTATAAGCCATTCCTACCACTTTATTTGTCCATCTCTCTCATACCCCATCCACTAAACCCCTTCTTTTGAACTAGTTCCAGTTTATTTATTAAGTAGAACCTTTGCTTGGACACATCATGTATTAATGGAAATATACTATTAATGAAGTTTGCATATATGAAGTGGTGTAGTATCACCTAAAGGTAAACTATAATGTTAAAGATATATGCTATAAAGCTAATGCAACCACTAAAATAATTAAATGAATAGTTAGAGCTGGGCTGGAGAAATGGCTTAGCAGTTAAGGCGCTTGCCTGGGAAACCTAAGGACCCCGGTTAGATTCCCCGGTACCCACATATGCCATATGCACAAGGTGACACATGGGTCTGGAATTCATTTGAAGTGCCTGGGGGCACTAGTGTATCCATATTCTCATTCTCTCTCTCAAATAAATAAAAAATAATTTTTAAAGTTGTAGCTAATGAGACAATACAGAGAATACATGGACCAAAAATAAAAGAACACAGAAAAAGAAGTTAAAAGGAAAAATAGAATGAGTAGAACATAAAGAAGTCAAATAATAAGATACGTATGTATCACCCTGTATAAACATACTAAGTATTTTTTAATATTCTTATTTATTTGAGAGAGAAAATGAGTATGGATGCACCAGGGCCTCTTGTCACTGCAAACAAACTCCAGATGCATGCACCACTTTCTGCATCTGGCTTTACATGGGTACTGCATAATCGAACCTAGACCAGTAGGCTTTGAAAGCAAATGCATTTAACTCCTGAGCTATCTCTCCAGAGCAATTATGTTAAACATTAATAGTCTAAATTCCCCAATTAAAAATCAGAAGTTTTCAAATTTGATTTTTTAAAAAAGCAAGATACAAGTAATAACTTCCTGCATGAAATATACTTTATGCACAAAGAAAAATCCTTACAAAATAAAGAATAGAAAAAATATACCATGACAACATGATTCAGAAGGAGGCTAAAGTGTGGCTGTGTTTATCAAAGTATATTTTCAATAAAATTAGGCTAGAAATTAAAAATAGAAAGAAGCCAAGCATGGTGGTGCACACTAGTCATCCCATTTGTTATGAGGCTGTGAATTTAAGGCTAGCCTGAAATACACAATAAAACTCTATCTCAAGAATAAATAAATAACATTAAGATAAAAATCACAGAAAGTCCCAAATATTTGAAAACTAACACAACTTTAGATAACCCATGGATATAAGAAAAAATAAAAGGTATTTTATAATGAATAAAAATGAACCACACTGTATCAGAATTTGTGGTATGCCACTGAAGCTGTACTGAAATAGAATTATGGAGGGTGGGTGGGTGGGGGTGTGGCTGGCCGTGTGTGATTGAAAAAACAAATGTCTCAGGCCAAGTGTGGTAGTGCACATCTTTAATTCCAGCACTTGGGAGGCAGTAGTAGGAAGATTGCCATGAGTTCAAGACCAACCTTAAACTACATAGTGAATTCCAGTTCAGCATGTGCTACAGTGAGACCCTTCTTCAAAAAAACAAAAAAGAAAAAAAATTAACATCAAAAAGCAAATGTCTGAAATCAGTTACTTCAGGTCCTACCTTACAAATCAGAACAAAAATGAATAAGTTAAACCCAAAATGAGTATAAGAAAAGAAATAATAAAGATCAAAGTGAAATCCAATGAAAGTTTTAGATATAGCTCAGTGTGTAAAGCACTAACCTATTTGTGGGAGGCCCTGTGTGCAATTTTTAATGCCAGAAAAACCTAAATAAAGCAGAAATCAAAGAAACATAAATTCAACAAGAGTATCAATAAAACAAAGAAAAGAAGAATATGTGAATAAATTCAACAATGTGGATAAAATGAAAAAAAGATCCTTGAAGGACAGAAGCTACCAAAGAACAAACTGGGTTACCTTAAAAAATGAAAATAAAATTTGCATTTTAAAAGCATCCATCAAGGGATCAGAAGTATAGTACTTGCCTAGTGTGTGAGACTACAGATTCTATTACCAACACAGAGAAAATTTAAAAAGATCCTCTCTCTCACTCTCTGTTTCAGACACACACACACACAAAACCTCAAGGCCAAGGTCAAAAAGGTAGCTTTAGTGTTGATTTCTACAAAATGTATGACAAACAAATAATGGCAATTCTTTTCCTAAAACATTGAAAAGGAAAGAATTTTCCCAGCTCATTCTATAAAGCAAGCATTACCCTGATACCAAAACCAGATGATAATATTACAAGGAAAATAATTACATGTTGATATCACTCATGAATATAGATACGAAACTTCTAAATACAATTTCAGAAATTTATTAACAGAATATGAAAATATTAATAGGTGCTAACTTTAGCGACCCATATGCTTAAAGGATAATACAGAAGAATATTAGCATGGCCTCTTGATAAGGAGAATACACAAATACATGAGTGTCCCACAGTTTTGTTGTTGTTGTTGTTGGTTTTAGCTTTGAGGTAGCTGGGCAGTTTTTTTTGTTGTTGTTTTGTTTTCTTTTCTTTTCTTTCCTCTTATTTTTGAGAGGGGAAGTTACTGTTTTTTGAATATTTTTTTATTTATGTATGAGAGAGAGAGAGAGAGAAAATATGGGTGCTCCAAGGCTGCCAGCCACTACAAATGAACTCCATATTCATGTGTTGCCATGTGCATCTGGCTTACATGGGTACTGGGAAATTAACCTAGGTTCAATATGAAAAAATAATGATACATTATGAGCAGGTGGGAATTAACCCAGGAATGCATTTTTTTACTTACAATAGCCAAAAGTGGAAGCAGTGCAGTATATGGATGGGTAAAGAAATTGGTTTGTCCATACAATGGAATACTACTTAGCAAAAACAAAGAACTAACTACTGATACATGCAACAACATGATAAAAATCTCAAAACAATTATCATTGAAAGAATGCAACAAAATAGTATACAATACATAGTTCCATTTATATATCATACATAGTAATCTATATCCAGGCAAAGCTTCATCAGTGGTTGCATGGAGTGAGAAAGGGAGAGCATAAAGAAATGGAAGTAGATTACTAACAGGCATGAGGAAAACTTTCAGGGGTTGGGGAGAGACATGGCCACTATCTTGGTTGTAGTCATGGATGCATACATGTATACATATTTTATACTTACCAACTTGTTCATTTTCATTATGTGTGCATCATTTATACAGGAACAAAACTCTTCTTTGGGGGAAGAACATGAGGAATGTGCTGCATACCCCAAGGGGGAAAATTCTTTAAATAATTATCAATATAGAAAGCAATCATATTGTCATTAAAGTACTACATTAAATGTATCCATACTATTATTACAGCAATCAAAATAGCAGAACATAGCATTTCTACTATGGATCAATTTGTGTGTCCAGACTAATAGCAAATGTTTATTTCTACATTCTGTCACATTTTCCTAAGTCTTCTAATGAAAATTACTTGCAGCAAAATCACAAATAAAACAAATTCTGTCTCAGTAATTCTACTCTTACTTAACTTTTTTTTTTTAACAGGGAATCACTTTGAAAATGAATGAGCTAAATCACTGTATTGTTGCGAGAATTATGCATGGGGGTATGATTCATAGGCAAGGTAAGTTTCATCTGGAATTCCTTCTTTGCCTTGCTTAACTTTTTTCCTATACCTACTGAAGGGAGTGTTTTATGTTTTTATTTTTTTTATTTATTTGAGAAAGAGACAAGTAAATGATAGATGGATACATGGATGGCTGATAGAGAATGGACAAGCCAGGGCTTCTAGCCACTGCAAATGAATTCCAAATGCATATGCCACCTTGTGCATCTGGCTTATGTGAATACTGGGGAATCAAACCTAGGTCCTTAGGCTTCACAGCCAAGCACCCTAATCACTATTCAATTTCTCCAGCCTGTGTGTTTTCTTATGGTGGTTGGTTGGTTTGTTTGAGGTAGAGTCTCCCTCTAGCCCAGGCTGACCTGGAATTTACTGTGTAGTTTCAGGCTGCCCTCAAACTTACAGCAATCCTCCTATCTCTGCCTTCCAAATGCTGGCCACCACACCCAGCTACAAGTGTTTTTTAAAGATCCACATAAAAGATCTCTTTGTCTTTGAGTTTCAGTCATGGTTGGCCTCCTATTGTATCTATGCTATACTGAGGTTATAAGCCTAAACCTCCTGTGTGCATTCTAACACTGAGCTCTAATTAACAGCACTCTTTTACTTTTTATTTTGAGACAGTCTCACTAAGTTACCGAGGCTAGCCTGGTATTTGTGTTCTTCCTGGCTCAGATTTCTGAATAGCTAGGATTACAAGGTCTAAACCACGAGGTCCTGTTTATTAGTTCTTATTCATCTGCACATGCTACAGAATGTAGATATGAAGAGAAAATGTTTTAAGAGTTCTTTAGAGGGCTTGAGAGATGGCTTGGCGGTTAAGATGCCTGCAAAACCTAAAGAACCAGGTTCAGTTCCCCAGTAACCATGTAAGCCAGATGCACAAGATGGTGCATCGTCTGGAGTTCATTTGCAGTGGCTAGAGGCCTTGGCATGACCATTCTTTCTATCTGTTCTTTCTTTGTCTCTCTCTTTTTCTCTCAAAATAAATAAATAATTTTGTTTTAAAAAAGGTTCTGATGGCCTGGAGTATTTCTGGATTGAAATTATATCATGGCTTGTTAGAGACCATAGGAGACAAAACAAAGGACCCCAGGATGTAGGGAAGACATTTATTATGCATTATAAGATATGTGTATATATATAATTAAAAAATAATTTAATCATTGGTTGTACCTCTCTTATTTTACCACTTAATGTTTTATCATTAATTATTTGAGACTAATACCCTAATTTGTGGAAAAACATATCTCATTCCTCAATTAAAAAGTGATTCTTAAACTGTTGTTTAACTATAAATATATATGTATATTGTCATATATGTACATATACATATAATCTTACTTATAAATAACCTATATTCCTATCTTCATATCTACATTTGGTAGCATGTCTTCATGATACCCTCTCTTCATAGTTATTCTGTAACATGTGCAGATGAATAACAACAACAGACCAGGTTGTCAAGGCTCAGGATCTACCCAGGCATTACTTCTCTGGTATGCAGTCTTCCCATGAGCTCTCCACCTTTAGTTGATCACCACTCTGGATCTAGTTTCAAAGGTCTAAAGTGTGGAAGGGAAAATGCAATGAAAATTACAGGTACATGTTAGAAGTATAAATATGCTGATTGATTTCTTTTATTTTTATTATGAATGCATAGTTCAGTGATCGGCACTATGCCCATAACCCACCTATAATTGTTGTTAACTTATGGCAACACTACTTTCTTCTATATATATAAATCCTACATTTTTAGCCCCATAGATTATTTTTATATATTCCTAGGCCTTTTATTTCTTGTTTTAATTATTCATTTATTTATTTATTTGCAAGTATAGAGAGATAGAAGAGAGACAGACAGAGAAAATGGGTACACCATGGCCTCCAGCCTCTGCAAATAAACTCTAGATACATGTGCCGCTATGTGCATCTGGCTTTTTACATGGGTACTGGGAATAGAACCTGGGTCATTAGGCTTTGCAGGCAAGTGCCTTAACCACTGACCTATATTTCTAACCTGGGCCTGTTATTTTTATGCATATTATATGCTTCTAAAAGATACTGTGAGCATTTCATCATGAAGCCAGGTAAGTATGTAAATGTGGGTATAAGTTACAAATAGGGAAGCAAAATTGTAAATAACACTCTTAAGCTTTAGTTCTCAGTTACTTTTTCCAATTGAAGTATTAACGGATGTTAAAGTGCTACCAAATTATTATAAAAAGATTAAATTAGGCCAGATGTAGTGGTACACATTTGTAATCCCAGCACTCAAAAAGCTAAGGCAGGAAGATGGTGAATCCAAGGTCAGCCTGAGTTTAAAAAAACAAAAGAAAAGAAAAGAAAAAAAAAACAGACTAGACTCTGTCCCAAAATATTTTTAAAAAACTGTTTAAAGTATGTGACAATTCTTATAAAATTGATGTTTGTCTCATATTTAGTAGGTTAGTAATAGAAGCAAGATGCTTACTTACTGTCTTAGAGCAGTTCTAAGCCTTCTACAGGTATTAAGTTCATCTAGTCCACAAAGTAATCCTGTGAGTTGAATATTATTTTCATCTTTGCTTAGCAAAAAAAAAAAAAAAAAAAAAAATTGAAACCTCAGCTATGTCAGTAATTTACCCCAGATCTTAAAACTGTTAAATGAGGGGCTAGAGAAATGGCTTCACAGTTAAGGGTCTTGCTTGCAAAGCTAAAGGACCCACATTCAGTTCCCCAGTACCCACATAAAGCTAGATGCACAAGGTGGCACATGATGTGGAGATCATTTTTAGTGGCTAGAGGCCCTGGCATGTCCATTCTCTCCCTCCCCCTCCTTCCCCCTCACTCAAATTTAACTAAATTAATTAATTATTTAAAAAAAACTAGTAAATGAGCCCAGGATTTGAATCTAGAAAGTCTAGATCTAGAAGCCATACTTTCAAACTATCATATACTCTGCCTGTCTCAGAAAAATGAACAAATTTCCTTGGCCATCTAACAAATCTTTGTCTTCTACAAGTAGATGTACTGTTCCCATGATGTTGGTACATGAGTTAAATAATTATTCTGCAGCCAAACTTGTACCCATTTGTGAAATGCTGTCTTTCAACATATATATAACTACTTAAAAAATTTTATTTATTTGTTTTCAATCAAGAGAGGGCAAGAGACAGGGAAAAATGGTCCTACCAGGGCCTCTAGCCCATGGAAATGAACTCCAGATGTATGCACCACCACTGCACATCAGGCTTTATGTAGGTACTGGGGAATCGAACCCAGGCCACAGGCTTTTCAAGAAAACCCTTTAACCACTGAGAAATCACCCCAGCCCTCGATGTATGACTTATTTTTATTTCATTGCTGCCTTTGACATTATTATGAAAGCATATTTCATTTTATATCTATAATTTTTAAAAATTTTTCCTAGGTACACTTCATGTTGGTGATGAAATTCGAGAAATCAATGGCATCAGCGTGGCTAACCAAACTGTGGAACAACTGCAAAAAATGCTTGTGAGAAAACAAAAGTTTTCCTTTTTCTAAGTATAACTTAAAGTTCATTAGCTTGTCTTTAACACACAAATAGTCATGATCAGATTAATTCTCATATCATCATTTATATGGTTAACCTTATTACACAATATTTATAAAAACTGAAAAAAGGGGAAATGTTTGAATGCAGCAGTTTGCAATATTTTGCCTGCCTTTAGCACTGTGGGCCCCATGTGTTTCTTTTTGTTTCTTTTTTATTATTATTAAGAATATACTTTGTATGGATACATCATGGGGTTGTAGGTTACGCATTGTGGGAGCAGCAGTCAGTTATTGGGGGGAGGCAATGCCTCTGAGTATGATGTCCCAACCTGTGGCCCTTATAATGTTTCTAACTCTTCTTCCACAAAATTTCCTGAGCCATGGTGGGTATGTTTTAAAACTGCTTCAATGTTAAGCTATTGGGAGCTTCTAGATTTCTGCTTTGGTGTGTGTTGAGTATCTTCAGTGTCTTTCTCTGTCACCCTGGTGCAGATTGTCAGGCTCACCATGCAGGCAGCACTCTTGTTCATGTCACCAAATCCTCTGTGGTTTTACCTGGGCCTTGGCTGACGTGTGGAGGGTAGTTTATCTCCTCAGGTCTCGCCACCTTCTAAAAAAGAACAGATTCTCCAACAGAGAATGAAGTCAGCATAGTTAAATGGGATAAGCATTGTTAATTTAGAAAGGTTTTGATGGATATAGCCTCTCTTTTGGCCAACGACTAGTGGGAGCTTGTCATTGGAGAGCATATCTTTGGTCACAGTGGGATTCTGGCCTGGTTCCCACTTCCAGCTGTAAGTTCCTTTCCACCAAGCAGATCTCTGAGCTAATTAGAAAGCCATTGGTTACCCACCAAGGCTGCGTGCCACCATTATACTGGTGTATAAGGCTGGTCAGGCTGGTTGCTTTTGAGTAGCTGTGATCCCTGCTTGCTCCCGCCATTGTTGGCCACTGTCTCCACTAGCTCATGTAGTGCTTTCCAGCACTAAATGGGCTAACAGTCTGAGGACTGGCTCCCTTCTGGATTCCAGCCAGGTCACTCAGTGTTCTGTGTCAGGTCTTCAACAATAAGGTCTTACCTTTTACCTCAGGCGGGTAATCGAGTGTTTTGACTGAAATATGTCTTGTCTGGGAGACTTGGTAGGGCTTTCTGATCAACAGCTCAATGTGGATAGCAACTGATTTCTGATACTGGGGGTTACAGGCCAGAACCAAATATTTTAATGTTAAGCTTCACCCCACCCTCTCCATTTGTTTCTTTTTTTTTTTTTTTTTCGAGGTAGGGTCTCACTCTAGCCCAGGCTGACCTGGAATTCACTAAGGAGTCTCAGGGTGGCCTCGAACTCATGGCAATCCTACGTCTGCCTCCCGAGTCCTGGGATTAAAGGTGTGCACCACCACACCTGGCTCTCCATTTGTTTCTTGTCAAACAATATTTAAAGAAAAGTTTTTCCAGTATGTACTCATGTAACTAGTTTCTCACTAACATCAGGTCTCCTGACATAGCAATGTCAGAACCTTGTTTCCTGCTTAGCTGAGTCACAGGCAGCTGCATGAATCTCTTTGCAATACAAGTGGGAGGAAAGTCACTGTAGACCAGGCCATTTTTGATCTTAACTTATCAAAATCTGTGTGAAACTTGGGCTTTTAGTTAAAAAGAAGCAGCTGCAGAATGGCAATCTCTCTCTCTCTCTCAGCCCTTGGTCAGAGCAGGCAGAGGGAGATAGCTTGCACCTCTGCTTCCTCTTTGCAGAGCAGTACATAGCTTCTCTTGTAATGGCTATCTGTCAGGCATGAAGTAAGCACCACAGAGTGACTACAATAAAAGAGAATGCCAAACTTAAAGTGAAGAACAAGTTTTATTAACACCATCAAAAAGTAGCATACTAAATGGGATTTTTTAATGTAATTGCTTAGTCTATTGTCTAGTTCAGTTTATAATCACTTCTGTAAGGCATGTCATTTTAGAGTACCTGTATTCATGTCTACAAAAAGGTAGAGGTATGTGAGACCATTCATTGCTAGATACAAGGCAATCAGCCTTGGCTTCTGGTAATCTGAGCAGTTTTTTTCCCCGATAATTCAGTTTCATTTTAGGGCTGTGTGCTGTCAGGTGGTATGCCCTCATTGTACCCATATGCTTTAAGTGTTTTATTATCTGTTTTTATGTGCAACATCTGTTAGTATGAGAACTCTTCCTTTTCTCTCCTCCAGAGGGAAATGCGGGGGAGTATTACCTTCAAGATTGTGCCAAGCTATCGCACCCAGTCTTCGTCCTGTGAGGTAATGACTCTAACAAGCCAACCCCACCTCTAAATTCTTAACTAACTGTCTGCTGATGGCTGAATGTTTTTGCTTTCTGGGAAATTGTTTCTGCCTGTGCTGTTAGATCACTGCACACCAATTTTACAACAAAGATAACGGAACAGAGGAGGTCCCACCCACCTACTCAGCCCCGTTTCCATGCAGATCTTCTCAGCACTTGAACTTTTTTGCAGGCTGAAATCAACATAAGCCAAATGTAGAGAAACTACAATGATATGAGTCTACCTAAAGAAAAAAATGGAGTCTCTGAGGCAAAAAAAAAAAGAAAGAACATAGTTGCAGTAATATTTCCAGGAAGTACATTCACTTCCCTTGTTAAGAAATCAAGATACTTCTTCTTTCCAATAATCTGAGAAGTCATCAATTTCTGTTGTGATACAGCTATTCAAATTATTGTGACAGGTCTCAGATGAACATTAAGTACCTGATGAATTGATAACTGACTTTACTACAGGGATGTAGACTCTTTCAACCTTTTATAAAATTGTATATATTTAGAATGTTAAGTGACACATAAACAAGTAAGTTTTGTAGAATAAGACAACCCCAAAATGTCTTTCTTAAAATGGGCTTATCCTATAGAAAATGGAGCTATTCTAACCTGTATCTTTCAGTTTTATGTTGGTTACTATAGTAAAAAAAAAATATTATTACTCTATATTTGGAAAAACTTTCATAAGAAGTATCCATCCTTCTGATCAGAGCACATTCAACTTGAGTATTATTTATTGAAACTTGTTCTTCCCTGTGTATCTACCACATATGTGTTCATTAACATGAATTGCAAGAGCTGCAGTTGTAGCTTAGTAATCAACTTCTTGCCTATCATGCACAAGCCCTGGATTTTATCCCCGTTGTTGCAAATCAATAAGTAAATACGAAGAACACATCTTTTAATATTACTTTTTAAGGTCTGACATGTAACTTATTGGGTTTGCACTTAAGAAAATTTGAAGGAGAAATTATACATTCCCAGTCTCTACTGATGCTGTATATTTCCCAAGAAAAAGATCAGAGGCTTCATATTTTTCTAAGCCTATTCAAGACATGTATAAGAACTTGTAGTTTTTTCAAGTAACTTTCTGGCGAGCTTTGGCAATTGAAGTATCCCTTATATTAGGCCTTGAGCTCCTCTTGGTGGCATTTTATGGAACTTCAATTAACTATATAAGGTATAGAAATCACAGAAATGCTTCAGCTCCAGAAATGAGGTCATAAAAATGTGTTATCTAGAGCACAAACCCTACAGGGAAAGAGAGAATAGAACATAAACATTTTATGTAAATAACTTAAATATTCTAAAATAAAAGCTGTTCCCCATACTATTTCTCATCTATTGAGGAAAATGAGTCAATACATCTGATTTTTGGCTAACTAGAAGATACTGTTAGTTATTAGCAGTAGTTTGTTTTGTTTCTTGAAGTGGTTGAACAAGTTTTAGGGAAAGACCGCTATCGTGCATATAAATTCTCTACTCTTGAGTAAGGACAAGACTCTTTTCAACTTTTATCCTCTTGAATAGTAGAAAAAAATAATGATAATCCCCTCCAAGCCCAACACACACACAGAAAAACACATCTTTTTGCCCCTCTGGTACTCATGTAGCATTCAAACCTGTGGCTAAACTCTTCGAGCTAGGGTAAGACTTCCCAAAGAAAGGATCTCGTGTGCCTTCCCCTGGCTCTGGCCCTACTGACTGGAGTCTTTAAGGATGGCACTTGGAGATCAATCTGCTGAGTAGTGTTTGAGAATGCTCTTCTAAGGGATCCCATTTCCTTTAAAGCTGACAACTTTCAGACATTTTCACTCAATCTTATAGATTATATATATGTATGTATCTTTTGAGCAGAAATTATATTGCAAAGGCTTAAAAAAATCTCTACCAAACCAAAAATCATCAAAGCTGAATTGGACACTAAAGGAGTGGATCCTGGAAAATATTTTAAATTTGTTGAACAGCAGATGTCTAGGAGTGTGGCTCTAAGTAGAACACTATGACTTGTGGGAGTTTGGCCACAAGTATGATATTGTTATAGGCTTGGTATTATTGTCTGAGTCAACCTGATAAAGTGATACAAAGAAAGAGAGTTATTCCCTGGGACATATGTTATCTTTTATCCTCATTGGTAATATTTATTTTAGATTCTAAGGTGATTGCAACATATCAGTCTTTCTCTTTGGTTCATTTCTTTCCAAATGATGTTACCTAAAATCATTAACTACTTTTCAAACTATTCTTTATATAAAACTAGACAATTTAGATCTTTAGCATAATAACTTTATAATATTTTATCATCATAAGATACTTGATAGGATTTTAATATCACATCACTCTTCTGGGATTTAGTTAATAAAGAAAAAATATAGAATGTGAGAGACAGGAAATAAATGATTACAGAAGTATGAAAAAATTTTGCAGTTTGAGTGTTGACATTCATTAAATTCATACAAGTGAGTCAGTATGGCACCTTTATAGCACTAACCTCAAAGGAAATGCTTGTCAGACTGTGGTTGTAACTGTTGATGTAAATATCTCTGTATTTCTGTGCTGGTGTTTTGTGTTAATGAACCTTGTGTCTTATTTCAGAGAGATTCCCCCTCCACTTCCAGGCAGTCCCCTGCTAATGGTCATAGCAGCACTAACAATTCTGTTTCGGTAAGAACCTGAGCTCCACACGGCAAAGTGTGACAATTTTGTTGGTGCTCACCTGCCATGAGTGTTTAGTTACATGTGTTCAGTGGAAATACTGTCTTCTACAGATATACAGGGTGACTAAATCTGCAATGCAGTTTATAATTTTAGACAGTCTTTTTAAACATCTCCTTCTCCTTAAAAATCCCATGCATTAGTTACACTTGAAGAAATGTAGTTCAAGACTGCTGTGGTCATTCTAAACATATCTCTCTGCCACCTTACCAGTATGTATGGCTGAACTTCCACATAGAAATCTACTTAAATTTCGAAATTTTAAAAATTTTAGAAATGATAAAGAAATGTAAGGATTTTGCAGAGTAGGCAGTTGGGTAATCTTGGGCTTGGTAGTTTTCCATTCTGAGGGATATCAGCAACATGTTGTAGTTTCCGCTATCTAAGTTTACGAATTGGTGTGCCCTCTGTTATTGTGATACGTGCACATAATTTGTGAATTATAAGCCTTGCCTGGATATGAAAAGCAAAAGGAACTGGCTTCAAACTGCACTTAAGCCACGCTGGTATCACATCTTTAACACAAAGTACTTTATATATGACTTGACTTGAACTTGAAAAGTTTCCATTTTTCAGAACTTTCCATTTTTGGATTATAGAAAGAATTTTTTAATCAAACAAGCACTTAAAGGTGCAGGTTTGCAATCTTTTGGGATAACCAAATCTTCTCTAAGTCATTGATGCTGCTGTTTATAACCCAGTTGCAATTATCCAAAGCCCTAAGAAGGCAGCAGTATTGCTTTTTTCTTACTTTTAATTCACCCTATAAAATTTATCAACCTTTTTATTAAATAAAATTATAAACCATTTAAAATCAACTCATAGAATGATGGTCTATGTATACAAGAGAAATTCTGCAAGAAGATTGCACATAACTTTATTTCCAACTTTAAAATAGGTTATCAAAGGAACTTATTTGTAACTGTTAGCATGTAATGTTTTTAAGATGATAAAAAACCCACATAACCATTGAATTTTTCAAAATCTAAATGGTTGCAGTAACTTGGTTTAAAAGGGCAACAGCTCTTTTTCGTTCTGGGGTTTTTGCTGTTTCACCTGCAGTGGCTTTTGTGTTGAAGATGTCGAGTTGTTTCCTAAGAATACATTTTCTCTCTGCTTCAACTTACCTGCTTTCTTCAGCTTGCTGCTAAGTGGCCGGGGTTTGATTTTTTTTTTTTTTTTTGATAACTCAACATTTCTGAGAAATGGAATAATGTATATTATCTCTTTACAACTTAAATCTGGTTCACTTTTTAACCATATTGTAACAGAACACACAAAATACTTTGTATTCTTGACAAGTAAATGAAAATTTTTCTCCTGGGTTGGCTTTATTCTACAGGACTTGCCATCAACTACCCAACCAAAAGGACGACAGGTGAATAGATATCCTCTATAGAAACTTCTCTAAACTGAGCTGCTAATAGCCAATTCTTTATTAACCCTTTCCATCCCATAATGTCTGCATTTTGGCCCATAACATTTGAGCATTGAAAGCTTGTACCATTTCATTTTAACACATTACACATGACTAATTCTCTATAAAGACTTTCCCCCCTCACATCTTTGTAGCTGTGATGGTTATTGTAATTTCAACCTGATAATGTGTGTTGATGGTAAAGGATATAGCCTTTGAGGGTCTTACAGAATTGCCTCTAGAAGATGAAAGAATTTTAGAGTTATAAAATTCATAGAATTCTAAAAAGTAATTCCTGATAAACATTTTTAGGGCAATTTTCAAAAAATCAAAAGCCAAATTAAAATTAAATTTATATTTGCATGACTATATTTACAGTGAAAAAAACATAACTAACCTGGCTTTCTATCCTGACACACTTGTATTTATTCAAATATGAGAAGTGCTGTCTATAACGCCAGCACTGGTAACTGTCAAATTACTATACTTTTAAAGTATGAATTTCAAGTACAAATGTGGGGACTTGTTCTTTTTACCCACTTTATTACTGAAAATAAAATAGAAAGATCACACAGTGGTTCTAAAGCATTCAGGTTGGTTTTACAGTGACTTAAACATTAATATTCAGATTTAATTTCAAAAGATAGAATTTTATGGATTTTTTTCTTGAAATATATCAAAAACAAATCTGATTTTAAGTTAAAAAATGGTATAAATTATCATTTGGTAGAATATGCCCACAGTTTAGTCTTCATACTGCATAATTGAGACAACATTGGATATAGTACATTACTGTAAATCATTTAGAAATCCAATCATTCATAAAACACTGCCATGTGACAACTCCTATGTATAATGTACTTCTTAAATTTGCGCCATAAAACTCAGAGCCTTAAACCACACATGCCTTCAAGTCCTGTGCTCATTTTGAGTACTATATTAATTCAAATTAATTTCTATTCTCAGAAGATTCACACACAAAAACAAATCCTAAAATCCTTTTTTTTAATTATTTATTTATTTATTTGAGAGAGACAGACACAGAGAGAAAGACAAATAGAGGGAGACAGAGAGTGGGTGCGCCAGGGCTTCCAGTCTCTGCAAACGAACTCCAGACGCGTGCACCCCCTGTGCATCTGGCTAACGTGGGTCCTGGGGAACCGAGCCTCGAACCGGGGTCCTTAGGCTTCACAGGCGAGCGCTTAACCGCTAAGCCATCTCTCCAGCCCCTAAAATCCTTTTTAAAGCAATAAAGCTATTTTGAAAAGTTTTTAAAAATATTTTTGACATCTAACTATCTACAGTGTGTAAACACACTGCCAGTTATCATGAAGGCATTTTACATAAATATATATCAGCCCAGATTTCTTGCTAGGTTTATATTGCATCTACTTCAGGGCTACCCTGACTGGTAGTCTTCATGACTTAAGGGCTACCACATGCTCATGACAATTTATTCATAACATCATTATAGCTCATGCAAGTTTTAAAAATGGTAAACATACTTCTCTATGATGATAGACCTATCCTATCATTCTCAAAATTGAATTTGTTTTTACTTTTATTAAACAAGTATTTTAAGTGCTCCTTCTAAATAAAAACAACAGAGTTTTGAACCTGTACACATCAAAGGTAGAGAACACTGTTTCTAGTGGCAGAGTTTTTTTTTGTGTCGTATTTCCATGCATTGTTTACACTTTCACTACTTGATGTCCTGTTTGTATTGTAAATGTTGGTGTTTGGTTATTAGATTAGAGCTCACTGTTTTCCTTCATGTCACTGTGGCCTCCGTCCTTACAAATTCCTGTTTTATAGATCTATGTAAGAGCACAATTTGAATATGATCCAGCCAAGGATGACCTCATCCCCTGCAAAGAAGCTGGCATTCGATTCAGAGTTGGTGACATTATCCAGATTATTAGTAAGGATGACCACAACTGGTGGCAGGGTAAACTGGAAAACTCCAAAAATGGAACTGCAGGTCTCATTCCTTCTCCTGAACTCCAGGAATGGTATGTCTTTATAGTTTTGTAATGAAACAAAGCCCTCCTTTCCAGTTTTTAATTTCATATTGTTGCATATTACACAACCTGTATGATACATTCTTTCCTTTACTAGCTGAACAAAATCAAATCGGTCATCAAACAATTCTGAATCGTCAGCATCCGGTAGGATGCTAGTTAGATCTGCATTGTATGTAAGGACAGTCTGGAGAGAAATTGAGTGACTAGCCTGAGATCACTTAGGCAAAGTCCTTAACTCCTTAAAAGTTATTGTGATCCTTTCTTCCAAATCTAATTTTTCCTGTCCATTGGGAGAAAAGGTGTGAGAAACTTTGTTATTTGCCTTGCCAGTCCTTTTAAAAATGTCTTCTCCATTCAGAAGTAGATGTTTTTCCTGGCATTCCCTGGGTTTTATTTACAGGAGAAAAGAGAGAGAATGAGCAAAGAAGAGGAGAAGTTTAAGAGTATATATTTGGTCATGTCTGTTGCTGGCATCATTGTAATAATTTGCATAATTGGATAATTGGATTATTTTTAATGTGTATAGTCTTTTTTACTACTTGGCCAGTATCAGAAATCTAGTACTAAAAGATAACTTGATATCCAAGTTTTGTCTACCACTGCCCACCCCACTTCCAAAAACTAATTAAACTTGGGCTGGAGGGATGGCTTAGCAATTAAGACCTGCAAAGCTAAAGGACCCAGGTTCAATTCCCCAGGACTCACGTTAGCCAAATGCCCAAGGGAGCACTTGCGTCTGGAGTTCCTTTGTAGTTGCTGGAGACCCTGGCATGCCCATTCTCTCCCTCCCTCTTTCTCTGTCAAATAAATAAATACTTAAAATATTTTTAAAAATACTACTTGAACTTAGTAAAGAGAGACCAAAAACACCAAGTACATAGACATTTCTAACTCCTTTTTCATTACATATTTCTCACTATTTAAGAGTTTCTTCAGTTAACCTTTTTTGCTTTGCTTGCCTCTTTCAGCTATCTCATGCTTCCCAAAAATATTTTTAAATTTAGAGTGTCAGAGTGGATGAGGACCTAAGATGCTATTATGTACACATAGGGAAATATGGGCTCAAACAGAAACAGCAGCCTGCTATCTGGCATTGTCTTTCAGTTTAGCCTAAGCAGAAAAAAAGTGATTTCTAGGTCATTTTAATGCTGCTGCTGTTAGACTCTGAATAATAGTTATATTTTTAAAATGTCTTATTGAGATATGCCATGTATTATGAGCATTTATTAGAACTAGTTGTATGGATAGGCTTCTTGCCTACCATGCAGGAAGCCCTTTGTTTGATCCTGGGTTTGAGCCCCTGCACCTTATAATACAGGCATGGTAGCACACACCTGTCATCTCAGGACTCAGGTCAAGGAGGCAGAAGAATAAAAAGTTCAAGGTTATCCTTGGTAATGGAAGGAGTTTGAGAGCAGCCTGAGATGAGCCGGGGGGGGGGGGGAGTGAAAGAAGCAAGGATGTGGGTCCTAGACTTTTTCTCCCTAGTGAGATCACTTATATAAATCATGAACTCTTAGTCTTCTAGAGAGGTCCCAAGAAGTGGCACTGGGAAAAGTAGACCTGCTTTCTATCTCCCATGCTGGAGAACTAGATTATTTAGATCAATATTCCTGTTGAAACAAATACACTGCAGAAAATATGGTTTTGAAATAGTCTTATGAGCACTGAATGTTCAAAAGGGAGGTCAGCAAGCAATTTCTCTATGAAAATTATCAGAGTGATACAGAGAATGCCAAGTTGGCCCATTTTACCTGGCAAGCATTTACTATTACACCAGAGAGCAACAACCTAAGGCCTAGGGCTGGAGAGATTGCTCAATGGATAAAGCACTGGCCATGCAAGGATGAGTATTTGAGTTCAGATCCCTACATAAATCCAAATACTGTACCAGGCATCTGTCATCCCAGTGTATGTATGGTAAGAAGGGAGACAGAGACAGGAGAATCTGCCAGAAGCTAATGGACCAGCTAGCTTGGCAAATGGGGTCAGTGAACAGGAGACCACACTCAGGGAGATGGAAGGTCAAAACCAGCACCTAAGAGTTGTCCTCTGTTATCCACATGCACACTGTAACATGTGTACCCACAGGCACACATACCAAAAAGACGACCACCTCAGGTCTCAACAAGATGGCAGAATCTGTTAGGACTATAAAAATTGGTACCCTCAAGAAATGGACAAACAGGCCAAGGCATGATGGCACATCATGGAGGATTGCCAGCATGAGTTATAGAGTGAGACAAAAAAAAAAAAAATCAGACTCTCCTAAAACTACAGGTTTAATCAACTGGTTTCTACAACAAATAAATTATAATGGGAATATAAGAGGAAATCTATAGATTTAAAAGATTTAACACTATTAAAAGAGAGAATTAGATATTCTTGAATTTGTTCCAAAATAATGGAAAGGTGAGAAAGGTATAAATAAAATAAGTACTGAGTAATAATTGTTGAAGCTGTGTTGTAGATATCTAGGATTCATACATTATCTTCTTGTATGTTTGAAATTTTCATTATTATAAAGTGTCGTATGGGCTTAGCAGTTAAGGCATTTGCCTGCAAAGCCAAAGGACCTCCGTTAAATTCCCCAGGACCCACATAAGCCAGATGCACAATGTGACACATGTGTCTGGAGTTCATTTGCAGTGGCTGTAGGCCCTGGCCCACTAATTCATTCTCTCTCTCTCTCTTCCCCCTCCCCCTCCCTCTTTCTTACTCTCTCAAATAAATTTTTAAAAATTTTAAATAAGGTGTCTTTTTTTTTTCTTTTTTGAGGTAGGGTCTCACTCTAGCCCAGGCTGATCTGGAACTCACTTTGTAGTCTCAGGATAGCCTTGAACTCATGGCAATCCTCCTACCTCTGCCTCCCGAGTGCTGGGATTAAAGGCATGTGCCACCATGCCTGGCTTCAAGTGTCTTCTTAAATACCATTTTATAAAACTTTTTTGTTTATATCAAAAATCAGAGAACAAGGTGTAACAAAGATATTGAAGACATTTACAGAATAATTTTTAATTTACCGAAACAGGGCTAGAAATAGAACTCATTAATAGAGCACTTGCCTCACATATGTGTGTGAGACTTAATGTTCAATACCCAATATTGGAAAAAAAAGGCTTTGAATTAGATGTGGTCCATACACATACCTACCTATAAGCCCAACAATTGGAAGGAAAATCAAATGCTGAAGGCAAACCTGGGCTATGTAAAAATCCTATCTCAAATTTTTAAAAATGTACTAAGACATTAAAGAAAACAGAAACATATTATGTTTGGAGACTAGAAGACTCCATTATAGAGACTTTTTCTCCCTTCTTGCCTTAGGCATACTAGGATGACTGTATTCCTCAATATTCTTCCTATAGTAATTTTAATGATGAAATCCCAACTATTTTGAAATTGACAAGCTAACTTTAAAGTATTCATAGAAATGCACAATTTTAGGAGTATCCAAGATGCTTTTGAAGATTAAAGCAAGAGTTCTTACTCAACCAGAAACCAAGACTTACCAAAGGTATAATAATTGAGATAATAAGGTATGGATTTAGAAATGCTCAAATAGACCAATTGAAGAGAATGAACTCTGAACTACTCCTATACATAAATTAGTGCTTTAGATTTAACAGAAATAGTACTGTATAACGGTGATGAATGGTCTTGCTTTTCAGTATGTCCTTCTCAGACAATTGTGTATCCATTACAGTGACAAAAGAACAAAGACTAGGCTCCTGCTTCATACCATAGGCTAAAATCATTTCCAGTACAACAAAAACCAAAATATGAAAGAAAAAACTATAAACTCTGTGAAAGTGATATTAAAGAATATCTCCAAAGACTAGGAAGAATTTAAGATACTAAAAATGCCACTAAAGAAAATATTGACTACAGTTTTCTGATTTGATTGCAACAGAATTAATACCATTCTTTTCCTATCTTAAGCCATGCAGTAAATAGTACCATTTGTTTAATACCCACTGGATGTCTGGCACTTGTCAGGACATAAACATTTTTATTCTAGTCTTTTTGAACAACCACCCAAGAAGCTCCAAGAGATTCAATACCTAGTAGATACCAGACTTTCCACACTCTTCCAGTTTCTACAAATTGCTTAAAAATCTCAATGCTTCAGTCCATTCATCTGTATGCAATTTGTGATACAATTTGGTGTATCATTAAGATTAAGTAGGTTAATACATGGAACATTCCTAGAAACTACCTAATATCAAGTACTCAATACCAGCTAATGAGTAACAAAGCCAGGATGCAAACTGGTCTGTCTTATACTCCTGTGATCATTCTACTGAATCTCACAACCCACATTTTGTGACTTCTAAATCTTATCGGTTTGTATATATTCAAGGAACAAGCAATTTTAACATAGGCCTCTGATTTGAAAACATTTCTAGGAAATTGCCATGAAAACCAAAGAACAGCCTTTATCTGAGTGACTTGAAAGGTTGTGATGAGTATATTCATGTTGTCTCATATAGTTATCAAATAAAAAAAAATTGTTCTTTTATCAACATAAAACCATGTGTTAACTTTTTGGATTTCCTCCCCCGCTTCTTTGTGTACTAGGCGAGTAGCTTGCATTGCTATGGAGAAGACCAAACAAGAGCAGCAGGCCAGCTGTACTTGGTTTGGCAAGAAAAAGAAGCAGTACAAAGATAAATATTTGGCAAAGCACAATGCAGGTAGGGAAAAGTCCATCGGTTTCTGAGGCTGGGTTAAACATCACCAAGACATACATACATGTAACATTTCTATTTGGTTGTAAGAGTGCCCTGTCCAGAACATTCTACCATATGAGATGTTCACTAACAAGCAAAACCTCTAAAAAGCCCCTGCCTCCAACTAATATTCTGCAGATATTCTGCAGAGCTGTACTTTATAGGAAAAATTTCTGCTTGGAAATAATATTCTCTGTAATGAAAGGAACTCATCATGTTAAGTACTCCCCTAAACAATGAGAGCTTGATAGCAGTTAAGGTAATTGCCTACAAAGCCTAACAACCTGGATTTGATTCCCCAGTGCCCAGGTAAAGCCAGTGGCACATGCATCTGGAGTTCATTTGCAGCCACTGAAGGCCCTGACACCTATGCATATTCATTTCTCTCTCTCTCTCTCCCCCCCTCCCTCTCTCTCTCTCTCTCCTTGCAAATAAATAAAAATATAAAAAAAAAAGAAATGAGAACTGAAAAGTATATTGAAGCCACAGGATTCTTTCTTCCATGACTGGTATTGACCTTGAACACATAAACCCTCCCCCCTTAGTATCTTCTTGGCCCTTAGATGTGGCCTCATGATTTGTATCTTAAGTCCAACAAATTAACCACTCAGCCATTCTGGTTCCTCTCATGACTTATATCTAAGGGCAAAGGTACACAGAAGACTTGAGCTGGAAAGGATTATGTATCTGGTTTGAAAGGGCATGGATAACATGGAAAATAACCAGATTTAGTAATTAAGTTTACGTAACTATTTGTCTTCTCTCATGGTACTTCCAAGTTCCTAAAAGCCCAAAGACATTACTTAGGCCTTCCCTTCATAATACATTTGTCTGTTTGCAAGCTTGCCTTCAACTGAATCACAGGTTCACTTGTTTCGTGAAAACTGAAGTCCATACCAAAAGAGCATAACTCGGTACTGCAATACAAATTCCCATAAGACTCACAGGATGTACTTGAAGTTCAAAGAAAATACATGGTGACATACTTAATTTAAATGACTTCTTAATGTGGCTCCTTTGTGGTTTTTTGTTTGTTTTTTGGGGTTTCGAGGTAGGGTCGTACTCTAGCCCAGGCTGACCTGGAATTCACTATGTAGTCTCTGGGTGGCCTCGAACTCACTGTGATCCTCCTACATCTGCCTCCCAAGTGCTGGGATTAAAGGCGTGCACCACTACATCCGGCTGTGACTCCGTTTGTAAGGAACTTTTTCTGAAGAATTAACACTCTGGATATTGGCAATAGATTTAGTTACTAAGGCTTCATAAATGACTCAAAAGAATCAAATGTGACCCCAAAAAGTCAAGTGAATACAATAATGCAGTACATACCCAATTGACCAGTGTAATGTTCCGAAAAATATTAAATGCTTTTTTATGTTTGGAATAGTATAGCACATGTTAGTATTCATTGAAAAATTATTTAGGACCTGTAAATTCTCATTTCTTAATCAGAAATTTAATGTAAGGATTTTTGAAGTACTCTAAAATGTGGAGTGAATGTGAATGTCCACATGGGTTGTTTATTTTAAATGGTTCAGTTAAATGAAGAATTATCCCCTTTGCATTAATTACTGCATGTACATTTGTAGTCCCAATTAAATGTAGAATTTAGTCCTGATTTATTATACTGCTAGCACTAACCTTATAATGGCTTTTTGTTTGTTTTATAAACGAAGAAATATTAAAGCAGACTAGATAAACAGAACCTAGCACTGTTAATTATAAATGTTCATGTAGTACTATTTGAAAGACTACACTGCAATATCAGCAGAATGTTGCTTAACCCAACATGTCAGTAGTTATTGCCAAGTTTTAGTTACCTTCATTTTTATCTGCCTCTAATAACCTAACACAGTCTAATCAGCTAACATGAAGATATGTTGACTTTAGCTAAATATATATAATTCATCTGCTAGGAATGGAGCTCAGAAGCACTTGTCTAGCATGTGCAAAGTCCCTGCATCAATGTAAGAATGAAAATTGTCTATCGAACTTAATTGTAATTTTCAGTGTTAAACAGCATAGTATGATTAGAGGCATTTTTTTTTCTATTTAAACCTAGAAAAGCAAAGAAATGGCTGGTTAAATTTGTCAATATGTTATTATACTCTACTAATTTAAAGGCATGTAGACATCAGTATTCAATTTGCCAATATTCTTTAATTCACTTCTGGCTCAATACTTTCATGGCTACTGACCTCTTCTGGACATCTGGATCTTCCTTGTTAAGCTTAAGGGATTGTTGTGCCTCTCTTATTTATCTCTACATATGAGCCCACCTTTGAAAGAAAATCTGAGCTCCTTAGAAAGAAAGAAGCTGCTTACATTTCTTTCTAGACTTTTAAGTTTATCTGTAATTCTCTAGTCAGAATATTACTGTTAAGGTTCCCTCACCACGAAGGAATCAGTGATGAGCTTTCATTTTAGTTTAGTTGTTTCATTTAGGAGAAGGGGCCAGCTTTTATCCTATCCTTTCTAAAAGTACACTTGCCTATTAAAGTCTAATGTCCTTTCTGTCACCATGTGTTGCAGGCAGCTTCTCATGGCTAGAACAAACATCCAACCAGACACAGCTTATGGGAGGAAGGGGTTTATTTCAGGCTTACAAATTCCAGGGGAACACCATCAGTGGCAGGAAAAAAAAAAAAAAAAAAAACTGGCTCACTTCCATAGGTCATCCATAGCAGAGAGAAATAGCAGCAAGCACAAACAGCCTGAGCTCAAAGTGCTCTCTCCACCTATACCTTAGAGCTGGACTTAAGACCTGCCCCAAAACACTCCTTAGGGCTAGACTCCAAGATCCTCCCCCAGTGCCATATCTCTTGTCCAGTAGGGTTCCACTCACCAGAGACTCAAGAATCAAGTTTGAGTCTATGAGGCCACACATTTAAACCACTATACCATCTCTTCAGAGGTCAACTTCATTAACTGACTTTTCCATCTTATTTATCCTGAAGTACAGAAGAACCATTTGCTTGTCGTTACTTTGGGAGAGAGCAAATAATTTGGAAGTCAGGTGTTTTATCAGCTGTCTGCTTTAGCTAGAGTAGAGTTTCATCATAATGTAATATATTGCCCATAAAAAGAACCACTCTAAAACAATGAAAATCAAGTACTATTAATAGCTTCGTCTATATAAAGCAGATGCTTTCAAAGCTTACAAATACCACAGTCTTTCATAACAAAAGCTAGCCAAATTAGCCCAGGGATCACAGCTCAAACTGTATTCCTGAAGGATTTTTCTGGATCTTTTAAAACTTTATATCGTAAAATTTAACATGTTCTTTATTCTTTCTGTAGTATACAGTAAAGCCATATGTTTTGTCTCCCATTCCAAGCCTTTGAGAATTCTTTTTGTAGTGATAGCAACATCTGTATCTTACCAAATTTGAATGTTGTTTATATGTGCGGTAAAAATAAATGATGGGGACTTTGTCAGTAGCTAAAAGTATGGAAACAGTAATACTAGACAGAATTATTACCATTTCTGTCCCTAGGAAATTTCCCATGTCTAGTTAAAGCAAAACTGTTGTCAAATAGTGTAGCCTACATTATCCTACATTATAAAGTGGCATCCTATTATTTCAACTTGATCCATAAATGAATTTTATTCACAATGTATAAAATAATTTTGATAATTTAATATAATATTTAGTGAATAAATCACTAAATTTAATAAATTTGTATTTGAAAATCAGGTTATAGATTTCCCTTGGGAGAATAGGGAATGTAGCATCACTAAGCCACTTTGTTAAGGACTAAGTTCTTGATATACCTTTTAGAGAGACATTAAATCTCCAGTACCCACCATTCCCACCCACCCCTGCTTTTGTGCATTGATCACTTCATTCAACCACATTAGCTTCCTGGCCACTGCAGACATTATGTTTAAACTCTGGCCCAATGCTACCAGCATATAATTACCTTTTAACTTGTAGCTTTCTTTTACAATATTTTATGATATATGTAGTTTTTCAGATTGAGACAAGGATTTAATATTAGCAGTTTTTATGTAATAAAATTAAGTACCTGAATACTTAAAAGAAGTGTCAGCTGGGCATGGTGGCACACGCCTTTAATCCCAGCACTTGGGAGGCAGAGGTAGGAGGATCACTGAGTTTGAGGCCACCCTGAGACTACATAGTGAGTTCCAGGTCAGCCTGACCTAGAGTGAAACCCTACCTCGAAAAATCAAAAAAAAAAAAGTGTCTGGAATGTTAAGGAGCTTATCAGGAAATCAGAGAAATATAAGCAAATTATGCCAGATGGTATTTCTGGATCTATAGGAATAGATTAGATTATTTTATGTGACTTTTTACAGCAAATTCATTTTATGCAGTTGTCCATGGGCTGGAGAGATGGATTGGCATTTAAGGCACTTGCCTGTGAAGCCTAAGGACCCATGTTCAACTCTCTAGATCCCACATAAGCCAGATGCATAAAGGTTAGGCAAGTTCAAGGTCACACATACATACTAGGTGGCACAAGCATCTAGAGTTCCCTTGCAGTGGCTGAGGCCCTGGCATGCCCATTCTCCCTCTCCCTCTCTCTTGCTCTCACTCTCTCAAAAAAATTGTACTGCTGCTAGAAGAACTGCAGTCTTAATTAAGGCCTTGAATTTCCTTAGCCTCAAGACTTCCAAAAGTCACTTTTAGATCATTTGACAATTTGAACTTTATAAAAAATAAAAATCCATCATTCATTTTATAAATATGAGTGTCCAGAGCTATGATATTTAGGTGTCCTGGAAATACCCTATTTATATACATACATTTCAACTTAGATGATTTTTATAACATTTTCAGCTACATTTAAATTATGCTTACCAAAACTTGTATTTTAAAAACTATCCTTTCTTCTTTGAGGACAAACAACTCTGGAAACAAAAAGTGACCCATAACCTCACTGCCCCACTGCATTTTTTTAATAATAAAATGACTGATGGCATAGCTCAGTGGCAGAGCACTTCACTAGCACATACAAGGCTCTGGGTTTGATCTCCAGTACCCTAAACTATAATAATAATAATAATAATAGACATTAATAGGCACATATGATTGGAAATTGCAAGTAGTACAAAAATACATGAAGTGAAAAGTAAGTTGCTCTTATACCTGTGTTCTCTAAAGAGGGCTTCTTCTGAATTCCCATGTAAAACTTCTACACATATACAAGCATATACAATTAACTGGCTTTTATATAAAGATATGATTGAATTTTTATTAAGATAAGTTTGTTTCTTAATGTGATTTATTTACCTTGTGTTTAGAATACTGCATGATAGTTTATTTTGTGCTTATTATACTTTTATTTTACTAATATATGAAAAGTCATATTTCAATGACCCCTGTACATTTTTCATGCTGTCTCACTCCCAATGGCCTCTGTGCATGTAAGTAACATGTTGAATGACTCCGTGTTTTTGATGGTTTCATTTTATTTATTAAATCCTTTTTTATAAACAAGCAACTTAAAACCTTTAAAAGTTCATTCTTTAAGTGCTCTTCTAATATTCATTGTATCTCTCATTTGACAAGATCCTTTTTTATTGTCTTGCAACCCTTTGACCACATGGCAATTTTATTTAGACCAGTGTAACCTCTTCATGCTACTCATTCATGGTTAAGATTCTGGTGTTTAACATATCTATTCATTTGTTTGTGCTGTGTTCAGTGTTGATATCTAACTCATTTGTATGTGTTTTTAAGAAAGTGGCAAGTGTTAAATGAGCAGTGTTCAGTTTACAGCTCTGTAGAGCAAGAAGGATAGGGATGTGTATACCTTTCAGAAAGTTTTGCCATCATCATCTTGCTGTTTCATGAGGTACTGAATTATTTCTGCAGATTAAAATATATCAGTCTGTTGATATACTTCACTAATAAGCATACTTTTCCTCAATGGAAATATCATTCATCAGATCATAGGTACAGAAAGCAATACCATAAATACCATTAACAGTCCTGCTTTTATTTTTGCAATTCTCATCATTCCTTCATGCATTAGCACAACTAGATAGCTGTACTACAAAAAAGCCCCATGTTCATTTTAACTTTGTGAGCATACCATGCTGAAAACATTTCTCCAGTTTGGGCTATTGCTAGAGAATGAGGTCTAAATATTTTTATTCAGCCTTTATAGAAACAAGTTATCAAAAGAAAGCAAATGCACAAACACCCATTAATATGCACTAACCCTTAATTTACCTTACTGTGATTCTTTTTCTATATTTTGAGAATGATGCTTTTTGCTCCTTTGTTTCTGATCAATGCATTCTATAGTATCTTATTTTTCATTATAAGGTTCTTTGCTGTTGGGGAGATCACAGATGCTAAGGACTGAGCTTATACAGTCAAATCATTTGGCCATATGGTTTTAGGGACCAGAAGCTCTGTAAATGATTCATCAAAGCATCCCAGATTCCCTTACTATACCTATTACTATATTTCACTGAATTATTTCAACACTCTCTTAAATTTTGGGCTAACTTAATATTCTCCCATCCAAGTACTAACCAGGCCTGACCCTGCTTAGCTTCTGAGATCAGATGAGATCAGGCGTGTTCAGGGTGGTATGGCCATAGAATAACTTAATATTCTCTATAGAGGAATACTCAGTGTGTACCTGATAATACTTGGACATAAACATGCAAAATATAATAATTACAGGAAACCCAAATGCATGATTTTAGCCTTGTTATGAGAATTTTCAAATGTGTAAGAGAATCAGATCCTAGTGAACTTCAACAGTAATGTTATTCTTTAAGAAAAACTTGGCATGTTGCTTGAAATTGTTCTCATACTAGTGTTGCTAAGAGGCAGGTTTCAGAAACTTTGTTTGTTTTGTTTTTCGAGGTAGGGTTTCACTCTAGCTCAGGCTGATCTGGAATTCACTGTGTAGTCTCAGGGTGGCCTCGAACTCATGGTGATCCTCCTATCTCTGCCTCCCGATTGCTGGGATTAAAGGTGTGTGCCACCACTCCTGGTTCAGAAACATATTTTAAAGTCCTTGTCCTCAGTCTGTACTGATTAAAAGCCTCCTTTTTGCAAATATTTCTGGGCTTAAACTCTCCACGAGTTCCATCCCACCTACCTGATTTATTATATACCTGTCCATGTAGTGGCTAACATGGTGTCAGGGCCAGGAATGCATGTTTCCCTGCTATAAGCCTAAGACTTTCCTTTGAAGATATATGAGATACAGTAAAAGTTGTGAAATGTCCATTTAAAAGCTTATAAAATCCTTATAGAACTGGACTTTTAAAATACTAGCATGCCACCTTCATGAACTATAAAATAGTGATAAAAGATCAATGAAGTCAAAGGCGATGCATGCCAGCCATGCATCTTTTACCCATCTCTAGAAATTATCTAGCTGTCCCCTACTAGGGTGGCTTTAGTTAGATTCATGCTCTGTTCATGTGGATCACTCTCCATAGACTTTTTCTTTTCAGTATTGCTGAACAGCATGTGTTTTTTTGAATGAATTCAAATGATTTTGTTGGATACTGCAAGAAAAAAATATGCAGTACCTTTTAGAATTGGACTTTCATGCATGTAGTCAATAGATTTTGGATATTCCTGGCTCTAAAGTGTATTTTCATGGGCTTGAAAATGGAACTTTCTCCCCTAATGGCCATATGACTCAAGTTATATGTACGCTACATATCATAAGTTGGATTCATGTTTTGTGACATGGTTTTACTGTAACTTCGTTTTTTACATAAAATTCTAATTCACGTACATGAAATACCCATTCCACAAACTTACCTGTCTTCTAAATCTTTGCATTGTAGTGTTTGATCAATTAGACCTTGTCACATATGAAGAAGTAGTTAAACTGCCAGCATTCAAAAGGAAAACACTAGTTTTATTAGGTAAGTTTACTAAAAGTGCCTCACTTAAATTCTTGTCTTTAAAACATCTTGTGAATGTTAACAATTTTTGATTTTTCCATTCTTTTCAAAAATGGCACAGGTGCACATGGTGTTGGGAGAAGACATATAAAAAACACCCTTATCACAAAGCACCCGGACCGGTTTGCATACCCTATTCCACGTAAGCAATGCATCAATCCCTTTAAATTCTATTTTTCTATTACTTTCTTAGCATGACATATTTTTCTCTGATTATACAACTGTTCACTATAAGAACTTTCTATGAAATCCAAAACAAGAATAAGGAAGAAAATTAGGAAATTCCAACCCCTAATTAGATATATTTTCCAATTTAAAAGTGCCATAGGGGCTAGAGAGATGACTTAGTGGTTAAGGCTTTTGCCTACAAAGGCAAAGAATGGTGGTCTGATTCTCTAGGACCCATGTAAGCCAGATGCACAAGGAGGCACACGTATCTGGAGTTCATTTGCAGTGGCTGGAAGCCCTGGCACGCCCATTCCCTCCCTCTCTCTCTGTCTCTTTCTATAAAATATATTTTTTAAAGTGCCATAAATATGTGCTGTATACCCGTCTAGGTTTCTCTAAATACTACATATACAAACTGAACATTTATTATGCTTTAGAGGATATTAGTCTCATCCACTTTATTTCTAACCTAATTTTCCAAAACATTACTTAAATTCTTCAGAAAAATGTTTTAATAGTCATATAATTTTTCTGATAAGCCATATTTTCCTTAGTATCTAAATAATCAACTGTATATCACTTTTAAACTCCAGTCAGTTATTTACTGTAAGAAATTTCAAATCTGTAACATTTTAAATTTCTCTTACCTTCGTTTCATATTCTTAACCTCTTACCTTCTTTCATTTCCTCAACTGTGAAACAGTGATCTCAGGGGTTGTACAAAGGACTCAGGAGCCTTTTTATAAAGCATTTAGCAGGTAGTGAATAAGTGGTAGCTACCTGACCACCATCGTTTTTTTATTATCATTATTATTATCACCATTGTCTTCAAGCTGCACATTTCTATCCTACAAGCTATTTGGAAGTTAGAACTTTGTCTCAGATAGACAATGCTAAAGAGAAACGGTGGTTAAGAGCAAGGCATAGTGGTGTGTACCTGTAATTACAACACTCAGGCTGAGGAAGGAGGATCCCTATGGTTTCAGACTATCCTAAGTGAGTTAGTGGCCAACCAGAGTTCCATAGCAAGACTGTCTCAAAACAAGGAAAGGGGAAGGGAGGAATGAGAGAAATGATGGAGGGAGAGAGGGAAGAAGAAGAAAGAAAAGAGCAACTAGAGAACATGTCACAATTGGCTTCTTCCTGCAAGACCCTCAGAAGCTTTCCTGAAGTGAAGTCAGTGCCTTTTCCTGTTTTTTTGTTAAGTAGCATTATTATGTGAACACATCATGCTTTGGTACCATAATTTCTCTCCTTCCCGCCCCCATTCCACCGAGGGCCCTCCTCAGTGGAATTGCTGGTATTCACCATGGGGTTGTGGGTTATGAGTTGTGAGAGCAGCAGTCATTCGTTACAGGATGAATGCCTCTTGATATTCCCTCCTATGCTGTGTAATCTTAACACTCTCTCCACTCCCTCAGCCACAAAATTCACTGAGCTGTGGTAGTTATGTTTTAAGTCTACTTTACTGTTGAGTTCTCAGCATAAAACTTAACTTTGATGACATCAATCATGTCTAATCTCTGAAATATTAGACCACAGTTATAGCATATAGTACCTACTGGACAATACATTATCAACATGTTATGTAATATTTTTCAGCTTTTGGTATAAGTATCTGGAGAAAGGTTTCCTCCTTAATATGGCTTAGACCCATGTATGTAGGAAAGGATAACATAAATTCATTCTTGTTCATGGAAGGAAGGAAGCAATGCAGAAGGGAGGAAACTGAAAGACAAGGAGGAACAAAAGCAAGGATAGAAAGGGAGGGAAGAAAGAAAGAGACTGAAGAAGAGAAAATAAACCTCAATTGTCAGACTTTTCACCAATGTGACAAACACATAAAGGAACAACTTAAAAGAAGGAAAGTGTTCTGTTGGCCACTGTGTCAGAAGTATCACTCCGTGGGTGGCTTGTGCCATTGCTGTGGGCCTGTGCTGAGGTAGATCATCAGGGTGGCAAGAGTAGGTAGCAGAGCCAGGTGGCTTACCTCATAGCATCCAGGAACCAGAGAGACCTTATAGGGACCAGGACAAGATACAGCACCTAAGAACTTACACTCAGTGACCTAATACTTCCTTCAACTAGGCCATACCTCCAAACATTGTCATCATCCCTAATAATGCCATCAAGTTATGAATCCGTGGACTGGGGAGAAAGTTTAGTCAGTAAAGTACTTGTCCCACAAGCATGAAGACCTGAATATGATCCCCTGTGCCCACATATAAAAAATGCCAGGTGTGATATCGTGTACCTGTCATCTCAGAGCTGGAGAGGTGGAGACAAAAATCCCTGGATCTCACTGGACAGCCAGTCTAACATAATTTGTGAGTTGTATGTAGTCTGGTAAAAGACCCTGTCACAAAGGAAGTGGAAAGCATTCCTGAGGATGACACCTGAGGTTATCCTCTGGCCCCATGCTCTCTCACACACACACACAAACAAGAAATTATGAATCTATGAGTGGATGAAAACATTGATTAGGTCAGAACCCTCTTGATCAAGTCTCTCAGTGATTGCATCCACTAGTTAGGGACCAAGCCTTCAGTACATGAGCTTTTAGAGGGACATTTTATATCTAAACTATAACATCAATGTCCCTGGGCTTTTCTGGAAAAGTCATTTAAAAAGTATATTTTGCATATTGGAATACATGTTAGTAAACACTTAAGTCAAGGTTTGAAAACCCCTTTCTGAAGAGTACCAGGTAGTAAACATTTGTGGCTTTGAAGGCCACAGTCTCTAAGACAACTACTCATTTCTCCCATTGTAGCATGAAAACAGCCCTAGGAAAGTGCCAACAAATGTGTATGACTGTGTGCTAATAAGACTAAAGCAAAGCCAGGCATGGTGATTCACACTTGTAATCCCAGCACGTGGGATGCTGAGGGAAAAGGATTGATTCAAATCTGAGACCAGACTCGGCTACATAGCAACACCCTGTCTCAAAAACAAAAATAAACTTGAAGAGCTATATTTTACTAATGAGCCAGTTTGCCCCCTCCTCACATCTGAGTTTGGGTCATCAATAATAGTCATTGCTACACCTTACTAAATCATTGTGTTTTCAATATAGTGTGCCTTTTACTATAGTCTAACATTCTCCAGTACAGTAGCCATTGCCACATAATGGCTTTTCAACCTTACAATGTAGGTAGTGAGACTAAGAACTTGTTTCATAATTGTATCTCATAATTCACTTAAATTTAAATAACCACATATGTTTTATTCTTGTATTCTTCCTTCTATACAAGACCTAAGTATATAAAGTCATAGAATGAGTAAGTTGTGTTAATCTTATGTCATATCATATCTTCCTCTTGGAGTGGCCATGAAAGGATGAAATACATCTCAAAACACAACTATTTAAACTGCTATTGTCTGATATGCAGAGATAAATATGGATCCTAGAGTTTGGCTCTACAAAGTTTCTGGGGGTACGAACAGGAGATGTGAGGTACACATTAATGAATCTATAGCACTTTTTGAGATAGGTGTCATTTAGCCCAGGCTAGCTTTGAACTTGTAACCTCCTGCTTCCATCTCCCAAGTGCTGGAATTACACGTGTGTACCACTACACTAGCTTAGTATACAGCTTTTATGAAGCAATTAAGGGGCTGGAGATGCATGCAGCTCAATGGTAGAGTGTATGCACAATGCTGTTGGTTCAATCTCCAGAACTGCAAATAATAATAATTAATAATTAATGCATAATAAGCAATTGAATATGAATAAGTCCATTGGAAGCACAGCTCAGCAACCCAGCCTTTTAAAGTTCTCATAATGTGCAACTTTGCAGATACAACCAGACCTCCAAAGAAAGATGAAGAAAATGGAAAGAATTATTACTTTGTATCTCATGACCAAATGATGCAAGACATCTCAAATAATGAGTACTTGGAGTATGGCAGCCATGAGGATGCAATGTATGGGACAAAACTGGAGACCATTCGGAAGATCCACGAGCAGGGGCTGATTGCGATACTGGACGTGGAGCCTCAGGTAATGCCCAGCCACTCTGTACCTGCTCCTTCCTGTCTGCATGCCAACAAGCTCAGAATCTGTATCCAAAATGCCATCAAAAAATCATGGGTCACACACAAATTTCATAAGCCACAAGAAAATATCAATAATGAAGACTGTGTAAATCAGTCTAGAATGCAAACTGACCATTTGCTGGACTCATCACCCACAGCAGATGTTTAAGAAGCAAGCTTCTCCTTATGTGTCCTATCATACTCAGAAGTTCAGTGGAATACCTGATTGAGTATGGGCCTGCCAGAAATCCTCCACCTCTCTGACCTCAGGAAGAGGCTCTGGCACTTGTTATCATAACAGCCACCTTGGCTGTCTTGGTATAGCTCACATAGGATAATCAGAATTTCTGCCACCATCTGAGGTCTGGTATTGAACATAGCCCTAGCTTTTAAAAGCAAATGTGTGTGAGCCCCAATATCAGAAATAGCAGCGATGGAGAGCCAGCCTCTGCTATCTCCCCACCCGACGCTAACACCTGACCCTAAGCTAAAAGTAGGAGAGAGATGAAAAATTTGCATAGGACTCAAAGAGGTACCAGATGCAAAGATGATTAAATGATTTGTTAGCAAGTCTTATGAAAGAAGTAGGAATGTTGAAACTTGAGAAATAAAAAACTGAAATCTTGACACAGGGGCTTGCATCATAGTAATTCAGTGGTAGGGCATGGACCTAGCATGCACAGGCAAAAGAAAAAATGTTGAATGCTGACAGGCTATTTTTTTTTTCATGCCCTAGCACAAACCAAGCAAAAGTGGGGCTTAAATTACAGAGGAAAGGATTTGGGAACTATAGACATCAAGGGAAGTTACCTGAGAGACTTTGTGACTCCTAGATCTTCCAATTTATCACTTAGAATCAGTGTCCCACCTACTGAGACAGTAGAGCAACGCCCCTTGTTGAGCAGGCTCTGCTTCATCAGGAGGCTTATGTGCCTGCCCCAGGCAGAGAAATTCCCTGTTGAAGGGTCTTTACCTGGGAGTTGATTCCCTAGCCATTCCCAAATCTAGAACAGAGCCTGTACAGCCAGGATCTGTATCACCTGGGACCTGACGACTCCGTTTCTGGGCTCTAGATTCTAACTTGTGGCCAGTGGGTTCATGGTCGTTTTCATTTTATAGCACCTGGTGGAGTTCTTGAACTTGGAAACCACCATAGGATCTGGTTAAGGGCTAGGGAGGAGAGCAACAATAAGGTAAACACAATAGCTTACTTGACTTATCAACTAACGTGGACCTATATAGATCTAAATATGATGATGTATGACACAGATTGATCTTTGTTTAACTACTAATCCCTCCTTACTAGGGATTGGAAAAATCTTCTGGCCAGGGGTGGCTAGAGGCAAAGTCTCAATCCTGGTCCTGGTCTTCGACATCCTCTCCTTGGGTTCCACACTGGTCTTCACCTGAACGTCGTTTTCTGCTGGTAGTAATGTCTCTAGCAGTATGCTGGCTGCAGGGCTCCTCAGATCCCTCTGCATTACCTCAGGCCACTTCCAAGGGCTTTCTGCCTTCCCTGCTGCTGCCGCCGCTGCCACCGCCACCGCCGTCACCGCTGCTGCCGCTGCTGCTCCAATCATAGCACCCAGCTCTCCTTGTCCCCTCGCCCTTGCACAGCCATGCACTGCTCTGCACTGCTGAGCGGGAGACCCATCTCTCAGCCTTATCAGGACATCTACAGCAGATCCTTTCCCCATCGCACTTGGCCTCCAGCACCTCCTCTCCCCAGCCGGGCACACTGGCCCCTGCTACCCTGACTGCTGGATGAGCTCACCTGCACTCTTCTCCTGCTTTCTGTGGCCCTACTTCTCATAGCTGTTATCTCTCAGATCCACTAGGCCCCGAGGGCAGGTCCTAAGCATCCTGGTCTCTGCCTGAGCCTCAGTGGGCCAGTGGCCCTGGGGACAGGGATAGCCCAAGGCCTGCTCCTCTGGTTGGACTGGTTGACCACTCTGGTCCCAGGTTCTTCTGCTCAGTCTAAACTCCTGGATGGCTGCTGCATATGGCAGTACAGCTGGAATTGCTATGGAGTTCTCACCAACAGGGCTCTCCTTGGCCTCCCTGCCCTCAGCTCCCTCTTTTGGGGTTGGGAACTGCCCTGGTCCTGCTTTCAGGATACCTGTGGCCATGAATGACTTACTTCTAGGCAGAGCCCTGCTCTTAGAATATTTTTCTCAGTGCCCCTTTCCTGCGCAAGCTGGTTAGATTGGTTAGAGACCTCTGCTGTATTTCACCAACAGTTCAATGCCAAATATTGTGCCAGGAGCTAAATATAAACTAAAGAAGACAAGCTGGTGAGGATGAAATTCCTTCCTACATGTACATCAGAAAGTGCCCATAGCAGAGAAGGTGCCTTGTGGCATTGTTTTTTTAATCCTCTCATAGCTACTCCTGCGACAGTTGAGCCCATTTCCTTCATATGTAGCCCATTGAGTGACCACCCAACACTCATATTTAAATCATTTAGTGCATGTCAAATGCTTCATCCGATCAGGATATTTCAGACAATTAAGACCAAATTAAGCACTAATGCTAGATAAGATGGTGTAGCCCAACTTTAAACCAAGAGGGCCGGTGTACCAACATAAACTAGAAAAAAAGTACCCTGTCTTTAAAAAAATAAATTGCATTCTTATATGTTTTATATTTACCAAGCATTTTTACTCCTCACCTAATCCTTGGAACCCTATGAAACAATATCAGCACCCACTCCCGTTGATGAAGAAAACAAAGCTTAATATAATTGTGATCAACTAAGATTTTATAGCCAAGTGAAAGTAAGGGTTAAACTTGAACTATGTTGGGGTTTTATTTTTTTTAATGTAGTAAATCCCAACCTCCTTTCACTGTGGCATCCTAGAGGTAACACTGGGCATAGTTAAGATGTCCCACCTGTACATACTAGTACAATTTAAACCCTGAATTTTTTAAACATTTGGAAAAATTGATAGGGTAGTAAAACCTAAGAAAAACTAGAGCTTATTTCTCTCATGGAAATAAAGCTGCAGATCAAGAAGTAATGTCCATAAAGCTGAAACTGTAATAGCTCTAGTAGGTAATGAGAAGTCTTTGTAATGGTTGTAGATTTTAACATTATTCTGATTTATCATTTCTAAACAGTAGAAAGTTAACAGTAGACATGATTGTGCACACCTAAAATCCCATTACTCAGGAGGAAATCAGACAAGGAAATCAAAGATTTGAGACCAGCCTGAACTATATAATGAACCAAGTTACAAGCCAGCCTAGATGATAAAGTCAGACCCTGTCTCAAAATGTTAACAATAGCAGGTTATTTTTTTTTTAATTTTACTCTTGCCCAAAGAGGGAAAGATTATCTTCTAGAAGTACCTATTTGCCTTATTAGGAATCTAGACTTCAAAACAAGAGCCAGGGGCTAGGAGTATAGCTGCCTGTGTAGCATGCAAGAGAGCCAGGGTTCCATCAGTACCAAAGCTAAAGCATAAAGCAGGAGTCAGAGGCCATCTTGTTAAACTGTTTACCTCAGTGGGATCACTATGCTCTTCTTTGAGTCCTTGGATGTATATGTAAGAATGACTCAGCTTCTTGTCCTGTGTACACTGTCACTTTACCAACTAGATTAGTCTTCTGGATATCTGCATCTCTAGATCCTCCAGTCAGAGGAATTCTTAAGTACTTGGAGATGGTAACCTGAGATTAATTCCTGGCTATATATAGATGAGCTTTAAAAATCAGCTTATTTAGGAAAACTAAATAATTACCTGTTCAGTTAATAATACTTTTTGAATCTAGTGTTAATCTACTGACTATTTCAGACTTGTGCATTTTCAGTAATCTTTTTGGAGTATGCATGCATCCATAGTTATTCTCATTCTCTTGCTCTCTCTCTCCCCCCCTCCTCACTCCCTCTCCCTCTCTCCCCCATCCTATTCTGCTTGGTGTACAGAAAGAGATTTGCCTATGGGTATTAACAAATTTGTCTCACCTTAAGTCAGAGAGGGAGAAGGCTTAAAGTCTATCTTTAATTCAGCTATTAACCACCTGAAAGAAAGGGAGTTCTTGTGAGCAGTTCTATTTCCTGGCCCTGAAGTGACTCTGAACCTAAGCCAAACTGAGCCTATACACAAAATGGTACCTACTTGAGAGACCCATAAGTAGAGCAGAGTATGAGGACAGAAATCATTGGGAATGAGTGAAGAAATATATGGTACCTCTGCTGAAACTGAGACCTACTATCAAGAAAACCTATTAGGATTAGAGGCCATATAAAGGACATGGAAGGAAATATGTTGATCACAGGAACTACTGTAGTTATTGTGATAAATGTTGAATTTGGCTGTGAACTTCCTGGCAACTAGGGCCCAAAAGAGGAGAGAGGGGGCAAGGACTAGAATTGATTCTCATACACAAGAAGATGTGGCAATGTAATGACCATGGCCTTCATTGACAGTTTCATGCAATTAAATGTGTAGTGACCCTCCAGTGTTTATGGATATATACTTAGGGCACATGAACAGTGAACACACGAGCAGTCTACAGTTTGCTAAACTTGTGTTTTCCAAGGAGTGTGTTTGCATATTTAGTAACATGACATCAGCTTAGAACTGAAAGCACTCAAAGGACTAAGTTTTCCCAGTTGGAGTTTCATTGTCTGGCAGCTGTGGGTTCTGTTAAGCTTGTAGGCCATGTGTACTTTCATCTGACACTCAGAAAAATGGTACAGGGAGTTGGATGCACCCCATGCAGAGTGAGTGAGTACACACCTGCTTACACATGCAGGCACACATCAGGGTGGTAGGAATGATTAGAAAGCCTTATGTCCCACCCAACACTGCATTCCCATGATGTCTGAGCACAGAAGGAAGGTCCAAGAATCATGGTAAAAATTGGGCATTTCTAAGTGAATATCCTGGTTTGACTCAGTTGAGTTGTATATGGATTTTTATGATATCTAATCTTTGCTAAAGTCTTCAATCACAAAGATTGTGAAGAAATGAGCAGTTACCACTTTCAAACATGAGCATGTGCAAGCTTGGAGAGCATTCTTAACAGGAGACACTGAACCTGTGATAAGACCAATAAAAAACTTTGGGTAGATAAGACAGTGGGCCAGATCCCCCTAACCCACAAGAAAATACTGTGTGACCAAAATCCAGAAATAGAAACCTAATGTGTGGCTTATATTCAAAAAGTAAGTGAGAACCTTTAATTTCAAATCTGTTGCTTTCATGCCTGTGTACTCAAAGATACCAAGGGAGCAGCAGGCTCTCTAGTTGGACCTGCTTCAGAAGACCAGATAAATGCTGTGCATATTAAATTTACTGTTTTCCTCTTTCCTTGATTAGGAAGACCCAGCAATTCTTTGGTCTCTGGCCTCCCCTCACCCCCATAGGCCTGGGATTCTAGATGTGCATGGCCATGCTAGCTGTTTACATGGGTGCTTGGAAATTGAACTTAATCAGTCTCAGGGCTTCATACTTGCATATCAAGCACTCTTAACTGCTGAGCCATCTCCCCAGTCCCCCTTTGAGTATGAGATACATCTGAACAAGATGCAGTCCTTGTCCTCCAAATCCTTCAACGTAATAGATACTGCCAGAGCACACACCAGGGACTCAAGACTCAAAAAAAAAAAAAAAAAAAGCAGAGAAATTGCCAGGAGTCTTGGTGCATATTTGTATTATCAACACTTGGGAGGTAGGAGGATCAGGAGTTCAAAGTTATCCATGGCTACATAATGAGTTCAAGGCCAACCTAAGTTAGATGAGACCTTGTCTCAAAAGAATAAATATATAAACTTCCCAGAGAAACCAAGATCAAGACTGATTTATGAAGGATGATTAAGATAGCAGAAAGGATTGTGGCAAAGGAGAAAGAAGGATGGATGGAAGATCCAGATAAAAGAACTAGCAAAGCAAAACACCTCTGTATAGCTGAATGGTTCAATAAGGCCAGTTCCCAGAGGGGATGAGGCTGAGGGAGACTCAAAAAATTAAACTAGGCCTAGTTTGTGAAGGAGGGGCCAGACCTTAATGCTAATGAGCATGCATTTTATCTTGAAGTGAGAGGGGACTGTAAAAGGGTTCTGAGTAGGAGAAGGATGGAATTTGCATTTGAGAAAGATCATTCCAGTAGGGAGTTGGTGTATGAATTGCAAGCAACAAAGAAAGATAAATAGATGCAGTCATAGGAATAGGGAAAAGCAAATGTAAAAGCAATTTAGAAAAACAAAATATTTTACAAAATAGACATGTTAAATTCTTGTGTAAAAAACTCTGTATAGTGACTCACACCTGTAATCCCAGCCTGAGACAGGATGATCACGAGTTTGAGAGCAGCCTGTAAAATTAGAAAGAAAAATAAACCAAGTAAAGAGTAGCAAAATATTTACCCTTGGTGCCTACAAATTATTTACATGTCAGTCACATGTGGACTGGGTACCTGAATGTGGTAGGTTTTATCCTGGGATGCGTGCTTATAATCTCCAATAGTGCCATGTCATCTCAGGGGAGGAGCTCCTTCACAACAAGCTCCTGGAGCATTGCATCGCAACCTTGCCATATATCTATGCAAAGTAGTCACTGGAACAGATACAGATTTGTCATGCCTTGGAAGGTACTGAACAGGGCCTCAGAGGTCCTTCTCCCTTGTGTGCCATGTTCTCTCATACGCCAAGACATTATCGTCAGCCACATAGTATCTTTTGGGGCAGGACTAAGATTAAAAAGCACTAGTCTTTATGACACCTGTCTTGGGCAAGTGCCCACTTCCCTGTTAACCCCACATGGGTCCTTTTATCAGAAGGCGTGTGTAAATATGAGAACATCCTGTACTGACAGTAGACAGGATTTGCTCTCCTTGGTTAAAATTTTGCAGTTTTAAATGTGACAAAGTGGGCAGTGGAAACTAGCTTATAGGTCCAAGTCTAACCCAAACTGTATTTCCCATCATTTAAAATTTAGGCATGAACTAATAACTAGGTTTAAATGACCATTAACCAGCATAGTGTTAAATTTCTTATAAAGAAACATCCAATTGATTCATGAGATTCTTAACAAAAATGTCCAGCTTGTCAAATTTTATTTTCTGAGAACTATTGTGCATCCTTTAGAAGAAAAATATATGTTACTTATAAAACTGATACACTTTATAATACCTTGCCAAAAGTTTGAACCAAGGCCTTAATGTTTTCAATTGTATAGTACTTTATTAACTCATTTGCAATTTCTCTGAGTTATTTCTTCTTCTAAGTCTTGGTTTTTCCACACAGGCACTGAAAGTCCTGAGAACTGCTGAGTTCGCTCCTTTTGTTGTCTTCATTGCTGCACCAACTATCACTCCAGGTTTAAGTGAGGTGAGAATAAACTCATATTTTTTCAAGAAACCACATCTTATGGTAAGGATCCACATGTGTGGTGGACTCAAAAACAAAGCCCTGCTTTGTCTTTATGCTAGGCAGTCTGATTTCCAGACTGTGAGGTCTACTATTTGGTATTTGGAATTCAACAACATTAGTATGGTTCTTCTGAAATCAAAACCACTTAGATTTCAGCCTTCATCCCCACAGTCAGAAAGAAGCATATCAGTCCATATTTGTAGCAGAAGGCCTGCTTTGGTGAAACAGGATGGACATTAGACAAGATATTTTCAGTCAAACAGCTTTAAGCCTTATTAATACATCTCTTGGAAAGTACAAGTGGAAGTCCCCTTAGTTCCCAAGATATTCCAGGCAGCCTCTAAGGCAAAGAGGAACCAAGAACTGCTTGGCATGTAGAGAGATATAAGGAATATATGAGGAATCCTTGACTTTGGCCAGACTGCTTAGATTCTCCTTGCTCTACAGGCTGCTCTACCAAACCTACAAATGAGCTCTATTGGGCTAGGGACTTGGTTTCATACATGGCCTAGGCTCCATCCCCAGCATGGCAAAAGGAGGAAGCTCTCTGTGTACTCAAGTGAGAACATCTGCAGAGAACTGGCACCAATGAGAGTTGCCTGCACCAGACCTTACCACTCAGAGCCCACTTGGAGAGACTCTCACTGGGCAGCTCAGTAGTGCATATCTGGCCAATGTAAGAACACTGACTGTCTCCTTAGCTAGAAGGAGAAACCTTGTACAATGTTACCCTGAAGACCATTACTTTTGTAGGATGTAGAAACTATTACCAGGACTCATAGCTATGTTCAGTGGACACTGACTGAACTACACTTAGAGTAGAGTTCATTCAAGGCTTTGAATTTATCACTGTGTGTACCTTTAAGGACAGTTAAATATTTAAATTGACCTTTATTACTCATTACTCATTTCCAGCCTTTATTTGTTGTCATTCCATTTGTAAAACATGTGCTCCTTTGTAAAATTCTACTTTTCCCGTCTTATTTAATCCACAAGCATGTTTGATACTCCACACTATAGTTAGTGTTGATCCTTTGGTTACCACGTATTTTTCTTGAATTATCATCTTTGCTTGTTTTTGTTTCTGTTTTGCCTGTTGTCCTGCCCTTTTACTAATTTTCCATAGCTGCCAAAATGGTGCAGGAAATTGCCTGTAAGTACCAGCTAGGAGATGATGAACTACAGCCTGTGTCTTTTAATAGATGTAGAATGTAGACATTTTGTTCCCACAAGTCCTTGCTTTCGCTGTTAGAATAAAGGCATTTTGTTTTCACTGAGTTAAATCCTACTCATGTGGCAACATACAAGCTGTTATAAAAGAAGAAACAGACAAATAGAGCTTCATCTTAAAAGATCTATAGAAAGGCGCTTTATTCATTTTTTATAAAGAGAACTACATCAAAAATTTGATACTTCTAACCATAAATAATATTGAATGTTTTCATCAGCCCAGCCTTCTAAGCAAATCATAAACTGTTAGCAGTTTTTGAAATCCAAGACTGTATATCAAATAAAACCTCTTAGCCTGGAAAGTGCTTCATAGGAACTGTGCCTTCTGGGACTGATAGGAAGAACTCTCAGCTTTGGATGAACACACGTTTGCCAAAAGGGGATTTTACACTGTCTATTATGAAATTGAGCCACAGTGAAAATACTATGCTTTTAAGTACAAGCAAAACATGTGTACTTAGGAAATTGGAAGGAGATTAGCACCTGAGACCTTCTGGACACTGATACATGCCATGTCCTGCTTTGAATTTCCTATGGTTGATGACAAAACTAGTAGGCACAGTTGGGGGGTGGGGAAGACTGAGTTCCTGGATGCTTGCGTGTCTGTCCCTATGCAGGTCTAGATATAATCATGTCCCTTACAATGGCCTTGCCAGAAAGCTGTGCCCCTAGGCCTCCTTAGGGAGAGTCTCTTACAAATAGCAGGAGATTCAGAGAAGAGGAGGGGGAGCCTTAAGCCAGTGCCAGGCACCTAGCACTCTAGGTCCCTAAAAGTACCACATCTTTGATTTAGGTTTATTCCCTCATTTCCTGGTATAACTGCCCAACCTCTTAACTATAGATGTAATACTTTTAAAATCCCATAGTAACCACCATCAATCAACCAAGTGCTTTTATGCCTAGCTTTGGGGACTAACAACTTCAGAACAAACAAGGCAAGTTTATACCCTAGCTGGGGAGAAAGGTATTAATCAAATGGATGGATGGATGGATGGATGGATGGATGGATGGATGGATGGATGGATGGATGGGTAGAAATGATAGACACACACATATACACAGAGAGAAAGGCTATTTGAGGCCAGCCTGGGCTACAAGCATGTACATGTATACATATATGTATGTATTTAGAACTCAGACCAATAGTTCACCTAACTAGTATTTGACAAGTATGGGGTAGGAGGGAACAAACAGTTAACTTGATTCAAAAAGTTCCCTAGTTTCAGGCTGGGGAGATAGTGCAGTGGTTAAAGGTGCTTGCTTGCAAAACTTTCCAGCCCAGGTTCAATTCTCCAGCACCCACTTAAAGCTAGATGCATGCATCTGTAATCCAAAATTGCCTATGACAATGGGAGGCCAAGCCAGGAGAATCCTGAAACTTGCAGGCCTGCTGGGCCAACTAGTCTGATGTTTGGTTGCAATCTAGCAGTTCACTTGCAGCAGGAAGATACCCTGTCAAGAAGATAGAGTACAGCCACCTAGAAGTTGTCCTCTGACCTCCACAGGCACACCATGGCATGTGCACCTATACACACAAAAATAAATATCTTTAAAACTTCCCTAGTTGAAAATTTAAATTTGGCTCTTAAGAGTTCAATATGACAAATTTGACCTGTGAAGACATAAGCAGACTTCTTTGCGGTGGCCCTTAAGAAATCCAAGCCAGGTGTGGAGAGGCTGAGGCAGAAGGATCCTGAATTCCAAAGCAGCCTGGACTACATAGTGAGATCCTGTCTTGAAAAAGAAAAGCAATATTTGCAGGACAAATTTGGGATCCCAAATTCCCTCTCGAGCCTGTTACTGGCTCAGCCTGAGGAGTTGTGACAGTCCTAGGCCAGCTGTGTTTAGGAACCCTCCTCTGCTGCCCCCAGCCTATGTGGAGCTCAGCAGCTTCTCTTCCTTCACACTTGCTTCAGAAGAGATACAGGCATATAGAACCAATGACACTTTCTGACCACTTCCACTGCACATCAACTGGGGGGATTTCCCAGATGCCAGTTTTTTTCATATTTGGAAAATGGCCTTATTCCCGCCATTATTTATAGCATCCCAAAATCTTTTGCCTCTGGTATCTACTGTTGTCCAATGAAGGCCATTATATGTCATTGAATGCCTGGACTATGTGAAGCCATTTAGCAGAAATGGCAAAAAATACAACCTAATGAGTTGCCCTTTGGGCAGGGCCCTATTAATGCAAACACAATTGGACCTCAAGGCCTGAGATAGCTTAGAGGAATGAAGGAAGAACCTATAGCCACTGGAAACCCATACCTTGCATGGCCTTATCCCAAGTAATTCTGTGGACAGGCCCAGCTAGGCTTGGATAGGGGGCCATGTGTTTGCTGGAGTGTCTGTTTTGTGTGTTTGTACTGGAGGCCCCTGTTGCATGCTGAGCAATCAGCTTAGAGCAAGAGGTCTGCACCCCACAGGACAGGGACCATTGTCTCTGTTACAGAAACACCTTGGCCTAGTGCCTCACATGCAGCACGTCAAAGTTTGCCCTTGACCATTTCTGACACTGGGACAAGCCAAAATGTGGAAAGAGAAAGACTGCAACTGACTTCTCTCTTCTGTTTGCTTTTCCCTTCTCTACCCACCCCACATCCACACTGTCCCATGCAGGATGAATCCCTCCAACGCCTGCAGAAGGAGTCCGATGTGTTACAGAGAACATATGCACACTACTTCGATCTCACAATTATCAACAATGAAATTGATGAGACAATCAGACACCTGGAGGAAGCTGTTGAGCTCGTGTGCACAGCCCCACAGTGGGTCCCAGTCTCCTGGGTCTATTAGGGCTCTCCCAAGATATCTGAGCATAACTGGGAGCCGCCTCCTACGTGGAAAAGCCTCTTTGTTATCGGCCTTGTGTCAGCAGGTCGTGGTCCCTAGAGACTACCTAGTTGTAGTGTGACCTACATTTATAATTATTGTCATGTCCGAATAGATAGGAGGAGAAAAACAATTACACACTAATTTAAAGAGACAGTATCTTTTTTAATCAGTTCTCCTAAACTTTAATAAAATGTATCTTTAAATGTATGTATTATTCAATCCTTTGGAATGTTATATTTTTGGAAATCATAGCTTTTTATTTCCAAGGCCCCTAAAAACTGCACAAAATAGATGCTGCTTTCTATAATCTATTTTAATAATAATAAACAATGATTCTGTTACCTTGACTGGGGGTGAAACACTACATTCTTTTTAGAGTCTGATTTTATGGATTGGAATATCTTTCTTTCCTTTATTTATTTGAAATAATTAGTCTAGTGATTACAAAACAGTCATAAATTTTTAAAGGCCTTTTTTCTCTCTTTTTTTTAGAATAGTATTTTTTTTAAGTCCTTTATGTAACATCCAGATAATGTGATACTGTCTCTTTGAAGCACCCTGTAAACCTTTTAGAGATTTGAAGTTGGGTCTTGACTCTTAATGCATGTGGACAGTCGCGAGCGTTTATGCTGTCGGTGTGTCTGTGTTGGACAAAAAAAAAAAAAATCTGTAATCTACAGCAAAATACATTCCGTTCACGGGGCACACCCAGGGGAATAAGAATAAATTGCTATTATGACTAAGTTGTAAACCTATGCACATCCCTTGCATTTTGGGCAAATTTATAAAAAAAAGAAACTGATTTTTATTAATAATAATCATGTAGTGAAATGTGTTTGTAATTTTGTCTCAATTTAATTTGTTGTAAGGTGGGAGGGGGTATTGCTGGTTTCACCATTTCAGATCTGTGTTGTCTAAGAGTATTAACGTTTTAATTAAGCAAAGAAATGCGGATTTTTAATCTGTATGTAATTGTTTTAAAGCACCCATTTAAAAAGAAAATACTGTGCAATGAACAAATATGGTTTAGGCATTTGCTATAAACTGAATTAGTCCAAAAGCATAATCTATAACAGCCCTGTAAATTCCTTTAAAATGATAACTAACAGGACAGTCTGACCAATTTTTTAAAATATACTTTCTTTTATGTGTTCAATAATTAAATGCCTTTGGGTCCTTCATTTCATTACAGATTTGTTCAGATTTCCAAACCAATAGATAATCTTTTCAATTTTGTAATTCATTAGATGCCCATTGACCCATCAAAGGCCCAGGAGTGAATATCAGTTAGCAGGTCAACAAAGCAGCCTGCCAGGACATAGTTGGACCACATCTCACTCACAGGACCACCTGTGGTCTCCTTCCTCTTGCTGTATCCCTTGGCACAGGGGAATCACCTGTCCTTGTTGCTTCGGGAACATTCACCATCTCATCCCTCTGTCATGCAGTTACAGAATCATCACAGGAGGTTCAGGATGGGGTTCCTAGGCTCTTTGCCATAGGTCAATAGTGGTTTTTCCTTAGCATGTGAGAGTATGAAGCCCTTAAATGACCCTGTGATCCTTGGAAACACACCATTGCTTTTGTTTCATGCAGGTTAGATGGCCTCCATCACTTTGTGCCTTGGCAGGATGTGCAGTGTATGTTCTGAATTGAACAGCTCCTCTTAAGGGACTGAGCCAAGAAGGCATTTTTTATACCCTTCCATTCTCAACACCCCCACCATCCCAAACTATTATCACATGATACCAGTTGGTTTTTGTTTTCATACACTTCTTTGTCAATCACCAGATGAGTTTGCAACATATTAACAAGGTGTTGTGTGAATGACTGGTGTTCTGGTCCCACATCGCCACATCAGAGACAAGCTCAACAATGAGTTCGTGCTAGGTTGGCGGGGGGGGCGGAGGAAAGGGCTCCAGGAGTTGCTTAGGGCTGATCTTGATGTAACTGATGCCCAGGCCAAATATCATTCCTGTGGTGGCACTGACCACAAGCTGGACTTCTTCTCCGTGTAACAGTGCCTGCTCTACCTCTTTTCCAGTGAAGCACAAAGAAGTCTATTACTAACACATAGGAAACAAACTGCCCCCCATAAATGCCCTTATGATACCAGTTGCCCTTTTGCAACCAAATTTCCTGTGATGCTATGTGTTCCTAAAGGTGGAGTAAGCAGAGGAGGGAAGTGAGGCCTGCTTAAATGCCTATGACCAGAAACTTTGGGAGAAATATTATGACACTGGACACTTGTCCTCTTCCTGGCTTTCTGGGAGTTCAGAGAAGCACACAGACAGGCATCCTTCCTACCACTGTGTGAGTGGTGAAATCCCTGCACCTAGAATGCAGCAACTTCTCTGACAGGCCATCTGTTCCTTCCACTAATGCACATCTTCTCTAAAGCAATGTCTTTACAACCTAGCAAAAATACATTTCCGAAGTCAGAGCAATTTCAGTACACTGCTGCTACAGTGTAGTCGTCCACTAAGCAATCAAAGGAAATTGCTAAAAAGCTTCTTTACTGCCTCCATTCCATCAGCAGAACCATTTCCCCCTTTTCAAAGACCAGAGCAAATGATTACATTACTAAATCAGTGGTCAATTGAATCACTGGAAAGGCATATTGAGGGTTCTCGTCCCACTTCAGCTCCACTTCCCACAGCAGGAAAAGGGAGTATTTAGATGTGTTGAGTTCTAAAAGACAAAATGTCCTGATTTTCCAATCACAAAGCAGTAATTTGCACATGTAAGCACATTCCTATTTTAAAGGTTAAAAAAAGGAAAATGTCACTCAATTTGTCTGAAAATTTCTCAGTGTAAGGATAACATTATTGCTTTTTAAAATGCAACTAAATGCATCTCCTGTCAGATGAGATGCTTTTAAATACCTGCTAGGAAAAGGAAAGACACAGTTGACCTAGTTCTTGCTATTCACATTCAGAAGATGTTGTTCCAGCCCATCCAGTGGGTGGTATAATATTTAAGCTGTTCAAAGTTCCCACTGCATGAAGAAATGCAAGTGTCCCCTTCTCTGTGTCTAATTAGTCCTGCTACAAGAGCCAGCCAGGTTGGTCAAGCCTTCCTTGGAAGCTACTACTGTCTTTTTCTTCTCAAAGGTTCTTTCATTTGTTTTTAAATACTTGTAGGTGTATCTTCATTAAGACTTCAAGTTCATCCTTTGCAAAAGTGCAGTCATTTGAGCCACCTGTCAGGACCAAGGAGATGCCAAGAGTGGTAACTGCCCTTAAGGACAAGTCAGCTCAAAGCATGCTCTGCTCTTGCTACTACTGGCATGTTCTTTTATCTCAGGAGAGTCTCTTAATGCAGGACAAAAATTAAACTTAGCTTGCAACTAGCACTACCAAGAAAACTGCTTGGTTAGTAAGTTTTTAATTAAAAAAAAATGTCTCCTTGGAAAGAGAAGGCACATTCCAATGACCATTCTAAAAGGCAGTTTCAGGTCAGCAGACTGACAGGCATCTCGTGGTTGTTTGTCAGAACTGAACACAGCTTGTAAGGCCTTCCTCTTACCAAAGGCTTAAAATCCTGAGGTACACTGTGGTCCTGAGCACCTCTCTTTTGTTCTGCACCTCTGAGTAATTCTTTTAGAAAGATGCCTTCTCACTCTGGCTTTTAGAAGGGCTACATGCTCTTTTCATCCCTTTTTTCATTTGGGGGTGCTTCCCTTTTCTGGACCCTTTAGAAATAGCATCTTCCATGGAGCTCTAGTGGCGCAGTCGCTTAACGCATGGTACTTACACAGAAATAATGTCTCCCTCTCTGCTGCGGAACCATACTTGTGAGGCTTAATGTGTAATTGGCTGTTCTGTGGGCACCGTACTTTCCATTTGCCTTAAGCTTGGAGATATTGGAGGTCTCACATTGCCCAGGTTCCTGAGTGAGTGTAGTTCATCTATCATACCTATCCAAAATGTGAAGGGAAAGGGGAAGAATGTTCCCCACCACTTTCCAGCCTGCACTTTCCACTGGCTCACAGCAGCAGAGTGTGGATCTCTGGGCAGGCACCCCCCTTTGAGAGGAGGAAAGAATCCTGAGTTCCCACCATCTCACCCGACCCTCCATCAATTTCCTTGAACCTGTGCAAATGGACCAAGCAAAAGATAAAGGAAGGAGATATTTGCAGCCACACAAGACCATATTTTGGCCCCAAGCACAACTCCATCTCTACATATACACACAATCTTGGAGGCCCACTTCCACCCACAGCCAGACCTGTTCTCCCTAGTGTGTGACACAGAGTGGGGCCCGGACCCAGGAGAGGCATGATCTCAGCAGAGTGACTTGTGCTTGGGAATAGAAATAGGCATTCCTCCACAGAGTGGCCTGGCCTATAGTTTTCATTTGGCAGAGACCAAGAATTGGGGGGAGGGGATTGATTTCTGGTCTTATGTCTCCCAGAATGTGCTCTGTGCAGATAGGTGGTGCTGAGACCACAGCATAGTTTCATTGAAGTATAAGCACGTTGCCATTCAGACTCAGTTCTGGGGTGGTTTTGCATAAAGTTTTGCCAACGTGTTCTTCTTTTCTGTATGTATTATTGCCTTTTTATAAAAGGTTTTGAAGTATTGTCTCAGTGATAAAAAGAGAGAGATGTTAATGGTTGTTGTATATCTCACCGTATCCGATTGTAAGTATATGCAGGGTACAGCAGAGCCTTAGCTTGCAAGAGGAGCTGAAGGGGTTGAAAACGTTTGGATTCTTTGTAAATGTCCTGCTTTTCTTTCTCTCTGTGTGTATCTATTTACATGCCTTAGCACACGCCCTCCTATCCTGATCCCTTTGCTGGTGGGCGGCCAGCACAGTACAAGTTGAAACCCTAATCAGTTATCTTGTGTGACAGGGGAAGAAGAGAAACTCCATAGTATTCTTTGTAGAATATACATACCTGTAGGATGATGTGTAATGGGAAACCATAGAATTGGGCTTTTGTCATTTCAAAGTTGGAGAAATGTATGAATAAAATGTATAAAACATGAAAAGGCAGTTGTCTCCTCAGATTCCAAGCCAAACAGCTTGGGGATATCAACAAGAAGGGTAGAGAAAGATGTGCCAGATGGCCCTCACATGGCTAGCCATTGCAGACCTTCCGCCAAAGGGCCAGGGGCAGGGAAGCAGCTCCTGCTCCCTCCAGGAAGATCACATCCAAGGCTCCTGATAGTCCATTGCTGTCACAGACTGCAACTTGCATTTACATGCAGTTTTCAAATAGCTTCTGAGGGTGTTTGTTTGTTTGTTTGGTTGGTTTGTTTTAAAGGTGGGAAACTTCCAAGTTGTGACATCTGCTAGAAGTAGAAGTCTAAACTGATTTTAGTGATATAGACAACAACTCAGAAAATGTAGCCCTTGATTGATGTTTGTATCAAGAGCTGCACAAAGAATCCTGCCCCAGGATTGTTGCTCTGCTAAATATTTTTGATGTTTTGGAATTTTGTGTATGACTGGAATCTGGGACATGGCTCCAGGGGTGCCTCTGCTTATGTACTTTCCATACTCCCAGCCCTGGGTGGACTTTGCCCAAAAAGATGGCTTCAGAGACACTGGTCGATGTTGCACATACCCCACAAAGGGCCCCAGTGCCAGTGCATGTACCTAGCTTACTTCACATTCTTTAAAACATCAATATGTCTATGTGAAATTGGTAGAACATGCATTTCCATGTTTTCCCCTACAGATTATAATACAATAAGTGTCATTCTAGGACCTCTGCAGTATAGACTGATCTGCAAAATGCATGCTATAAGACTGAAGCAGAGTAGAAGTTTGATGGGGATCTTGAGTTCAAGGTCACTGAGAATAGCAACTTTCATGAAAGGACAATCTAGTGCTACAAGCTAGTAGCCAAGGAAAAGAGAAGGGGTGGCCCAGGAGAGAATTTTTCTGGAAGATTGTATGTGACTTATCACTAAGTTACCACATTAGACATGGAGCCTATAAATGGAAACCATGGCTGGGACAATGGTGGCGATTCTGAGCCTCTCCTCTCCTTCCTCCCCTCCTTCCAGAAACCACCTTTGCCATAGGCACATTCTTAGGCAGGATCACTAAAAGCCTCAAGCCACTTCTCTTGCCCTCTTCACTCCTCAGAAAGCACTGGCAAAAGCCGGGCGTGGTGACACACACCTTTAATCCCAGCACTCAGGAGGCAGAGGTAGGAGGATCGCCATGAGTTCAAGGCCACCCTGAGACTCCATAGTGAATTCCAGGTCAGCCTCGGCTAGAGTGAGACCCTACCTCAAAAGACAGAAAGAATATATCCTGAGCAAGCAAATAATGAATGTTATTTCAGCCCACAGTAATCCATGTAAAAGTGACAGAATAAAGGTATCAAAATTGCTGTTATTTTTAAAAATTGCTTAAATAATACATGATCTTCATTGCATGGTTACAAAATATGGATAACCCAAAAGAAAAGGTAGATTCTACTAAACTATGCCACTCAAGTAAATGCTAAGCACTTAACATTTGTGAGGCTACTAAATATATAGCCATACTAGACACATTGTTCCACTGGTTATTTTTTGTATAATTTTATGTTTTTTATTTTGGCATATATGATGTGTAGTATGTGTGTTGTGGAGAGTACATATATTAGTGTATGCAGATGTGTATACACCATGTGCATACATGTAGAGTCTAAAGAGAAGATTGAGTGAACTCCTATCCCTCTTCCACTTTGTTTCCTTGAGATGGAGTCTCATACTGAACCTGGAGCTGCCATTTTTTGTTTGTTTTTTTTTTTAATTTTTTTTAAATTTTTTTTTAAATTTATTTATTTGAGAGTGACAGACACAGAGAGAAAGACAGATAGAGGGAGAGAGAGAGAATGGGCGCGCCAGGGCTTCCAGCCTCTGCAAACGAACTCCAGACGCGTGCGCCCCCTTGTGCATCTGGCTAACGTGGGACCTGGGGAACCGAGCCTCGAACCGGGGTCCATAGGCTTCACAGGCAAGCGCTTAACTGCTAAGCCATCTCTCCAGCCCTTGTTTGTTTTTTTTGTTGTTGTTTTTTGGTTTTGATTTTATCCATCAGACTGCCTAACCTTTGAGCCCCATCAATTCTCCTGTCTCTGACCCCCCACCCCACACACAGAACTAGGGTTATAAGAACATGTAACCAGGTCCATATTTCTGCTGGAAATCAAACTCAGGTCCTCTTGTATGCAGTACAGCAAGTGCTCTTCCCTGCTAAGTTATTGATTTTAAATCATTGCCTAAAATAAGAATGAAGACGTATGATCATTGTAAAGGCCAGATCATTTGCTACTGATATTTGCTAATGATACTGTAACATGCCCCAAAACTCCAAAGAGGACAACTAGATGGCCAGTGAGTCCCCAAAATACTGGTGCAAAACACATAGATATCAATAGTATTCTTATCTATTAGAAATAAGGTTAGCCGGGCGTGGTGGCACATGCCTTTAATCCCAGCACTCGGGAGGCAGAGGTAGGAGGATCACCATGAGTTCGAGGCTACCCTGAGACACTATAGTGAATTCCAGGTCAGCCTGGGCTAGAGTGAGACCCTACCTCAAAAAACAAAAAGAAAAAGAAGGTTAGGAAATGTAATGATAAAAGGACACTAGTCTCTTGGTTCTGGAAAGATGGCACAGTGGTAAAAGGCACTGAAGTGTAAAGCCCGAAAGACTGGGTCTGATTCCCCAGTACCCATGTAAAGCCAGACACACAAGTGGCACATATATCTGGAATCATTTGAAGTGGCAAGAGGCTCTACCATGCCCATCCTCATCTCTCCCCCATCTCTTAAATAAATATATTTATTAAAAGATACTATTCTCTTAAGCTGGGTGTGGTGGCACACACCTTTAATCCCAGCACTCGGGAGGCAGAGGTAGGAAGATTGCTGTGAGTTTGAAGCCATCCTGAGACTCCATAGTGAATTCCAGGTCAGCCTGAGATAGAGTGAGACCCTACCTCAGGGAAAAAAAAAATACTATTCTCAATGAAAGGTTTTTTTTTTTGTTTGTTTGTTTTGTTTTTGTTTGTTTTTTTAACTAGCCAAGCTGAGCATGGTGGCACACACCTTCAATCCCAGCACCTGACTGAGACTGAGGTAGGAGATACATGAAGTTAAGGTCAGCCTGGGCTATACTGACATCCCCCTCAAAAAAAAAAAAAAAAGTACGGCTGGAGAGATACCTCAGCCATTAAGGTGCTTTCCTGAAAAACCAATAGACCTGTGTTCGATTCCCCAGCACCCACATAAAAGCCAGATGCACAAAGTGGCACATGCATTTGGAGTTCATTGTGTGCGCTCTCTCGCTCATGCTCTCTCTATATATATATATACATACACACACACACATATACACACACACATACACACACACACATATATACACATATATATACATACACACACTCCTGTGTGTGTGCCTCTTTTTTTTTTAATTTTTTTTGTTCATTTATTTATTTATTTATTTGAGAGCGACAGACAGAGAGAGAAAGACAGATGGAGGGAGAGAGAGAGAATGGGCGCGCCAGGGCTTCCAGCCTCTGCAAACGAACTCCAGATGTGTGTGCCCCCTTGTGCATCTGGCTAACGTGGGACCTGGGGAACCGAGCCTCGAACCGGGGTCCTTAGGCTTCACAGGCAAGCGCTTAACCGCTAAGCCATCTCTCCAGCCCTGTGCCTCTTTTTTTAAAGCAAGAAAATAAATAAATAAAAATAAAAGCTAGGGCTGGAGGGATGGCTTAGCAGTTAAGGCATTTGCCTGCAAAGCCAAAGAACCCAAGTTCAATTCCCCAGGGCCCATGTTATCCAGATGCACAAGGGGGCACATTCGTCTGGAGTTGATTTGCAGTGTCTAGAGGCCCTGGCATGCCCATTCTCATTCTCTTTCTTTCCCCCCACCCTCTATTTCCCAGTCAAATAAATAAAAATAAAAGCTAACAAAATCTTCTTGGCCTGTTGATATACACCTATAATCCCAGCAAACAGGAGGTTGAAGCAGAACTGTGATTTCAAAAGGGTTGAGATATAGCTCAGTAGTAGAGCAGTTGCCTAGCGTGCTCGTAGACCTCTGGCTTGATCCCCAACCAGCACCATAAAAATATATTATACACACACACATATTCCCACTGGCTAGGGATAATCAACTGGCCATGATGGCACATACCTTTAGTCCCAGCACTCAGGAGGCTGAGGTAGGAGGATTGCTGTGAGTTTGAGGCCAGCCTGGGGCTACAAACTGAGTTCCAGATCAGTATGGGCTCAAGTGAGACCCTACCTTGAACAAAAAAAATGATAAAAAAGATTAATCATCAAATTTTCATGAGGTCCTTACTAATTACGTAGGGAGAAATCTTTTGTGCCAGATATAGCCATGTCAGTTAGTCCCCAAAGCAACCATAGGGTAAGTATCAATATGACCACTTCATAGATGCAGAAACAAATCTATAGCTGGTAAATCATAGTTTCAAGGCAATTTGATTTGATAGTGATTGTTTACAGTTCTCTTCCTGTATGTTTTCAGAGGAGGTAGCTATAGGAATAGAGGAAGTAGCTCTTCCTGTGTGGGACCAGTGGAGAGTTTTCAGGCAGCTGCTACAGAAGTGGGGACAAGCTGAATGCAGGAAGGTTAGTACAAGGCCCAAAGGGTAAGCAAAGATGAACCCCTTACCTATGTCCACATTCATGCCAAGACAGGGCAAGCCCACCAAAAGTAGATAGTAAAATACTTTTGCTGAAGATACCAGTACGTTTGGTTGCAGGATATAGAGAAGTCAAGCTGGAACCGATCTGCAAGCTTCCTTCCTGCTGGCTAGTATTCATAGTGTCAGAAGGTACTATGCAGGTTGCTGTGAGAGGAAAATCATCAATGGTCTTACCAACCTGTAGACCCTGTGAGTATATTACTGACCTGCCAGGCAAGATATAACCACTAGTGCAATAGAAGCATGACTGTTATGGGGTTAACCAACTGCTTTCTGATTGGATTTGAAGCCCACTCTACAGGAGGGAATTCATGTCTGATACTGTAGATCTTGTCTATCAACTCTGCATGGAGAAGTCATAGACCCAAGGGAGGAAGCTACTACTGTTATTTTACTAAATTGGCATGTTGTATCCACAAGACTGCCTTCAAAATATTTGTGCTTATACCCATAGATGAGTGCTGCTTCTAGCCTTGGTCAGAGGGCTTCTTTATGTAGTGGGCAGTGGTTATTGCATAGACTGTTGTAGTTACTTTTGACTTGCTAGGACAAACCACTAACCTAAAAGCAGCTGATTAGAGGAAAAGGTTTATTTTGTCTTATAGTCTTCAAGGGAAGTTTCATGATGAAAGGGGAAAGCATAGCACAAGCAGAAGCAGGACATCACTTCTTGAAAGAGAAGGTAGAAAATAGCAAGAGAGTGAGCCAAGCTCTGGCAAAAGTACCAACCCAAGTCTGTCCCCACCAACATGCCTCCTTCAATAAGGCTTCACCTCCAAATTGCCACCAGTTATGGACCAAGTATTCAAAACACATGAGTTGATGGGGGCCATCTGATTCAAACCACCACATTCAACCCCTGACCCCCATAGACTCACAACCATCTCCATATGTAAAATGGATTCAATCCAACTTTCTAAGTCCCCACAGTCTTTTTTTAATTTTTTTGTTCATTTTTATTTATTTATTTGAGAGTGACAGAGAGAATGGGTGTGCCAGGGCTTCTGGCCACTGCAAACGAACTCCAGATGCATGTGCCCCCTTGTGCATCTGGATAACCTGGGTCCTGGGGAATCGAGCCTCAAACCAGGGTCCTTAGGCTTTACAGGCAAGCACTTAACCACTAAGCCATCTCTCCAGTACCCCTCCCACCATAGTCTTTTATCAATTCCAACACTATTCAAAAGTACAAGGTCCCATCTGGGACTCAAGACCAATTATTACCTATAAGCCTGTAAAATTAAAACACAAGTTAAATATACCTAATGGCACAGAGTAAACATTCACACTGCAGAAGATGACATTTGGCAAACCAATGCAAGATCTAAAAATAGCAGGACAAATATCAAATCCTATACCTCCATGTGTGCCATATGTAACCAGTGACAAAGTCTCTGGGATTCCAGTTCCAACTGGGCTGCCTACAATCCAGGAAAACTCCATTCCAAACCAGCAGCTCTCCTTGGCAGTAATTGTATGATCCTAGCATCTCCAAAATCCTGGGGTTTTCACTACAACCCATGGTTCAACCTCATGACTCCATTGGTCCCCCATACAGAAACTCCAGCAACCCTGCTTCACATTGCCCAGTGGCCATTTCCCAAAAACCGCATTACAAATCTAATGACTTCTCCCTCCATTTGTCATACTATCAGATACAACTATCAAATTCGATAATCTAGGGGAGGGCATAGAAAGCTGACTTTGAAGAGCAAGACAACAGCTTTGGCATTCGTCTTACAGTCCCAATGCTTAACATCTAGCCCCATTTAAATGGTAATCACTCAAACAATTCAGCTGAAGTGGGCTGTATTCTTCAACCCCCAAACTTCCATTTATTTCTATGCCATATACTTCTACTCATGCCAGTCCAGTTCTTCTAAACTCAATCCTGCTCAAGTTCTCAGGACATGGGCAGGACACAGCCATCCTGATACAGAAACTGCCTCTAGCGCAGTACTGACTACTGACAAAGTTCTACTTTCCCTCACAACCCAAGCCTCCACAATTCACAGGTCTATATTTAGGTCTTTCAAATTAATCAGCATGGTCCATCAGGCTCTACTTAAAGCACTGCAAGACATCTCTTAGTCCAAAGTTTCAAATCTTTCTACATTCCTTCTTGAAAATCAGTTTCAAAATACCAAAAGCCACAGGGTTAGGTTTCTAGCTCACTCCTCTGGTACCAGTTTTCTGTTGTAGTTACCTTCTCATTGCTGAGACACAGCACTCAACCAAAGAGAGGAAAGTTTTTATTTTGGTTTACAATCTCAAAGAGAAGGTTCATGATGACAGGGAAAAGCATGGCACAGAGACTGAACATTACTTCTTCCAAAGCAGGTGGAAAAAAACAAGAGAGTGAGCCAAGCTCTGGCAAGGGGGAGTTGCCTATAATATCCTGAAGCCTTTTCTTAGTAGTATGCCTCCTTCAACAAAGCTCCAAATTGCCACCAGCTGGGAAACAAGCATTCAAAATACATGTGTTTATGGGGGTCATATGATTCAAACTACCATAGACTCATAACTAGTCAAAGTGCTAAGACTACGTGTTGAGTGGCAAATTCTACATAGGACATCTATATCACATTCTCTAAGCCTCAAAGAACATCATGGGATTAGGGACAGAAAAAACTATGAGCTAAATTGTCAGATTCAGGTTTTGCAATAGAGGACTCTGTGACAGTTTCTTGTGACAAAGTTTATTTAAAGCCAAGGAGAAAGCAGCACTGTTTGGAACAGAAGAGGAAGGTGGTTCCAAACCAGGAACAAAGAGCATGGTACAAAGGAACTCATAACAACCTAATAGAAGGGGAGAGGGCTTGTATGTCCTTTGGGTATAGGGGAGAAAGGGAGAAGATCCTGCATTGTGCTGCATGGGGTAAGAGATTGACCCACTGTTGAATTCTCCTGGGGAAAAATTAACATGTTATGGCTGAGGGGGCTTTGTTTTTCTGCCCAGATGCAGAAAAGCTTGGTCATTACCATGATATTAGGTAGAGATTCTAAGATCCCAAATCTAGTCTAAGCATATAGGGAAGGGAGAAAGACAACTCTCTTTGAAATCCCAATTATCATAATGAGGTAGTTCTGGATCCTCAATCCTATTTAAAATATGACTAGGTAGGAGGATGGGAGAGAGGGAGAAGGATAGAGCTCTGAGACTAATGCACAGAGGATGGGAAGAATGCAGTGGAATGCTATCTTCCAGACATGCCATGTCCATTGCACTCATGAACTCACAGCAGTTTTGGTTAACTCCAAAAGATCTGCACAAGATTGGGCCCCCTCAAAATTCCATTATGGATAGAGAAGGAGCTCATGAGGCCTCACTCCTTCCTGAGGATTATTGGCAGTTAAGGGTTTCTGGGTAAGAGGGAGACATTTTTCTTTTTTTGGTTTTTTGAGGTAGGGTTTCACTCTGGCCCAGGCTGACCTGGAATTTACTATGGAGTCTCAGGGTGGCCTCGAACTCACGATGATCCTCCTACCTTTGGTCCCGAGTGCTGGTATTAAAGGCATGCACCACCACGTCCGGCCTAAGGGAGACATTTTCATCAGAGGTATAGCCACTGGTGAATTGCTCATGCTTTGGTAAATAACCCCTCACTCATGCTCCTTCAAGCAACTATAAATAAATTTAATTGGTCATACAAAAAAGCACCAACCTGTTGGAAAGAAGAAGGGGTTTAGTGTAGGTGTTTGGGACACAGGAGGTTGATGGGAGGGGGTTATTATCAGGGTATATTGTGTATATGTATGGAGGTTGTCAACAATTATTTAAACACATCAATGTACAAGTGGGACTACTTTAGAAGATGAAGTTCAGTAGAGGATAAGAGAAGATAATGGGGGTAAACATGGTCAAAATACATTATATACATGTATAGAATTTTCAAAAAGATGAATCAGTTGAAATAAAGAACAGGGAAGGCCTCTCCACAACTAAGGGAATAGCTCAGGACTGCCCTGAGCCAAGCTAGAGTTTGCTAAGGCCAAGTTCCTCCCAGGCAGGGGACTCAAACTTTAAGCCAGAAATGACCCCAGAAAAGGTCAGCTAGAAACCAAAGCACTTGTGCATACTGTTGTTGCCTTGATCTACTGGTATATGATATGCTCTTCTACTATGGGCCTGGTAGAAATTACCATACTGGCATCATGTGCCCACCAAGATGGGGTAGTAACCCTCTTTTCCTCTAATTCCCCTTTTCTTATAATTATACAATCCCCTTTTAAAGCTGGTAGCTACATACTCTGGTTTCTCCTCATATCATGTAAATCTTTCATGAGAGATACCACCAAATGGGACAAAAATAACTTTTCTTAGCATCTCTTACAGTTTAGATTGGTCATGAGACTATGAGTTTACCAATGAAGTGTGAACCCAAGGGTATGTGCAACTTACAAGAAATAGTCCTCTGGGCTGGAGAGATGGTTTAGTGGTTAAGCGCTTGCCTGTGAAGCCTAAGGAACCCGGTTCGAGGCTCAATTCCCCAGGACCCACATTAGCCAGATGCACAAGGGGGCACACGTGTCTGGAGTTCGTCTGCAGTGGCTGGAGGCCCTGGCGCGCCCTCTCTCTCTCTCCCTCTCTCTCTCTCTGCCTCTTTCTCTGTCAGTTGCTCTCAAATAAATAAATAAAAATAAACCAAAAAAAAAAAGAAATAGTTCTCATATAAGAAAATTTTGGCTTTTTGCTCCCCCTGATACTGGATTTCAAGGGACAAGGATTTTTCCCATGCTGGCTTGTGAATTACAACTTTTAAATCCTTATCCATTCTAACAAAGAATTGAGTAAATGGAGCCGGGTGTGGTGGTACACACCTTTAATCCCAGCACTGGGAGGTAGAGATAGGTGGATCAATCACCATGAGTTTGAGGCCACCCTGAGACTACACAGTGAATTCCAAGTCAGCCTGAGCTAGAGTGAGACCCTACCTCGAAAAAACAAACAAATAAAAAGAATTGAGTAAATGGACTCTGAAAAGGTATATAAATTTTATTTGGGAAAACATATGCAGGGAAAGGCTGTAATGGGTATACAAAATGAAATTTTAAAGGGACACACATGCACATAGGAAATGGACATGAGGGTATAGACACACACACACACACACACACACACACACACACAGAGAGAGAGAGAGAGAGAGAGAGAGAGAGAAATGTGGGAAGTGGAACATGAGAGTATAAAGGAACACACCATGTGCAAACGGGGACAGAAGAATTTAGAGGAACACACAGACACCTATGTGGGATGTGGAACATGAGAATGTAGAGGAAAATATGCACTCTTCTGTGGGTGGTAGAACAAGCAAGTGTAAAAGAACCCATGCCCACCAATGTGGCAAGCAGAACATTAGAGTGTAGAGGAAGAAACACACTCCTATGTGGGAAATAGAACATGAGGGTGTAGAAATATGCAAACACGCCCATGTATGATGTGGATATGAGGGTGTAGATGAAAACATGCACATACATGAGGGAAGAGTGTAAAGAAACACATGCACATCCATGTGGGAAGTGGTACATGAGTGTGTAGAGGAACAAAATGCACAACCATGTGGGAAGTGTAATATGAGAGGGTAGAAGAACACATACCCTCCTATGTGGGAAGTGGGGCATGAGGATGTAGAGGAACACATGGACACAATATAGGAAGTGGGAAATTATAGTGTAGAGGAACAAGCACACACCCATGTAGAAGTGGAACGTGAAAGTATAGAGGAAACATGCACTCCTATGTGAGAAGTGTAATATGAAAGTGTAAAAGAACACACACTCCTTTTTGGTAAGTTAAACATGAGAGTATTGAGAAAATGTAATCTCCTATGTGGAAATTGGGACATGAGAGTATAGAAAGAGCACACATGTGAGAAGTGGTACATTAGAGGTTAGAGGAATGCACACACCCCTATGTGGGAAGAGTAATGACAAGAGTGTAGGGGCACAAGACACTGGAGAGGGTAGGATCAAGACTGACCTAAATCTCCTACATCTTCCTTCCCTCCCTCTCCCCCTCTCCCCTCTATCTCTCTCCTCTCTAACTCTTGTATATTAGTTATCTTTTTCCTCAATTTCTTAGTGGACACTGACCTGTAACCCCCACTTCCAGCCTGGGCCTACAATCCACAATGAGCTTTTGATCAGAGAAACCTACAAGGTTTCCCAAAACAATGACAGACTTCTGTCAGAGTACTTGATGACCCACCAAAGGCCAGTGGTAAGACCCTATTGCTGAAGACTCCATACGCAGCTGACACGTAAAATGGAATGACATGGCTGGAAGCCAGGAGAGAGTCAGTCCCCAGACAGTCAGCGTGTCTAGTGCCAGAAGGCGCTACATAGGCGACTGGGGGAAATGACCAAGATCTGTCTAAGCAACACATTGTTTAACCTAAGTAGCAACAATTAACCGGATGTGATACCCACACAAGTGCAATAGTGGTACACAGCCATGGTGAGGAATCAATTGCTCTTGATTTGGCTAACTGATCCACTCAGTGGTACTAGACCCTTAGCTGGAGCTGGGAAACAAGTCAGAACCATACCCAAACACAAGCCCACTCTACAATATCAAGCTACCATCAATCACGGGGTATAAGAGGGCCTACACCTATCAAACTGTCTATCAAAAAAGTAAGTGTTATCTCAATTTTCTGGGTGCTAACTTACTCTCCGTTGGAGAATCTGCTTCTCTTTTCCAGATAGATGCAGATCCTAAGAAGAGAGCTGCCCCAAAATACCTCAGAAGGGGCCCAACTGAAACTAAGGACAACTGGCGAAATAAGCAAGGGTGATGTTTTCCTGTGAACTGGATACCAGCACAAAGGGGAAGGAGATCAATGCAGAGAAAAATCAACTCCTACCAAATCAGAGAGCCAGAGCCTCAGAGGCCCCCAACACCTCAGCACTGAAGCAGACCAAAAATGAACCCAACATGGCTCAGGGAAATTTTGCGGAAGAGGGGGCAGAAAGAATGTCAGAGTTACATGTTGGGTCATGATTTTCAGAGACATTTATCATACTAATAACTGGGGGCTAACTCCACAATGCACGACCCATTTTCAATAACAAGGAGGGTCTAATGGGAGGGGGTAGATCACAGATGAGCCTAAATAATGGTACCAAACTGCCTGTATTTACTGAAAAGAAAACTAATAAATTAAATTAAAAAAAAAGAGTGTAGGGGCACACACACAGACACACAAGTGTGGAAAATAGGACATGAGAGTATAGAGGAACACAAGCACATCCATGTGGGAAGTGGAACATGAGTGCAAAGGAACACATATGCTCTTATGTGAGAATGTAACGTGAGAGAATCACAGTACACATACACTTCAGTGTGGTAAAAGGGACATGAAGGTTTAGGAGAACACACTCACACCCATGTGGGAAATGGAACATCAGAATTTAGAGAAACAAACCCACTCCTATGTGGGAACTGGGACATGAGAGTATGGAGGAATACATACACTCTTATCTGTGAAGTGGAACATGAGAGTATATAGAAACAAATTGACTTACATTGGAAATGGAACATGAGAGTGCAAAGGAACACATGCATTACCATGTGGAAAGTGAAACATGAGAGTGTAGAGGAGCACACCCATACAAATGTGGGTAAAGTGGAAAATGAGAGTGTAAATTAACATATGTACTCCTAAATTGGAAGTGAAACATGAGAGTATAAAGGAACACAAACATTCCCAAGTTGGAAGTGGAAGATGAGAGTGTCAAGGAACACACACACTCCTATGTGGGAAGTGAAAATTTAGAGCATGAAAGCACACATGCACACTCATGTGGCAAGTGGAACACAAGAATGGAAAGAAACACATGCACACCCAAGTGGGATGAGGAACATAATAGTATAAAGAACACATACACAACTGTGGTAGTTTGAATAGATGGCCCCCAATATATTCACTATTTTATTAGTTTGTAGTTTGCATCTGCAGCCACCTGGCTGCAGGCAGTGTCACTGGGCGGATCTTAAGGTATGGTGGTGGGTTTCAGATTTCAATCTAAAGATATCCAAAGTATGCCTAGCTGGAGTTCCTGTGCTATGTGGCTTTTAGGCTTGTGCCTCCCACTTTCTCTTTGGTCCTGCGAAAGTAGGCCAGCTTCTGCCATTATGGAACGTCCCCTGGATCTTTAAGCTTCAATAAATCCCTTGCTCCATAACTGTGCCTGGTCTGGAAGTTCATCTCAGTGAATCTGAAGCTGTCTGCTACAGAAGTTGGTACCAAGGAGTGGGCTGAGATGAACCTGACCATGTAGATGTTGGTCTTTTGGAACCTTTGTTTTGGAAGAATGCGTATGGACTTGGAGCTTGCCACTGAAGATGCCTTCTGGAGTGGTAAGCCAAGTTTTATGGACTATTCTGATGAGAGTTTGAGAATGCTAAGTACAGAACTTTGAAGCTTGGCTTATAAACTTTCTAAGGGGAAGGAAAGACTGCAGAGGACTTTGTTGGAACTGGGCTACTGGCATAAGGGCTGGCTGTGTTCTGCTGACAAGGCCCAGAGAGTGATCAAGGCTAAATTTGTTATGGACTGATGTGTTTAGCTGAAGATAATTGAACTGAGAGATTTAAGATTTTTAAGCTGGAAAACCTCAAGCAAGTTAAAATTACAGACACTGAGACTGGTCTTAGGTTACTAAATGTGCTATTGTCAAACACATTAGCAATCTTAAGGAAGATGGCCCAACTGCTTTTACATTAAAACAGTGGAAAGACTATTATATAAATGCAAACCCTTTTAGAAAGAGTTGACTGGAGAAGGAACCTGCTTTTACAGCTTACAATTTCTTTTGTCCCTGAATTAAGAATATGGCTGTGCCCTGCACACCTGGTATTGGTTTCAGAACCATGAAAACTGCGAGGAGTGGTTATGAATTGCACACAGTTCCAGGAGCTGCTGCTGAGATGTGGCATGAGGTAGGGCCTGATGCCCTGATAGGCTGAAAGAGCCTTTGGAAGATGGGCCATGGTTTGCATGAAGACCTGAAGATGTTTTGGGTATACCAGGACTATGCAAGGGCTACCATAGAATGTACTGTTGGCCTAGGATGGAAGTGTTCCCTGGCTACTCTGCCCAGCTGAAGGGGAAGAATTGGAAAATCTGGAGACTGTCAGTCTCTGGTTATACTGAACTTGAACTGCAGAAGTTTGATGTTTGGTGGTGGTTGAGTTTGCATTGTTTTAGTCTCTCCTTGATATGCATTACTTGAAAACATTTACTCTGTGCCTTTATATGTTGGAAGTATTTAACTCGTTTGATTTTATGGGACTCACTATCCTAAATTGGTCAAGACTGCAGGGACCTTTGAAATTGAACTGAGTACAATTTACAATGTATGTGATCTTTATGAATCTATGGGGTGCCAGGGGCAGAATGTGGTAATTTGAATAGATGGCTCCCAAAATGTTCGCTGTTTTATTGGTTTGTAGTTTGCATCTGCAGCCACCTGGCTGGAGGCAGTGTCACTGGGTGGATATTAAGATGTGGTGGTGGGTTTGAGATTTCAATTCAAAGATATGCAAATTGTGCCGAGGTGGATTTCCTGAAGTGTGCTGTGCTTTGTGGCTTTTAGGTTTGTGCTTCTCTGTCTGTGTTTGGTCCTGTGGAAGCAGGCCAGCTTCTTCTGCCATTATGGATCTTCCCCTGGATCTATAAGCTTCAATAAATATTCCTTCCTCCATAACTGTGCCTGGTCTGGAAGTTTATCTCAGTGAACCTGAAGCTGTCTGCTACAACAACCATGTGGGGAGTGGGACATGAGGGTGTAGAGGTAACATGCAGTCTTATGTGGGAAGTGTAATATGTGAGTGTAGAAGAACATACTCATTCCATTGTAGAAAATGGAATATGAGAGTGTCAAGGAACACTCACACACCCAAGTGGGATGTGGAACTCAAAAGTGTAGATGAACACACACACCCCTGTTTGAAGTGTGAGATGAGGGTTTAGAGGTGCACATGCAGACACATGTAGGAAGTGGAACATGAGAGTGTAAAGGAACACCTGCACACTCATGTGAGCAGTGGGATATGAGGTTGTAGTAGAACACACACACCCATTTTGGAAGTGGGACATAAGGGTGTAGAAAAATGAACACTCCCATTAAGGAAAAGGAACACATGCACTCCTATGTGGGAAGTGGAACATTAGAGTGTAAGGAAATACATGTACACTCATGTGTGAAGTGGGACATTAAAGTATACATGAAAACACACACTCCTATGTGGGCAGTGGAATATGAGAGTGGGAAGGGGAACATGACAGTACACAGGAACACATGAACTCTTATATAGGAAGTAGATCATAAGCATGTAGAGGTACACACACATACAAATATGGGAAGTGAACATGAAAGTTTAAAGAAATACATGCATTCATATTTGTGAAGTAGAACATGAGACTGTAAAGGAAAACATGCACACATGTGGGATGTGGAACATAACATTGTACAGGAACACAGAAACACATATGGAAAGCAGGACATGAAAGTGCCAAAGATGACAAAAAGACCCATGTTTAAAATATCTTTTTTTTAATATCTTTTTTTTGGTTTTTATTTTTTATTTATTTATTTGAGAGTGATAGACAGAGAAAGAGGCAGGCAGAGAGAGAGAGAGAGAATGGGCGTGCCAGGGCTTCCAGCCACTGCAGATGAATTCCAGATGCATGCGCCCCCTTGTGCATCTGGCTAACATGGGTCCTGGGGAATCGAGCCTCGAACTGGGGTCCTTAGGCTTTATAGGCAAGCGCTTAACTGCTAAGCCATGTCTCCAGCCCAAGACCCATGTTTGAAGAGGTACATTGAGGGAGTAGAGAAACGCATGCACTCTCATGTGGTAATTGGAACAAGAGAGTGTAAAGTAACACATGCATTCCTATGTGGAAAGTGGAACATGAGAATATAAAAAATATCATATGTATGAAGTGGAATATGAGAGTGTAGAGGAACACATACACTCCTGTGTGTGAAGTGGAACACGAGTGTGTAAAGTAACACATCACACACCCATGAGAAAAGTGGAGCATAAAGGTGTTGAGGAACACATATATGTGGGACATGGAAAATGAAAGTATAGAGTAATAAAAGCACTCCTATGTGGGAAGTGGAACACGAGTGTAAAAGAATGCAAGCACTTCCTGTGTAAAGTGGAACATGAGAGTGTAGAGGAACATATGCACTCCTTTGTCTGAAGTGGAGCCAAGGGTGTAGAAGAGCACATACATACACATATGGAAAGTGAATCATGAAAATTTAAAAGAAAAAAAAGGAAAGAAAATTTAAAAGAACACAGCATTCTATGTGGGAAGTTAGACATGAGGTATAGAGGAACACATGCATACCCAGGTGGGTAGTGGAATATGAGAATGTAGATGAAAACACCCATACAAATGTGGGAAGTGGAACATGAGAATTGAAATTAACAGAGTCACTGCTAAGTTGGAAGTGAAACATGAGAGTGTAGAGGAACACATGCATACTCATGTATGAATTGGAACATTCAAGGAACACACACACTCCCATGTAAGAAGTGGAATAAGAAAGTGTAGAGGAAAGCTGCACTCCTATGTGAGAAGTGTAACATGAGAGTGTAGAAGACACACTCACTCCATTGTGGGAAATAGAACATGAGAATGTTAAGGAATACATGAATTATGTGTGAATTGGCACATGAGAGTATGGAGAAACATACACCCTTCAGTGGGAAGTGGAACATGAAAGTGTAAATGAACATACATTCCCATATGAAAAGTGTGACATCCGGGTATAGAGAAACATGCCCACATCTGTGGGAAGTGGATATGAGAGTATAAAGGAACAAACACATCTCCTTTTGAGGAAGTGTTACATGAGAGTGTAAAGGAACACATGCACTCCTATTTCAGGAGTGGAACATGAGGGTTTAGAAGAACCCATGTGGGAAGTAGAACATGAGAGTATAAGGGAACATATGCACTCCTACATGTGAAGTTTGACATGAGAGTGTAGAGGAACACGTGCATGCCCCAATGGAAAGTGGAACATTAGAGTGTGGAGGAACACAACCATAAGCATGTGGGAAGTCGAATATGACAGAATAAATTAGTATATGCACACCTAAGTTGGAAGTGAAACATGAGGGTATAGAAGAACACATGCATACCCATGTAGGAAACGTAACATAAGAGTGTTAAACTACACACACACACACACACACACACACACACACACACACACACTTATGTGGTTAGTGGAAGATGAGAGTGTAGAGGAACACAAACACACCAATGTGGGAAGTGGGACATGAGAGAGTAGAGGAACACACACACTCTTATGTGTGAAGTAAAACATGAAATTATAGAAGAAAACATGCACTCCAATGTGAGAACAGGGATATAAATGTATAGGCAAACACACACATACAAACACTTGAAGGAGAACATGAGAGTTTAGATAAGTAAACCCACTCCTATGTGAGAAGTGGAACAAAAAAATTTAGAGGAACACAAACATATGGAAAGTGGAATATGAGAGTATATAGGAACACATGCACTCCCATGTAAAAAGTGGGACATGACAGTATAGAGAAACACACAAACACCCCAGTAGGAACTGGAACATGAGAGAGTAGAACACTTACACACCCATGTGAGAAGTGGACCATAAGAGTGTAGAGAAAACACACACTCCTATGTGGGAAGTGGAACATAAGGATGTAGAAAAACATGCCCATATCTGTGGAAAGCTGAACATGAGAGTATAAAGGGAAAATAGTATCTTCTGAGCTGAGTGTGGTGGTGCACATCTTTAATCCCAACACTCAGGAGGCAGAGGTAGAAGGGTGGCTGTGAGTTCGAGGCTACCCTAAAACTACATAGTGAAATCCAGGTCAGCCTGAGCTAAAATTAGACCCTACCTCTAAAAAAAAAAAAAAATCTTCTATGTAGGAAGTGTTACATGAGAGTGCACTCACATATGGGAAGTGGAACTACAGAGTATATAAGAACACACAAATGTGAAAATTGGAACATGAGAGTGTGGAGGAACTCGCATGTGGGAAGTAGGATGTGAGGGTGTAAATAAACACACAGAGACCCATGTGGGTTGTGAAACTACAGGATGAAGAATAGCACACGCAAACCCATGTGTGAAGTGGAACCTGAGAATGAAAAGGAACATACACACAAACTCATGTGGGAAGCAGGACAAGAACTTGTAGAAAAACACACACCCAGGTGTGAAGTGGGACACTAGAGTGTAGAGGAACATACCCATGTGTGAAGTGAAACATGTGAATGTAGAGGAAACATGCACTCCTATGTTAGAAGTTGAAAATGAGAGAGTAGAGGGACACAAACACATCAATGTTGGAAAGGGAATATGAAAGTGTCAAGGGACACATGCACCCCTATATGGGAAGTTGAACATGAGGGTGTAGAGAACACACACACACCCCCATGTGAAATGTGGAAGTACAAAATGTAAAGGAAAACATGCACACCCATGTGGAAAGTGTAACATGAGAGTTTAAAGAAACACATGCCCTCCAAAGAAAAAAGTGAGACATGAGAGTATAGGGAAACACATGAACACTCATGAGGAAAGTGGAACATACGTGTGTACAGGAACACATGTACTCCTATGTTGAAAGTTGAAAAGTTAACACATGCACATATATGTTAGAATTAGAACATGAGAGTTTAGAGGAAACACACAATCCTCTGGGGGAAGTGGGACATAACTGTGTAGAGAAACATACACAAACCCATGTGGGATGTGGAACTGCAGAGTGTAGAGGAACACACACACCTATGTGGAAGTAGGGCATGAGGGTGTAGAGGAACACATGCACTGTCCTATTGTAGTGGGAGATGAGGGTAGAGAGGAACACATGAACACACATGTGGGAAGTACAACACACTTAAGTTGGAATCGGAATATGAGAGCATGAAAAAACACACACTTGCATGTGGGAAGTGGAACATGAGAGCATGGAGAAATAAAACACACACGTGGGGTGTGGAACTGCAATACAGAAGAACACACGCATACCTATGTGGAAAGTAGGACATGAGGGTGTAGAGGAACACATGCAATGCCAAGTTGAAAGTGGAATATGAGAGTGTAAAGGGCCATAGGCACACCCATCTGAAAAGTGGGTCATGAAAGTGTAGAAGAACCCACTAACACCCCAGGAAGGAACTGGGACATGAAAGAGTAGAGGCACACAAGCACACCCATGTGGGAAATGGAACATGGGAGTGGAGGAAAACACACACTCCTATGTTGGAAGTTGAAAATGAGAGTATAAAGGAACACATTCACAATGCTTTGGGAAATGGTACATGAAAGTATAAAGGAACACATGTGCTTTTCTGTGGGAAATGGAACCCAAAGTGTAGAGAAACACATGCCCACACCCATGAAAAGTGGAATGTGAGAGTATAAAGGAACACATATATCTCCTATGTGGGAAGTGTTACATGAGAGTACATGCTTATATAGGAAGTGGAAGTACAGAGTTCCCATGGGAAAAGTGGGACAGGAGAGTTTAAAGGAACACATTTATTCTTATGTGAAAAATGTGTTGGAACTGAAAGTGAGAGTGTAAAGGAACACATGAACAACCATGTGGGAAGTGGAACATGAGAGTATTGAAGAAAACATGCACTAATATGTGGGAAGTGGGACATGATGGTATAGAGTAACACACAGGGACTAATGTGGGATGTAGAACTAAAAGGTATAGAAGAATACACACAGACCCATGTGGGAAGTGGAACATGAAAGTGTTAAAGAACATACACACACTCCTATGTGGTTAGTGGAATATGAGGGTGAAGAAGAAGAAAACACACACACAAACACCAAAGTGGGAAGTGAGAAATGAGAGTGTAGAGGAACACACTCACACACATGTGGGAAGTGGTACAAGATATTGGAGAAAACACACACACACACATGCAAAGTAGGACACATACAACCATGTGTGAAGTGTAACATGTGAGTGTAGAGAAAATATGCATTCCAATGTGGGAAGTAGGACATGAGGATGTAGAGGTGCACATACAGCCATTTGAAGTTGGAAATTAGGGTGTAGAGGAACACATGCACATGCATGTGGGAAGTAGAACACGAGAGCATAAAGGAACACATGCACACCCATGTGGGAAGTGGGACTTGAGAGTTTAAGAAATCACATGCACACATATGTAGGAAGTGGGACATGAGATTGTGAAAGAACACAAGTGGAAGATGAAAATTTAGAGTAACACATGCACTCTTATGTGGGAAGTGAAACAAGAGAGTGTTAAGGAACACATGCACTCCTATGTGGGAATTGGGATATAGGAGTCTAAACACACACACACTTAGATGGGAAGTGGAACATGAGAGTGTCAAAGAACACATGCACTCCTATGTGGGAGTTGAGACATGAGGATAGAGGAACACACGTCCTCCCATTTGAGAAATGGAACATGAAAGTATAGAGGAATGCACACACTCCTACATGAGAAGTGGAACTACAGAGTGCAGAGGAACACGTGCACACTCATGTGAAAAGTGGGAAATGATGGCTTAGTGGGATACACGAACACCCCATTTGGAAGTGGGACCTGAGAGTGTAGAGGAACACACATTCCTCAGTGTGAAGTTGAATATGAGACTGTAAAGGAACACATGCACACCCATGTAGGAAGTGTAAATTGAGAGTGTGGAGGAACACACACACGCTCCCATGTAGGAAGTGGAACATTAGAGTTTAAAGGAACACACCCACTACTATGTGAGAAGTGGAATCAGAAAGTGTAGAGGAACACATGCACTCTTTTTTGGCAAGTGGACCATGGGAGTATCAAGGAACACATGTACTCCTAAGTGGGAAGTGGAATATGAGAGTGTAGAGAAACCCACAGGCTCCTGTCAGAAGTGGAACATGAGGGTGTAGAGGAGCACAGGCATACCCATGTGAGAAGTGAAACATGAAAATGTGAAACCTACACTCATATGTGGGAATTGGACCTCAGAGGAACACACACTCTCCCAAGTGTAAAAAACATGCGAGTGTAAAGGAATACATGTACACGTATGTGGGAATTGGAACATACCAGTATGGGAAGTGGGACATGAAGTTGTGGAGGAACACATGCACAACCATGTGGGAAGTGGAACATGAGTGTGTAGGGGAACACATACACTCCTATGTGGGAAGTGGAATATGAAAGTGTAGAGGAACACATGCACTCCTGTGTGGAAATTGGATCACATGGTGTAAAGGAATACAAGCACTCCTATGTGCTCATTGGAATATGAGGATTTAGTGGGACTGGTACACACCAATGTGGGAAGTAGGACATGAGAGTATAGAGGACCATATGCAAACCCATGTGGGAAGTGAGGTTGTAGAGAAATACACACACATACATTTGTGTGGGAAGTGGGACATGAGACCATAGAAGAACATACTCACTAATTGTGGTAAGTGGAACATGGGAGAATGAAGGAACACATGCACTAACATGTGGGAAGTGGAACATGAAAATATAAAGAAACACATGTACACTCATGTGGGAAGTGGAACATTGTAGAGATCAAAGTCATTGGAATAAGGCTAATCTTTGCAAAGGCTACACCTGGGGACATGGAAGACTATGAGTCTTGGGTAGAGCTTCTTGAAGACAGGAATATCACAGCTTCTCCAAAAATTCCCTGATAAACATAAACAAAGAACTCATGATCTGATCTCATGTGAACTTATGATCTGCCTTATACTCTCCCCCCACCCCATAGTTCTGACTGCCTGAATCTAAATAAAAGCTTTGAGTATAGTCGGTTGAGAAGTGCTCCAACACATCTTCCTGACCCTCCATTAAGTCATGTTTTGCCTGGTTTGTGTTCATTTTGCATTTATCCAAAAACCACTGGATCATATACACAGAACATGAAAGTTTAGAGGGGAAAAAAAACACTTCTGTGTGTAAAGTGTCACAAGAAAATGTAGAGGAATACATGTACTCTAATTTGGGAGGTGGAACTGTCAAGGCTGTCAAGGAACACCCACACTCCTATGTGGGATTTGGGACATTAAAATATAGAAGAACATATGCCTGCTAACGTGTGAAGTGTAACCTAAGATTGTAAAAGAACACAGAAATTCCCATGTGGAAAATGGGATGTGTATGTGAATATGAACATATACACTCATATGTGGGAAGCAGAACATGATGGTGTAACAGAACACACACACACACACACACACACACACACACATGTGGGAAGTGGGACATGACATTGTAGAGGAATGCAAGTATTTCCATATGGGAAGTGGAACATGAGGGTTTCAAGAAACACACATACTCCTATTTAGGAAAAGTGACATGAGGGTGTAGAGGAACACTAGCGCTCCTATGTAGGAAGTAGAACATGAGAGTGTAAAGGAACACATGGACACCCATGTGAGAAGGGGAACATGAGAGTATAGAAGAACCCCCACACTCCCATGTCAAAATGGAACACAGAGTGTTGAGGAACAGACACAATTGAATGTGCTAAGTGGAAAATAGCATGTAAAGAAACATAGGCATTCTCATGTTTGACAGTGTAAAGCAATACATTTTACATTCATGTAGGAGGTGGGATGGGGGTAGAGGACCAAATGAACTCCCATGTGGAAAGTGAAATATGAGATTGTAAGGAAACATAGGCACTCCCATATCCGACGTGGGACATGGGGTTGTAGAGGAACACATACACATAGAAATTAGAACAAGAGATTGTAAAAGAACACAAGAAGTCCTATATGGAAAGTTGAATATGAGAATGTAAAGAAAAACACACGCACATATGACAAGTGCGAAATAAGGTGTAGGAAAACACATGCACACCTGTGTGGGAAGTGAAACATGAGAGTGTAAAGGAATGCACAGCTCCATGTTGAAAGTAGAATATGAAAGTATAAAGGAACCAAAGAACATCCATGTGGGGCTGGAGAGGTGCCTTAACAGTTAAGGTGGTTGCCTGCAAAATCTAAGGACCCAGATTCAATTCCACAGTATCCACATAAGCCAGATGTACAAGATGGTTCATTCATCTGAAGTTTGCAGTAACTAGAGGCCCTGGTGCATTTCCCCCCTCTCTCCCCCCTCCCTTCCCTCTCTCTCTCTCTCTCTCTCTAATAAGGAAATAAACCAATTTTTTTTTAAAAAAGAATACCCATGTGGAAAATAGAACATGTGAGCATAAAGGAGTACATAAACTCCCATGTGGGAAGTGGGACATGAGGCTGTAGAGTAACACATGCACCCCTATGTAGGAAGTAGAACATGAGGGTATAAAGAAATACAGTGACCCCCATGTGGGCAGTGGAACATGAAAATGTGAAGGAGCACATTCTCACAAACCAATGTGGGAAGTGAAACATGAGAGTGGAGAGAGATACACACACTCCTATGTGGGAAGTGGAACATGAGAGTTTAAAGGAACACACACAGACACACATGGTTTTTAGGACATGAAGGTGTAGAGGGATTCACACACCCCCACTGGAAGGTAAGACATGAAGTTATAGAGGAACACACGCAAACCCATGTAAGATGTGGGACATGAGGGTAAAGTGGAACACATGCAATCCCACGTGGGAAGTGAAACATGAGAGTGTAGAGGAACACACCCAGATCCATGTGGGAACTGGCATATAAGAGTATAAAGGAACACACAAACTCCTACATGGGAAGTGGATCATGATGGTGTGTAAAGGAACACATGCACTAATAAGTGGTTAAAGGAAATTGATGGTGTAGAGGAACACATGCACACCCATAGGGACAATAGGGCACAATACTATAAAATAACATACACACACCCATGTGGGCAGTGGGACATGAGGGTATAGAGGAAAACACACACCTCTTTGGGAAGTGCAACACGAGAGTGTGGAGGAACATGTGCACTCCTATGTGGGAAATGGAAAATGCAAATGAAAAGGAACACATGCACACCCCTGTGGGAAGTGGAACATAAGAGTGTAAAGGAAAACAGGAGCTCCTCTGTGGGAAGTGAATCATGAGGGTTTAGAGGAACGGAAACATCCCCGTGTGAGAGGTGGAGCAAGACAGTGTAGAGGAATGTATGCAGCCCTATGGAAGAAGTGTAACATGACAGCATAGACAAACACGTGCGCTCCTATGTGGAAAGTGGAACATGAGAGTGTGAGGAACACACGAACTCGTGTGGGAAGTGGAACAAGAGAGTGTAAAGGAACACATTCACTGCTATATGGGAATTTGGAACATGATAGTTTAGAGAAATCCATGCACTCTTATGTGGAAAGTGGAACATAAAAATGTAAATTAAGCTGGGCATGATGGCACATGCCTTTAATCCCAGCACTCAGGAGGCAGAGGTAGGAGAATCACCATGAGTTCAAAGCCACCCTGAGACTACATAGTGAAATCCAGGTCAGCCTGGGCCAGAGTGAGACACTACCTCAAAAAAACAAAACCTAAAAAATAAAAAGGAAATTAACACATGCACTCCTATGTGGGAAGTGGAACATGAGGGTGTATAGGAACACATGCATACCCATGTGGGAAGGAGAAGATGTGAGTGTAAAGGAGCACACACACTACTATATGGTAAGTGGAACATGAGGATACAGGGAAACACATGCAAACACATGTGGGAAGTGGAAAGAGTTTAGAAGAACAAAGCCACTCTTGTGTAAGAAGTGGGACAAGAAAGTGTAGAGGAACACACTCCTATGTTTGGAATGGAACATGATAGTGTAAAGGGACACATACACACTTATGTGGAAATTGGACAGCAGGGGGCAGAGGAACCAAACATAATAATGTTTGTGGTAAGTGGAATGTAAGAATGTGGAGGAACACACCAATACACAACCATGTGGGAGCTGCAATATGAGAGTGTAACGATCACAGGCACTCCCATGTGGGAAATGGAACATGAGACTGTAGAGAAACACACCGACTCCTCTGTGGGAAGTAGAACATGAGATTATAATTGAACTCATTGCAATTTTATATGAGAAGTGGAACATGAGAGTATAAGCAAAACACACACAGGTGGGAAGTGGGCCATGATGGTGTAAAGGAATGCACACACTCCTATGCAGGCAGTGGAACATGAGCGTGTAAAGTAACACACCCACACCAATCTGGGCCGAGAAGCATGAGATTATAGAGGAACACATGCACACCCATGTAGGAAGTAAACCAGAGAGTGTAAAGGAACACAGGCACAGCTCTATGGGAAGCAGAACATGAGACTATACAGGAACACACACACACACATGTGGGAAGTGGAGCATTAGGGTGTAGAGGAACACACACACTCCTGTGGGGAAGTAGGACAAGAGGGTGTTCAGGGGCTGGAGAGATGGCTTAGCGGTTAAACGCTTGCCTGTGAAGCCTAAGGACCCCGGTTCGAAGCTCGGTTCCCCAAGTCCCACGTTAGCCAGATGCAAAAGGGGGCGCACGCGTCGGGAGTTCGTTTGCAGAGGCTGGAAGCCCTGGCGCGCCCATTCTCTCTATCCCTCTATCTGTCTTTCTCTCTGTGTCTGTCGCTCTCAAATAAATAAATAAATAAATAAATATTGGGCTGGAGAGATGGGAAGTGGACCGTGAGAGTATGGCGGAACACATGCACAGCCATGTGTGAAGGGAAACATGAGAGTGGAGAGTCTCAGTTTTGCCAAGTTGGGCAGGGCAACATCTCTTTGCTTCCTCTTTTGGGGCCTTCTGTAGCTGACAACTTATTCAAATATGACCTTGCTCCTATTTCTCCCTCACCTCTTCTGGGTAGATGGAACGCGTTGTTGGCTGGTGCTCTTGAATCATGAGATGGTTGGAAGAGTAGAAATTACACACAATAGAGTAATAATATACAATGATTCCTAAATTCTTTGGAGCTTTGTAGGGCAAAGTTGCCACATAGGATCCAGACTTCCTCCATACCAGACTTTAGTTGCTTGTGTTGGTTTGATTTAGTTTGGGGTTAGTGGAGGTGTGTAAAATGCTAGGGATGGAACCCAGGGCCTTTTGTGTACTAGGCAGATGTTCTATTACTGAGCTATATATACCCCTATGTCTTGTTTTTTTTTTTTAATCAAATAACAACTGTATATAGTTATTGTGTACAACATGGTGCTTTGATCTGTAAGATTGTGCTTTGACTTGTAAAATGACTAAATTGAGCTGTGTAATTTATCTACATATTCACATACTTATGAATAGTGAGAACATTTAAAAATTAGAAGTGGAAGCCGGGTGTGGTGGCACATGCCTTTAATCCCAGCACTGGGAAGGCAGAGGTAGGAGGATTGCCATGAGTTCAAGGCCACCCTGAGACTCCATAGTGAATTCCAGGTCAGCCTGGGCTTGAGCGAGACCCTACCTTGAAAAACCAAAAAAAAAAAAAAAAAAAAAAAAAAAAATAGAAGTAGGTAATGGTGTGTCCAGAAGCCATAGATTGCTATTAGAAAATTTTCAGTGCTAAGGATGGGATATCTACCAGTGAATTATTGGCCAGAGAGGCTTCTGAGTCCCCCCAAATACTACATGCCATTGCCAAGGCTCTTGGTTGCCTACCAGAACTAGATGGGAAGATCCTATTGCTGAAGGCTTCACATGCTTGGGCTTGCAGGTCATTGAGAAATCAGTCTGAAGTTGAACTGGAAATCTCCTTGTTGACTAGTTGTCAGAAACTGGAAAGAACTGAGAAGCATGCAGCCTTTGGGAGAGAGAACTCATCAATTGTATCAACCAGCAACCAACATTGCAATCCTTATGACTGGCCAGCCAGGCCAAATGCACCAATTGGTGCATTAGTGGCATGTCTATAATGGGGCAAACCAATTGCTGATTTGGACTGGAGGCCTGATCCATGGGTGGGAATACATGTCTGCTACTGAAAATCTATGGCTGGGGAGATCATAAGCCCTAGGGGCATAATGACTACTGTTGTCTGGCTACATGGAAATATTATGCTCACCAAAATGCTGTCTAAATATTTATGTTTATGTCCATATGTTAATGAGGCTCTCACTGTTGGTCAAAAAGCTTCTCTTTTCAGATGGTGGTGACCACACGAGTGACTCAAAACTCACCATAGTGCTGAGAAGAAATGACAGAGGCATGCAAAGCACTGAGACATCTCTATCACAACTTCCAAGGCTCAGGGACCACTGCAGAGGAGGTGGCAGAAAGAATGTAAGAGCCAAAGGAAGGGGTGGGTGGACTGCTTTCAACGCTGCCTTCCAGACACCAAGTGGCCTTGGCATTCATGACCTCACAGTGGCTGACAGTATTACACAAGACCTGTGTAATAGGAGGAAGAACAATGATGACATCAAAATACGGGAATGACTAATTGGCAAGAAGGGGGGACTCAATGGAGGGTGAATTTAGGAGGGGGAAATTGAGGGTGATAAGAGGGAAATATCATGGTTTACTATCTATACTTATGGAAGTTGTCAATAAAGTTTTTAAAAATCTCTCTTAATGAATTCCAAGTTTATAGAATAGTTAATTATAGTCACCATTAGGGCTTATTCATCCTGGATATCTGAAACTGTAACCTAGGCTGACATTTCCCTTAACCCCAGCAACTGACAGATGCTATTCCACTGTCTCCTTCCATGAGTTCAGCTTGTTTGAGATTCCACACAGGAATGAGGTCATGCATTATTTGGCTATCTGTGCCTGACCAACTGCACTTAGCATATTGTCTTCCATTCTCATCCATGCTGTTGCAACCTGAATTGTACTATGAAAGAAATATAAACTTCCATCTCGTCTAAGCCACTGGTATTTGGGTATTTATAATGCTCTCAGCTGAGAGCAGTCTAACTCCAGCCTCCAGGTGTGACTCACATTTCCTTGGCTCTAGCAAAGAGCTGCACAGCTATTTTTCCCCCTTCCTTTCTCACAAGAGCTCCTTCAGGTGAAAGGAATTTTCCTAATGAGGAAATGGAAGCTGCAGCATGCCAGGCGCCAAGGTGAGACAAATGATAGCGGCTTTGTCTTTCCAGAAGGCTGCTCCCACAGCTGCTGTTTTAATCACAGAGCCGGTTCAGCTATGTGCCAAAGGAGCCAGAAAACACCAGAGTCCTTCCTTGGCACCATGACCTAAAGTTCCTGGTCTGTGCATCAGGAAACCAGCTCTGAACCAAAAGTGCTCTTTAAAAAATATTTATTTATTTGAGACAGAGAAAAAAGACGATGGTTTTCCAGGTCCTCCAGCCACTGCAAACTAACTCCAAATGCATGCACCACTTTGTGCATCTGTCTTTATGTGCGTAGTGGGGACTTTAACCCAGGCTGTCAGGCTTGGTAAGCAAGCACCTTTAACCAGTAAGCCATCTCTCCAGCACCCAGGGAGTACTTTTACAATGTCCCCAAATATGTTTGAGAAGCATTCTTGTCAGGGAAATGTTTAAAAAGCCCTGAGAGAAATGATTGACAGTGCTACTCAGACTGGATAGTGTTTTAAAACTAGAGAAAAAAAAAACTAGAAAACAATGATGTTATGGCATGGTGGCACATGCCTGGAATCCCATCACTGTGAAGGTAGGAGGATCACAAGTTGAAGGCCAACTTGTGCTGAATAGTGAGAACCTGTCTCAAAACATTCTAGGAGCTGGGGGACTGCAAAGTGGTTAAAGCCACTTGCTTGCAAAGCCTTCTGTCACAGGTTAAGTCCCCCAGCACCCACATAAAGCCAGACACAAAAGAAGTGCATGTGTCTCTTGTTCATTTGCAGCAGCAAGAGACCCTGGTAATCCATACACACACACACACACACACACACACACACACACATAACTAAACATAAATAAATAATTTTTAAAATAATTCTAGGAGCTATGCAGCATGCAGCCTTTTGGGGCAGAAAAGACATAATGGTCTTAACTACCAGTGGACCCTGCAAGCCTTACCCAGACAGGACAAATGTGCCGATTGCTGCAATGGTGGCATGTCTGTTTTGGGGAAAACCAATGGTTCTCTAATTGGACTGGAGGCCTGCTCCATGGGAAGGAATTCCTGCCTGGTACTGAACACCTAGTTAAAAGCCTATAGCAGGGCTGTAGAGATGGCTCAACAGTTAAGGCGCTTGCCTACAAAGCTTAAAAACTGGAGTTTGGTTCCCCAGCACCCATGTAAAGCCAGATGTACAAAGTGGCACATGCATCTGGAGTTCATCTGTAGCAGCTGAAGGTCCTGCCATGCCCATTCTCTGTCTCTCTCTCTCCCTCTGCTTGCAAATAAGTAAATAAATATTTTTTAAAGCCTATGGCTGAGGAGGTCATAAAACCTATGGATTAAGTTACTACTGTTATCTGCCTAAATGTATATATTTTGACCACCAAAATGCCTTCTAAATGCTTATGTTCATGCCCATATATTAATGCTACTCTCACTTTTGGTTAGAAAAGCTTCTCTTATATGATGGAGAATGGAATTTCAAAGGGGAAAGTGTGGGGGGGGGGAGGGAATTACCATGGGATTTTTTTATAATCATGGAAAATGCTAATAAAAAATTTTTTTTTAAATAGAAAGCTTCTCTTTTCAGATGGTGGTGCCACTGGGGTGACTCAAAACTCACCATAGTGCTCAGCAGTGGAGTGTTCAGCACTAAGTGAGATGTTTCTATCACACCTTCCAAGGCTCAAGGACCATAGTTGAAGAGATGATGGAAAAGAATGTAAGAGCCAAAGGAAAGGGAGGACTGCTTGCAATGCTGTGAGCCAGACACAAAGTGGCCTTGATGTTCATGACCTCACAGTGGTTGATACTACCCACACAAGACCTGTATAACAATGACATCAAAACAGGAGAGACTCTAAGTGGAAAGAAGGGGTTCAGTGAATGGGGAGGGGAAAATGGAGGCCATGGGAGGGGATTATGATCATAGTATATGTCTATGTTTTCAATAAAAAAATCAAATAACTCCTGCAAAAGAAATACAAATGGTCCACAAATATTTTTAAAAGTATTCAACATTCTTAGCCATCAAGGAAATGCAAACTAAAACTGCTTTGAGATTCCATCTTACCCCAGTCAGAATGGATATCACTAAGACAACAAATGCCAGTGAGGATGTGGAAGAAAGGGCACTCTAGAGCCAGATGAGGTAGCACACACCTTTAATCCCAGTACTTGAGATACAAAGGTAGGAGGATCACTGTGAGTTCCAGGACACCCTGAGACTACATAGTAAATTCCAGGCCAGTCTGGCTACAGTGAGACATTACCTCAAAAAAACAAAAAAACAAAAAAAAGGAAAGGAAAGAAAAGAAAAGAAAAGAAAAGAAAAGAAAAGAAAAGAAAAGAAAAGAAAAGGGAAACTTTATTGCTGTAGGTGGGAATGTAAACTGGTGCAGCAATTGTGGAAATCAGTGTGGAGGTTTCTCAAAAAGCTAAAAACAGCTTCCTTATGACCTAGTTATTCCATTGCTGGGCATATACCCAAAGGATTCTAAATCCTACCACAGAGATACTTGTACATCCAGGTTCATTCACAAAGCAAGGAAATACATGTCCATCAAAATATGAATGGATAATGAAAATGTGGTACATATATGCAATGAAATTTTATGAATCCATAAAGAAAAATAAAATCATGGTATTTGCAGAATAAATGGATTGAAGTGAGATAATTATGTTAAGCCAAATAAACCAGACTCAGAAAGAAAAATACCACATGTTTTCTTTCACATGCCGAATCTAGATTTAAGTGGGTGGGTGTGTGACAGAGAGACAGATGTGTGTGTGATGAAAATAGAAAGGGAACCATAAGGGGCTGAGAATATGGTTCAGAGGTTAAGGCACTTGCATGCAAAACCTAACAACCTGGGTTTGATTCCCCAATACCCACTTAAAGCAAGAGGCACAAGATGGTGCATGCATCTAGAATTCATTTGCAGCCAGGCGTACATGCCTTTAATCCCAGCACTTGGGAGGCAGAGGTAGGAGGATCACCATGAGTTTGAGGCCATCCCAAGTATACATAGAGTTCATTTGCTGTGGCTAGAGACCCTGATGCACCTATCTCTTTCTCCCAAAAAAAAGAAAGAAGGGGGACCATGAGAGAAGAAAAAAGAGATCTTAAGGGAGGGCTGAGGATCTTGCAAAGTAGAAAGTGACAAAGCACTTGCCTAACATATGTAAGGCCCTAGGTTTGATCCACAGTACTACACAGAGAAAGAAAGAGACAGATATTTGTGGGGCAGAGGAGAGAAAGAGAGTAATGGAATACCTGTGACATGAAAGAAGAACTATTTAGAGGAAGGATGACAATCAGAAAGAGGGAAGCTAGGGGAATGGGGAAGCGTAATAGGGGAGCAGTACAAAGAACAAAGTATAATGGCACATATGTATAAAAATGCCATAATGAAACCCATATATAAACTTAAAGAATTCATAATAATAATTCTTGAATAAAGCTAAGTTGAGAATATAGCTCAGTGTGCACATGCTTAGCATGCACAAGGCCCTGAGCACACACACAACCTAGAGAAGAAAAATCAGTAATGAAAATTACAAGTCCACAAGAAGTCAAAAGTTGATACTTTGATTACTTGAATTTCTGTAACCAGTCACCTTTCAGAGGATCTAGCTGGTTTTACTTTTTGGCCATTCTGAATCAAGCTGCTATGAACATTCATATACAGGTCCTCGAGTGAGCCTACAAGCCCAGAGTGCAGATGCTGAATCACACTGCAGTCATGTGTTTTGTGAGAAAACTGCCACATTTCTTCCAGAGCAGCCACCTATGATGCTTCAGTTTCTCCTCACCCTTCAAATCATTTGGTGGTGTCGTTATTTTTTTTTTTCATTTTTGTCATTCTAATTACCTCCTTGTTGTTCTAGATTTTCTGCTGGCTAGTGATGCTGAGTACCCTTTCCTGTGCTTATTTCCAAGCTGTATTCTCTTGCTACACTCTTGGGTTTTTCACTGGTAAATTTTGAGATTCCTTAGTGATATATGTGGATTGTAAACACTTTCTCCCAAGATGGGCCTTATCATCTTTTTTTTTTCTTTTTTATTTTTTTTTGGTTTTTCGAGGTAGAGTCTCACTCTAGCCCATGCTGACCTGGAATTCACTATGGAGTCTCAAGGGGGCCTCGAACTCATGGCAATCCTCCTACCTCTGCCTCCTGAGTGCTGGGATTAAAGGCGTGCGCCACCACGCCCAGCTCAGAATCAATCCTTTTAATTTTGGTCCCATAGAATTTGTCAGATTTTCCTTTTGGCATTGCATCTAAGAAGTCATGGCCTAGCTCCAAAGCCCAAAAAAACTTTCTTCATTTTTTCCCCTAAATGTTTTATAGTTTTAGTTTTTTATTTTATTCCTGATTCATTTTGAGTTAATTTTTGAATAAGGTGGTGAGGTATCTTAGACTGAAGGGGTTTTTTTTAATTATTATTTTCCAATGAATATCCATTTGCTCCAACACCATTTGTGAATACGCTATCCTCCTCCATGTAATCCAACTTGATCATGCTTAATATTTTGAGCGCTTGGTCCCCAGCTTTTGGCTCTATTTTGAAGACTGTGGGACTTTAGAAGGTGGAGCCTAGCTGCTGGAAGTAGGTCAATAGAATTGGGTCTGCAAAGGTTGTAGTTCAGCCCCAGTTCAAGTCCTACTATTTCTTGTATGCCACATCGCCCCCAGCTGCACACTCCCACTGCCATGGCCTGAGCCTCTGTCATGCCTTCCCCACTACGATAGTCTCAAATCCTCTGAAACCATAAGCCAAAATAAATTTTTCCACCCATATATTGCTTCTGTTAGGTATTATTTTTAAGGGCGATCTCACTCTAGCTCAAGCTGACCTAGAATTCACTATGTAGAGCTCACAGCAATTCTCCTACCTCTACGTCCAAAGTACTAGGATTAAAGGTGTGCCCCACCACACCCGCCCTATTAGGTATTTTGTCAAAGTGACTAAAACGATAACTAATACGGGGACTAATTCCTTTGGAATCATGTCAAAATCATTTCTGAGCTTCACCTATTAGTTCCAAAGGGAAAATGTTGCCTCATTATATAGAGACATATATCCAGGGTATAGGTTTAAGAGATATATATTCAAATCCCCCCCCTTTTTAGACGTAGATTTTCACTCCAGCCCAGGCTAACTTGGAATTCACTATGTAGTCTCAGGCTGGTATCAAACTCATAGTGATCCTCCTACCTCAGCCTCCTGAGTGCTGGGGTTAAAGGCGTGTGCCACCACACCCAAAAGGGAGAGACAAAGAATGGACTCGCCAGGGCCTCCTGCCAGTGCAAACAAACTCCAGATACATGTGCCACATTGTACTGCTGGCTTCATGTGGGTACTGGGGAATAGAACTCATGTCATTAGGCCCTGCAAGCAAGCACCTTAACCACTGAGTCATCTCTCCAGCCCTCAAATCTCACTTTTGTAGTCTACTAGTATTGCAGTCCAGTTCACATTACTGGTAGAAATCACCCAACCAAGAGCAGCTTCTGCTACACTCTAACAACATAACTTTAAGACGACCCTCAGTAAAGTGCCCAACATTGTACATGGATGTGCTCGTCATCGACTTCGAGTCCTTGTTAGGTTTAGTGTGAAAAAAATGGCTTAAACAGTCTTGAGGGGGAGCTCTATGATGGCAGGAGAAAATGATGGCATGAGCAGAGGGTGGACATCACCCCCCAGCCAACATAAGGTGGACCATAGCTAGCATCAGGAGAGTGTGCCAAACACTGGCAAGGGGAAACTGGCTATAACACCCATAAGCCCGCCCCCAACAATACACTCCCTCCAGGAGGCATTAATTCCCAAATCTCCATCAGCTGGGAACCTAGCATTCAGACCAACTAAGTTTATGGGGAACACCTGAATCAAACCACCACATTCCGCCCCTGGCCCCCATAAACTGATGAACACACATGATTTTAAATGCTATGCATTCAGTTCAACTTTAAAAGTCCCCATAGTTTATCAATTCCAATGATGTTCATACATTCCCCATACTCCAAGATCTTTTAACTGAGCCATAATACCAAAAAATAACCTCAAAAAACCCATAATGGCACAGAATAAATATTCACACTGCAAAAGATGGCACTGGGCATAGCAAAGAAACATTCAACCAATACAAGATTTAAAACAACCAGGGCAAACATCAAACTCTGTAGCTTCAAGTCCAACAACTCTAGCCAATGACAAATCTCCAATGCCAATAATTCTAACCAGCAACAAGACTCCAGCATTCCAATTCCGCCCCTCCAGCTAGGCTACTCACAGTACTGGAAAACTTCATCGGGGCCGACAGCTCTCCTTGGCAGCCATCTCGTGGTCCTGGCATCTCCACTGGGTCTCCACTGCAATCCATGGTTCATCCTCATGGCCCCATGGGGTTTCCACGCAGGCAACCAGCAAACCTGCTTCATACTGCCCATGGCCATTTCCAAAACACAAGACAGTGTTGCAAACTCAATGACCCACTCTTTCCTGCATTTCTTAAACTCCACAATACCAGGTTGGGTGCCAATTTGTTAATCCAGGGGGAAATAAAGCAGGCTTTGAAGACCAGGACACTCCTTGAGCACTCAGGCCCCTTCAAAAGAATCGACATTCTTCCTGTTGCCCCAGTGCAGGTCAGCTGGCCCAATCTCAAAGGTTGGAATCTCTCAGTTGCAGCTGAATGGGCAACAGTTCACCCAAAGATTTTTCTTTCTGTGCCATATCCCTCTGCTCACACCAGTGCATTTCTACACAAAGCAACCCTGCACAACTTCTCAGGACACGGGCATAAGAGCAAGCTTCTCACACAAACTGCTAGCCCAGTCCAGGCAAAGCTCTTTCTCACCCTCATAAGCCAAACCTCACAGTTCATAGCTCTTACTGCATTCAGGTCTTTCATCTCTGACCAGAATAGTCCATCAAGCTGTACTTACAGCACTGCAAGGCATCTCTTAGGCCAAGGTTTCAAATCCTCCCACATTCCTCTTGAAAATCAGCTCCAAAAGGCCAAAGCCACACAGTCAGGTGTCTAGCAGCAACCCCACTCCTCAGTACCACTTTACTGTTGCAGTCTGGTTCGCATTGCTGGTAGAAATCACCCAACCAAGAGCAGCTTCTGCTACACTCTAACAACGTAACTTTAAGACGACCCTCAGTAAAGTCATTGACTTCAAGTCCTTGTGAGGTTTGGTGTGGAAAAAACAGCTTAAACAGTCTCAAGGGGAAGCTCCATGATGGCAGAGAAAACAATGGCATGAGCAAAGGGTGGACATTACCCCCTGGCCCACATAACGTGAACCATAGCTAGCAACAGGCGAGTTGCCAAACACTGACATGGGGAAACTGGCTATAACAGCCATAAACCCGCCCCCAACAATACACTTCCTCCAGGAGGCATGAATTCCCAAATCTCCATCAGCTGGGAACCTAGCATTCAGAACACCTAAGTTTATGGGGGACACTTGGATCAAACCACCACAACTAGCTATGGACTTTTATCAAGTCACTTAACTCTCTTAAACCCATTTCCACATCCATATTATGAAATAGTGGTTAGTGCCACAAGATTACTTTAGAAATAAATGAATTATATGATTGACTCCCTATTTAAACCATCTCACTTCCAGAGGAACAAACATTTTGGAGTAAAGATAGAAAAATTTTAGAAAGGCAGTTATAAATAATATTAGATCTGAGCACAGACATGACATAATGGGGTTGTCCTAAAGATTACAATCTCTAAGATAATTTCTCCTTGGGTAATTGAATTTTAATTTGTTCATGTTATTGAGTGAATTAATAATAAGTATCACTGCAAGACACCAGGGGAGTCATTCAAGGACATTCTCATTAATAGCTATTAACTTATGAAATGAAAAAGCATCTCTCTGCAAGAGCCCAACACTCATTAGTAGCTGGGCTGCACATACCAAGCACCTCGCCTCTGCAAGCCAAAGAGTACCTCAATTATAAATCCCAGTTGCCCAGGTAATCTTCCAAATTCCTGGTCTCACGGTTTAAATATCTAATTATGTTTTTTAAATAGAGTACAATAAGGCTAGTCTATTTGTTACTGCTGGTACAAGAAAATAAAATGGAGGCTGAGGAAATGACTCAGTCAACAAAGTGCTTGCTATAAAACTATAAGGGCTGGAATTCGGACCCCTAGTACCCACATAAGTGTCAGGTGTGCATAATGCCCACTTATAATCCTAACTCTCAGGAGTCAGAGACAGGATCCTCAGTGCAAGCTGGATAGATAACTAGCTGAATCAGTGAGCTCTGGGTTTAAGTGAGAGACCTTGCCTCAGGAAATAAGGTGTAGAGGGATTGAAGAAGTCATCAACCTCTGGCTTCCACACATGTATACTCACACACATATGAACATTCCTACAAACATATATACAAGCAAGAAAAACAGAAAATGTAACAGATGAAGAATAAAATGGAGTTCTGCACTGATTTGCAACTACATGTTCTTTAAAAACAAAGAAGGAATCAACTGATGAAGATATGCACAGCAATGACAAATAACCTTTGTGGCTTAAGAGCTAGAATGGATTTTTTTTTAGGCAAACCCAACAGATTGGCCTTCTTTTTATGCAAAAGAGCATGCATGTGAGAGAGACAATTGGCACACCAGGGCCTCCAAACACGTGTGTCACTTTGTGTGTATGTGTAGCCTTGTGCACTTGCAATACTTTGTGCATCTGGCTTATGTGGGATCTGAGTTGAACATGGGTCCTTAGGTTTTACAGGCAAGTGCCTTAACCACTAAGCAATCTCGCCAGACCCAGAATGGACTTTTGTATTGGGATCTCATACACTGCCACACATTTAAGTGAATCAAAGTCTAGTCAAAGTTAGATGGCATGGCTCACACCTCTCATCCCAGCACTTGAGAGGCTGAGGTAGGAGGATTAACAGGATTTCAAGGCCAGCATGGGCTACAGAATGAGTTTTCAGTCAGTCTGGACTACACTGTGGCCTTGCCTCAAAAAGTCAGCATGCCCCAACCTCAGCAAGGCAGATTAGGCCTCTCAGGTTCAAGGTGAATGCTCCCCCTGCACCCTAATTAGTACCATGTGTAGACCACCACCCTGCACCCATCCAGGGAAGGGGGTAAACCACTTAGTACCTACTTGTGTGTGCCTAGACAGGGGATGATAAGGCCTGTTCTTCACTGGATACACTCCCCAGAGTGCCCACCCTAGGCCTATAGTTAGACCACTGGTCCTAGCTCTTCAGGAGCAAAGCTGACCAGGCAGCTCAACACAGGCCCCACTAGAGCCTATGTTGCTGCAAGCTCAACAAGTCAGAGATTATCTCTAGAAGGGCAAACCCCAGTGCAAACAAAATAACCCAAGAATCCAAGGCAAAAATGCCTAGTCCAATATGAAAACTACTTAAAGGAAATTCCAAAGAATTCCACCAGGGCATGGTGGCACATGCCTTTAATTCCAGCACTCAGGAGGTAGAGGTAGGAGGATCGCTGTGAGTCTGAGGCCACCCTGGGAATACAGGATGAATTACAGACTAGCTTGGGCTACTGTGAGGACTTACCTCAAGTAAAAAAAAAAATCCAAAATGCAATAATGATAAGCATATACAACAAATTTAATGAGGCCATGAACAAACATCTGAATGAAATGGAAGAGAATCGACAAAAAGAATGCACTAGACTGATGAATGAATTCAAAGAGGACATGCTCAAACACCTGAATGAATACCAAGAGAGCACAGACAACCAATTAAATGCAATGAGAAAATCAAACCAAAAAATGAAAATGGAACTCAAAAACAGAGATTCTGAAGAAAACCTAATAGAAATCAAAAGTAAAATAACTTGGAGGCTGGAGAGATGGCTTAGTGTTTAAGGCATTTGTCTGCAAAGCCAAAGGACCTCGGCTCAATTCCCCAGGACCCCATGTAAGTCAGATGCACAAGGTTGTACATGTGTCTGGAATTAGTTTGCAGTGGCTAGGAGCCGTGGCATGCCAATTAACTCCCTTCCTCTCTCTCTCTCTCTCCCCCTCTTTGTCTCTAGCTCTCTCAAATAAATAAATAAATATTGTTTTTAAAAAGTAAAATAACTCAAATCCAGTCTTGGGAGGGATTTAAGCAAAACCACAGTAATATACACTTTTCTTCCAAAAAGTGAAGGTGTAGAGGTTTTTATTGGCCACAGTGAAGAATCAGGAATCACCAAGATCTACCAGAAACAGGAAACCAGTCAGAATCCCATTGAGGTGTTTGCAGCCCTGCCGGCACGGATCTGCGTATTGCCTGGCCCAGCACTGCTGAGCTGCAGGAACAGACCAAACAAGGGGATTGTCCAAACCTCAGCAGCCTCATTATCAACCTCATCAAGAAACTTGAAGGGGAGACTGCAGAGACCAGCTGAAGGTGGTACCAGCAGAGCAGTTTCAGTACAACTACAGGCTTCCTGCACTCTCCTATCCCACAAATGTCAGAACCATGAACCTCTAGAGAATGCATGCAGCCCCCCCCACCCCGCCCGCAGCACAGCTGATCAGAAGACCAGATTCACAACACAACGCCGAGGGATTGAGGTGGAGACTAAGCATTGATGAGAATGGAAGCCACCTCAAAAGGTAATGAGGCTCACTGAAAACAAAGCAGGTGCATAGGCCTACACTAGAATTGCTAATCTCTCTTTCCATGTCAAGGAAGGTTATGGGTTATATATTTGTGGTTGGCTTTACCATTCTCAATTAAGCTATATCTGGGGGTTGACTATTGTTGCCTTTGATGATTTCAGATTTATAGGGCCTTTGTCTTTTTCCTCTGTCATTATTGGGGGCATGGTCTGATTCAGACCCAGGCTGACCTGGAACCCATTTCAGAACAGGAATCTCAACTTCCCAGCTGACAGGATTAAGGGTACAGAGCAACACACACCCGTAGGGATCTTGGCTTTATAAGGTTATATGTTTCTTTCAATCCCCACACTTCCATACTCTGTGCTGGTTTTTTATTGAGTATGTATATTTCTCTGTTGAATTTTAGAACTTGCCAGCAAATTGCTCCACCCAGCCCATTAAAATACTTGAATAGCAGGCAAACTCAACACCTAGGATTACTTCTGTGGCTGGATTGGATTACAAGAGCTAAACTTGGCACCTTAAACTCCTACTTTGAAGGTGCATAAAGTTGGATTTCCAAGTCTAAGAGCTCCACAGATAATTAGAAAACCCAAGCATCAAATCAACTCAGGAGGCAAAATCAAGACAATAGAGTCCCACCAAAATTTATCAATCCATCAGAAATAACTTCAATGAGACTGTTTAAGATGAAATGTCTGACAAAGATTTAAAAAAAGTGATTTTATCTATACTCAAAGAAATCAAAGTAATCAAAGAAGAAAACAAAGGAATTAAAGAAGAAAACAGTAGGGAGGAAGGGAACTACCATGGGATATTTTTTTATAATCATGGAAAATGTTAATAAAAATTAAAAAGATAAAATAAAAATTAGGGGAAATGCTTGTAAATTACACACCTATTAAAAAAAGAAGAAGAAGAAGAAAACAAACTCCTGAAGGAATCCCAAGAGAACATAAGAAACCAGCTTAATGAAATAGGGAGGTCATTACAAGACATTTGTAATAAAATAGAAATACTGGAGAAAAACCAGGCAGAAATACTAGCACTGAAAAACAGCATGTCAAATTTTAAAAACTCTGGAAAATCTCACCAGTAGAATGGATGAAGGAGAGAAGAGAATATCTAAATTAGAAGACCAGGTGGCAGATGTAATACAGTCCAACACAGAAAAGGACAAGCTAATAGGATGGTATGAACGGGAGTTAAAAAATATTTGGGACACTATGAAAAGATCAAACACAAGATTTCAGGGGGAGAGATGGCTTAGCAATTAAGCACTTGCCTTTGAAGCCTAAGGACCCTCGTTCAAGGCTTGATTCCCCAGGACCCATGTTAGCCAGATGCACAAGGGGACACACACGTCTGGAGTTCGTTTGTAGTGGCTGGAAGCCCTGGCACTCCAATTCTCTTTCTCTCTCTCTCTGCTTCCTTCTCTCTTTCACTCTCAAATAAATAAATAAAAATAAACAATAAAAAAGATTTCAGGGTATAGCAGAAGGAAAAGAATTTCGATCCAAAGGCATAGTGGGCATTTTCAACAAAAACATAGAAGAAAAAATTTCCCCAATAGTAAAAGAAATGCCAATGCAGATACAGGAAGTTTTTAGAACACCAAATAGACAAAACCTGGAAAAAACCTCTCCTCGCCATGTTATAATTAAACTATTAAACATGCAAACCAAAGAAAATATATTGAAAGCAATTAGAGAGAAAAGGCAAGTCAACTATAAAGGTTAGCCCAGCAGGATAACAACAGATTACTCACAAACTTTAAAAGCCAGAAGGACTTGGAATGATGTATTGCAAGTTCTGAAAGATAACAACTGTCAACCAAGATTACTTTACCCTGCAAAGCTATCTATCCAAATAGAAGGAAACTAAGAACATTCCACAACAAAAACAGGCTAAAGGAATTTATGACAACTAAGCCAGCTCTACAAAAAAAATACTTGGTGGAATCCTTCACACTGAGGAGAAAGCAAAAGCACACACATGAGGAAACAGGAAAAAATAAACCATACTCAAATAACAGTTAAAACAAGAGCATATAAGGAAAACAGGAAGTGCTAAAAAACAAGAAGAATGGTAAGAATAAACACATACCTTTCAATAATAACTCTTAATATTAATGGCCTCAATGCCCCAAACAAAACACACAGGTGTGCAGACTGTATTAAAAGGCAAGATCCTGCCATGTGTTGCCTCCAGGAAACTCATCTCTCAATAAAGATAGACACTCTCTTAGGGTGAAAGGATGGAAAATGGTATTTCAAGCAAATGGGCCTAGGAAACAATCAGGGGTTACTATTCTAATATCTGACAGGATAGATTTCAAACCAACATTAGTGAGGAAAGATAAAGAAGGTCACTTTATACTGACTAAAGGAACACTCCAACCACAGGAAATTACAATCCTAAATGTATATGCACCTAACATGGGAATTCCCAATTTCATCAAACACTATTAGACTTAAGGTCACATATAACATCAAACACAATTGTAGTGGGTGACTTCAATACCCCACTCTCATCAATTGATAGGTCATCCTGGCAAAAAATAAAGAGACATCTAGCTTAAATGATGTCATGGAACAAATGGACCAAATAGATATCTACAAAACATTCCATCCAAATGTTGCAGAATATATGCTTGTCTCAGCAGCACATGGAATATTCTCCAAAATAGATCATACATATATTAGGACACAAAGCAAATCATAACAAATACAGAAAAATCAAAATAACCACTTGTACTTTAACCACAATGGGATTAAACTACAAATGAGCAACAAGAAGAACTAGAGAGCATACAGAAATTTATGGAGACTAAACAGTACACTATTGAAGAAATCAAAAAAGAAATCAATAGGTACATAGAATCAAATGATGATGAGAATACAACATACCAAAACCTTTGGGATATAATGAAGGTAGCCCTAAGTGCCTATATGAAGAAATTAGAGAGTTCACAAGTAAACAATTTAATGTTTCACCTTAAGGGCTTAGAAAAAGAAGAACACGGCAAACAAAAAATCAGTAGACTGGAAGAAATAATAAATATTAGGGCAGAAATTAATGAAATAGAAACAAAAAAATCCAAAGAATCAAAGAAACAAAGAGTTTGTTCTTTGAAAGGATAAACAAGACTGATAAACCCTTAGCAAATCTGACCAGAAGAAAGAGAGAAGAGACAAAAATTAATAAAATTAGGGCTGGAGGGATGGCTTAGTTGTTAAAACATTTGCCTGCAAAGCCAAAGGACCCAGGTTTGATTCCCCAGAACCTCTTTGGCCAGATGCACAGGGGTGCAAGCATCTGGAGTTTATTTTCAGTAGATGGAGGCCCTGGTGTGCCCATTCTCATTCCCTCTCTCTCTCTCTCTCTCTCTCTCTCTCTCTCTCTCTCTCATTCTCTCTCATTCTCTCTAATAAATAAATAAATAAAAATAAAATATTTTTTAAAATTACTAAAATTAGAGATTAAAAAGAAACCATTACAACAAATACCAAAGAAGTTCAGAAAATCATAAGAAAATCATATATGCCTCTAAGTTTGAAAATCTGAAAGAAATGGATGATTTTCTTGATTTATATGACCTACCAAAATTAAATCAAGATGAAATAAAAATTTAAATATACCTATAACAAGTACAGAGATCCAAGCAGGTATAAAAATTCCCCCAACTAAAAAAAGTCTAGGCACAGATAAATTCACTGGTAAATTTTACCATACCTTCATGGGAGAACTAACACCACTGCTTCTCAAACTTTTCCATAAAATAGAAAAGGAAAGAATTCTACCGAACTCCAAACCACACAAAGACAGAACAAAGAAAAAAGAAAATTACAAACCTATCTCCCTCATGAATATAGACGTGAAAATTCTCAACAAAATATTGGCAAACTGAATACAAGAATATATCAGAAAGATTATTCATCCCAACCAAATAGGCTTTATCCCAGAGATGAAGGGATGGTACAACATATGCAAATTGATAAATATAATACACTATGTAAATGGACTGAAGGATTCTCTCTCTCCCCCTCTTTTTCTGTCAAATAAATTAATAAAAATATAATATAATAAATGGACTGAAAGACAAAATCACGTGATCATTTCAATAGGTGCAGAAAAGGCATTCAACAGAATCCAACATCCCTTGCTGTTAAAAGCCCCACAGAAACTGGGAATAGAAGGAACATAACTCAACATAATAAAAGCTATTTATGACAAACCTACAGCCAACATAATACTACATGAGGAAAAACTTCAAGCTTTTCCACTAAATTCGGGAACAAGACAAAGGTATCCACTGTCCCCACTTTTATTTAATATAGTACTGGAAGTCTTCACTATAGCAATAAGGCAAGAGACACCCATAAAAGGGATACAAATTGGAAAAGAAGAGATCAAATTATCATTATGTACAGATGATATGATTCTATACATAAAGTACCCTAAAGACTCTACCAGCAAACTGTTAGAACTGATAAACACTTTCAGCAACATATCAGGATACCAAAGAAACACACAGAAATCAGTAGCTTTCCTGTATACTAACAACAAACATGTGGAGGATGAAATCAGGGAATCTCTCCCATTCACATTTGCCTCAAAAATAAATGAAGTACCTTGGAATAAATTTAACCAAGGAAGTAAAGGATCTCTACAATGAGAACCTAAACCACTCAAGCAAGAAATTGCAGAAGACAGTAGGAAATAGAAAGACTTTCCAAGTTCTTGGATTGGAAGAATCAATATTATGAAAATGGCAATCTAGAAGCTGGGCATGACGCCTTTAATCCCAGCACTCAGGAGGCAGAGGTAGGAGGATTGCCGTGAGTTCAAGGCCACCCTGAGACTCCATAGTGAATTCCAGGTCAGCCTGGGCCAGAGACCCTACTTCAAAAAAAAAAAAACTAGGGCTGGAGAGATGGCTTAGCGGTTAAGCGCTTGCCTGTGAAGCCTAAGGACCCCGGTTCGAGGCTCGGTTCCCCAGATCCCACGTTAGCCAGATGCACAAGGGGGCGCACGCGTCTGGAGTTCGTTTGCAGTGGCTGGAAGCCCTGGCGCGCCCATTCTCTCTCTCTCCCTCTATCTGTCTTTCTCTCTGTGTCTGTCGCTCTCAAATAAATAAATTAAAAAAAAAACTAAAAAAAAAAGAAAAAGAAAATGGCAATCTTACCAAAAGCAATCTATACTTTTTTAAAAAAATTTTTTATTAATTAGTTTTGTACTCAGTGAATACAGTCAAATAGGTACCATTGTTAGGCTCATCCATGTCCTATCCCCTCCCCCTGGCCTCTCCTTGTTGAGGTATATGGGTTATGCATTGTGTAGTTAGCCCACAGATTTAATGCCATCCCCATTAAAATTCCAAAGGCATTCTTCACAGAAATAGAAAAAAAAATCTATCCTAAAATACATTTGGCAGCACAAAAAACCTCAAATAGCCAAAACAATCTTGAGCAACAAAAGTAAGGCTGGTGGTATCACCATACCCAATCTTAAGCTATATTACAAAGCCATAGTAACAAAAACAACATGGTACTGATACAAAGACAGACACATAGATAAATGGTACAGAATCGAGGGCCCAGATGTTAATCTAGGCAGCTACAGACATCTAATTTTTGACCAAAATATCAAAATATTCATTGGAGAAAAGACAGCCTCTTCAAGAAGTGGTACTGGGAAACTAGGTATTTATATGTAGAAGGATGAAAATAGATCCTTGTCTTTCTCCATGCACAAGAATAAAGTCCAAATAGATCAAGGATCTTAATATCAAACATGATACTCTGAAACTGCTAGAGGAAAAAGTAGGGGAAACCCTTCAACATATTGGTCTTGGCAAAGACTTTCTGAATACAACCCCAATTGCTCAGGAAATAAAAATCAACCACTGGGATCTCAAGAAATTACAAAGCTTTTGTACAGCAAAGGATACTGTGAATAGAACAAAGAGAAAACCTATAGAATGAGCAAAAATCTATACATTTGACAGAAGATTACTATCTAGAATATACAAAGAATTCAAACAAAAAACAATAAAAAAATCAAACAACCCAATTAAAAAATGGCCTATAGAAGCCAGGTGTGTTGGCGCACTCAGGAGGCAGAGATAGGAGGATTGCCATGAGTTTGAGCCTACCCTGAGGCTACATAGTGAATTCCAAGTCACCATGAGCTAGAGTGAGACCCTATGGCCTATGGAACTAAAAAGAGTGCTCTTAAAAGAAATACAGATGACATATAAATATCTTAAAAAGTGTTCTACATCCTTAGCCATTAGGGAAATGCAAATTAAAATTGCTTTGAGATTCCATCTCACTTCTGTGAGAATAGCTATCATCAAGAAAACAAATGATGCTGGGCATGGTGGTGTACACCTTTAATCCCAGCACTGGAGAGGCAGAGGTAGGAGGACCACCGTGAGTTCAAGGCCACCCTGAGAGAACAGAGTGAATTTCAGGTCAGCCTGAGCTAGAGTGAGACCCTACCTTGGAAAAAAAAATGACAATTTTGGCAAGGATGCATAAAATGGGAAACCCTTCTACACTGTTAGTGGGAATGTAGACAGGTAAAGCCATTGTGGAAATCAGTGTGGAGGTTTTTGAGACAGCTATGATCCAGCTATAGCATTCCTAGGCATATATCCTAATGACTCTTCTCATTACCATAGAGATTGTTGCACAACTATGTTTATTGCTACTCTATTCACAATAGCTAGGAAATGGAACCAGCCTAAATGTCCCTCAACAGATGAATGGATAATAAAGATGTGGTGCATTTAAACAATGGAGTTCTATTCAGTGGTAAAGAACAATGAAATTATGAAATTTTCAGGGAAATGGATGGATCTGAGAAGGATTATAATAAGTGACGTAATCCAGACCCAGAAAGCCAAATGTCACATGTTATCTCTCATATGCGGATGCTAGCTACAAATGATTAGACTTACGTGAGAGCTGGAACCAAAAACCAGTATCAGAGGCGAATAAGCTAGAAAAAGTCTATAAGGGAGGGAGAAGAGGGAAGGTCTTAAGGGGATGGTATTATATATACATAAGTAGAATAACAGGTTACAGGGAGTGGGATGGCCTAAGCAAGGCCAGGGGAAGAGATTGAGTAAAAGAAGGGTGGGGGAAAGTCAATCAAAATTGAAGATAGTCTGAAAAAGACATATGAAAGCCTACTTTTTTAGATAATGGCTCATCCAAAAGCCATAGAGTGTTACCAGAAAATTTTCAGTGCCAGGAATGGGATACCTTCCAGTGAGTTGTTGGCCAAGGAGGTCCCTGTTGCCTCTAAAACATTATAGGCTATTGTCAAGGCCCTTGGTTTTCTGTGAGAACGAGATGGTAAGACGTTATTGCTGAAGACTTCACATGCCTGGATGGCATAGTCACTGAGAAATCAAGCTGGGACTGAGCTGAAAACCTCTGGCTAACATGGGTCCTGGAGAATCGAGTCTGGAGGTATTATCATACCCAATCTAAAGGTATACTACAAAGCCATAGTAACAAAAACAGCACAGTACTGGCATAAAAACAGACATATAGACCAATGGAACAGAATTGAAGACCCAGCCCTTCATGTAAGTAACTACTTGATCTTTGACAAAGATGCCAACAATGTACACTAGAGAAAAGACAGCACCTTAAACAAATGGTGCTGAACAAATTGGATAACCACATATAGAAAAATAAAACTAAACCCACTTCTCTCACCATGCACAAAAAATCAACTCCAAATGGATCAAAGACCTCAATATAAGACTTGAAACTCTCAAACTACTAGATGAAAAAATAGGGGGAAGGGCTGGAGAGATGGCTTAGTGGTTAAGCACTTGCCTGTGAAGCCTAAGAACCCCGGTTCAAGGCTCGATTCTCCAGGACCCACGTTAGCCAGATGCACAAGGGGGCGCACACATTTGGAGTTCATTTGCAGTGGCTGGAGGCCCTGGCATGCCTATTTTCTCTGTCTCTATCTACCTCTTTCTCTCTCTGTGTCCATCCCTTTCAAATAAATAAAAATAAACAAAAAAAGAAAAGAAAAAATAGGGGGAACTCTCCATGATATAGGAGTGGGGAAAGACTTCCTGAACAATACCCCAGTAGCCCAGGAAATAAAACAAACACTCAATCAGTGAGATCTCATGAAGCTAAAAGGCTTTTATGTGGACAAATATACCATAAACAGAGACAACAGACTACCCACAGAATGTGAGAAAAATCTTCACTAACAGAGGCCTAATATCTAGAATCTACAAAGAACTACAAAAACTAAGCAATAAGAAAATCAAATAATGCACTCAAAAAAATGGGGCAGAGAGCTGAGTAGGGAATTTTCAAATGAAGAAAGACAAATGGCTAATACATAAGAAAATGCTCAACATCATTAACCATCAGGGAAATGCAAATTAAAACAACTATGAGATTCCACCTTACTCCAAAAAGAATGGTGTTGCAGTCCAGTTCGCATTGCTCGTAGAAATCACCCAACTAAGAGCAGCTTCTGGGATAAAGAGGTTTATTTTGGCATACAGGCTCGAGGTGAAGCTCCACGATGGCAGGAGAAAACGATGGCATGAGCAGAGGGTGGACATCACTCCCTGGCCAACATAACGTGGACCATAGGAACAGGAGAGTGTGTCAAACACTGGCAAAGGGAAACTGGCTATAATACCCATAAGCCCGCCCCCAACAATACACTCCCTCCAGGAGGCATTAATTCCCAAATATCCATCAGCTGGGAACCTAGCACTCAGAACACCTAAGTTTATGGGGGACACCTGAATCAAACCACCACATTCCACTCCTGGCCCCCATAAACTGATAACCATACATGATGTAAAATGCAATGCATTCTTCTAACTTTAAAAGTCCCCATAGGGCTGGAGAGATGGCTTAGCGGTTAAGTGCTTGCCTGTGAAGCCTAAGGACCCCGGTTAGAGGCTCGGTTCCCCAGGTCCCACGTTAGCCAGATGCACAAAGGGGTGCACACGTCTGGAGTTCGTTTGCAGAGGCTGGAAGCCCTGGCACGCCCATTCTCTCTCTCCCTCTATCTGTCTTTCTCTCTGTGTCTGTCGCTCTCAAATAAATAAATAAATTTAAAAAATTTTTTTAAAAGTCCCCATAGTTTTCATCAATTCCAATGATGTTCATACATTCCCCATACTCCAAGATCTTTTAACTGAGCCATAATACCAAAAAATAACCTCAAAAAACCCATAATGGCACAGAATAAATATTCACACTGCAAAAGATGGCACTGGGCATAGCAAAGAAACATTCAACCAATACAAGATTTAAAACAACCAGGGCAAACATCAAACTCTGTAGCTTCAAGTCCAACAACTCTAGCCAGTGACAAATCTCCAAGACTAATAATTCTAACCAGCAACAAGTCTCTGGCATTCCAATTCTGCCCCTCCAGCTAAGCTACTCACAGTACTGGAAAACTTCATCGGGGCCGGCAGCTCTCCTTAGCAGCCATCTCATGGTCCCGGCATCTCCACTGGGTCTCCACTGCAAGCCACGGTTCATCCTCATGGCCCCATGGGGTCTCCATGCAGACAATCAGCAAACCTGCTTCACACTGCCCATGGCCATTTCCAAAACACAAGACAGTGTTGCAAACAGAATGACCCTCTTTCCAGCATTTCTTGTACTCCACAATACCAGGTCAGGTGCCAATTTGTTAATCCAGGGGGGAATAAAGCAGACTTTGAAGAATAGGACTTCTTGAGCACTGGGGCCCTTTCAAAAGAATCTACATTCTTCCTGTTGCCCCAGCGCAGGTCAGCTAGCCCAGTTTCAAAGGTTGTAATCTCTCAGTTGCAGCTGAACAGGCAACAGTTCACCCAAAGATTTTTCTTTCTGTGCCATATCCCTCTGCTCACACAGTTCATTTCTACACAAAGCAACCCTGCACAACTTCTCAGGACACGGGCATAAGAGCAAGCTTCTCACACAAACTGCTAGCCCAGTCCAAGCAAAGCTGTTTCTCACCCTCATAAGCCAAAACTCACAGTCCATAGTCCTTACTGCATTCAGGTCTTGCAGCTCAGACCAGAATAGTCCATCAAGCTGCACTTACAGCACTGCAAGGCATCTCTTAGGCCAAGGTTTCAAATCCTCCCACATTCCTCTTGAAAATCAGCTCCAAAAGCCCTAAGCCACACAGTCAGGTGTCTAGCAGCAATCCCACTCCTCGGTACCACTTTACTGTTGCAGTCTGGTTCGCATTGCTGGTAGAAATCACCCAACCAAGAGCAGCTTCTGGGTAAAAGAGGTTTATTTTGGTTTACAGGCTTGAGGGGAAGCTCCACGATGGCAGGTGAAAACAATGGCATGAGCAGAGGGTGGACATCACTCCCTGGCCAACATAAGGTGGACCATAGGAACAGGAGAGTGTGCCAAACACTGGCAAGGGGAAACTGGCCATAATACCCATAAGCCCGCCCCAACAATACACTTCCTCCAGGAGGCATGAATTCCCAAATCTCCATCAGCTGGGAACCTAGCATTCAGAACACCTAAGTTTATGGGGGACACCTGGATCAAACTACCACAAATGGTAATCATCAAAAAAATCAAATGACAATAAACATTGGTGAGGATGTTGGGAAACAGGACCCTTCTTCCCCTGCTGGTGGGAGTGCAAACTTGTACAACTATGGAAAGCAATATGGAGACTCCTGAAAAAGATGAAAGTTGAGCTACCAACTGACCCAGCCATTCCTCTGCTGGGCATCTACCTTAAAGGCTCCACTCTCCACTCCAGAGATATTTGCTCAACCATGTTTATAGCTGCTCAATTAACAACAGCTAAAAACTGGAATCAGCCCAGATGTCCATCATTTGATAAATGGATAATGAGGATGTGGTACATGTACACAGTGGAATTCTCAGTAGTAAGAACAAAATGATATAATGAATTTTTTTAAGACAATGGATGGATTTGGAACAGATCATACTAATCAAACTCACACAGGCACAGAAAAACAAATGCCTGATGTACTCCCTCATCTGTAGTTCCTAAACTGGAATAGCTGGAGTTGCAGGCATACCTGACAGACAACTCGAAGGAGAGACAAGAGGGATGGAAGGGTTTAGGGTATGGGGAATGGGAGGGAGGGAGGGGGATATACACAAAACTAAATCCAAAATGAATTGGTACCATAGAAAACTTAGTTGATAGCAGACTAAAAGATATAACCCTCAATAGAAGCATGAAGGGATTGTCTGGTAAGAAGAGCCCTGAGGGCTGGAGAGATGGCTTAGTGGTTAAGCGCTTGCCTGTGAAGCCTAAGGACCCCGGTTCGAGGCTCGGTTCCCCAGGTCCCACGTTAGCCAGATGCACAAGGGGGCGCACGCGTCTGGAGTTCGTTTGCAGAGGCTGGAAGCCCTGGCACGCCCATTCTCTCTCTCTCCCTCTATCTGTCTTTCTCTCTGTGTCTGTCGCTCTCAAATAAATAAATAAAAAATTTAAAAAAAAAAAGAAGAGCCCTGAATAGGGTGCAATGAAGCCTCACCCTAAGACATTTGGCTCTGGTTTGCAACCCTGAAAACAGAAATTAGCTATAATACATGTGGATCTGCTGATCAGAGAGACCTACAAGATCCCCAAAACAAGACAGACTTCTGTCATAGCACCTGATCACCCACCTGAGGTAAAAGGTAAGACCCTATTGCTGAAGACACAGCATACTGCTGATGCAGAATATCGAGTGATCCAGATGAATCTGAAAGGAAGTCAGTTCCCACATGGTTAGCCTGTATAATGCTGAAAAGCACTACATGAGCTGCTGGGAGGAAGTGGTCAACAATGTTGTGAGCAAGCAGGGGACACTGCTATATGAAAACAACTAATCTGACCAGATGTATACACCTGTGCAATAGTGGCACACAGCCTAGGTGGGAAACCAAAGGTTAAAGATTGGCTATGAGCCGGGCATGGTGGTGCATGCCTTTAATCCCAGCACTCAGGAGGCAGAAGTAGGAGGATTGCTATGAGTTCCAGGCCAACCTGAGACTACATAGTGAATTCCAGGTCACCCTGAGCCAGAGTAAGACCCTACCTCGAAAAACCAAAAAAAAAAATAATAATAATAATAATTGGCTTTAAGTTCTGCTCAGTGGAAAGGAACCCATAACTCGAACTAAGAACCAAGTCACAACCCTATGGAGTCCAAGATAATGGACTCCCATGAAAGGCTCCCACTAGCCTTCATCCAAAAGTGAGGCTACATCCATTAAAATCTCTCTAAATTATCAATGTTTATCTACTGTAACCTATCTTGATCTCACTCTCTGTGGAAGAACCTGTTTTTCTTTTTCAGAAAACAGTGAGAACCAAGGACAACCATCATCTACCAACAAGACAAGAATAGATAGATGACTCCATGACAGGAGATGAACCACCCTTCGCACAGCAGCCAGGCCCCAGGTGAAACCCCATAGGAACTGGTGAGATGAGCAAGTGTGTGGCTTCCACAGCAAGCCTGACAACCTGCACCAGAGTGATGCAGACAAACACTGAGTGTACTCACAATGCACCAAAGCAGAAATCCAGAAACTGCAGAGAACTCAAAACTAAAGTACAATTAAAGCACACCCACCAAGGCTCAAGGAAGTTTGCAGAAGAGAGGGTAGAAAGAATGTAAGAGCCACAGGGTGGGAAGGAATATCCAGAGGCATTGCCCTCCCCACAATGACAAACTGCTGCTCTCACAACTCATAACCTACAACTACATGGTGAATAACAGCAATCCCACTAAAGAGAGCCCTCAGTGGAGTGGGGGTAGGAAGGAGGGAAGTGATGGTCCCAACATATATGTCCATACAAATTTTCTACTTAAAAAAAAAGTAAGCCACAAGAGTCAGGTGTAGTGGATCATGCCGATAATCACAGCACTCATGAACCTGATGCAAGAGGATTGCCACAAGTTTGAACAAGCCTGGGCTGCACAGTGAGTTCTAGGCCAGCTGAGCATGGAATGAGACACTACAGATAGAGGGGTTTGGGGAGAGAGGGAGAGAAGAGACCCCCAAACATGAGGGCACATTTACAAGGCAATGAGGAACTTCTCCTAAGACACCTGGAAAAGATCTCCATGAGTCTCCCTGTGGGTTGGTTTTGGTGGAAGTCAGTCTGACAGTGAACAAAAAACTTTTTCTCCTCTCAGGGTTACACTTGTAAAAGTCAGCAAAATTTCAAGGGAACTCCCTTGAAAATTATATGCTTGCATGACTGCCTTTAAATGTCTTTTTCCTGGAGCACAAATAGAAGGAATAGAAGTAGCATTCATTCATAAGCTCTAGTTGACCAGGAGTGGCCAGGCTTCCGTCACTACAGCCTATACCCCAAGCCTAAAGGAGGCAGAGACCAAAGTACTATTTTAGGTGACAGGGGCTGCTTGTGTACTATGCTGATGAGAGGAGAATTAAATGAAAAACTCCTCAAATCAGCCGAGAGAGAGAAAGCACGCGAGAGAGAGAGAGAGAGGAGAGGAACTAATTCACATGTAACTCCTGCCTCATTGACATTCCCTGAGGACTGAGTATAAGGCTGAGCTATCCCTAGCACACAGCACCCACTGGAACCAATAGAAGTAGTGGTGTCCTATGACCACCATGAACCTCATCAGTCCTTGCCTCTTGGAAGCAGGCCAGCCTCCAGAAAGGACATCCTTTGCCCTGTGAAGCTGTCAGGCCTAATGCAAAGAGACAAGGTCCACTGGTGTTCCTTTCAGAAGAAAACCAAAACACAGTCTCTAAGCAAACTGCAAAAGAGTTCTATTTGATAACAAAAAGGGTAATAACTTCCCATATGAAAACATTGGTCACATATGCAACACAAACAAGGGACTCAGCCTGGAGAGATGGCTTAGTGGTTAAATGCTTGCCTGTGAAGCCTAAGGGCGCCAGTTAAAGGCTTGATTCCCCAGGACCACATAAGCCTGATGCATCTGGAGTTCGTTTGCAGTGGCTGGAGGCCCTGGCACATACATTCTCTATCTGCCTGTTTGTCTGTCTGTCGCTCTCAAATAAATAACTAAAAATAAACAACCAGGCGTGATGGTACAAGCCCTTAATCCCAGCACTCAGGAGGCAGAGGTAGGAGGATTGCTGTGAGTTCAAGGCCACCCTGAGACTACATAGTGAATTCCAGGTCAGCCTAAGCTAGAGTGAGACCCTACCTCGAAAAAAAAAAAAGAGAGAGAGAGAAAGAAACAAAAACAAGGGACTCATCATATCATCAGGGCAGTGTCCCCTACTCTCTTGGATGTTATGATATCTTGAGAAATATTAATTTAGTCTGTGTAACTTTAGACTAATTGGCATCCCCAGATCATTGTTCTTAGAGCTCCATGCAGCAGGGGTTCTTTTTTATTTATTTATTGCTTGCTTATTTGTTTGTTTGTTTTATTCTTTTCTTTTTGGCTCTTGCCATTTTTTTCTTTTTAACTTTTTTTTTTATTAACAACTTCCATGATTATAAAAAATATCCCATGGTAATGCCCTCCTTATCCCCACTTTCCCCTTTGAAACTCCATTCTCCATCATAGTCCCTCCCCCTCTCAATCAGTCTTTTGTTTTGATGTCATGATCTTTTCCTCCTATTATGATGGCCTTGTGTAGGTAGTGTCAGGCATTGTGAGGTCATGGATATCCAGTCCTTTTTGTGTCTGGAGGAGCACGTTGTAAGGAGTCCTGTCCTTCCTTTGGCTCTTACATTTTTTCTCCCACCTCTTCTGCAATAGACCCTGAGCCTTGGAAGTTGTCATAGAGATACTGCAGTGCTGAGCACTCCTGTCACTTCTTCCCAGCACCATAACGCCTTCTGAGTCATCCCAAAGTCATTGCCATCTGGTGTAATCCCAGTTACCTTTTGGGATGATTTTGGTCTCAGTTATGCTGCGCTCCTGCTTGGGTCCCTCATTGGTGTGCTGTGGGTCCAAGTAGGCTGGCTGGGTCGCTGGATCACTGCTCTGGTCTCCGGTGCTGGGTGCTGCGAGCTCGCTTCTCCAGGTCTCTGATGCTTGCTGGCACTTGCGCTGGCGGTGGGGGAGGGGAGGCTGTGGATGGTGGCTCTAGTTCTCCCACTGGTCCACGTGGTCCTCTACCTTGTGATCTGCTCCTCCATTGTTCACTGCGGTTCTCCAGGTTCTCCATGTTTCTTGAGTTTGTGAGGAGCTCTGGTGTGAGTGGATAATCCCGTCACTCGGCTTTTCCTGTGGCTCCGACCGAGCCTTGCAGCTGTGGCTCCAAGGACCTGGTGCCACCAGTGCTGGAGCCGCTTCTGCCTGCTTCTGTGAGCTCCAGATGTTCTGGATCTCTCCTACTTCTCTGCTGCCATTGGTAATTTCTTATACACCTCACTGTTTAGTAGAAGAGTGTATTTTGCTGTTTTTTTGGTTTTTTTTTTTTTTTGGCTTTTTCTCCCCTAGGCTACTTTGGTGTGGTTCATATGCCACCATCTTAACTGGAAGTTTCTGTTTTATTCTTCTGTTTTTTGTGGGGCTTTTTGTTTTGTTTGTTTGCTTTGTTTTTATTGTGGTGGTGGTTTTTTTGTTTTTCTTTTTGGTGGTAGGATCTCACTCTAGCCCAGGCCTAAAACTCACTGCAATCTTCATACCTCTGTCTCTTTGAGTGCTGGGATTAAAGGCATATGCCACCAGAACTGGCTTTTTGTTTGTTTAGTGTTTTATTGTTTTCAAGGGAAGGTCTCACTCTAACCTGGTCAAATCTGGAACTTGCTCTGTAACCTAGGCTGGCCTCATATTCATGGCAGTCCTCCTACCTCAGCCTCCCAAGTTCTGGAACTAATGGTGTGGACCACCAAACCCAGATTGAGCACTAGTTTTTAAAGTGTGTGTGTGTGTTGGAACACCAAGGTCTCTTGCCCCTGCAAATGATTGCCAGGTATATGTGCCACTTTTATGGGTAAGGATTTACATGGATGCTGAGGAATTGAATCTGGGCCAGCAGGCTTTGCAAGAAAGCACTTATCCACTTCCAGCTTAGTGTTCTCTTCTGGGTGGGAGGGATAGAGAGGGAGGGGTCTATGTGATTGCCAAGCAAAGAATCAAAGAGGAGAATAGAGTCCCTTCCCTTGAGGAAGAAGGGACATGATATAAGGGACCAAGGGATGAGGAGAGCTGTATACAACAGACAGACTCCTCTGGAAGGACCACTGCTGATAAAGAGCTTGAGGACTGTTGACCATCCTTATAAACCACCACAGTATTACCTATCAGAAGTAGCATGCAAGCCTTTTCACTGGAAACATTTCCCAAATATCAGATTTTGTGTCAATAAGCATTGCAAACTGTATTTAAATCTGACCATGTAATAGCCAAGCAGAATTGGAAGAGACTTCTGAGGCTGATTCTCCTGAACCCATTCCAAATGAAAGGATGGACATTCCTCTCAAGGTGACATCTTGTTCTTCAGTAACCCAGGCTGCCTGTCTGTTGTGGACTTTCATAGTTACCTAAACACAGAGACCTGCTCTCCTGAATTCTTGTGGTCTTCTTCAGTTTCCATGGCCACCACACACAGTTTGAGCAAACATTTCTGACCTCATCAGACTCTCTCACATTTGGAAAGTAAAACATTTGGAGAACCAGTTAACTTTGAAACAAAATGAATGAACAGATTTAGTGTGTATATTGTGACCAAATGAAAACCAGCCAAGACTTAGGAACCTCATTTTCCAAAAACTGGAATATAAATGACTACTTTAAAATTTTGGGGTCTGGAGAGATGGCTTAGTGGTTAAGTGCTTGCCTGTAAAGCCTGAGGACCTGGGTTCAAGGCTCGATTCCCCAGGACCCACGTTAACCAGATGCACAAGAGGGTGCATGTGTCTGGAGTTCGTTTGCAGTGGCTAGAGGCCCTGGCGTGCACATTCTCTCTATCTGCCTCTTTCTCTGTTGGTCGCTTTCAAATAAATAAAATTTAAAAAAAAAAAAAACATTTCACGCCGAGTGTGGTGGTGCATGCCTTTAATCCCAGCACTTGGGAGGCAGAGGTAGGGGAATCACCATGAGTTCGAGGCCACCCTGAGACTACATAGTAAATTCCAGGTCAGCCTGGACCAGAGTGAGATCCTACCTCAAAAAAAAAAAAAAAAACACATTCACAATTATTGATATTTCAGTGAAGCATAAACATTTTTTGTTGTGTGTGCATGCAAATGTGTCTGTGTGTATGTGTGTGCATGGAGATGAAACCCAGGGCCTTATGCATGCTAGGCAAGTGCTCTACCATGAAGCCACACTCCCAGCTCAAAGAGTATTTTTAATTTTATTTATTTAAGAGAGAGAAAGAAACAGAGAGAGAGAGGCATGCCAGAGCCTTCAGCCACTGGAAACAAACTCCAGATGTATGTGGCACCTTGTGCATCTGGCTTTACTTGAGTACTAGGAAATCAGCCCCAAGTCCTTAGCCTTTACAAGCAAGCACCTTAACCGCTGAGCCATCTCTTTATCCCCCAAACAGCATATTTTATTTTATTTTATTTTATTTTTATTATAATTTTGTTTGTTTTTTGAAGTATGGTCTCACTCTAGCCCAGGCTGACCTGGAATTCACAATGTAGTCTCAGAGTGGCCTTGAACTCATGACAATCCTCCTACCTCTACCTTCTGAGTGCTGGGATTAAAGGTGTGCATCACCACACCTGGAAAAGAGCATATTTTAAATAATAGTATTCTATCAATGATAAAGATAATGAAGCTTGCTGGGTATGGTAAATTCCAGATCAGCCTGGGCTAGAGTGAGACTCTACCTCAGGAAAAAAAAAAAAATCTTCAAACTGGGTGTGATGGTGTACAACTTTAATCCCAGCACTTGGGAGGCAAAGGTAGGAGGATCGCCATGAGTTGGAGATCAGCCTGCTACTAGAGAGTGAGTGGAATTAGAGTGACACTCTACCTTGAAGAAAATTTTAAAAAGATCTTGACTTTGATAATGGTATTGTGATTAAGAGAATATCTTAAGAAATACTCTGAGGTATTTTGGGGTGAAGGATCATGATAGCTGCAGCTGACTCAAACTATTAGTATGAAATAATGGTAAGAAGTTAACAACTGGGAAACATAGGTGAATGGTCAAAGTGTTCATTCTATTCTTGAAACTCTTCGGTAAGTGTAAAAAATTTAAAGTAAAATGTTTCTTTTTAAATTATGCATGTTCTGGACCAATAGCTTCCATTTTCTAATGACAATTCCACAATAAATGCAAATATACATAGCAACCTGGTACACACAAATATACACATACAATTTGAACAAATACATACAAATTTAAGTTTCACAACACAATGCTTATTCTTCTTAAATGTGATACTCTGACATTTCTAAGTCTACCCTATTTTCATTACTATCGGTTGAGGGATTTTGATTGGCGCTTTGCTGGGTATAGAACCCAGGACTTCACACATGCTACATGCCCAACCCCTCATGTTTTTGTGGGGGTTTGTGCAATGTGGACTTAGTATGTGTGGTGTGGTGTGTGTGCTGTGTAGTATGTGCACATGTGTGTGCCTGTAGGCACTTCTACCTATGATGGCCAGAGAAGAACTTTGGGTATCCCTCTTCATCACTTATGTTTTCCTTATAATGGAATCTCTTATTGATTCCAAAGCTTGCCATTTGTGAGCCACAGTGATTCTCTGTGTTTCTGCTCCCCACATACAGACATATGTGGCCACATCTAGCTGTTCTGCATGTGTGTTCTGGAGGTTCAACATCATGTTTATGCAAGAAGGGCACTTAACCACTGAGCCATCTTTCCAGCCTGTTTGTTTTTAATTAGGTTGGTGGCTACCATTGTTTGGACCCACTTGAACACTCCTGGAGCAGTTCTCATACTTAGTATCATTAAGTACTATTGCTGGGCATGGTAGCACATTCCTGTAATACCAGCACTGGGGAAGCTGAATCGGGAGGATCCAGGCCCTGCTCCTCCCCACCTCCGCCAAAAAATGTACTATTGCTGCGACAACTTGGTATACCCTGAAACTGTGTGGGTTTTAGAAACCTACCTCTCTAAACATAAAGGAACCCAAGATGTTTACACTGTAGATTTCCAGAGGGTTGACAAATTCAGTTATCATTGTACATGGTATAGAGAAGACCTTAATTAAGTATTTGTTGATTTGACCACCTGATGGTTTGTTATGAACCTATACCTATTGTGACCAGCTCAGGATAGTTCTGCTGCCAATGACAGATCTAGATGGGAGGAGAGCAGATCATTTTTTGTTTGTTTGTATGTTTCAGCACTGAGGATAGAACCCACAGACTCACATGTGCCAGGCAAGCACTCTACCACTATAGAAAGCGCTAACCCAGGGCCAACATTTAGGAGGCAGCTTGAAAAACCCAACCTTATGGCTAAGACCAAAAGAAATTCTGATCCTGAGATTGACAGAACAACCTGTGCTCCTTTCAACTCCCCGCCCCCCAGAGAAAAGCTGGTGTGTTGGGGCCCATGGATGGGAATTGGCATCTGTGCACTTAAGAGACCCTGGATGTTCGCTGTAAGTGCTAGTAGTCCTTTGTTTGGGGGTATGCCATTATCTCTCAATCTCCCTTTGCAGTTCCCCGCTCCTTTCTTCCCTCCTGGCTATTAGTCAGCCCCCAGTGGACAACCCACAATAACTCCCATATCTAATGGAATCATACCTACTGGAGATTCTCTACTCAGGTAACATAAAATTTCTGTATCGTGGGGACACTCTTCCCATACAGACACAAAAAAAAGGCTAAGAAAAAAAATTGTACCTTATCAAGAGATTCACAAAACATCTTAGCATATGAAGGACTCTGAAAAGTTATACAGTAGAGAAACCAATTTAACTTTCTGAATTTTAGCATTTTCCAAATTTATTGGTCAACAGACACACCCTACTGCCCTAAAGTTCCCTACACTAAAGATCCACCTGGGATTGTGGTGTAAATCAAATGGATATTTGTTTTAAACAGCTCTTAACACAGTTCAGACCCCAGCAACCAACCTACAACCCCCTCCACACACACACTCTCTCTCTATTCCCATCTCCCAGATTGGGTCTAAGGATGTTTCCCATATTCCTTCCCTAATGTCCTATCCACCTTCCTGAATCCTCGTGTCCACAGGGCCCCAGAGGATTGTGGTAGAAAAAAAGAATTGGACTTAATGGGTTTCCCTGCCAAGAGAATTAGCACAATTCTTAATACTTGGCCACTAGATTGCCTTTGCAATTTTGGCCTTGTGGGTATTGTTGCCTGGAAAATGGGAAACCTCTGAGGAGGTTCCAATTTCTATCCTTTCCACTCCAAGCCCTATGTGTGAAGCACAAAAATCCATACCTTCTCCCTGTGGTATTTCCCAAGGCTCTCTGCCTAGGGCCAAACTATTCCTTCCACCCTCAACTAGAACTTTTATCACAGGCGCTCATTCTGTTCCCTCTATCCTCAGTACAAACATTGATGAGTCCAGCTTAAAAAATATATTATTTTGGCCAAAGCATTTTATGCCGCCCAGTGTGGCAGGATCAGTCCCTTTGCAGGCCAACGCCATATACTAAGCCATGCTCAGCAGGAAACAAGAGATGAAGAGAATTGTGCCCTTGTGGCCCAAAACCCACATTCCACAGGAGGGAATGTTGTCAGACAGTGAGGTGTTGGACAGCACCAGGGTGGAGTTAGCCTCCTCCTCCACTGGGACCCTGGGAGCCAGCAGCTTGGAGAGGAGGCTGCTGAATCTGCTCATGGTGGTGGCCACCGGCTCTGGGCTCAGACCTGGACTAGACACAGTAAGGTTCAGCTCCTCGGGGTCCACACACAGACCACTGGAGGAGCGCTCAAAGACCACCTGACTGAGGTCCAGACCAGCCACGGAGCCCGGAGAGGAGCATGGCACATCAGTGAGACGACCAGAGCCCTCGATCCAGTCCCGCAGCCATTCGAGGTGGCAGTCGCAGTGCCAAGGATTACGAAAGAGGAAAAGGTGGCCCAGGAAGAAACCTGGCTGGAAAGCAGCCCAGGAGAGTACAGTGAGATGGTTGCCGTTGAGGTGCAGAGCCAGGAGGCCTGAAAGGTTCTGGAAGGCGCCCTCCTCCACGAAGGTGATACTGTTGCGGTCCAGGTAGAGCAGCTCGAGCTCGCCCAAGTCGGCAAACCAAGCTCTTGCCACTTGGCCAAGCGCGTTGCCGCCCAGGTTGAGTGTGCGCAGGAGGTGCAGGCCACGGAAAGCGTCAGCCGGAAGCGCCGCCAGCAGGTTGTCGTTGAGAAGCAGGTGCTCCAGGGCGCCGCAGTCATAGAAAGCACCAGCATGCACGGCACGGACACGGTTAGCCTGCAAGCTGAGAGCACGCAGGCGCCGTAGGCCCTGCAACGAGTTAGAGGCCACCGCCTCGATGCGACTGCGCTCCAAGTGCACATGCGTCAGGTTCTCCAAGCCACGCAGCGCAGCGGGCACGTGACGGAACAGGTTGTCGAAGGCAGCGAACTCGCGCAGGGCCGGCAGCTCAGCCAAGAGGCGTTCTGGCACGCTGAACAAGCGACAGGAAGCCAGGTCCAGGCGGCGCAAGCGGCCCAGGGCTGCGAAAGTGCGTGCGTGCAGGTAGCGTAGTTCACCATTGTGTGCCAGGCGCAGCTCTGCCAAACGGGGCAAGCCCTTAAAGGCGCCGGGTGTGATGAAGGACAGGTTATTGTGACGCAGCGACAGGCGACGTAATGATGGCAATGTACCAAAGGCCCGCTCGCCTAGGATGCGTAGGCCGTTCCGGTCCAGGTCAATGGAGGCTGCCTTGCAGGGAAACTCGGTGGGCACCCGCTGGAGGCCTGCACGGTCGCAGCGCACTGAGCAGCCACGCTCCACGCTGCTGCAGGTGCAGGCGGTGGGGCAGGCACGCAAGCAGGCCTCGGTGGCCCAGGTTCTGGGAAGACCGAGGACCACCACTAGAGGAAGGAAGGGGGCAAGAAGGAAAACACATAAAAATTGAGCAACTGTCAGCCAATGGTTACCTATGTGTCAAGGTGCAGGCCCTCTAGCAAGTTCTGCATCTGTCAGGTAGCCTCTTTACACCTCCCCATCTCAGTTTTACCTACCCACAATGCCCTCCCATATGCTTTCCAGTTACCTTAACCAGTAACACTGTGCTGTAATCCTTGCATTGAACCTCAGCTCTAAACTCCCTCTGACTTGTACAATCACTGTGTTGTCTTAGAATGTTAAGGATTTAATGTCGGAATACTTAGGGGGAATGTCTGACAGTGTCACTACAACCTATGCTGCCCAATGCTGTGGTCACTAGCCACATAGGCACCTGAACATTTGAAATGCAGCCAGCCCAAGTTGAGGTGTACAAAAAGTGTAGAAGACACCCCAGATCCCAAAGACTTAATACCAAAAAGAGTAAAGAATCACATCAACATTTTTTTTAATTCATTACATGAGTGGTTTGATTCAGATGTCCCCCATAAACATAGGTTTTGAGTGTTTGGTCACCAGATGGTGGCAATTTGGGAGGTCTATCGTTAATCCTTGCTGGAGGAGGTATGTTGCTGGGGGTTGGCTTAGGGGTGTTATAGTCAGCTCTCCCTTGCCAAAGTTCCACCTGCTGTGGCAAGGAGGTGATGTCCAGCCTCTGCTTGTGCTATGCTTTCCCCTGCCATCTTGGAGATTGCCTTTGAGACTGCAAACCTAAAAAAAAAACCCTTTCCACCAACCAGCCACTTTGGGTTGGGTGTTTTGTCCCACCAACACGAAGGTAACTACAAACTTGTTGAAATCATATTTGAGATTTACTTGGTTAAATATTAAAATTGATGTCAACTATTTCTACCTTTTTAATGTGGCTACTTAGATGATGCTTGTGTTATATTTCTGTTAGTGCTGTTGACTTCCTTACCTGAAGAATTTAATTCTTTAAAATGCCCCCAATGAGTTAGTTAAGCCTTGTGGCCAAAAATAGGGGAGCAACGGAAGATGAAAGTGAAAAAAAAAGCCTTTTATATATCTTTCTTTGGTTTTTTAACAGCCACTAAAATTAAACCATAAGGATGGTATTCAGTGGACACAAGGGAGTTTTCATCGCAGTATTGGTAGAAATAAAAATGGAAACATAATGAACTCTGAGGGAAAAGTTTTAATTAGAAGGAAAAAGGAGTCAGGAAATGAGAGAGAGCACAGGTGGCAGGCATTTTATCAGGTTGTTAGAGTAGTGTGGTCATTTTGTTAGACATGAGAATGGTACTTTTTAAGAAAAGCTATTCTTATGGTTTAAAGAAAGATACTAACCCGTGGCCTACAAATGATGGGGGGGTTTTCCTCTTATGAAAAGGGGATAAGGGACAGGCATGTTCTACACATTGTCTACAAGGGAGAAAACAACAGATTATGGGTTAAGGACATGAGAACCTATCATCTTTTGTCCCCTTGAGAGTCTTTGTTTCCCCTTCAAAGACACATACTGAATAGCTATCAGTGATTTTTCATATCTCAAAAGAATTGATGACAGACACTACATAGTTAAGTTCCATTCACCAGACCTTACTCTTTAGAAACATTTTTACCTCATCATAGAAAAGAAAATTGCTTATAAATTTTGTTCTGAACAGAGTGGATGATCAGATAAATTCTTGAAAATCTGCCCCCTAATGTGGTTGCTAACAGAAAGCAGAATGGCATGGCCTTCTTCCCTATTCAAGCCAGTAGTTCAAGCCTGCTCTGAAAACCAATAGCAAAGGTTTTCAGGCTGAGGATACAGCTCAATTGATAGAGCTAGCCTAGCATAGATCTGATCCCCAGCACGGCATAAACCAGGCAGAGTGGCACGTACCTCTAAACCTAGCACTCAGGAGGTGGAGGCAAGAGGATCAGAAGTTCTAAGTTGTCCTCAGCTATATAGTGAGTTTTCGGCCAGACTGGGCTACATGAGATCCAGATAGACAGGGAAAGAAAGGGAAGGGAAGGGAAGGGGAGGGGAGGGGAGGGGAGGGGAGGGGAGGGGAGGGGAGGGGAGGGGAGGGAAGAAGGGAAGAAGGGAAGAAGGGAGGGACGGAAGGAAGGAAGGAAGGAAGGAAGGAAGGAAGGAAGGAAGGAAGGAAGGAAGGAAGGAAGGAAGGAAGGAGCAAAGAAAGAGGGGAAGAAAAGGAGGAAGAAGGAAGGAGGGAGGAGAAAGGGACCATATTGACAGCTTTCAAGACGTGTATGCTCAATTTACAATTTTCCTGCAGAGGAAAAAGGATGCTCAGATTTAAATGTCCCCAGTTTGAAGCCCACACCTCTGACCTGTCAATCTGCCTATTATGTACGCAGTACCCTTCCTTGCCTACCCAAGCCCCTGTGGGAATCTGAAAGTAGGGCAACACAAGGGTGTGTACAGATGCTTACTGCTGCCTATGGAGGTTTTTTCAAATTCCAGTCTTTGCAGTCCATCTTTTATGAACACTCCATGGTTTCTCAGCTGCTCCGAAGAGGATTCATCCCTTTAGACTTGTTTTTGAGGATTCAGTTAAAAATTAGCTACTTTATGAGCTAAATAGATGGCTTAGTGGTTAAGGTGCTTGCCTTTGAAGCCTAAGGACCCATGTTCAACTCTCCAGATCCCACCATAAGCCAGACACACAAAGGTGAGGCAAGGGCAAGGTCGCACATGTCCACTAGGTGGCACAAGCATCTGGAGTTCAGTTGCAGTGGCTGAGGCCCTGGTGCGCCAATATATTCTCTTTCTCTCTCTCTCTAAAAATAAATTAAAAAAAATAAAATTAACTACTTCAGTATTCTGATATTGAGAAGGCCTAACATGGCTTTTCATTTTGCTAAAAACTGTGAGATAGATACCAAACTTTCGTCAAGGTCCTTGGAACCTATGTCACCATATTACTTGTAAAAGGATCTCTGCTGTGCTAGGAAACACCCTCTTAGGAAGAAAAGGTCAATAATTCAACCTTCCAGGCCTCAGTGAACAGAAGTGGACCTTTTCGTTTCAACTCTTCCAACTAGGTCAAGTAGAAGCAGCAGATTTCCTTGCAAGCAGTTCTTCATTATAATCTCTTCTCCTTTCTAATTAAAAAAGAGCATTCTCATGCTGAAGAGATGGCTTAGTGGTTGAGGTATTTGCCTGCAAAGCCAAAGGACCTTGGTTCAACTCCCCAGGACCCACGTAAGCCAGATGCACAAGGGGGCACATGCATCTGGAATTTGTTTGCAGTGGCTGGAGGCCCTAGCATGCCCATTCTCTCTCTCCCTCCCTCCCTCCCTCTTTCTGTCAAGTAAATAAATAAAAACCAAAAAGAGCCTTCTCAATCATATGACTCATGCTTCTACCCCACAATAGCTAGCATTGTTCCAAGCACATTATGGTTCAATAAATATTTGCAAAATTAAATGGAATTGATTCCTTGTTTTATGAATTTCCTGTTGGAGGATGTCATTTATTTTTAAAATTCTATCAAGACCTCATAGGATTATGAGTCAAGATAAAACTAATTTATATAATGCAAAAGGCCAAGAAAAGTAGTTGCTTATTAATGCTTTAAAATGCTTTCTGGAGGTGAAGTGAAGCTTTCTTTCATCTATCCTTTTTACATTTAAAAATTTGAACCATGTGTTATTATTTGAATCTTTAAAAAATTTCCTGCAGGTTTATATGGTAAATGTTCAGTTGCCAGCTGATAGACTTTGGAGACATAATTGGATCATTAAAGCTCTAACTTCATCAACAGACTAACCTATCAATGAGTTCATGCCTGAATCAATTGTTAAAAGGTGGGGCCTAGGGCTGGGGAGATTGATCAGTGGTTAAAGTCACTTATTTGCAAAGCCTGCATAACTGGATTCAGTCCCTCAGTACCCACATAAAGCCAGACACACAAAAATGGGACATGCATCTGGAGTTCATTTGCAGTGGAAAGAGGCTCTGGCATACCTGTACTCTCTCCCTTTCTCTCTCCTTCTCTTTCCCCCTCTCTGGGTTATGTGGGTTCTGGGGAATCAAACCTAAGTCCTTTGGCTTTGCAGGCAAGTGCCATAACCACTAAGCTTCAAGGGTTTCCAACATGTATCTAAACTCAAAAGCCAACAGCCTATGTGGACCAACTTTATAAAAATCGGATTCAGCCAGGCATGGTGATCCACACCTTTTATTCTATCACACAGGAGGTTAAGGTAGGAGGATCAATGTGACTTCAACACCAGCCTGGATCAGAGTGAATTCCAGACCAGCATAGGCAAGAGTGAAACAGTGCAACAACAACAACAAAAATGTATTCATCTGTATGGTGTAAAACTTTACAAGGTGTAACATAGAGTGACCATATGACTTAGTAATTCCCTTTAGGTATATATTCAAATGAAATGCAAGCAAGCATTCTAGAAATACTCAAAAGGGAATGCTTTCATAACAGCCAGAAGAAAAACAACAACAAATGTCCATCAAGCAATGAATGGACATTTGGAACATTCATACAATCAATATATTTTTTTAAAGAAACTGGTCAAAAACACTGGAAAACAACCATAACAGATAACCAGAGTAGATGAAGCCCTTGAAAAAAGAGGTGTGTACCAGCTGAAATCCCACTTAACTGATGTTTCCTCTAAATGTATTTTCCCACATGAAAAGTAGAGCTCAAGCACAAAACAAGCTGACAAGTTAGCAATTAGCATTTATAAATGCCAATTAAGAGGGACATGGAAAAGAGGAGCCAAAAAATGAGTATACAGGCTCCCCTTGTATCTTTGGTGGAGTCCTAAAGTGCTTGCATGTGGAGTGACTTTGTGAACTGAAGTTCTTAGTATCAGCTGTGCCTATTCAAAGAGTTTGCCAGACCTTGCAATTGATAAGAATTTCAAAGTGGAAAGAGATTGGAAAAATCCCAGGTCTGTTGCCAAATGGTCTTGGGCTATCTTAGCCCCTTTGATGGCCAATTAACATTGGCTCATTTCCTGTTTCCTGCATCAGCAGTGTGCAGGTGTTTAGGCAGGGTTTAGGTTGGCTCACAGAGGAAGTAGCAGTCATGCATGTGGTGTCATCTCAGGGCCTCGTCCCAGGGTCCACCTGGCTATGCTTCTCCTACACCTGATACCCCCAAAACATTACAGGCCATTGACGAGGCCCTTGGTTTCCCACCAGGAAGACATGGTAAGACCCTATTGCTGAAGACTCCACATACTTGGGCTGCAAGGCCACTGAGAAATCCTGCTGGAACTGAGCTGATAACCTCCTCCATGTAGACCAGCTGACAGAAAGCTGGAAGAAGCCATTCTGCATGCAGTTCAATGGGAGAGAGGGAAATCACCAGTGAAGATATTCAACAGTGGACACTGCAAGCCTTGTATTTGGCCAGCCAGGCCAAAGGAGCCAAGAGGTGCAATAGTGGCACGACTGTCATGGTGGAAACCAATGGCCCTCTACTTGGACTGGAGGTCCGCTCCATGGGAGGGAATACATCCCTGATACTGAAAACTTAAAACAGGGGTAGTTATGAGCCCTAGGGGTATAACGTCTGCTGCTGTCTGGCTAAATGTATACACTATTCTCACCAAACTGCCCGATCAGCACTTCTCTTAATGGCCATACCCATATATTACTGCTACTCTCACTTTTTGTTAGAGAAGCTTCTCTTTTCAGATGGCAGTGACCTTGGGATGACTCAGAAAGCACCATGGTGCTGAGAAGAAGTGACAGAGGAATGCTCAGGACTGAAATATCTCTATCACACCTTCCAAGGCTCAGGGTCTATTGTGGAAGAGGTGATGGAAAGAATGTAAGAGCCAAAGGAAGGGTAGGACTCCTTACAATGTGCTCCTCCAAACACAAAATGGCCTGGATATCCATGACCTCACAGTGCCTGTCACTACCTGCACAAGACCATCATAATAGGAGGAAAGATCATGATATCAAAATAAAAGAGAGACTGATTGAGAGGGGATATGATGGAGAATGGAGTTTCAAAGGGGAAAGTGGGGGGAGGGAGGGTATTACCATGGGATATTTCTTATAATCATGGAAGTGTTAATAAAAATTAATTAATTAAAAAGTAAAAAATACTGGGTGGCACATAAGCAACAAACATTATTTCTGAACACAATGGAGGCTGGGGAGTTCAATATCAAGTCACCAGCAGGTAACAGGTGAGCTTTCATTCCTAATAAATAGCACCATCTGACTGTGTCCTCACATGGTAAAAAGTGCAAGGGTTCCCTTTTATTAGGGTGTTAATCCCATTCAGTATAGTTCTGCCTCCATACCTCATCATCTTAAATTCAACATCTCCTAATAACATCACCTTGGGGGTTAGGATTTCAATATATGAATTTGGACAGGAAACATGTTAAGACAATTTGGTAATTTTCTTAAATTATTGTTCACTGTATATATTTTTTTCTTTTTGATGCTTTAAGTATATTTTTTTCTTTTTCTTTTTTTTTTTTAATTTCCAACATAAGGTCTTGCTCTAGCCTAGCTTGACCAGGAATTCACTATGTAGTCTCAGGCTGGCCTTGAACTCACAGGGATCCTCCTACCTCTGCCTCCCGAGTGCTGTGATTAAAGGTGTGTAACACCACACCAGGCCAAAGCTTTAAATAATTTTTTTTTATCTTTGGCTTTCATCAGTTTGGCAGATATCCCTAGGGGTTGTGCATGGGTGGTCCCATAATGGTTATTACTAGCCACTGGTTCATTAGCAGCCTCTGGTTCATTCCTAGACACTGGTAGAAAAATACACATCACTCAGAGTCCTGTGTATCTCTGCCCTCTCCTCCCAGACACAGCTGTTTGCAGCATGTGAGAAACATTGATCTAAGCAGAGCTAATCAGATTCATTCCTTCTCCACAAAAATTAGACAGTGGTCTGTGAGCTTTTGTGAATGCAAGCCTGTCTAGCACTAGGACTGTGGTTTATATCAAAACTACATGTGAGCTGTGTATGGTGGTGCATGCCTGTAATCTCAGCACTTGGGAAGTAGAGGCAGGAGGATCAGGAATTGAAGGCCATCTTTAGCTATATAGCAAGTTTGAGAGCAGCCTCAGGGAAAAAAAAGCAAAACAAAAGACAGCATGTGACTCAAAGCTATAGAGAATCAGTTACCAAGGGCAGTGTGGGAAACCTAGTATACTGTCTGTCTATCCAGAGTGCTATAACAAAATGTCATAAACCAGGACCTTATAAGCAGCAGAGACTTCTTTCACACAGACTAGAAATTCCAAGATCAAGGCAGAGTCAGTATTTATTGAGGGCTTGCTTCCTGGATCATAGATGGCCATCTTCATGCTGTGTCCTTACAAGACAGAAGAAGTAGGGAAGCTCTCTGGAATCTCTTTTATAAGTGCATCACTCCCAGTCATGAGGATACCACTTTCATGACCTATTGTCCCCCAAAGACCTTACCTCTTAATACTAGTACCTTGGGGATTTTGATTTAGCATATAATTGGAGTGGAGAGTACAAACATTTTGTCCATTCCATGTGCAGAGAGAACAACAGATCTGACATAAGATGGAATTCATAAAGGCAGATAGAGTAGAATATTGCTGGCCATATTTCTAGTTCCCACAAGGTCCTGCTACAACTGTTCTGGTTCTCATTTCAAAATCCACTGGAACCACCTCTATGGATATGTGGATTTCTATTCCTTTCAGCCCAGTCATAGCTGATTATAGTAGTCATTTGACACTAGAAAAAGCACTTTATTTATTGTTTGAGAGTGTGAGAGAGAGAATGGGCACATCAGGGCTTCTAGCAAACAAACTCCAAATGCATGTGCCCCTTGTGCATCTGGCTTACGTGGGTCCTGGGGGGAATCTAACCTGAAGAGCACTTTTTAAAAATAAAAGGAACTTTATGGTGCTGGAGAGATGGCTTCACAGTTAAGGCATTTGCCTTTAAAGCCAAAGGTTCTCAGCTCAACTCTCCAGGACCCACGTAAGTCAGATGCACAAGGGGGCACATGCATCTGGAGTTCGTTTGTAGTGGATAGAAGCCCTGGTGTGCCCATTCTCTTTCTTTCTCCCCCTCTTTCTTGCTCTCAAATAAATATATAAATAAAAAATACATAAAAAAATAAAAAGGAATTTTATTAGCATACAATGAATTAGGTTTCATTATGGTGTTTGCAAACAAATGATTTTGTTCTCCTTCCCCCTCTTTCCCTTCCTCCTTATGTCCTCTCCCTAAACACAGCCTTCTTTCTGCTTTCATACTACATGTTTCCTTTTGTCCATTTTCCCTTCTCATCACCTCTTATCTCAAATCATCACCCATACTCAGGCTCACATACCCTTATTTGCATACATACATACAAACAATATAAGTTAGGATTCACATATGAGAGAGAACATGAAATTTTTGTCTTTCTGGGCTTAAGTTACCTAATTTGGAATAATTTTTTCCAATTGTACCCATTTCTTGGCAAATTTCATAACTTTTCTTTTTTTAATATTTTTTATTTATTTGACAGAGAAAGAGTGAGGGAGGGAGAGATGGAGACAGAGAGAGAATGGGCACACTAGGGCCTCCAGCCACTGCAAACAAACTCCAGATTCATGTGCCCCCTTGTGCATCTGGCTAACATGGGTCCTGGGGAATCAAACCTGGGTCCTTTGGCTTTGCAGGCAAACGCCTTAACCCCTAAGCCATTCCTCCAGCCCCATAACTTCACTTTTCTTTACAACTGAGTAAAAGTCCATTGTGTATATGAACCACTTTCATTATCCAGGCATCAGTTGATTGACACTTTGGTTGATTCTATTTCCTAGCTATTGTAAACAGAGCATCAATGAACATAAATGTGCAAGAATCTCTGTGGTAAGATACAGCGTCATTTGGGTATGTGGTGGATTGAACGTAAAATGCCTCCATTGCCTCAAGTATTTGGGATTAAGCTTCCTCCTTGGTCCCTAGCTGGTGGAGCCTCTGGGAGGTGGAGCCTTGCTAGAGGAGTGTCACAGGGTTGTACCTGGAGATTTATTAGTCCAGCCTACTGGATGTTCAGAGCTAGCTCATTCTTGCTGCTCGCTCACTCACTCTCGCTCTCTCTCTGCCACGGATATATGAAGATGTAAGCTGGTTGATTTTCTCTGCCATGATGAAGCTTGCCCTGGAAACTATAAGCCTGAAATAAAACATTTTCTCCCATAAGCTGCTTCTTGTTGAGTGTTTTATCCCAGCAACAACAAAATAATTGTTACAGTGTATATTTCTAGGAGTGGTATACCTGGGGCATATGCTAGTTCAATTTTTAGGTTTTTGAGAAATCTCCACATTGATCTCCATAATGGTGGGACCAGCTTCCACTCCTACCAACGACATTTTTATTGACATTATTTTTTTTTTCCAAGGTAGGGTCTCACTCTAACCCAGGCTGACCTAGAATTCACTATGTAGTCTCAAGGGTGGCCTCAAACTCACAGCAATCCTACCTTTGTCTCCCAAGTGCTGGGATTAAAGGTGTGTACCATCATGCCCAGCTTATTTTTTAAATTTTATTTGCAAGGAGAGTGAGAGAATGAGAGGAAATAGGCATTCCAGGGCCTCTTGCCATTGCACACAAACTCCAGATACATGTATATCTGGATTTATGTGGGTACTAGGGAATTGAACCCAGGCCATCAGGCTTTGCAAGCAAGTGCTTTTAACTAATGAGCCATTTCTCCAGCCTCCTACTTTCATTAGTTTTAGATGGCACCCTTTAAGTACTCTTTCTCCATTTACATAATTTCCTATTAAGTCCTACCTCCTTAACATAGAAGTCTACTTTCCCTAGCAGTTAGAGCCCAAACATGTGACCTAGATTTATCATGAAAACACTGAGCAAGACATGGAATAAACATAGGCTTCAGATAAAAACCATTTTCTACCAAGAATGGAAATAGAGGCATATGGCTTTCAAACCTGCATGGTGGAATTTCTGTCACCCAGCACCTAACATTCCTCCCATGAACTGCCAGGTATGCCCATCAAGTGGCAGTGGTGTCTTGACTGGAATGGTTCCATTATAAACATTTCTCCTGGTAGCATGGCTTGCAATTTAAAAGCCTGGGAATACCTAATGTACCAAATAAACTCGTACATGGCTTCAATAAGCCAGAGAGGATTCTATGGTTTTCAGTAAGAGTCTTAAGCAATAGCCTAAGAAAAGGGCTATAGTTTGAATCAGAAATATCGTTCAAAAGCCCATGTGGGGCTGGAGAGATAGCTTAGCGGTTAAGTGCCTGCCTGTGAAGCCTAAGGACCCCGGTTCGAGGCTCGTTTCCCCAGGTCCCACGTTAGCCAGATGCACAAGGGGGCGCACGCGTCTGGAGTTCGTTTGCAGAGGCTGGAAGCCCTGGCGCGCCCATTCTCTCTCTCTCTCCCTCTATCTGTCTTTCTCTCTGTGTCTGTCACTCTCAAATAAAAATAAATAAAAAATGAACAACAACAAAAAAAAGCCCATGTGTTAAAGCCCTGGTTCACAGCCTATCTGACCTTTTCTAAGGAGAATTTTTAAGAAATAGACTTGGTTAGAATATGTTAGGTCTTTGGGAGTATGGCCTTGAAGGGGATATTGGGAACCCAGCCTCTTCCTTTTTCTCTTTGTGATTACCGGATGTCGTCTTTCTTTCTTTCCCACGCACCCCCACCATGTTAAACTGCCACCACAGGCCTAAAACAACAGGGCCAAGTGGCCATGGATTGAAACCTTTGAAGCTATAAACTTTTTTTTTTTAAAGGAAGAACGGCCTCTTTTAAAAAATGTTTATTTATTTATTTATTTATTTGAGAGCCACAGACACAGAGAGAAAGACAGATAGAGGGGGAGAGAGAGAGAGAATGGGCTCGCCAGGGCTTCCAGCCTCTGCAAACGAACTCCAGACGCGTGCGCCCCCTTGTGCATCTGGCTAACGTGGGACCTGGGGAACCGAGCCTCGAACCGGGGTCCTTAGGCTTCACAGGCAAGCACTTAACTGCTAAGCCATCTCTCCAGCCCTGAAGCTATAAACTTAAATGAACCTTTCCTCCTTATAAATTCCCAATCTCAGGTATTTGGCCCAACAATGAAAAGCTAACACATAGCCAGATGCACAAGGGGGCGCACGCGTCTGGAGTTGTTTGCAGAGGCTGGAAGCCCTGGCGCGCCCATTCTCTCTCTCTCTATCTATCTGCCTCTTTGTCTCTCTGTCACTTTCAAATAAATGAAAATAAACAAAAAAAAATTTAAAAAAAAAAAAGCTAACACAACCAGCTCCTTTCTTTTCGCTAATACCGAGAGAGAATGAAAGAGGCCCCAGCTGTGGAACATGCGTCTCCACAGAAAATCCTTAGACACAAACGATATGGTCCATTTTGATACCTGAATGCATGTTCTGATCATTGGATGCATTGATAATCTGGGAGCAAAGGGCTCTGGTGGTCTTCTCAATAATGGTTGGAGTGCCAATGGAGAAGTCCTACTACTGCTCCACTCTGCCATCTTTTGGTATTTGAAAGTTACCATGGTAATAGGAGATAGGGAGGGTAGTGGGAGGAAACTTGAATTCTTGGTGAAGTGATAGGCTTTTGTGATTGGTCCCCACGATTTTTGCCTAATTTCCATGACCAGTCAGGGTCTACTTGTATCTGAATAAACTGCACTCACTCCTCACTCTCATCATTCCCAAAGCAAAGAGAAAACTACCCTCACCTTGGGCATTTGGTCCTCAGAGCCACTGGTGCTCAGGCAGTTGGACTTTGTTTCACCTCTGAGAGCCTCCAGAGCCATTTTGCTTCATCAGCCACACCTGAGGATTCTGGAAATTTCTGTCCCCAGCGGGCCCTACAGCTGCTTGGGGTACTGGACCACCAGAGCCCAAACCTGTACTCTTGATGCTTGGACACACTTCTGCCTTGGAGGGAGATCTGACATGACCCACTACCTTATTAGTGGAGACCTCCTGCTGCTCCCATAGCTTCCACAGACTTCTGTTCCTATGAAATCAGCTATTGTGCTAGCAGTCCTGGTTCTTGCTTCAGTGCCTCTTGACTGATATAAGAAAGCCTGTCAAGGACTCTTGATGGGTATTCTGAGGCCTATCCAGGATTTGGAGCTGCAACCACCACCATTATACCCTCTTGGTTGGCAACCCACTACCGCCAAGAGCTGAGTTCACAGCCTTCTGTTCAAGTAGTTGTTCTATTTCCTTGTAAATAAATCCTCCTTTGTTCAATCTGCCCATTCCTTTCTTTAGGTAGAGAGAAAAGGACCCAGAAAGAATAGAACATTTCAGTACCAGCTCCCCACTTGGCGGCCCTTCCTCCATTCCCCTTAAGACCCTTATAAACTCTTCACCTTGCCCAAGAGAGTAACTTAAATTCAGGACCAGACAGCACCCCTCAACCAAAAGGAAACTCCTTGACACTCATTGACAGGAGATATAAAACAGTGAATCAAAAAGCGACAGCCACACATGGCGGCATACATCTTTAGTCCAAGCACTTGGGAGGCAGAGGTAGGAGGATTGCCATGAGTTCAAGGCCACCATGAGACTACATAGTGAATTCCAGGTCAGTCTGGGCTAGAGTGAGACACTATCCCCCCCCCAAAAAAAATAAGTATCAAGACAGCTAGGTATGGTGGCACAAGCCTTTAATCCCAGTGTTTAGGAGGTAGCCATAGAAGAATCACTGATTTCAAAGCCAGCCTAAGACTACAGAGTACATTCCAGGTCAGCCTGGGCAAGAGTAAAACACTACCACTAAAAATGAACAAAATGTCGGGCATGGTGGCACACTTGGGAGGCAAAAGTAGAAGGATTGCCAAGAATTTGAGGCCACTCTGAGATGACATAGTGAATTGCAGGTCAGCCTGAGCTACAGCAAGACCCTATCTTGAAAAATAAATAAATAAATAACTGTCAAGACAACCCTGATTTTTTCATATCCAAATGAAAAGTGGTCAAAGTGGTCAGTCTCAGAATCAGCAGCGATCATTCATAAAACAAATCTCCTTGGCTGTCTAGAACTGAGTTCCTGGGAAGACTTTGATCAGAAAAAAAAGAACATTTAGGACTAGAGAGATGGCTTAACATTTAAGGCATTTGCCTGGGAAGCCAAATGACCCAAGTTCAATTCCCCAGGACACACATAAGCCAGATGCATAAGGTATTGCATGCATCTGGATTTAATTTACAGTGGCTGAAGGCTCTGGTGTACCCATTCTGTCTCTCCCTCCCTCTCTCGTAAATAAAAAATATTAAAATATAATTTTTTTAAAATTATCTACTTGAAATAAAGATTACAGTTTCTAAGAAGAGAAACTCAGTTCATTTGGTGGTTGCTTAGCAATTTCTCCTCTCATCCCATTTTTTGTTTGTTTGTTTTGGGTTATTTATTTATTTATTTTGAGAGACAGAGATAGAGAGGGAGAAAGAGGAGACAGAGAAAGAGAGAGAATGGACCTACTAAGGCCTCTAGCCATTGCAAATAGACCCCAGATATATGCACCATCTTGTGAATATGACCTTACATGAGTACTAGGGAGTAGAACCAAGGTCCTTAGGCTTTATGAGCCAACTGCCTTAACTGCTGAGCCATCTCCCCAGCCCAGGATGACCTGGAATTCACTGTGTAGTCTCAGGCTGTCCTCAGACTCATAACAATCCTCCTACTTCAACCTCCCAAGTGCTGGACTTAAAGGCATACACCACCACACCACACCCAGTTCTTAAGGAAGGATCCATCTGAAAATCAGGAAAGAAAATCAGTGATTTTATTCGCAGTCTAAGAAAAAGGAGGATGGATAAGGAATGTTCAAGATGGACCTGGGCGCAGGTCTGGCCCCAAACAGCTCTGTCATGGATCCAGTATTCATATGTGGGGCTTTACATAACATTCGGTATTCAAATATTCACCCTGAGGGCATGCCCTCTTGCCCTAGTTATCTCATAAACTGAAGACACTAACTCTCATTGCTCTTTCATACTTCTATTTTTAAGGTAGGGGGATTTATTTCAGCTTATAGTTTCAGGTGATAGTCCATCATGGCAGAGGAAAAGACATGGCAGCAGGAGCTTGAGGCAGCTGTTTATATTCAGCCCAGTGAGGAAGCAGACAGCGATGAATCTCATGCTGCTCTTTTTTAAAAACCTCAGATAGACAATCCCCATTTCTCAGGTTCCCCACCTGTAATGTGTGGATAGCTATGAAGAACAAAAGCACTGTATTGCTTGAGACAACTGTGAAAGCACTGGGCCAAGCTAAAAGCAGACTACAAGAGTCATTTGTCATAGAATTAAACCTCATCAAGGAACAAATCCTTCTAAATTAGGTGGAAATCTTCCCCAATGTAGGAAGCAAGATACCAGGTGTCAGGCTGCAGAGATGGCTAAGTTGCTTGCCTGCAAAGCCTAACAACCTGAGTTCAATTCCCCAGTACCCACGCAAAGCCAGACACACAAAGTGGCACATGCATCTATAGTTCATTTGCAGTGGGTAGAGGTCCTGCCCATTTTTATTCATATTCATTCTCTCTCTCTCTACTTACAAATAAATTAGAAAACAACTTTTTAAAAGATACAAGGTGTTGTGACTTAAAGAGCAAATGTCCCCCAAAGGCTCATGTGTTGAAAGTGTAATCCCAGCCTGTGGCACTATTGAGAGGTAGTGAAACCCTTAGGAAGTGGGGCCTGATAGAAGAAAGTTAGATAATTGGGTGTGTGGCCTTCAGGGCAATACCTACCCCCTCTCTCTATAGTGCAGCTTCCATGGAACAAGTAGCTTTCCTCCACAAATGTGCTCCCTCACCACAGGCCCAAAAGCAAAAGATCCAGCTAATTTCAGATTGAAACCTCTGAATGAATGTGTGAGACAAATTAAATCATTTCCTCATTTTAAATAGTTTATCTTATGTGTTTTGCTCCAGTACTAAAAAGTTTACTTACATATCAGATAGTCGAATTACTAATTGGATTTATTACCATGGAGAGACTGCAAAGGCTCTAGGATGGCTTAGCCAGGCCTACACATTAGAATCACATGCAGAGTTTTTAAAATTCACAATTACATCAGGAATAGAATCAGTCATAGGTGTTTTTTCTGTTGTTCATTTGATTTGTGGTGCTCGGGATGAAACCTGAGGTCTTGTGCAATCTGGGCAAATGCTCTGCCACTGAGCTGCATGCCCAGCCCTCAGGTGGGTGGGTGGGTGATGTGTGGTGTTATGCATGTGTGTCAGGCACCACCAGGCACAGGCTGGAGCCTTCAGGAAATGGACCTGAGCTGCTAGGAATGCCTAAGGGCCCCTGAGCTACAGGAGGCCACTCCCTCTCCAAGCCCAGGACACATAGACATCCTGAGAATTAGAAGCTTCCATCATAGCCATGTGACCTTTGACCAGTTGCCTAGGAAACTCCTTATATGGTATCACCAGCAACCTTCACACAGCCCATCCCCCTGCAACCCTCTTCCTGCCACTATGTAGATCACCTGACTCTCTCCCTACATGCTGGAAGGAATGTCCCTACGCATCAGCTAGCAACCTTTGAACCCACCAATCCCTTAGGACCCCCTTCCTGCTCTCTCTCAACTGCTTATAAATCTATTTCCTTATTGAGTAAACTGAGATACTACCTGAAATTGTTTCCTGGGTGTATTTCCCATCATGTTCACAGCCACTGAAGACCCTGCTCTCCATGGTTGCCTGGAAGCCTTTGGAGAACAATAGCCCTGAGGCTCCAGAGACCCACACGTGTGAGTGTGCAGATACATGCACCAGATGCACAATCATAAAGAAGCTAGAGGAGGAGGTTGTGTGTCTTCCTGTACCAATTTCCCTGAGATACAGTCTCTCACTGAAACTAGGGCTATCCATTTTTTTCAGTTAGACTGACCAGTGAGCCCCAAAGATACTGTCTCTGCCCCACTCAGTGCTGGACTTACAGGCATGTACATCACACACAGCTGTTTCCATGGGTGCTAGGGATTGAATTCAGGTTCTGGTGCTTGTTGTACAAGTGCTCTTACATACTGAGTTTCCTCCTCAGCCACAGCCTCAGTTTTTTGAGACAGGATCTTGCTCTACAGCCCATGCTGGCCTAAAACATACTGTGTAGCACAGGATGGCCTCAAACTTGCACTCCTCCTGCCTCTACCTCCCAAGTGCTGGGATTACAAGCCTGGCACATCTTACCAGGTGTTGGTTGGTTGGTTGGTTGGTTCTTGAGTGAAGGTCTCATATATTCTATGCTGGCCTTAAACTCACCATGTATCCAAGGATGTCCTTGAACTTCCGATCCTTCTGCCTCCAATCTCCCAATGCTGGTACTACAGACATATGCCACCATAACCAGTTTATCTGGTGCTATGGACCAAACCCAGGACCTTTAGTATGGTAGAAAAGCACTGCGTGTGTATTATATTATATTTATTTTAGAAAGATAGAAAGAGGAAGCTAGAGAGAGAATGGGTAATCCAGAGATGCCAGTGACTGCAACTCCATACACATGTGCCACCTTGTGCATCTGGCTTTATATGAGTACTGTGGAATCAAACCCCGGTCCTTTGGCTTTGTCAGCAAGCTCCTTAACCACTAAGCAATCTCTCCAGCCCATGTGCCTGTATTCATAAGGCAAAAGAGGGCTGGAGAAATGGTTTAGCAGTTAAGGCACTTGCCTGTGAAGCCTAAGAACCCATGTTTGACTCCCCAGATCCCACATAAGCCAGATGCACAAAGTGGTGTCTGCACAAGGTCACACATGCACACAAGGTGATGTACTCATCTGCAGTTCAATTACAGTGGCTGAAGCCCCTAGTCTACCAATTATCTCTATGTATATATCTCCTTTCTTTCTCTTGCTCTTGATCTCTCTCATGAAAAACACCAGTCTGTTGGGCTTGCCTATAAAAAGGCAAAAGACAGGCTGAAGAGATGGCTTAGCAGTTAAGGTGCTTGCCTGGGAAACCTAAGGACCCATGTTTGACTCTCCAGATCATACATAAGCCAGATGCACAAAGGTGAGGAAAGAGAAACATCGCACACACCCACTAGGGGTTCAAGAATCTGGAGTTCAATTTCAGTGGCTGAGGCCCTGACATGCCAATTCTCTCTCTCTCTAAAATAAAAATAAAAGGCAAAAGATTTATATGATCTGAAGAGAAGCCAAAGTGTACATGTCTGATTTTAAAGTTCCACAGGTGATTCCAATGTGAGCTGAACTCAATAAACAATGGTCTTGGTGGACCAGTTTTATGAAAACTAGGATTCATCTTTATGGCACAAAATGATACAAGAAAAACTTGGGTGGTGGTACATGCCACACTTCGAGCACTTGGGAGGCTGAAACAAGAGGATTACAAGTTCAAAGCCAGCTTAGATTACATGACAAGACCTTGACTCAAGGAAAAAAAAAGAAAAAGTTATAAGGTATACCATAGAATAACTGTGTCCCAACAATTGCTCTCATAGGTGTATATCAAAACGATTAGGGCTGGAGAGATGGGTTAGTGTTTAAGGTGCTTGCCTGTGAAGCCTAAGGACTCATGTTCAACTCTTCAGGTCCCACATAAGCTAGACACACAAGGTGATGCAATTGAGCAAGGTCACACATGCACAAGGTGGCACACACATCTGGAGTTTGATTACATTGGCTGGAGGCCTGCCACACCAATTCATTCTCTCTCTCTCATAAAAATGGCTTGTCTGTTGGGCTTGCCTCAAAAAAAAAAAAAAAAAAAAAAGAAGTAAAAAAAGGACTAGAAATCAACAACAAAAAAACCAACAAGAACCCCAATGGCAACTGGAAACTGAATAGCACACTCTTAAACAATAAATGGATAGTGGATGAAATAAAAAATGAAATTGCAAAATTCCTGGAATTGAATGACAATGAAAACACATCATACCAAAACTTATGGGACACAATGAAGGCAGTCCTCAGGGGAAAATTCATAGCACTCAATGCCTTCATAAAAAAGACAGAAAGATCCCAAATCAATAGCCTAACCATCCACCTAAAGGCATTGGAAAAACAAGAAAAATCCAACCCAAAGAGCTCCAGAAGGAAAGAAATAATTAAAATCAGAGCAGAAATTAATGAATTGGAAACCAAGGAAACAATTAAGGCAATTGACAAAACAAAGAGCTGGTTCTTTGAAAAAATAAACAAGATTGACAAACCTCTGGCCAATTTGATCAAGCAAAAAAAGGAGAGACTCCAAATTAACAAAATTCAAAATGAAAAAGGAGAGATCACAACAGACATCAGTGAAATCGGTAGATTCATCAGGACTTATTTCAAAAACCTCTACTCCACAAAACTGGAAAAAGTGGAGGAGATGGATAAATTCCTGGATGCATATCATCTACCAAAGCTAAACTCAGAGCAGATCAACCACCTCAATGAACCCATCACACTCATGGAGATAGAAAAAGTAATAAAAAACCTCCCAAAAAAGAAGAGTCCAGGACCAGATGGATTCCCAGCTGAATTTTATCAAACCTTCATGGAAGAACTCAAACCAATCTTCCTAAAACTGTGCCACACAATTGAAGAACAGGGAAAGCTACCCAACTCCTTTGATGAAGCTAGTATCACCCTAATCCCAAAACCAGGCAGAGATGCCACAAGAAAAGAAAACTATCGGCCTATTTCCCTAATGAACATAGACGCAAAGATCCTCAACAAAATACTCGCAAACCGAATCCAACAACACATCAAAAGCATTATCCACCTTGACCAAGTGGGATTTATCCCAGGAACACAAGGGTGGTTCAACATACGAAAATCTGTCAATGTAATACACCACATAAACAAGCTTAAACATAAAAATCACATGATCATTTCGATAGATGCAAAAAAGGCCTTTGACAAGATACAACATCACTTCATGATCAAAACATTGGAGAGAATCGGCATGGCCGGTTCACATCTTAACATAATAAAGGCAATATACAAAGCTCCAAAGGCCCAAATAATACTTAATGGAGAGAGACTGGAGGAATTCCCATTGAGATCAGGAACAAGACAGGGATGTCCTCTCTCACCTCTGCTTTTCAATATAGTTCTGGAAGTCCTAGCTCAAGCAATAAGGCAGGAGAAGGAAATAAAAGGGATACAATTTGGAAAGGAAGAAGTTAAGTTAGCTCTATTTGCTGATGACATGATTGTATATGTAAGAGACCCGAGAGACTCCATCCCAAAACTCCTGAAGGTGATTAACTCCTGTAGCAAAGTAGCAGGATACAAAATCAATGCACAAAAATCAGTAGCATTTCTGTATGCAAATGACAAAGACACAGAAAAAGAAATAAAGGACATAGTCCCATTTTCAATAGCAACAAAAAAAATAAAATAGCTTGGAATAACGTTAACCAAGGAAGGAAAAGATCTATACAACGAAAATATAAGGACTAAAGTCAGATGTACATATGTAAAAATAAAATGTTTTTTTAGGGCTGGAGAGATGGCTTAGTGATTAAGACACTTGCCTGGGAGGCCTAAGAACCCATGTTCAACTCTCCAGATCCCAAGTCAGGCACACAAACATGACGCATGCGCAAGGCCACACATGTACACTAGGTAGCACAAGTGTCTGGACTTCAATTGTAGTGGCTGAGGCCCTGGCATGCCAATTCTCTCTCTCAAAAAAATGTTCTTTTAACAGCAGATGTACATGAATGTTCATAACAACACTGTTTGCTTTAGCCAAAAGGTGGAAACAGCAAATGTCCATCAAGCGATGAATAATAAATATGGTATATAATACAATGGAATGTTATTCAGCCTTAAAAAAAAAAGAAGGCGCTGGAGAGACAGATTGGTGGATAGAATGCTTGCTGCTCAAGCCTGAGTACCAAAGTTCAGGCCTCAGAAGCTAACAAAAAAAAAAAAAAAAAAAAGCACAAAAGCACTCTGATGGAAAGATGACAGAGAAACACAAGAGAATTCCCAGAAACTCTCCACAAGAACAACAACAGCAGATCAAAATAAAGAGAAACCCTGCCTGAAATGAGATAGTGAGGAAAGACCCAAAAGTTTTCTGACCTCCACAGTGTCCTGTGACATGCATCCATCTGTATTCACACACACATGAATGCATATACATATGTATAAACACAAACACAAATAAATAAATCTTTTTCTTTTATTTTGGTTTTATTCAAGGTAGGGTTTCGCTCTAGCCCATACTGACCTTGAATTTACTATGTCGTCTCTGGGTAGCTCGAACCCATGGTGATCCTCCTACCTCTACCTCCCGAGTGCTGTGATTAAAGGCATGCATCACCATGCCTGCCTCAAATAAACATTTTTTTAAGAAGAATAAGGAAGGATGGACACACACTGAAATTCAGATGAAGTACGAACCTTAAAAATATGTTACAGGTCTGGAGAGATGGCTTAGTGGTTAAATGCTTGTCTGTGAAGCCTAAGGACCCCGATTCGAGGCTCAATTCCCCAGGACCCACATTAGCCAGATGCACAAGGGGGCACATGCGTCTGGAGTTCGTTTGCAGTGGCTGGAAGCCCTGGTGCGCCCATTCTCTCTCTCTCTCTGCCTCTTTCTCTCTCTGTCATTCTCAAATAAATAAAAAATAAAAATATTTTTAAAAACATGCTTCAATTCTAAGCCTGTGGCACAGATCAGTAATTCTAGTTATTCAAGTTGTTAAGGCAGGAGGATCACAAGTTCAAGGCCTGACTGGAAAACTTAGTGAAATCCTGTTTGAATATTTTTTTAAAGGTATGGAGAGATAGCTCACTGGTTAAGGCACTTGCCTGCAATGCACAAGGACTCGGGTTCAGTTTCCCAGTACCCACATAAAGCAATATGCATAGGTGGTGCATGCATCAGGACCTCATTTGCAGTGGCTAGAGGCCCTGACATGCTCATTCTTTCTCTTTTGCGATCCCTCTCTCCTTCCTCTCTCTCTCTCTCTCTCTCTCTCTCTCTCTCTCTCTCTCTCTCATTCTTGTAAATTAATCAATAATGAAAAAATATTTTTTAATTCTTAGAATTTCTGGATAAGATGGTGGCATAGTAGCCATGCCAAAGCAGCCTGGGATGGTGGAAATAAGCAGAAAAATGGCCAGGCATGGTGGCACATGCCTTTAATGGCAGCACTTAGGAGGTAGAGGTAGGAGGATCTCCATGAGTTCAAGGCCAGCCTGAGACTACATGGTGAACTCCAGGACAGCCTAGGCTAGAGCGAGACCCTACCCTGAAAAAAAAAAAAGAAAGAAAAACAGAAAAATGTACTCTTCTACCAAAAAGTGAAGGTGTATAAGGAATTATCAACCTTAGCAGAGAAGCAGAAGAGACCCAGAGCATCTAGAATACAGACAAGCACCAGAACTGGTTACCACCACAGTGCTGGGCAGCACATCCACCCAGATCTGCCTGAGCCACAGGAGAAGCAAGGTGAAGGGACTTCCCACTCACACCAACTTCCTCGAGCAGTCAAGAAACCTGAAGGAGGGCTGGAGAGATGGCTTAGCAGTTAAGTGCTTGCCTGTGAAGCCTAAGGACCCCGGTTTGAGGCTCAATTCCCCAGGACCCACATTAGCCAGATGCACAAGGGGGTGCCCACATCTGGAGTTCGTTTGCAGTGGCTGGAGGCCCTGGAGCGCCCATTCTCTCTCTCTCTCTCTTTCTCTCTCTGTCTGTCGCTCTCAAATAAACAAATAAAAAATGAACAAAAAAATTAAAAAAAGAAACCTGATGGAGAAGATAGCACAGACCAGCTGAATGGCACACAAGGAAGAGAATCATGGGGACCCACTATGCAGCTCTGGTACAACTTCAGGCACTCTTAATAGCCTCCCCTCAACTACCACCAGCATCGGCAACCACTGGAGACCAGAGGAAGGGAAGGCAGCTACACAGTACCCAGCACAGGCTATCAAAGAAGCAGACCCACCAACCCAGCCAGCCTAGCTGAGCCCACAATTCAGTATAGAGGGAACAAGGAGGCATGTAGCACAGGTGAGAGCAAAGCCATCCCAAAAGGTAACACAGCCTACTTACACCAGGTTAGTACCTGCCCCAAAACTTGGTATAGAGGCCTGCATTAGAAGTGTTAATCACACCTTTCATGTCAGGGCAGGTTATGTGTTAGATTTGATTGATGCTTGGCATTGCCGTTCTTAAATAAGTTGTATTTTGGGGTTCTATTTTGTTGTTTACTGATTTATAGTGCCTTTGACTTTGTCTTCTGTCATCCTTGGGGGCAAGATCTCACTCAGCCCCAAATTGACATTGAGTCCTTTACAGTCTCCCAGTTGACAGGATTAAGGGTGTGGGGCAACACACAACCTTAGGGACTTTGACTTTGTTAGATGATCTATTTGTTTTAATACCCACTCTTACATAAATACTCCATGCTGATTTTGATTGAATGTGTATATTGCTCAGTTGAATATTAGAATTTGCCTGTCCTTTGCTCAATCCAGCCTACTAGAATACTTGCATAGCAGGCAAATCTAACACTTAGGGTCACTTCTCCTGTTACTCTGGAAGTAACATAAAAGCCACACTTGATATCTTAAGCTCCTACCCTGAGGTTATACAGCATCTGATTTATACATCTAAGAATACAGTAGATAACTAGTAAACCCAAGCATCAAATTAACCCAAGATGCAAAAATCTCCACATTATAATACAAGACACACGAAAAAAATCAAGACAATATAATTCTACCAACAATTATAAATCCATCAGAAATGACCTTCAGTAAGAATAATTTAGAAGAAATGCCTGAAAAAAAGATTTCAAAAGAATGATTATATCTATGTTCAAATAAATCAAAGAAGAAAACATACTACTGAAAGAGACCACAGAAAACTAACTTAATGAAATAAGGAGGTCAATATAAAACATGAGTAAGGAAATAGAAATACTGAAGAAAAATAAATCAAAAATACAAGAAATGAAAAACACAATAAGTCAAATAAAAAACTCTAGAATACAGGTGTGGCACTGCATGTCTTTAATCCCAGTACTCAGGAAGCAAAGGTAGGAAGCAAAGGTAGGAGGATTACCATGAGTTTGAGGCCACCTTGAGATTACATAGTGAATTCCCGGTCTGCTTGGGCTACAGTGAGACCCTATCAAAAAAAAAAAAAAAAAAAAAAAAAAAAAAAAAATCTGTAGAAAGTCACACCAATAGAATGGATGAAGGAGAGGACAAAATATCTAATCTAGAAGAGCTGTTGTAAGATATAATACAGTCTAACAAAGAGAAAGCCAAACTAATAGGAAAGAAGAAATGGGAATTTTAAGACGTATAGGACGCTATGAAAAGATCAAACAAGAATTCAGGGCATAGTAGAAGGAGAAGAATTTCACTCCAAAAACATACTAAGTTGTCTTAACATAGTCATAGAAGAAAATTTCCCCCAAATAGGCAAAAAGATGCCAATACAGATAACAGAAAGCCTTTAGGACACCAAACAGACAAAACTAGGAAAGAACCTCTCCTTGCCACATTATAATTAAGCTACTAAATGTACAAACCAAAGAAAATATATGAAAAGCAGTTAGAGAGAAACATTAAATCACTTAAAAGACAAGCCCATCAGGATAACAGCAGATTTCTCAACACAAACTTTAAAAGCCAGAAGGCCTTGGAGTGATGGAAGTACTTAGATAACAAGTGTTGAACAAGATTACATTGTCTAGCAAAGCAATTCATCCAAACTGATGGATAAACGAGGACATTCCATGACCAAAAAAAAAAAAAAAAGCATGCTAAAGGAATATTTGACCACTAAACCAGCTCTACAGAAAATAATTGAAGGGATCCTCATGCTGAAGAAAAAGGAAAGCACACACATGGGGTAACAGGAAAAAAAAATCATACTCAAATAAGTTAATGCAAGAGAGTAAAGGAAAAACTACAAAACAAAAAGAATGGTAAAAATAAATCCATACCTTTCAATAATTCTTAATATCAATGGACTCAATATCCCAACCAAAAGACACAGGCTTGCATACATGAATAAAAGGCACAATCCTTCTGTTTGTTGCCTCCAAGAAACTCACCTCTCCATGAAATACAGACACTATCATAGGGTGAAAGGATGGAAAATGGTATTTCAAGCAAACCGGCCTAGAAAACAAGCAATTGTTATCCTAATATCTAAAGGAATAGACTTGAAACCAAAATTAGTAAGGAAAAATAAAGAAGGATACTTTATATTGATTAAAGGAACAATTCAACAGGAAGACATTACAAGTATAAACATATAGTTGCCTAACATGGGTGCTCCCAATTTCATCACACTATTAGACTTAAGGTCATAGATAACACCAAGTACAAGTGTAGTTAGTGACTTCAATACCCCAGTCTCATCAACTGACAGGTCATCCCTGCAAAAAATAGAGAGATTCCTGAATTAAATGATGTCATAGAAAAAATGTACCTAACAGATATCTACAGAATATTTCATCCAAATGCTACAAAATACACATACACTTTGAATAACCTAATGAAAACACAGGCTACAGAATTAAAGAGTTCTCAAATGAAGAAAAACAGTTGGTCTATAAACATCTAAAAAATTTTCTACATACTTAGCCATCAAGGAAATGTAAATTAAAACTACCTTGAGATTCCATCTCACTCCTGTCAGAATGGCTATCATCAAGAAAACAAATGACAATAAATGCTGATAAGGATGTAGAAAAAGAGGAACCCTTCTACACTATTGGTGGGAATGTAATCTGGTAGGCCCATTGCGGAAATCAGTGTGGAGGTTCCTGAGACAGCTAAAAATAGATTTGCCATATGACCCAGCTATATCACTCCTAGACATATATCCTAAGGACTTATCACATTACTTTAGCAATATTTGCTTAATCATATTTATTGCTGCTCTATTCAAAATAGCTAGGAAAATGGAACCAGTCTAGATGTCCCTCAACTGATGAATGGATAATGAAAATGTGATACATTTATTCAATGGAGAGGTAAAGAAAAATGAAACTATGAAATTTGCAGGGAAATGGATGGACTTGAAAGGATTACACTTACTGAGGTAACCCAGGCCCAGAAAGCCAAACATTGCATATTCTCTCTCATCTGTGGATCCTAGCTATGAAGGTTTACTTGTATGTGAATTGGAGTGAAAATTGGTAGCAGAGGCTAGAAAGGTTCTATTAGTGAGAGAGGAGAGGGAAGGACTTAAGGGGATGGTACTGCATGTATGTAAGCAGATGAACAGATTACTAGGGGTGGAATGGCCTAAGTGAGGTCAGGAGAAGAGATTGAGTAAATTGAGTAAAGGAAGGGTGGGGAGGGAAAATCAAACTTTAAGAGGATATGAATGAGCCATATGGAAACACTTTTTTGGAGAATGAAACACTCATAAGCCATAGATTGTTACTAGAAAAAGTTCAGTGCAAGAGATAGGATACCTTCCAGTGAGTTGTTGGCCAGGGAGGTCCCTGATGACCCAAGAACATTACAGGTCATTGCCAAGTGTCTTGGTTTTCTACCAGAAATAGATGGTAAGACCCTATTGCTGATGACTCCACATGCTTGGGCTGCAAGGTCACTGAGAAACCAACCTGTAACTGAGCTAAAAACCTCCTCCATGTAGACCAGCTGATAGAAAGCTGGAAAAAGTGATGCTGCATGCAGCCCTATGAGAGAGAGAAGTCATCAGTGGAGATACTTAACAGTGGACACTGCAAGCCTGAAGTTTGGCCAGCCAGTACAATTGAGCCAATGGGTGCAATACTGGCATGTCTGTTATGGAGAAAACCAACCATATACTAAGTGGACTGGAGGCCAACTCCATGGGAGGGAATGCCTGGTACTGAAAACTTATGATGGGGAGGTCATGAGACTTAGGGGTGTAACACCTGCTCTTGTCTGGATAAATACATATTTTATGCTAACCAAACTGCCCAGCAAGCTCTTCTCTTAATGTACATATCCATATATTAATGCTACTCTCACTTTTGGTTAGAGAAGCTTCTCTTTTCAGAGGGCAGTGACTACTGGGATGACTCAAAAGGCATCATAGTTCTGAGAAGTGACAGAGGAGTGCTCAGCACTGAAACATCTCTATCACACCTTCCAAGGCTCAAGGTCCATTGGGAAGAGGTGGCAGAATGCAATCTTCCAGACATAAATTGGCCTACATATCTATAATCTCAAACTGCCTAGCACTACCTTCCCAAGACACTCATAATAGGAGGAAAAGGTAATGACACCAAAATAAAAGAAAGACCGCTGGGCGTAGTAGTGCACACCCTTAATCCCAGCACTTGAAAGGCAGAATAAGAGGATCACCATGAGTTTGAGGCCACCCTGAGAATACAGGGTGAATTCCAGGCCAGACTGGACTAGAGTGAAACCCTTCCTCGAAAAACCCAAAACAATAAAAATAAAAATAAAAGAGAGACTAATTGAGAGAGGGAAGAGATATTGTGGTGGTTTGATTCAGGTGTCCCCCATAAACTTAGGTGTTCTGAGTGCTAAATTCCCAGCTGATGGAAATTTGGGAAATAATGCTTCCTGGAGGCAGTGTATTGTTGGGGGCAGGCTTATGGATATTATAGCCAGTTTCTCCACGCCAGTGTTTGGCACACTCTCCTGTTGCTATTGTCCACCTTATGTTGGTCAGGGGTGATGTTCACCCTCTGCTCATGCTATCGTTTCCCCTGCCATCATGGAGCTTCCCCTTGAGCCTATAAGCCAAAATAAACCTCTTTTTTTTCCCACAAGCTGCTCTTGGTTGGGTGGTTTCTAACAGCAATGTGAACCTGACTGCAACAGTAAAGTGGTACAGAGGAGTGGGATTGCTGCTAGACACCTGACTGTGTGGCTTTGGCCTTTTGGAGCTGATTTGCAAGAGGAATGTGGAAGGATTTGAACCTTGGCCTAAGAGATGCCTTCCAATGCTGCAAGTCAGAGTTGAAAGGCCTGAATGCAGTAAGAACTATGGACTGTGAGGATTAGTTTATGAGGGTGAGAAACAGCTTTGCTTGGACTGGGCTAGCAGTTTGTGTGAGAAGCTTGCTCTTATGCCCAGTCCTGAGAACTTGTGCAGGGTTGCCTTGTGTAGAAATGAACTGGTGTGAGCAGAGGGATATGGCACAGAAAGAAAAATCTTCAGGTAAACAGCTGCAAATGAGAGATTACAACCTTTGAGATTGGGCTAGCTGACCTACGCTGGGGCAACAGGAAGAATGGAGATTCTTTTGAAGGCACCTGAGTCCTCAACAAGTGTCACGTTCTTCAAAGCCTGTTTTATCCACACACACACATACACCCCGCCCGGATTAATAACTTGGCACCCTACCTGGTATTGTGGAGTATAAGAAATGCTGGAAAGAGGGTCACTGAGTTTGCAACACGGTCTTGGGTTTTGGGAATGGCCATGGGCAGTGTGAAGCAGGCTTGCTGGATGCCTGCATGGAGACCCCATGGGGCCATGAGGATGAACCATGTGTTGCAGTGGAGACCCAGTGGAGATGCCGGGACCACGAGATGGCTGCCAAGGAGAGCTGTCGGCCCTCGATGAAGTTTTCCAGGACTGTGAGTAGCCTCACTGGAGGGGCGAAATTGGAACTCCAGAGATTTGTTGCTGGTTAGAATTATTGGCACTGGAGATTTGTCACTGGCTAGAGTTGTTGGACTTGAAGCAACAGAGTTTGATGTTGGCCTTGGTAGTTTTAAATCTTGTATTGGTTGAATATTTCTTTGCTATGCTCAATGTAACCTTTTGCAGTGTGAATGCTTATTCTGTGCCATTATGGGGTTTTTTGAGGTTATTTTTTGGAATTATGGCTCAGTTAAAAGACCTTGGATTGGGGTTGGAGAGATGGTTTAGCAGTTAAGGTGTTTGCCTGCAAAGCCAAAAGATCCCGGTTCAATTCTCCAGGACCCATGTAAGCCATTGGGATTTATAAAAAAAAAAAAAAAAAAAAAATGGGACTTTTTAAGTTGGGCTGAATGCATTGCATTTTATATCATGAATGGTTATCAGTTTATGGGGGCCAGGGGCAGATTGTGGTGGTTTGATTCAGGTGTCCCCCATAAACTTCGGTGTTCTGAATGCTAGATTCCTAGCTGATGCAGATTTGGGGATTAATACCTCCTGGAGGGAATGTGTTGTTAGGGGCAGGCTTATGGGTGTTATAGCCAGTTTCCATTGCCTGTGTTTGGCACAATTCCCTGTTGCTATGGTCTACCTTATGTTGGTCAGGGAGTGATGTCCACGCTCTGCTAATGCCATCATTTTCCCCTGCCATCATGGAGCTTCCCCTCAAGCCTGTAAGCCAAAATAAACCAATTTTTCCCATAAGCTGCTCTTGGTTGGGTGATTTCTACCAGCAATGTGAACCTGACTGCAACAGATATGATGGACAGTGGGTTTGTGAAGGGGAAAGTAGGGGAGGGGAGGGAATTATCATCGTTTATTTTCTGTAATTATGGAAGTTGTCAATAAAAACGTTTTTAAAAAATAAATTGGTTGGATTTAAGGCATATGTCATCAAAAAATTTCAGAGTGAATAAAATGGCTGGAGAGATGGCTTAGCTGTTAAGATGCTTGTCTGCAAAGCCAAAAGACCTCGGTTTGATTCCCCAGGACCCACTTAAGCCAGATGCACAAGGTGGCACATGCATCTGGAGTTCATTTACAGTGGCTGGAAGCCCTGGCATGCCCATTCATATTCATATTCTCTCTCTCTCTCCCTCTCTCTCTCTCTCTCTCTCTCTCTCTCTCTCTCCTTCCCTCCCTCCCTCCCTCCCTCTCCCTTTTTCCCTCTCTCAAATAAATAAATAAAAATAAAAATGATAAATTACTAAAAAAAAAAGGTATGAGGCTACAGCTCAGTGATATAACACTTGCCTAGCATGTTTAATGTTTAATCCCCAGTACTGCAGAAAAAAAAACATGATTAATTAAATAAGCCAGTTGCACATTGTCACATATTATATTATTTCCCTTTATAGGAAGTATCTAGAGTCGGCAAATCCATAAGGACAGAAAGCAGATTTGTGACTACTAGGGCTGAAAAAAGGGAAAAACCTTGTAATAACTGCTTAATAATAGACACAGGATTTCCTTTTGGGGGGATGAAAAATTGTCTTGGGACTAGGTACAGGTAATGGTTATGCATCACTGTGAATGTGCTAAGTGTCACAATTTAAAATGATTAGTGCTAAATTTTATCTCCGTTTTTACAAAAAGTCACAAGGTATCCCTGAATCTGGACAAAAGGAATCCCTGTTTTCGTGCTCTAGAGCGATGTGCAGGCCGGCCCTGAGCTGCAGAGAGTCAATTTGGCCAGGCCCAGGCACAGAATAGCATCTTAATGCAGACCAGCTGAGCAGTCACTCTCTGGAGGCCCTCGGCTTTGCAAATATGTGTTTTCCCCCTTGAGGTCTGCTAAGGGAACAGTTACTCATGGAGTTTCCAACCACAGACTGAGTTTAGAATGTTTCTTTATGCTCATTGTTTGAAAAAGACTGTGTTACATGAAACCAAAATAGCATGGGAAAAATATGGTCCATGTTCTGGTTTCAGCAAAATCTATTCAAGCCACTTTGGCTCTAGAAATCATTCTCTTCCCTCTCCTGGCAAATGCCTCCCCTAACTGCTCCTCACACCAAACCCAATGCTAGGTTTCTCAAAAGGGGCTGGAAGAAATAGCAACACAGCAGGGGAGACTGTTCAATGGCTTCTGGCCTCATGTGACCCTAGAACTTGCTTCCCATACCATGCAAGTACCTTTTTGTGACAGGAAGAAAAGATCATGGACTCTGGCTTTTGCTGGCTCAGGTGAGTCCTGAGCACTGGATAAATCTGTCACTGGAGAAGTGGTCTGCTGATGGCTTTGCAGGCCTTCTGGAACTTAAGTGTGAAAATCTGTCCCATCTGACCAATAGGATACAAAGTCCTAGAAAGGCCTCCAGGCCTAAATATTGATCATTACCATGCTATGGTTTGGACATTTGTGTCTCGTGTGTTGTCCAATGGTTCATATGTTAAAGACTTTGTCCTCAGTGTGGTAGTGTCAGGGTGTAGGATCTTTTTTGAGACAGGATCAAATGTAGATTAGGCTGGCCACAAACTCTCTCTGTAGCTAAAAATAGAGTGCTTGGATTCCAGATATACACCACCATACCTGGCTCAAGTTGCAAGACCCTTAAGAGTCAGGCAGTGGTTAAAAGCCCTTGCTCGCAAAGCCTGATGTCCCAGGTTTGATTCTCCAGTGTTCACATAAAGCCAGCTATACAAAATGGTGCATGCGTCTGGGGTTAATTACCAGTGGCAAGATGCCCTGGAATATCCATATTCCCTCTCTCTCTCTCTCCCTCTAACTCTCTCTCTCTCTCTCTCTCTCTTGCTCACTTGTTTTATCTCACTCTTTCTTTGTTTGCAAATAATAAATCATTACATGCACACTTTTAATCCCAGCACTTTGGAGTCAGAGGTAGAAGGATCATTGCGAGTTCGAGGCCAGCCAAGGAGACCCTACTTCAAAAAAACCTATTAGATACATACATAGATACAGATCCAGAACTTGGTATAAGTAAGTCAGTCTCTGGGGTACTTCCCTTGTATTCCCTTGAATATGTTCTTGATATCCCAGGAAGTCCCACAAGAGTAGGTTGTTATTAGCTAACCTTGAATCTCCCCTGAATCCTCCTGTGTTTTTTTTTTTTTGTGTGTGTGTGTGTCTCACCATATAATCTCTTCTTATTGCACACACTTCTACCATGAGTCCCCAACCAAAGCCAAGCAGATATTGGTTCTATGTTCTTGAACCTCAAGAACTGTGAGCTAAATAAACCTTTATTCTTTATAAACAATGTAGCTGTCAGTATTTTGGTACAGCAACAGAAAATAGAATAGGACATGACCCTAATAGGAAGGAACTTAAATGCCCAATAATAAGGAAATGTTATGCATAAACTAGTATATTCACACAAAGGATATTACTTGTCAATAAAAGGAAGGAACCACTATCCCCCACAGTGATATCAATGAATCTCACACATATTGCTCAACATGCCACAGTACCACCTAACTTTCTGGGATTTAATCCACTTGGAGTATAGCTATTCTCTCCCTACAACCTTCCTTTCTTCTTTCAGATCAAGTTGCTTATGGTATAATTTACTTAAAATAAAATATACCCATTTTAATATACAGTTCAGAAAGTATAACTAATATATACATCTATCAATCCAATCAAAATTTAGAGCATTTCTAGAGCCATGCATGGTGGTATCTCATACCTATAAGCCCAGCATTCAAGAGGCTGAGGTAGAAGGATCACAATGAGTTCAAGGCCAATCTAGGACTACAGAGTGAGTTCTTCAGAGTGAGACACTGTGAAGAGAGAAAGAGAAGAGGGAGAGAGGGAGAGAGAGAGAGAGGGGAGAAGAGGAAGTTTAGAGCATTTCTAATATAATTTCTAGGTTTCCTCAAGTCCCTTTGACATCTACCCTCTCCACAGCCTAGCTCCTGACAACTATAGATCCACTTTCTGAACTTTTGACTAGTTTTGCCTTTCTGAGCTGACTAGAATCTGTATAGGTATAGATACGGATACACCTCCATTTCCTTGATCAATCACCTATTGATTAGTGGTAAGGTTGAATATGAAATACCCCTCATAAGCTCATGTGTGAAGTACTTGGTCCCAAGCTTGTGGCATTATTCTGGGAGGGTGTGGAAACTTTAGGAAGTATGGTCTAGCTGGGGGGAAAAGGTTACTGCAGACAGGTACTTAGGGCTGTATCTTGCCCTGGCCCCTTCTTGTATTCCCTTTCCTCTACTTCCTGTGTTCCATGATGTTGTATTCAGGTTCACATTGTCAGCAGAAATCACCCAACCGAGAGCACCTTGTGGAGAAAAGAGGTTTATTTTGACTTACAGGCTCGACGGGGAAGCTCCATGATTGCAGGGAAAACAATGGCATGAATAGAAGGTGGACATCACCCCCTGACCAACATAAGGTGGACCATAGCAACAGGAGAGTGTGCCAAATATTGGAATGGAGAAACTGGCTATGACACCCATAAGCCCACCCCTAACAATACACTCCCTCCAGGAGACATTAATTCCCAAATCTCCATCAGCTGGGAACCTAGCATTCAGAACATCTAAATTTATGGAGGACAATGGAATCAAACCACCACATTCCACCCCTGACCCCATAAACTGATATCCATACATGATATAAAATACAGTACATTCAGTCAACTGTTAAAAGTCCCCATAGGTTTTATCAATTCCAATGATGTTCATACATCCCCATAGTCCAAGGCCTTTTAACTGAGCCATAATATCACAAAATCCCCCCAAAACCATAATGACACAGAATAAACACATTACAAGAGATGGCATTGGGCATAGCAAAGAAATATTCAACTAATATAAGATTTAAAACAATCAGGGCAAACAACTCTGTAGCTTCAAATCCAACAACTCTAGCCAATGACAAATCTTCAAGTTCAATAATTCTGACCAGCACTAAGACTCTGGAGTTCCAATTCCACCCCTCCAGCTAGGCTACACACAGTCCTGAAAAACTTTTATCAGGGGCCGGCAGCTCTCCTTAGCAGCCATCTCATGGTCCCGGCATCTCCACTGGGTCTCCACTGCAATGCAAGGTTCATCCTCATGGCCCCATGGGGTCTCTATGCAGGCATCCAGCAAGCCTGCTTCACACTGCCCATGGCCATTTCCAAAACACAAGACCGTGTTGCAAATTCAATGATCGTCTTTCCTGCATTTCTTATACTCCACAATACCAGGAAGAGTGCCATTTTGTTAATCCAGGTGGAAATAAAACAGACTTTGAAGAACAGAACACTCTTTGAGCACTCAGGCCCCTTCAAAAGAGTCTACATTCTTCCTGTTGCCCCAGTGCAGGTGAGCTGGCCCAGTCTCAAAAGTTGTTATATCGCAATTGCAGCCGAATGGGCAGCAGTTCACCCAAAGATTTTTCTTTCTGTGCCATATCCCTTTGCTTACTCCAGTTCATTTCTACGCAAAACGACTCTGCACAACTTCTCAGGACACGGGCATAACAGCAAGCTTCCCACATAAACTATTAGCCCAGTGTAGGCAAAGCTCTTTCTCACCCTCAGAAGCCAAACCTCAGTCCATAGTTCTTACTGCATTCCGGCCTTTCAACTCTGACCAGAATAGTCCATCAAGCTGTACTTACAGCACTACAAGACACCACTTAGGCCAACCTTTCAAATCCTTCCACATTCCTCTTGAAAATCAGCTCCAAAAGGCCAAAGCTACAAAGTCGGGTGTCTAGCAGCAATCCCACTCCTCGGTACCACTTGACTATTGCAGTCAGGTTCACATTGCCCATCGAAATCACCCAACCAGGGCTGGAGAGATGGCTTAGCAGTTAAGCTCTTGCCTGTGAAGTCTAAGGACCCCAGGTCGAGGCTTGATTCCCCAGGACCCACATTAGCCAGATGCACAAGGGGGCACACGCATCTGGAGTTCATTTGCAGTGGCTGGAAGCCCTGGCGCACCCACTCTTTGTCTCTCTCTGTCTGCCTCTTTCTCTCTCTGTCACTCTCGAATAAATAAATAAAACTTTTTTTTAAAAAAAGAAATCACCCAACCAAGAGTAGCTTGTGGGGACAAAATATTTATTTTGGCTTACAGGCTCAAGGGGGAAGCTACATGATGAACAGAGGGTGGACATCACCCCCTGGCCTACAAAAGGTGGACAACAGGAACAGGAGAGTGTGCCAAAGACCGGCAAGGTGAAACTGGCTATAACTCCCATAAGCCCACCCCCAACAATAGACTGCCTCCAGGAGGCATTAATTCCCAAATCTCCATCAGCTGGGAACCTAGCATTCAGAACACCTAAGTTTAGGTAGAAGCACCTGAAACAAACCACCACACATGATGTGAACCGCTCTGTTCCACCATGCCTCCCTGCAATTATGGACACCTCTGGCACTGTGAGCCAGGACAAATCCTCCCTCCCTTCAGTTGTTTTCATCACACATTTGGTCACAGTGACAAGAGTAACTAACATAAGTAGCATTTTGATTGTTCTCAGTTTGGGTCTATTGTGACTAAAGCTGATACAAGACATGCATGTCTTTTAATGGAGATGTGTTCTCCTTTCTCATTTATCTAGAAGGAGGATGGCTTGGGTCATATCAGTATATCTGACTTTCTAAGAAACTGACTAACAGGACTCCACAATGTTTGTACCATTTTACATTTCTACCAGCAACTCAGTTCCAGTCATTTCACATTCTCTTCAATGTTTGGTATTTGTCAGTCTTTTGCATTTTTAGCATTCTTCCTTTAAAATACAATACTTATCCTTTTAGAAGGAGATGTAACACCTAGTCTGAAAAAATGTATCCAACTGAAGAAAGGGTCTACTCTGGGTGGTTTTACCCATTCAACCAGCAAATCCTTATGAGGCACTTATTATGCCTTAGACTTTAATATAAAGAAATGGTAAGGCTGGGCATGGTGGCACACGCCTTTAATACCAGCACTCAGGTAGGAGGATCACCCTGAGACTACATAATGAATTCCAGGTTAGTCGGGGCTATAGTCAGACCTTACCTCAAAGAAAGGGGGGATACAGCCGGGTGTGGTGGCACATGCCTTTAATCCCAGCACTTGGGAGGCAGAGGTAAGAGGATCACCGTGAGTTCGAGGCCACCCTGAGACTACATAGAGAATTCCAGGACAGCCTGGGCTAGAGTGAGACCCTACCTCAAAAAAAAAAAAAAAAAAAGAAAAGAAAAGAAAAAGAAAGGGGGGATAGTAAAAGGCTGGAGAACTGGCTCAACGGTTAAGGAGCTTGTTTGCAAAACCTAATGGCCCAGGTTTGATTCCCCAGTATCCACATAAAGCCAGATACACAAAATGACACATATATCTGGAGTTCTTTTGCAACAGCAAGATGCCATAGTGTGCGCATTCTTTCTCTTTCTCTCTGCACTTGCAAGTAAATATATAAATGTTAAAAAAAAATATTTTAGGGCTGGAGAGATGGCTTAGTGGTTAAGGTGCTTGCCTCCAAAGCCAAAGGACCCAGGTTCAATTCCTCAGTACCCATGTAAGCCAGATGCCCAAGGGGGCACATGTGTCTGGGGGCCCTGGTGTGCCCATTCTCTACCTGCCTCCCTCTCTCTCACTCTCTCCCCAAATAAATACATAATTTTAAAAGAAAAAAAATTAAAGAAATGGTCAAAACACAAAGCCTGACATCTTTAAAGGGGTATTTTACTTATATCCCTTCCTCTCTCTCCCTCCCTCCCTCCCCCTCTCTCTCTCTCTATCTCTCTCTCTCTCTCTCTCTCTCTCTCTCTCTCTCTCTCTCTCTCTCTCTCTCTCTCTCTGTCCCCAAATAAATGCATAATTTTTAAAAGAAAAAAAATTAGTCTAGTGAGCAGAGTAAAGTTACAGAGACAGAGAGGAAATATATTTCCCATGAAGTCTCTTGCAGTCTGAATGAGGAAGATAATCCCCACGTCTAAACTGGCAGAAGACATTTCATTGGTACAAGACACTGGTTTGAATGAAGTCAGAACAATAATGAGTTAAACAAATGAAAAGAAATGTTCTACCATAAAAAAAAATTAAAGATATGGTCAGAACACAAACCCTGACATCTCTAAAGGGGTATTTTACTTATATCCATCTGTGAAAAGAAGCTCTTCCAGGAGACCTATCTTTCCCCAGAAAGAGAATTTCTTTTCAGGCTTGCCCCAAATTTCTCCTGCTATAAGCTACCTCTGATTCTCCCTAAGCTCTTGTTCTGGGAAACTCAGTCAGACATTTTCACTAGCCATCCCTCCCTGCCTGCTTCTTGGGAACATATTGTCCCTATTGCTATGACTTGTCAGAGAAATGTTCTCTGTGCTGCTGGAGTGTTTTAAATGAAAGCACCAAGGGACGTGGAGATGGTCAGTAATTTTAAGTACATCTATTGTTAGCAATCAATGTCACCGCTGAGTTGACCACATTGTCACCAGAAGTCTGGATGCCTTTTAGCATTTTGAATTTTGCAACATGCAAACTCTGAATACTGTCTGCATTTTGAGACCAACAGCAGAGCTTTGGGTGCATGGTGAAAATAATATTGGCTCTTAGAAGCAAGTATTTTGTCCCAAAGAGTCAATAATTTTTTTCACCTTTCTAGTTAGGTGAAATGGCAAGAAGCTGGCTATTGGTAATTATATAAATATATAAATTACATAAAAATTAGATAAATATATAAATATCAACCTCTGTCCTTTGGAGGATCCTCAAGGTAGGAAGTCATATCCTATTTATCATAATGTTCCCTATGTGCTGTTCCAATTTTATTCTCATTTATTTATTGAATCTCCCTTCAAGGTAAATTTCCCAAGGTCAAAAACAATAAGGATGCATCCTTTGCACAGACTGAAAGTGCATTGCCTACTGCTTGACTGAACTGAACAAGTTCCACTCTTCATTTTTATTTTTTTATTTTCAAGTAGAGAGAGACAGACAGAGAGGAGAAAAACTAGCCATGCCTCTAGCCCCTGCAAATGAACTTCAGACACTTGTGCCACTTTGTGCATCTGGCTTTATGGGGGTACTGGGAAAATGAACCTGGGTCATTAGGGTTGGCAAACAAGCACCTTAACTGCTGATCTCTCTCTCCAGCCCCAAGTTCCACTTTTTGAAAAAGTAAAATACAGAATAAGAGAATTCTGTTACAACTCTTTTAGAATGATAGGATAAAATATTCTCTGTCACATTCTACTACACAGATCATCCTGACTTCAAGTAATTAAATTCACCCCATGGTTAGAAACAGATGTTTTGTATAGAATCGTTTACTGAAGAACTTAAGAGATCCCCCCCACTCCAGTCTATTTTGGATTTGAACTGCTGGAGCTGGAGAAAATATTTTGTGAAGCATCATCTTGGGTTGGGGGTGGGGAGTGGGAATTAATTTTTCAGTGCTAGTCATGGTATCCAGGATCTCACTCAGATCAAGCACTCATTTCACCACTGAGCCACAGTCCCTTCTTAATATACTGAAGATGCATACAACAATAGAAAAAAAAAAAAACTTCCTCAAAACAGAAAGATAGGCTGAGGTAGGAGGATCACTGTGAGTTTCAGGCCAACCTGGGCTACAGAGTAAATTCCATGTCAGCCTAGACTAAAAACAAAAAGAAACAGATAGGCATGATGGTACACAACTGTAATCCCCCATAATCAGGAGGCTAAGGCAGAAGGATTGCTACAAGTTCAACATATCAAGATTGAGGCCAGCCTGGTCTATGTGAGACCCTGTTTCAACAAAAAAAAATGAAAAAAATGAAATATCTGCAATCTCACAGTTTCATCATCTTTTTACTTTTTCATCTGTCCTTTAGGAAGATGGTTTAAGAAATTTTTGTTTTTAACTATATAAGTTTAAAACAATGTATGTAGAAAATCACTATCATTTGGAAGACTGTAATACTGAATTATCTGAAACTAGAATAACCTATTTCATATATTTGGTGCAGGAGTTTTGTTTTTAAACAAATGCAAAAAAAAAATAGGTCCTACCACTGGCTGTTTCCTGTATCCATCCCTCCCCCACAATCACACCGCAGTGAAATCTGATCAGAAAGAGCTGACTTGGAGCCACTTGGAGACCAGGTCTTTAAACAGAAGCCACAGGCCTTCTGGCCATTTTCCTGTCCTCTTCCAATTCTGGCATCCACTGTCAGCCGGACTTACCATGCAGAAGCAGGACCAGCATTCCTTGGCCTTCCTTGCACTGATGGCTTAGAGCCACCCAGCTGTATGAACCCTGCCTAAGGGGAGAAATTGCAGGTCACTAGGTCACAGGATGCCAAAGGCAGTCCCTTGAGAACCTCCCCACCCCCCACAAATCCATACTTTATTTGCAATGCCTGGGCCATGTCCCATCCTTACATTCATTCCTCCCCCTCCCTGAAGGACCCTGTTCTTGGATTAAGAAACCAGTGAGACCAGGCAATCAGAATCCCCCACCCCCGCCGCCACACACACACACAAATTGACAGCTTGGAACTGTTTACAAACTCTTCATTAGGCCAAAGCCCTGACAACAACTCAGCCAGTGTCACTGACAACCCCGCAAGAAAATGGACAATGGGAAAACCTCTGCCAAGAACCTTTAGTGGCTTGTCCCCGAATGCTGCTTACCGTCCTGGGGGCTTGCCTGGACCTGCTCCCCCGAGGTACCCCACAGCGCCCTTGGTCCCTCCATCTCTCAACACAGGCCGCCACAACTAAAGAAAAAAGTCCATTGAGAAATAAAGGCTGAGGAAGGGGGCACGGGGTGGAGTGGCAAGGAGGAATAGCTGGTGGTGCAGGTTTGAGTGCTTGTTTTTCTTTCTCCAGATATAATGGCAGGAAAATCCTCTGTATCAGATGAGGATTAACAGAGATGAGAGAATGTGTCTTCCTTTCCAATCATCAAAGCCAATGACAGATTTTCCTGACACACCAATCAGCTTTATACTCAGGGCTCGGCCACCCAGGCCCTGCTGCCCTCTCCATCTGCCAAGCTCCTTTCCATCCTTAAACACTCCCCACATGCTGTCCATTTCCCTGACCCCAGCCTTAGTCCCAGCCACCAGCAATATGTAATCAGAAATTGGCTTCCTGCCACCCAAATAGTATTATCAGCATTTTCAACAAGGATATGTTATATAACCTGGAGAGCTGGAGAACAGACAAGACAATTTAACATAATGATGTTTCCTCAAAATATAGGCTGCTGGTTTACTTTCTTTGATGAGGTAGGTAGTGAATGATGCCAAAGCAGACAGCATCAGGAGCCTTCCCCTCTAGGCAGACTAGAAACTTTGGGGTTGAGACTCATAGCCATGGCCTGAGGCACCAGGTCCAACCTTCAGAATCTTGCTGAGGTTTCACAAAGCCACCAGACCTGGGGTTCAGTTCTTAACGCTCAGCTTGGCCTGTGGACCCAGGTGCAGTCAGCTGCAGCAGCCCCAGGGAGCCGGTTAGGAAAACAACATCAGGCAGCTCCAAACAGACCCTTTGACTCACTGTATTTTAACAAGATGCGGGGAGGGGAGATCCTCTGTGAGTTTTGCAAAGGCCTGGTTTAGTTAGAGGTGGGAACCAGGTGAAGGCAGCAAGGACACCTGGTTCTCTGGCCCAGGAGGCCTGTGGTTCAACTGTGTCACATGCTCCTCGTCTCAGCAAATCCACCAAGCCTGAGCGCAGGCTGGCTCTTGCTCCCTGGTGGGACAGCAGTCCCAGGCACCTATGGCATCTTGCCAAGTTCTGGCTCCTCTGAGAGGAAGTTTGAAGTTCTCTTTGCACAAGGGTCCTGGGTGTGAATATAAGCCCACTGTGCCCTGGGAAATTTTTGTGGGTTTTTTTCCCCCCATTTGGCTGTGTTAGGGGCTGGAGAGATGGCTCAGCCATTAAAGGTGCTTGCTTGAAATCTTGATGGCCTGGGTTCAATTCCCCAGTACTCATATAAACCCAGATACACAAAGTGGTGCATGCATTTGGAGTTCATTTGCAGGAGCAAGATGCCCTGGTGCACCCATTCTGTCTCTCTTTCTCTCTCTCTGCTTGCCCCAGATCTCACAAATATTACAAGTGAGCTTATGTTTGCTATGCAGGTGGAGGTGCCCAACTGTCAGCAGAGTAGAATTGTAGCCTGTGTGAGAATTTCTGAGGTAACTGCAGTAAACGAATTAAGGTAAAGGTTGGCCATGGCTCTGCCTTCTTCTCTCATTTGGTAGTCTCAGGACAGGTATCCTCAATTCCTGTGCCTTATATAGTATATCTTAATATAACATAGACATATACCATAATCCAAACCAGACCTCCCATTCTTCAACTAAGGAAACTGAGGCCCAGAAAGGTTAAGAGGACTACTGCCCAGGGTGACAGGTGTTGACATAAAATGACTCTGCTTTAAAGGAAATAAGAAGTTTATTCTGAGCCAAGTATAAGTGACCAAGGCTTGGGAACACCTATCTGGGTTTCCCTGAATGCTGTGTTCCACAGTGGAAGAGTAGACATAAACTTTATAGTCACATAGCAAAATAAAATCATAAATTAATAATTTTTTTTTTTTTTGGTTTTTCGAGGTAGGGTCTCACTCTGGCTCAGGCTGACCTGGAATTCACTATGGAGTCTCAGGGTGGCCTCGAACTCTCGGAGATCCTCCTACCTCTGCCTCCCGAGTGCTGGGATTAAAGGCGTGCGCCACCACGCCCGGCTCATAAATTAATAAATTTTCAGTTATGTTGGTGGAAGTATCCTATAGGCAGGCTACAGAAAAGCTTGGAAATCTTTTTCCACAAGTTTCAAATATTACTTTGTAGCATTCTTCCATTTATGGTACGTGGAGGCAAGAAGTCTGGCAAGTTTAGTAATACTTTATGAGAAGCTTCCATAATCTTCACAAGACTGTTAGGCCAGCTGGACTTGATGGCTCACACTTTGAATCCCAGCACTAGGGAGGCTGAGGTAGGAGACTCATTGTCAGTTCCAGGTCAGCCTGTGACTACTGAGTGACGTCCAGGTCAACGTAGGCTAAAGTGAGACCCTGCCACAAAAATAAATTTAGAAGGTCAAGCCAGATATAAGTTATAATTTTGACTCTCCTCTTTCCACAACATTCCAGCTTTCCACAAATCACGTTGCTGTAATCAGCCAATTCAAGCTGTCTGGGGAACCTGTAATATACACACAGAATGTTGAAAGAACTTTAGTTCACAGCGCAAAGGTGGACTTAGGATCCGATCCCCCTGACTCTTGGTCCCAGGATTGTCTGGGCCTCTCGTAAGAACACAAAACACACCACCCGTACTGCCTGCCTGCTTGAGAACACGATGGGGCAGGCCAGCTATTCCAGTTCTTGCCAGGCGCCCTAAACTGCCTGGACTGCACCCTCTGTGGTTTGTTCTTTATTCACAGGCCAGCTCGTGGGGGTTAGTTAGATCAGCCTGGGCCCAAGAGCCTCGGTTCTGGAATTGGAGTTGGGGAAGGGAGATAGAGTGCTCTCATTCCGCTGACTCTCGGTGGAATGACGTCAGCTGCGGGCTGCGACACCGCGGGGTGCAGTCTCACCCCCTTCTGAAACCGGAACCTCTGGACGTGTCACCGCGATAATGGAGGTTCAGTCTGAGGCCCAGCCCTTCTCTCCTTTGAGAACTAGTTCAGCTCGCTAGCCCTGGTTGGCAGCCACGCATGACACACTAAAGCATTTTCCCCTTAAGGTCAAGTCTATGGGAAACCTGGGCAGCCGGGGCTGGTAACCACCATTCCAACCCCACCCCTTCCCAGGGGCCAAACGGGCGGGGCATCCGGACCTCAACCCCGACCCGGAGAGCTGGTAGTTCGCAGAGTGGCCGTTAGAGGGCGCTGCGAGTCCGGAGCTGCAGCTGGGTTTCTAGGCCAGCCGGAAGCTCCCCCGCCCCCACCACAACGCCCGCTCCAGCTCCGCGCGGCGGGCGTGGCCAGTCCCGGAAAGTCCCAGGCGCGCCCGGGCCCGACATGTTAGTCACGCAGCGCAAGGTCCGCCTGCTAGAGGCTCCAGGGCGGAGGCCACACTTAACCAAAGGTCACACTCGGGGAGGGTCCTCCATTGTCCTGCTCACCTGACCTAACCAAGTAGGTCTGAGCATGAAGGATAACCCTATTTGTCATGTCAAATGATTGCAGCCATCCTCCCCAACAAACTCGCTGCCTCTGTACCCCAAAATACACTTCCTTAAAGCCTCTTTCGCAATGAACGCTTTTCATTGCATCCAAAGAAGACCTTTGCGCATTTACCAGCAAAACGACACATAGCTCCTTGAAGAAAAGGCTGTTTTCCAGGTGTTAAGTCAGCTTTCAAAAACTCGGGCCTCTGAAATAATGATTTATTGGGCTGACACGTGCTAAAAGGGGAAAGCTCTGGTCCTTGGACAAATTTCCTAAGCTACCAGCAGAATGGCCAGATGGCAGTGAAAAAAAAATGGCTATGGACCTAAGGAGACAGAAGTGTTTCATAATAAAATTTGGGGGACGCTGGGTGTGGTGCCACACACCTTTAATTCCAGCACTTGGGAGGCAGAGGCAGGAGGATGGCTATGAGTTTGAAGCCAGACTGGGGTACAGAGGTCAGCCTGGCCTAGAGTAAGACCCTACCTTGAGAAAAACAAACAACAAAAAATCTAGGGAGAGAAGAAACGAATTGATTATGTTGAACCTATAGATAAAAGTGGCAGGACAATGTGAATAGGGCAAAGTCCTGGGATCAAAGGTTAATTTATAGAGAGAAGTTTTTGCTGCTGTTTGGTTGGTCGGTTCTAAAAGCAGAATGTGATGGGGCCTTAGTGGGTAAATCTTCAGCACACAGGAAAGGAATGCATTCCTTATCTTTGTTTACTTAGAAGCTGCCAGTTAAACTTCTCTTATCATTTCCTTCCCTCCATTCTCTGGCTTATAACTAGATTTAGGACATCTCAAAATTCTCTTATCACAGGTGTCAAAGGACAGTCAAAGGATCCTGCACCACCTCATTATTCTGTAGACAAGCCCTCAAAGATACATGGGTCTGTGGAGTATGTGGAGTGTTTCAAGATGGTGTAACTGTGACACTATTATTGCAGGCTTTCATACTGTCGAATTCTTTGACTCCTAACCACAGAAAAGGTAAGCACAACGACAACAAAGAATGAGTAAGGCAAAGGAAATTTATTGAGAAAGAGATGGGAAAACCCCATAGCATCAAGGCAAACATGCTTAGGATTTCAGCCACATCTAAAGAAGAGAAAGCAAAGAACAATTATGCCTTTTGAATTAGAGCTCAGAGAAGCGGCAGACTTGGCAGTGAAGATCTGTGAGATAACTGCAACAAGAGAGGTGCTTCTTTGGGGGGGTGTAGTGCATTATTCCATTACAGGACTAACTAGACCTTCCTCTTTAGCACTGTCACAGCAAAGGGGCATCACAAATCACTGCAAACATCATACATCATTCCAGGGTAGGCAATTTCAAATCATACTGTCTCAATGAGTAATATGGGTAGCACATTTCAAAATGCGGTACTGCACAAATGACCACTAGTACAATTTCAATGTCAAATAAGGAGTTAGTTGAAACAAACGAAATTTTGCAAATGGCCTTGCAAGAAATCTAAGACAATGTGCCTCTAATGTTCTAACAGGGATAACAGGGTTCTTTTCCGTCTATTCCAAGGACCTCCAGGAGAAGTCAAGCATTCTCAGGGCAGAATCAGGGTCATGCACAATCATATGTTAAATAACTGCAGGATACATATAATGTCTATTGGAAACATATAATGCTACCAAAAATTCAGCTAAAACTACAACATGTTGTTCATGCCTATAATATGTTATATGCAGAGCTAAATTGTGATGTAAGATATGACATAAAAATACTACAGTGTATTATTATCATCTCACCAGATTCTCATGATAACAGACCAAAGACAGGTACAAAAGTGGCATTGGGAGGGTGATATCCACCCCATCAATTTTTGTATGATCTTACGGGTTTCATAGTCCATGCACTTTTTCCAACATTTGCAGAAGAAATGAGATCTGAGACAGGCAGGACAAAATCTGCATTTAGAGAGGTATGTCACGTTAACTTCGGCCTTCAAAAAGGTCAAGGATCATGGTGGGCATGGTGGCACATGCCTTTAATCCAAGCACTTGGGAGGCAGAAGTAGGAGGATCATCATGTGTTTGAGGACACCCTGAGACTACATAATGAATTCCAGGTCAGCCTTGTTATAAAAGTGGGATGTGAGACCCTACCTCGAAAAATCAAAAACAAAACAAAGGTCATGGATCAGTTGCAAGTTCTTCCTTTCAATAGTGCCTTGTAGAAATCTACAAATGACAATCATAATTTTCAAACATACTATAAGCATACTGCAAGCACATATGTACAACAGTTGCTTAAGCCAATGCATAGGATTCCAAGTCCAAATGCATGAAACATCTAGCCACTCCATCTGGCCCAATATGTCCAGAAAGGTGCAGAGGCTAATGCCTCTGACCTTGTGTTCCCAAGCTAAGGTGTCAGTTTACAGAACATGTGCCAGATGGCTGACATTGTTGGTCTCTTTGTCACAGGTGTTAAAGTAGTCATGTATGGATTTGTCCCTGTTTACAAACTGTTTCTCATTATGCTTCAGTATATCAGTCAAATTCTGTACGGCTGCTTTGGTTTCCTCACAGTATTTGACATCATCCAGACAAGATGCATCGAAGGATGTTGAATCAAAGATGGGGGATTGTGCAATGGTTATGGTAGAGATGTGTGTCTTGTTGCTTAAAACAAATTCTTCAATCACTTTGTAGGTGTCAGATGCTAAGTGACAGCCTTCTGGCAGATTCCAGTACAAGGTTTTGTACTTCAAGCTGGTATTGTTATAAAAAGTGGGATGTGAGGTTAAAAGGTTTTGTACTACATACTGAAAAGATGAAATTTCCTAGATTGTATTCCTAGATTGAATCCACTCTACCATAGAAGGTGGTAAGGGAGATGGCAGAAATTTGTAATTCTGTGGGCTGGGGAGATGGGTTAGTGGTTAAGGGCTTGCCTGCAAAAGCCAAAGGAACCAGGTTCAAGTCCCAGGACCCATGTGTAAGCCAGATGCACAAGGTGGTCTGGAGTTCATTTGCAGCAGCTGAAGGCCTTGGGGTGCTCTCTCTCTCTCTTCCTTTTTCTGTCCCTCTCAAATAAATAAATAAAAATAAAAAAAGAAATTTGTAATTCTGTGATCAGGGGCTTGGTCGCCACATAGGTGTTAGAGCCTAAATGGATAGTGTCATCTATAGGGTAATAAGCTGGTTCATTAGAGGTGCTTGCCCACAAATAAGATTGTATTGGTGGGACGAAACTGCCTCCCAGTTCTTGTACTAGAGGCATTGTCATATATGCTGGAACTGCTCTGTCAATGAAAATTTGTAGATAATGGATCACACATAGGCCATTCTCACAGAATGATGACTTCCTTCCATCTAAGATGGATTTAAATGTTCCAGTTTTGGCACCAATGCCAGCTTCAAATAATTTGGACAGCTCAATTTCTAACCTATTCATCAGAAGTTGATACTGTAAGCATTGTTGGGAGGTCCTGGTATCCTTGACCATGTTCAACATCAGTTGCATTGCTTTCTGCATATCTACGTCGTTCTCCTTCATAGATTCTTTAAGCAGGTCTATTTATGTTTGCATCTGGGTGATTAGTGCATGAGTTGTATTCAGAGCATCTGATAACACTGTTATAGCTTGTGGTTTTCCTGAGATAGGTACTTTATAGCCTTGATGTTGGCTTGGATTGATGCATGGCAGATGTGATACTGGAGCCCAATGCTGCCCCAGCCAAGAATGCTCCAATTGCTAAGAACTGTAATGGTTCCCTTGCAGACCAATGGTTAGCTGAAGAATAAGAGAAAAGTGGCAACTGCATTTCTGGGTACATCCCTTCAGGTGGCACCCAATTTTTCAAATTAAATGTTAACCTTATAGGTTGTATTTTTGGTTGTGCCACTAAACCAATATCAGCACTTGTAATACCACAGGTGGCGCTGTCAGGTCCATATCTCTAAGGATTGCTGGTTTATAATGAGCTGTAAAGAATTTGTATGAGTCATAGAATTCCTCTGTCTAAAATGCAAGGGGTGTCACTATCTTCCTTGATGTAACAAGTTTGGAATGAGATAGGGTAAATCCAAACAGAATCAAATTAATACTTAGTGTCCCCCCCCTCTTGTTTTTTTGAGGTAGGGTCTCACTCTAGCTCAGGCAGACATGGAATTCATTATGGCCTCTCAGACTATCCTCAAACTCATGACAATCCTACCTCTGCCTCCCAAGTGTTGAGATTAAAGGTGTGTGCCACCATGCCTGGTATACCTGGTATCTCTTAATATAGATGGCTGTGTAGCATTAATGAAGAGACTGTGACTCACCAGATCCAATACATCCCCCTCGTGTACTCTAGGTAGAGGAAGAAACAGGTAAAAGTAATAAGGTAAATTGTGGTGATGCTTGAAGGGTTGGAACCTAGGACCAAACTTCATTCCATCCCTGTTACACCATTGTATGGATCTGTTATCCACTGTTTTTATCATGTACCTAGCGTGCACATGGTCCAGTGGGTCACCCTGGTACACTGGCCAATTCTTCACACCCAAGTCTAGGAAATATGTTGTTCACTGTTGACACATTAAAACATGCGGTTTAGGGCTGGAGAGATGGTTTAGTAGTTAAGGCGCTTGCCTGCGAAGCCTAAGGACCCAGGTTCAATTCCCCAGGACCTACATAAGCCAGATGCACAAGGTGGCGCATGAATCTAGAGTTTGTTTGCAGTAGTTAGAGGCTCTGGCATGCCCATTCTCTCTGTGTGTGTCATAAATAAATAAAGTTTTTTTTTTTAAAAAACAAACGTGTGGCTTAGCAGTCTAGGCTTTGCTTCCAGACTGACTTCCCTCGGACACTTCTCAGAGCAAGCCCCTCTTTGGCTTTTTTTTTTTTTTTTTTGACTCTTGCAGAGTGTATGTCTGCTGTGGCAGAGAAACCCTACCTTGAAAAACAAAAGCAAATAAACAAACAAACAAAAAAGATAAAAAAATTTAAAAATTTAAAAAACGTGTGGCTTTTTCCTGTGCTCGATGATACATATATTCTACAATTTTGTTATGAAGGTACACATCCAAGGGTATTAGAAAAGGTTCTGCTGAGTTTTCTCCATTGAATTGTAATGTGTCACACATCAGTGTGATCTGGCTAGTAATAAAAAAATTTTTAAAAAACCCTCTATCCATGAGTGCTCCTGTGGTAGTCATATTTTTTGTGTCAAAAAAAGTACATTAAGGTATGTCCATAGTCTCTACTCCCAGCTTTTCATTTCTCCATTACAATAATTGGAGATTTCTTGTTCATAGTACAAAAAATGGGGACTGAAAGGTCCTCAAAGCCAAGTTGTATTGGATGCTCACCTTGAAGCTGAAAATGTGTGACTGGTTGAAAGAAATATTGGTATATTGTTGTAACCCAGATTGTGTAGCTGTACAAGTCCAGTTGAAAGGTGAGTAGGAGTTTTCCAAACCCGGTTTCATGTGTGTAGCTGTGGTGAACTCATCACACTGGGAATGTGCATGGCTCACCAACCACACCTTCTGTGTAAGAGACAAATATCCTGGCTAGGGAATAATGAGACATCCATAGCATTTCTTCCGAAATCATGACAAAAAAGAATATATCCTCCCATTACAATTACTGTCCTACCCGTCCAATTCACCCATACCTGCTGGACACATAGCATGGCTAGGTAGGCTATTCTGGTCCCATTGCTGTTGTTTGTAGCTGGCACTGCCATTGCCAAAAGGCATAGAACATCATAAGAGTTGCATTCATATTTTATCTGGGAATCCAAATCATAAGTAGCATAGGGCTGTGGAATTGGATCCATGGGGGTGATAGGAAATTTGTAATGCTAAGTTGCCAAGGTTAATATATTTTGCCAGTCTGGTACAGGTAGAAAGCTGTTGTTGGTGGCATCCATATCTATTGTGTGAGAGTTCTATCTTTCTAGCTTCCTGAAATAAGGCAGGTTTGGGAAGCCAGCCACACACAAAATGGTGTGGTTGGTAGAGTTCAGCTGTACATACTTATCCTAGAATTCATATTTTGCACCATATGGTTTGGGTATTGGCTGCCATTTAAAGCTTTCTTCTGGTCATATATTTCTTCAGGTTCTTCCATGCAGCCACCATGGCTGTAGTTGGTTTAGTTGTTGTCATGGTGGTATCTTCTTCATCTTCATAATTATAATAATCATAAACCTAATAAGCATAATCAGAAGTCAACATCTGTACTGACCAGGGCACAAAGAACACTGACAGGAACTTTTTATTTGTTTCATATTTGCGTGTAAATGTTTCATCACTGTCCTCATTGTTCCAACTAAACGTGTACATCTCTGTGCATCCTCCAGTGGATGGATTGGTGATGGAGTTGATTTGTCTGGTGAAGAGGCTCATTTTCCTCATATGGAATATGTAGATGGCTGAAGCGGAAGTAACTTGTCTCCAGAGTTCTGCAGCATGGAATCTTAAAGGGTTTGCATCATAGATGTTGGTGTTGTTACTATCTTCCAAATTTGTTCTCACCAATGGACTATGTTGCACAATCACTTTGTGGAATTGCTCACAATAGGAATACTACACATGTCTCCCAACATGTTGGCAGCAAGCATATTTGGCCCAAAAGGATCTCCTTGTGTAAGTAAGGTTTAATGCAAGATGGTAGTGGTTCCCATACTCTGGAATCTGATGCTCGGAATCTTGATACTTAGGGTTTGGCTTTGTCAGCATAGGTGGCAGTCTCAGGGTTGTTGTTGTAGTAGGTGCTTTCATAGTAGAAGGAGTGGCAGCATTATCATCACTAGGAGTGGCAATATCAAAGCTGCATGAGCCCTGGAGCACATAATATATAATTAACCTGAGCCAGTATATTTGTCTCTTACACAGAAGGTGTGGTTGGTTAGCCATGCAGATTCCCAGTGTGTTGAGTTCTCTGTTCTTTCGAGGAAGAAGGTATAAGGTCCCACCACTGGTATCAGTAGAACTAAGAAGCAAAGGATTCACATAACACAAAGATGTTTCCCAATAATATGCATGGTGAGTTTCGTCTAGTCACATCCTTGAGTTTAGCCCTCCATAAACTGCCTTTTTCTCCTGTTGTCCAGGCACAACGATTTTTCTGTGGGGAGAGAGATTTGTCAGCATTTCGCCATGTAATTTTGTAGGGTATTATATGGTCATCTGCTTCCAGTGTATCTAGCTTGTGAGGTAAGTGGAACTCCCATAAAATACCCATAGTTCCAGCCCAACACTGTACCACAGCATTGGTAAAATGAGATCCTTGATCGGATGTAATAACGACTGGGGTCCCATGTTGGGCAACCCACATCCATAGAGTATATATTGTTGCTATCTGGTTTGGCCTTTCTCCAGCCTATCCAGATCCCAGTCCAGTGCACATGTCTACAGTCATACAGCAGTATTGATTGTTGAATGAGGATGGGGGCCCAATAAAATCAATTTGGATGGCATAATTACATTTGCTAGGTTTTTCCATAGAACTGGGTGGGTTTCACTGAAATCTCAGTTCCATGCCAGGACAGTCTGGGAATTCCACGACTTTCTTACATAGTTTCCAGGGTATAGGTAAGTTCTGTCTCTATACCCACAAGAACATGGCATGGGTACCAATATGTCGCAGGGAGTTATGTAATTTTAACAGTTCATCATTGCTTATAGCTCCTATGTCAGGGTTGCATGTTAGGTTGCACCATTTAGGATGTGCAATGTTCATACACAATCCTTCCTTCTTCCATGGTGCATCATTCCTCAACTTGATAACCATAATTTATATAACTTAATTACCATAATGGACCAGTCTTACTATTATGTAAGCTTGTAACATCTTGTCTTGCCGTGTGGGCATCTACATGCATAATTAAAACTTTAATATCATTGGCTAACTTGTCAATTTCCATCCAATCAGACTTGGACCAAATGTCCTTTCCATTAATCTTCCAATCTGTTTGTTTCCACTTGGCTGACCAGAGGGCAATGCCATTGCATCGGCACCATGATACTGAGTAAAGTCTTATTAACTTATGTCCCTCCTTTACAGACTGTCTGATAGCCAATAGGGTAGCGTGTGCCTCTGCATGCTGCACTGAGTTAGCCACCCTCTCATCTGTTAGGATTTACCCATCAGTTGGTCTCCAGGCTATGGATTTCCAATGCAGTATGCCCCCCCATATTTGCTGAGGAACCATCTGTAAGCCATGCAATAGTCTGTGAAGGATCCCACTCAGTTGTCCCCCATGATCCTATAGACGCTGCTTTTCTGGGGCGGCATGCTCCCAAATGTGGGTTTTGGTACAAGCAGTCACTGCGCTCTCTCTTCAACCCAACCTGGCAATGTCCCCTTAGTTGACACCTTGTGGTCCTTAATGAACTACTGAAAGTACCATTTCCACTGCAATACCTTTGGTTCCATTTTGGTTCCTACTAGGGCTTCACCTGGCATATGCACCCATTCCAGCGGGAGCACTGGGGTTCTGACTATTAAGCATTGACCCTGGATGTTAGGGCTAAATGTTCTCAGCATTTTGTACAGTGTCCATTCTAACTTCTCAAAATATGAGTATCTGTTTTTTGAAAATGGAAACTTCTTGCAATAGAATGCTACTAGTCCCTGGTTCCTTTTGGTGCTTCAGTAAAGATGCTACAATTACCATAATTTCCTATAAAGAGTATGTCCATGCATACCTCATCATCAGGTTGTAAGACATATAACTGGCTAAATTCTGCTATGGATGTGCATGCTTGGTCAAAAGCCTGCTCTTGCTGTTCTACCCATTGGAAGTGAGCAGCCTTCCTGGTGACCTCATATACTTGTTTCAACATTAATTGCAAATATGGCATTTAGAGATGCCAATATCCACACAATCCAATTAGATGTTACATTTGTGTCTTGTTCTTAGGTGGTTTTACATCAGCTATTTTATTAATAACAGTGGAAAGGACCTTAAGTCCTTCACTTGTCCCAATTATTCCTAAGAACTTAATGCTAGTATCTGGGGGGTGGACCTTTTCATCATTAATAGTCCACCCATCCCCCTTTAAAGTCTTTACTAGGGCATCTAGCACTTCCTGCACTTCCTCCTTGCTATGGCTACAAACAATTATGTCATCCACATAAGACAGCATCAGGACATCAGATGAATGTTCCACCTTACCCAGACTCCATTGCAGACTGCAATGCACAATGATTGGGCTGTTGCAGTATTCCTGTGGGACTCCAGTCAATTGGTACTGTTTATTTTGACATGTGGACATAGTATATTCTCTACTATTAGGGTGCAGGGGTGTGCAGAAGAACATATCTGGCAAATCCATGATTGCAAAATATTGTACATTAAATGTTCTGATTCTATTAAAAATATCTTCTACTTCTGGAAAGTTACCTGGCATGGCTGGTGTTTTAGTATTCAGATTTCTATAATCCATAGTAAATCTGTATTGTCCATTGGGCTTCCTAACTGGACATACTGGGCTGTTATAAGAAAGTGATTGGGTGTGTTCTATAATTCCTTCTGTCAAAAGTTTCTCCACATTTTTAGTAATTTCATCATGTCCTCCCTTAACAGGATACTCCTTAGTGAAGTGTGGTGGTTTGATTCAGGTGTCCCCCATAAACTTAGGTGTTCTGAATGCTAGGTTCCCAGCTGATGGATATTTGGGAATTAATGCCTCCTGGAGGGAGTGTATTGTTGGGGCGGGCTTATGGGCTTTATAGCCAGTTTCCCCATGCCACTGTTTGGCACACCCTCCTGTTGCTGTGTTCCACCTTAAGTTGGCCAGGGGGTGATGTCCACCCTCTGCTCATGCCATCGTTTTTCCCTGCCATCGTGGAGCTTCCCCTTGAGCCTGTAAGCCAAATAAACCTCTTTTTCCCAGAAGCTGCTCTTGGTTGGGTGATTTCTACCAGCAATGCGAACCGGACTGCAACAGTAAAGTGGTACCGAGGAGTGGGATTGCTGCTAGACACCTGACTATGTGGCTTCAGCCTTTTGTAGCTGATTTTCAAGAGGAATGTGGAAGGCGTTGAAACCTTGGCCTAAGAGATGCCTTGCAGTGCTGTAAGTACAGCTTGATGGTCTATCCCGGTCAGAGCTGAAAGACCTGAAGGCAGTAAGAACTATGGACTGTGAGGTTTGGCTTATGAGGGTGAGAAAGAGCTTTGCCTGGACTGGGCTAGCAGTTTGTGTGAGAAGCTTGCTCTTGTGCCCATGTCCTGAGAAGTTGTGCAGGGTTGCTTAGCGTAGAAATGAACTGGTGTGTGCAGAGGGATATGGCACAGAAAGGAAAATCTTTGGGTGAACTGCTGCCCGTTCAGCTGCAACTGAGAGATTACAACCTTTGAGACTGGGCTAGCTGACCTGCGCTAGGGCAACAAGAAGAATGTCAACTCTTTTGAAGGTGTCTGAGTGCTCAAGGAGTGTCCTGTTCTTCAAAGTCTGCTTTATTCCCCCCTGGATTAACAAATTGGCACCCTACCTGGTATCATAGAGTATAAGAAATGCTGGAAAGAGGGTCATTGAGTTTGCAACACGGTCTTGTGTTTTGGAAATGGCCATGGGCAGTGTGAAGCAGGTTTGCTGGTTGCCTGCATAGAGACCCCATGGGGCCATGAAGATGAACCGTGGCTTGCAGTGGAGACCCAGTGGAGATGCCGGGACCATGAGATGGCTGCCGAGGAGCTGCCGGCCCCGATGAAGTTTTCCAGGACTGTGAGTAGCCTAGCTGGAGGGGCGGAATTGAAATGCCAGAGACTTGTTGCTGGTTAGAATTATCGGACTTGAAGATTTCTCACTGGCTATAGTTGTTGGACTTGAAGCTACAAATGTTTGCCCTGGTTGTTTTAAATCTTGTATTGGTTGAATGTTTCTTTGCTATGCCCAATGCCATCTATTGCAGTGTGAATATTTATTCTGTGCCATTCTGGGTTTTTTGAGGTTATATTTTGGTATTATGGCTCAGTTAAAAGATCTTGAACTATGGGGATATATGAACATCACTGGAATTGATAAAAACTATGGGGACTTTTAAAATGAGATGAATGCATTGTATTTTACATCATGTATGGATATCAGTTTATGGGGGCCAGGGGCGGAATGTGGTGGTTTGATTCAGGTGTCCCCCATAAACTTAGGTGTTCTGAATGCTAGGTTCCCAGCTGATGGATATTTGGGAATTAATGCCTCCTGGAGGGAGTGTATTGTTGGGGCGGGCTTATGGGCTTTATAGCCAGTTTCCCCATGCCACTGTTTGGCACACCCTCCTGTTGCTGTGTTCCACCTTAAGTTGGCCAGGGGGTGATGTCCACCCTCTGCTCATGCCATCGTTTTTCCCTGCCATCGTGGAGCTTCCCCTTGAGCCTGTAAGCCAAATAAACCTCTTTTTCCCAGAAGCTGCTCTTGGTTGGGTGATTTCTACCAGCAATGCGAACCGGACTGCAACATGAAGAATGGTGCAAACTTTGGTAGCCCTACTGGTTGGTACATTAACTGTGCCCAGTATGGTGCTGGCTGCCTTCAGCCACTTACAGGGTATCCATTATGGGAACACAATATTAATCATATCCATTCCTAATATGTCTATAGGGGCTGCCATAAAGACAGCATCACATGGTACAGTTGTATCAAATATTTTAAATTTTATAGTTTCAATTGCCACAGTAGTGCTGGTCAGGTGGACTCCTTCCATTTCCATTTCTGTTTTCCTAGTGAACAAGCTGGTCACTACAGTGACTTGACTGCCTGTGTCCACTAGAAAGGTGAGGCAATAGTCTTTGCCTCTTATCTCACAACACAGCTGTGCATATGGGCAGCTGTCTTCCTGGGGTACCCGACTGCAGATCTGAGGGGCATCCAGGGCCCTCACCTCCTGGGTTTCCCTAATATCAGGTGCCAGTTTTCTTCACAAGGATGCCTTTCCCCAAATGGCCTTATGTTCTGTAATGTCCCCTGGGGGTGATTTCTCCCCAAGGGGCCTTGCCCATTTTTTTTTTCTTTTTTCTCCTGGCAGATTCAAAGGCGTCAATGGCACACCTTGCAAGACCTCCGATGGCAAGCCTCGCAGAGTAGATGTCACTCCAGCTGCCAGTTGTGTTCCTTGAGACACCAAGGTGGACCTGGGGCTTTCTTCCTTCCTAGCATTAAGGTAACCACCTTGTTAGACTCCAACTCTCGTTTAAAGACTTTAATGGCTGCTGCTATGGTAGGACAAGTTGTTAATGCAGGGGCCAAAGTCATCCTTATATGTTGAGGGGCTTCTTTGATAATTATTTTCCACATCCCTGATAAGAAGGGAGCAGCTTGGGGAGTATTTATTCCCATGTTATATATTTTATACAGAAACCCTGACTTACGACATTGCTCAATAGCCTCCTGCATGGTTTTCCACTGTCCCTCCGCCTCAAAAGACGTGAAGTCCAAGGTGGGGAAGGCATGAACCCATGCGAATGCTATCCAAGCAAATAATGAATGCAGATCACTGGTGTACACTTCCAGGAGCATGCTAAGGCTTTCATAAATATGTGGATTCTCCACTATGCTGGCTTTCCTTTTTTTTTTTTTTTTTTACAAGTTCTAGTTACATAAGGAACCTCTTTTTCTGTCCTTTGAGCAAACTCTTTTCTTTATGTTTGCAATTCCACTTTAGTTAAAGTTCGGGTTTCCACTATTTGTCCTACTTCTATTCCTGGTCCTCTAGAGGCTTTAGAGGGAGTCCTTACCACCTTCTGGGGTGAAATTGATAGGCTTTGTTTGTTTGTTTGTTTTTCCGAGGTAGGGTCTCACCAGGTCTCACAGTGAATTCCAATTCACTATGTAGTCAAAGGGTGGCCTCAAACTCTTGGTAATCCTCTTACCTCTGCCTCCTGAGAGCTGGGATTAAAGGCGTGCGCCACCACGCCCGGCCCCTTCCCATTCTTTACCTGCATCTTCCAAGAATGGGTTGGCTTTACATTTCTTCAAAACTTGTCTGGCCAGTCTTTTCCCTTTCATCCTGTCTTCTTCAATATCATTTATAATTTTACACAAAAAAATGGTATTTCCTTTTCTTCTGCTCAAGCTATGATTGGTTCTACTATTTCTGGTTTATGGAGTGGAATGTCTATTTTGGTTCCTTTCTCATACCCAGATATTTTTTCCTACACTATCCTCTCTGCTTTCTTCCATTCTGACTGAGGTTTGAGTTCCTTTCTCTCAGTTCATCCCTGCCACCATTCCTTGAGGCAGTATATTTTGGGGCAAGTTGAAACAAAAATTTCACCTGTTTCTTTCTAAGATACCAATTAAGAGAATTTGCACTCTGTATATATATCTCCAGTTAATTCATCCAATTTTCTTTCAGCCAATCTAAATATTCTTTTGGCTAACCATTTTCCCATGTGGGGTCAGCTTGTGCATGGACACCGTGGGCCCACTCCAGCTACCTTGTCTTAAGACAACAAATTGCATGCAGGTTGCACCACAACTGTCCTTGGTGCCATCGTGGGAGTCCAGCCAATTGAGGGGTCCCGCTTCAGCTACCCTGTCTTAGGACAACAAAATGCAGGACTGGTCCCACGAGCCATTGCCCGTGCCTTTGTAGAAGTCCGGACACCCTCTAGTGAGCGCCCACCCACTTTAGATTCCTCCAGGTCCCACAGCCACCACAGGTGCACCCTGGGTGTCAGTGCTGCCCCTTTCAAAACTTGCCTTACCCAAATGGTTTTTCTGGTTGGAGTTAATCTTCGTTTTATGCCACAGGACCAATTAATTTATATATTTTTTTTTTGGAAAAATTTGAAGGCCTGCCTATTACCTGAGAATCCTGCTGAGTATGCCAACTGTCCAGAGTTTGTGATTAAGTAGTTGAGAGGCAGATTATGTTAATTACCACACTTCACTCTTCATACATGTTAATTAGGTCAAGTTCCCTCTTCTCCTATCCTCTCAACTGTAGTCTAGCCCCGAGGCAGCTCACCTGGTCCGTGGGCAGAGCTTGGGCCAGCCACCCTCCTTCTTCTTGTCCATCCGTCAGCTGGCTCTGACCAAGGGTTCACATGGGCTGCTCAGGTCCTGTGGTGGAGTATCAACATGGAGAGTGACAGGGAGTTGGCCTCTCTGGGTTGAGTGACAGCTTCTTCAACTTTCTGTGGGTTTTTATACTTTTTTCCTCCAGTCCTTATCCATAATTCTGATAACCACCTTAGGGCTAGCCATTTGCATATCAGTGCCCAGCTAGCTGTAGCCACAGTCTCTGGTTGCCATGGTGATGTCATCATTGCTAGGCAAATGCCTCATTTTATCTACACTTAACTAACTGGTGCTTCTAACAAGTACATAGGGGAGGGATGATTTCTTGACCAGATGAGGGAGCGGCAGGTTCCATTGGATTGACTCTTAGAAAAAAATAGTCTTCAGCCAGGGCCTGAAGACGTTATTACTCTGGTCAGGAGGAAGTGGCTCTTCCCTTTCACTTGTATTTTTATATTTATTTATTTATTTATGTGTGTGTGTGTGTGAGAGAGAGAGAGAGAGAGAGGGAGGGAGAGAGAGAGAATGGATATGCCAGGGCCCCTAGCCACTGCCAAAGAACTCCAGATGCATGTGCCACCTTGTGCATCTGGCTTACATAGGTCCTAGGGAATCAAACCTGGGTCCTTTGGCTTTGAAGGCAAGTGCCTTAATCACTAAGCCCTCACTTGGTTATTTATTTATTTTTATTTTTATTTTTACTTTTAGTTTTTTGGGTTTTTTTTTTTTTTTTTTTGAGGTTAGGTCTTTCTCTAGCCCAGTCTGACCTGGAATTCACTATGTAGTCTCAGGGTGGCTTTGAACTCACGGTGATCCTCCTACCTCTGCCTCCCAAGTGCTGGGATTAAAATCAAGTACCACCACACCTGGAAGTTATTTTTTAAGTAATGTATTTATTTATTTACAATGAGAGAAAGTGTTTGTGTGTATAAATATGGGCACACCAGGGCCTCTTGACACTGCAAATAAACTCCAAATGCATGGGACACTTTGTGCATCTGGTTTGATTTAGGTACTTGGGAATTGACCCTCAGACCCGCATGCTTTGCAAGCAAGTGCCTTTAACCACTGGGCAGTCTCCCTAGTCCCTCATTTGGTATTTTAAATCCTATGAGGGGGCAATTGTGATGCCTCCTTTCTAGTGTTGCCATGGAAACAAACTGGGTCTGTCCTTTAATAACCTCTAAGCCTAATGTCTGCCTAGCTACTACCACCATACTGAAGCCCAGACAGAATAAGAGATGTAGAGACACTTGTTCCACTGTCTTCTGACATCAGACTCTTTTCTACTTTTAAGTGGAAAATTAAAAATTAGTATGTTTGACAGACATTCTGGAGTCTGGAGCTTGAAACTAATTTGCAAAGAAAAAATACCAATGGCTTCCACTCTCCACTTGCCAAAAAATGGAGTTAAAGACAAATAACTCTCTCAGGTCCAGATGGAATAGAATCGTATGTCCCACAAAACCTCTGAGGCTCTTCTTTCAAAACTTGGAGCTAGTGAAATAGCTCAGCACTTAAAAGTTTGCTTACTTGCAAAGCCTCCTGGCCTGGGTTCAATTCCCCAGTGAGACATAAAAAGTGAAAAACAGAGGACAGAGGCAACCTAGGATTCAGTTCTCCTTCAGCTCAGGAAAGGACCAATTAGCCTATGTCACAGTTAAATTTACATATGTTCTACCCTTTGTCTGATGTCTTTCTATAAATCTTAAGATGATTATAAGCACTGCATGTAGGAAATTACAATCCCCTCACCATTTGGCCAAATTGTAAGTAAATCCATTTTCGTTTTCCAATTTGTTTCCTAATTTAATTTAAAATACTGGAAAACTGAGCTGGGCATGGTAGTGCCTGCCTCCAATCCCAGCACTTGGGAGGCAGAGGTAGGAAGATTGCCCTGAGTTCAAAGCCACCCTGAAACTACATAGTAAATTCCAGATCAGCCTGGGCTAGAGAAAGACCCTACCTTGAAAAAAACAAAATAAGTTCATTGTAACAGAAGCACTTGTCAAAGGTGAAACGAGCATCAAAAGAGTGACCATGCTGGATGTCTTGGTACACACCTGTAATCCCAGAACTCAGATGTTCAGGAGCCTTTGGTCTTTGGAACATGTGTTCTGGAGGAATGGAAAAGTTGGTGCTTGCAACTGAAGATACTTTCCAGAGTGGTAAGCCAAGTATTATGGACTATTCTGAAGAGAATGTGAAAATGCTAAGTGCAGAGAGAATTGTATTTGGAAGTTTGGCTTCTGAACTTTCTTAGGGGAAGGAAAGAGATCAAAAAATTCTGCTGCCCAGGCCCAGAGAGTTTGTTAATGGTTAAATTTGTAATAGACTGATATGCTTGGCTAAAAATATGAGAGTGGGAGATTTATGATTTTAAGTTGTAAAAATTCAAACAAGTTTAAAAATTTACTGGTACAGAGACTGGTTTTAGGTTGCTGAAGCTGCTATTGCCAAACACATTAGCAATCATAAGAAAGATGGCCCAACTGCTTTACATTAAACCAATAGAAAAGATGCCTGAGGAAAGACTGTGATAGAAAAGTAAATTCTTGGGCTGGAGAGATGACTTAGTGGCTAAGCGCTTGCCTGTGAAGCCTAAGGACCCCGGTTCAAGGCTCGATTCCCCAGGACCCATGTTAGCCAGATGCACAAGGGGGCGCATGCGTCTGGAGTTTGTTTGCAGTGGTTGGAGGCCCTGTTGTGCCATTCTCTCTCTCTCTCCTTCTTTCTCTCTCTGTCTATCACTCTGAAATAAATAATTAAAAAAAACAAAAAAAAAAAGAAAAGTAAATTCTTTTAAAGAGAGTTGAGTGGAGAAGGAACTTGGTCTTCAAAGTTACCATTTATTTTGTCCCTGAATTAAGAAAATGGCACTGTCCTGCATTGATTTTGGTATTGATTTTGGAAGCATGGAAAATGCATGAAGTGGGAGAAGTACACATGGTCCCAAGAAATACTACTGAGATGTGGCATATAGGCAGGGCTTGATGACCCTGAGGAATAAGCTGGAAGAGTCTGGATGATGGACTGTGATTTGCATGGAGACCCAAAGATATTTTGGATATACTAGAACTGTGCAATGGCTACCATGGAGGCTGTTGACCCAGGATGGAAGTTTTCCCTGGCTACTCAGCACAGCCAGAGGGGTAGAATTGGAAAATCCAGAGACTATCACTCATTAGTTATATCGGACTTGAACTGCAGATGTTTGATGTTTGCTTGGGAGTTGTTGAGTATGCGTTGTTCTAGTCTCTCCTTGTTATGCCTTATGGCAGATAGAAATATTTACTCTAGGGCTGGAGAGATGGCTTAGTGGTTAAGCGCTTGCCTGTGAAGCCTAAGGACCCCGGTTCGAGGCTCGGTTCCCCAGGTCCCACGTTAGCCAGATGCACAAGGGGGCGCACGCGTCTGGAGTTCGTTTGCATAGGCTGGAGGCCCTGGCGCGCCCATTCTCTCTCTCTCCCTCTATCTGTCTTTCTCTCTGTGTCTGTTGCTCTCAAATAAATAAATTAATTAAAAAAAAAGAAATATTTACTCTATGCCTTTATATGTTGAAGGTATATAACCTGTTATTTATTTATTTATTTATGACAAAGAAAGAGGCAGAGAGAGACAATGGGAGAATAAGTGTGTTGTTGTCCACCTGATGTTGGCCAGGAGGTGATATTCACCCTCTGCTCATGCCATCGTTTTCCCCTGCCATCGTGGAGCATCTGCTTGAGTCTGTAAACCAAAATAATCCATTTTTCCCCCAAAATCTGCTCTTGGTCTGGTGATTTCTGCCAGCAATGGAAACCTGACTGCAACAGTATGTCCTTAGTCTTTGCAGGCAAGTGCCTTAACTGCTAAGCCATCTCTCCAGCCCACTGACTGAGTTTTAAATTCACCAGTGCTAGTCTGGGTGGAAGGATACAGATTCCACCTGGGATCTCTGTACTGGAAATGTTTCATAACACAAATTTATGCCACATGGTGGGGGTACCCCAAGCAGTGCACAGACTACTCCGTGGCCAGATACAAGCATCAGAAATAAGTTCATAGTTGGGCAGGAAGCTATGAGACCCATTTGCCTGATATTTTCTGGTCTGCCTTTTTAGATGTTTTCCATATGAGAACTGAGAGGATCAATCCACAAGGGTGTTGAAACCCTCTCTCTTTCATGTACTTATTAGAAGCTATTTGGCTTCCCTGACATATAGGTCTCAATATTTATGCTACTGGTTTTATTTGAAAATACTGCTTTAGTGCTGAGACATACTTAGAGATGGTGTGGTCTCTAATAGTCCCTTAAAATATGTTGATTCTTCTATTCTTTAGTCTTGATAGGATGTAAGCATGATAGAACTCAGGGTGAATCCCTTATAAAAATTTGTCAAGATTGCCTGGCGTGGTGGCATACGCCTTTAATCTCAGCACTCGGGAGGCAGAGGTAGGAGGATTGCCATGAGTTTGAGGCCACCCTGAGACTCCATGGTGAATTTCAGGTCAGCCTGGGCTACAGTGACACCCTACCTCAAAAAAACAAAAAAAGAAAAATTTGTCAATATGTCTGGTTTAGAAAAGCCATACTGTAACTTACCACATGCAACATAGAGAATATAAAACTTTCTACAGTTAAAACATCTTATTTTATCTAAACAAAAGGCAAATCCGAAAACATCAGACAGATATGGTCACTAGCAAGTGTCTCTAACCATTGAACAATCTTCTTAGTTCCCATAGCTCTTTTCCTAGGTCCCTAACGGTCACTCCTAAAGAGCCATACCACACCTTCAAAAATAATATATATGTAATATTTATAAACATATATAATATATATTATTTAATATATTTTAATATTTATGTATTATATTATAAATATATTTAATATATGTATTAGATTTGGATACCTACTTGATCTTGAGAACTCAGCAAGAAAAGCATAGCCAGAAAAGAAAGTATGCCTTAAAACCTATGAGCAACACAACCCAGGAAATTTCCCTTCTTAGTTCCAAAGGTCGAATGATAAGAGTGGCAACTGTACAAAATGGTGTGACTTTAGACAGATATACTCATAGCAATGCACTTTCAGAGTCTTAGACCCACTGGAGAAGTAACCCAACTGAGCTCAAAGAAGCCAGATCAATCATGGCACAATTCCCTAATAATAGCAGTAGCTGTTGGAATTACTATTCCACCAAACTCATTCCCCACTCAGAAAGATCCCTCTCTTAATGTTTCATTTTCCTCTTTTGTAAAATGAGACTGTTTTAGTTCTTCCTAATTAAAGCCTGTGGAAGCACTTTTAAAGATCTAAAGATGCACAGTGATAGAGAAGTGAAAACTATCATTAATATAGTTTAATCATCATGTTAAATACCCACATAGACACACCCACCTCTTTTCCATTCAAGCAGGTTTTTGCCAAGGGGTATCAAAATGATGTCATGACCACAGATGGCTACTTTCATCCTGAAAGTTGCAAAATTTCCAAATACTAACTCCTGATTAGATTTTTTTTTTCTGATTAGACTTTTAAAACATTATAAATAAGTACAAATTTCTCATATCTGAGTAAAAACGTGCTGGAGAAAAAAGATCTTTATTCTTTAAAAAATATTTTTATTTCTTTAAAAGGAGAGAGAGAGAGAGAGAGAAATAGAAGGAGCATGGGCATGCCAGGGCCTCTAGCCACTTCAAATAAACTCCAGATGCATGTGCCTCTTTGTGCATTGGAATTTACATGGGTACCAGGGAATTGAACATGAGCCAGCAAGCTCTGCAAGCACCTTAGCCACTGAACCATCTCTCTACCCCAAAACCTTTATTGTTTGTCAATTAAATGAAAATCACAAGCGGCCATCCAGTAAGCAAAACCTGCCAAGAATCCAGATGGCAGCAGGACCAAACTAATAATAATAATAAAGAATAAATAACTGAAAATGTATGTTTGGGAAATCAACATGACCACCTTTACAATCCCCCCACCAGGCATCTGCACCTCCTTTTTACATCTTTACCATACACAGAAGAGCTGTGAATTCCTGTCTCTTCTCACTGGAGAGAAGTAACAACAGTCTCCAGCCACTAAATGTCAACCCATTGTAACTGTCATAGAAGGAATGAAGATATTCTAAAGAGACACTTGTACCCCTCCCTTTGGCTCTCAGATTATTGATTCATAATGTATGTGCTCCAAGGAATTAGAATTTCTTCAGGAGCCTTATGCAGAGAAAAGGAAAGGGCTGGGACCTTGGTGCCAGTAATAGGTTGAGCTTGTTCCAGAAAGAGATTTCACACAGTTCTGAGGACCTTGCTGGAGTTGGGAAGAAACAATGATGAGTCAGTCATAGTTGGGATCAAACCTTAACCAGAACTGCTTAGTCTTATTTATATATACCTTTTCCCTTCTATGTAAACCTGAACTTCATGTCAGGTCCCCAAAGATGGAACTGAGAGGGAGGAAGGACACTGGACCTCTTTGCCCTTCTTCCTAATGTGGCTATAATAAATAAATATTTTTCTGCTTTTTTTTACTATCAATATATCTGTAATTGATCTATTGAGGATAAATGCCTATAAGGCAGAATTGAATGATGGAAAACTATGGGGACATGAGGAGAAAAAGGAGCCACCTCACCCACCCAGGAGTCTGGTTGAAACCTCTTGTCAGCTAAAAAGCAAGAACTCCAGCACAATTAACATTTGCTCAAAGCCTTTCTCCCTTCCCATCTGTAAACCTTTTATGTTCTAGGAATCCCATAAGAACATAGTTAATAATAAAATAATGTGTTCTAAACCCTTCGTACATTGTTAATGAGTCTGCTTTTTACCTTATCAGGTTATAATCCCATCCAACACTGTGGACCCACCCTGTAATCTCACTTATCAAAAAGAGAGAGAGAAAGGGCTGGATGATAGTGCAGTGGATAAAGGACTTGCTGTGCAAGCATGAGTATGTGAGTTAAGATTCCTAGACCCCATGTAAAGCCATATGCTTGTAGCGGGAGTATCTGTAATCCTAGCACACCTACAGCAAGAATAGAGGTGGAGGGCTGGAGAGATGGTTTAGAGGTTAAGTGCTTGCCTGTGAAGCCTAAGGACCCCGGTTCGAGGCTCGGTTCCCCAGGACCCACGTTAGCCAGATGCACAAGGGGGTGCATGCGTCTGGAGTTCGTTTGCAGAGGCTGGAAGCCCTGGCACGCCCATTCTCTCTCTCTCCCTCTATCTGTCTTTCTCTCTGTGTCTGTAGATCTCAAATAAATAAATAATGAACAAAAAATATTTAAAAAAAAAGAATAGAGGTGGAGACAGGGAGAATTCCCTGGAAGCTCACAAGCCAACTAGCCTGGTGAACACTGCAATGAACAGTGAGAGACCTTAACTCAAGCTGGCATTCAAAGTTGTCCTCTAGCCTCCACATGCATGCTGTGCCACGCATGTATCTATACACACAAACATGAACATGCACAAACACATACTCACAGCATACACACCAATGAGAAACAAACATAAATAAGGGGGGTTCTTAGCAATATCATAAGATGCAATTTGATAACCACCAAAATGTGTGTGTGTGTGTGTGTGTGTGTGTGTGTGTGTGTGTGTGTACAGCTTATGCTAAGATATTTAACTGCAGCTCTAATTTCAAGAAGTCCACACCCATGCTCTTGGGTGTGTCTTCCTGTCTTTCAGAGCACCTCTCCTCTTAACTCTTGTGTTTCAAATCTATATTAAACTATCTTTAATAAGCTCCAATTCTGCTTCATACAGACTAGTTCTGAAATTCTTTACTGTGTTGAAGCCATGAATCCTAGGTTTGCCAGAGTCCAGGTCCCTAAAATATTCAAGGAACTCCTTAGGCTTCTGAGGGTGACAGTGTGGAGTTGTGCCTTTCCCCCCTCACCACTGACAACTAAGCCTGACTTGTTAGAACTGCCAGGCTGAGGCTCTGATTCTAACAGCTCCAGTAATACCCTCTGTGGTATTGTCAATCCAGACTCCAGTTAGAGCTCTTTGAAAATTCAATACGGGGTCTGTGGCAATGGCTCATCAGTTAAAAGTGTTTGCTCTCAAAGCCTGCTGACATGAAATCGGTACTACCTAGCACCCACATAAAGTTTGTGATTCCAGTGCACCTGTGATAATGGGAAGTGGAGCCAGAAAAAATCTAAAACTCAGGGGCCAGTTACTTTGGCATCTGTTCATACGAGAGGCCCTGTTTCAATGAAAGTGGAAGAAGAGCACAAATACCTTGAGGTAGGCCCCTGACCCCCCCCCCCCCACGCACACTATGGCACATGTATGCCCATATATACACAAGGAAGGAAAGAAGGAAGGAAACAAGGAAGGAAGGGAGGGAGGGAGAAAGAAAGAAAATCCAATACACTGGTTCAAATCCCCCTATGGTAGGAAACACTGGATCCTTTTTCAGCATCTATGTGGATTTGCATGGAATCGTGAGATTATAATAGCCTTACAAATTAGGACACCTGCAAGAAATACCATGCTAGGACTAAAAATGAGCCACAGACACCCCCACGAAGATTTCTGGCACCTAAAGAAGGAGTCCTCCCAGGAGAAAGGTAACAGGCCACAGCTGAATCTACATATGCCTAGTTCCTGGCTATTGTTTAATCTTTTCTTATAAATTGTAACACTGCTGCTGGCAAGAATTTTTTTTTTCTCTCCACAGTTCTGGCCAATACTCTAAATGAATTCATTTTCTTGTCTTTATATATGTTCTATTGGTACAGACTGTTGCAGTCAGGTTCACATTACTGGCAGAAAACACCAGATGAAAAGCAGCTTGTGGGAAAAAGGTTTATTTTGTTTGGGGAACTGAACACAGGCCCGCAGGCTTTGCAAACAGGTGCCATTAACCACTGAGCAATGTCCCCAGACCCGCTTTTTGAGAATATAGATTAAAAGGCTCTTGTGCCTCTCCCAGGTATCCTGTTAATCTTTAGACTTTACATAATTTTATTACCCCTCATTTATAGCCAATCCACCTTCAGATGGTCCTGCAACAATCTAACTCCATCTACCTGGGTCCCCTTGGTTGTCGTCCAGGGCCAGAAAGTGAACGAGTGGAGACTCTAGAAATCCCTCTACACTTCAGCCTGGAGTCATTGCCCATCTCTTAAATGATTTTAGGGTCTTAACTCTTGAGGGAGGAATGTTGTAGGTAGGCAGATATTAAGGTTAGTGGTCACTGAAGGAAGGATCCCACCTCCTGTTTCCCTGGTAACATTAAAAAGGAAAGAGATACTTCCTCCTGACCAGGGGAGCAAAGTCCTCTTTGGTTCTAGGAGTGTTACCATCTATAGTCGCCCCGGGAGTCCTTATTCTCAGTCAGCTAACAGTGAATGGTAAGAACAAATAGTAGTCACAGCACACAGCCAAGGGTTATTGTAAGCAAAAGCGCACATAGAGGAGCGAACTTCCAGCAAGGGATCCAGAGCTGGAGTCTGCTCCCTGTTACAGGACACGGCTTTTTACCCCTTTAAGGCACAGGGTGGATGCGTTTGGGGGACAGGATAGATCTCTCATTCTTTACTCCCAGGATAGGTCAGGTTTATGAAACAGGGCAGGGTGTGAAAGAAGCTGGTTGGGTCCCAGCCTCATTGGGAAGCTTTCCCCAGGGTTCTGGTTGGGTGGTGAAGTTGATTGACCCCGCCCTTCACTGCTGGGAAAATTGCTCCCCACTGCTCTGGTGTGGGGAAGAACCAGAAGGTGTAGGAAATGTAAGCATGCAAGCAGGAAGCCCTAGGCATTTTCTACCTGCAGCCAATCCCGTCTACCTGTGAAGAAACCTTACTCCTAAGATCCTTCAGGAGCCTGTCAATCAGTCACCTGGTCAAGAGACCACCCCTGACCTACAAACATATGCTTTTAGTGAGATAATGTACTATACCCCCAAGCAGCTCCTCCTTCCATGGCCTTACTGGCAGACACTCACTGCAGAGCATGCCCACTTTAAGGAGTTTTCACTGAAAAAGCAGAAAATTGTCTCTACCCTCCCCCCTTTTCTTCTTAGGAAGCTGGCCAAAGTCCTAAGCAAGCTTGCCCTGTCACTGGGCTTTTCCAACTTTATACTCCACAAGCTCCTGATCTGGCAAACCGGCCTCTCTTTTGTGGAATCCTCCTACTCTGTCTGGCGTCTTTTTAAATATAGTTTCCTTAATAAAATAATTTTACCTTCTTCACCCCTTGTCTCATTCCTTAATTATTCTTTAGCATTCGACACAATCTAGCCTGAGCCAGCCCACCTGGGCAGAGACAGGCCCCACAGGCTTTCAAAATCCAGCAATATTCGCATGTCTTTAGGTGAGGGGTGATGAGGATTGGTCTCTTGACTGGTTATTGACAAGCTCAGTTGGATTAATTCTTTAGGGAGAGGGCAATAGTCTTATGTTTGAGTGGTTTAGTCTCCACCCAGGGCCAGAGGACATTGTTCCTCTGACGTTTTCTCTAGCTGGGCCTAAACAAAAGCAATGAAGCTTCCATCCTCCTCCCTCTCACCATAGGGTATTTAAAATCCTATACATGGGTAATTGTGATGTTTCTCTTTTTAGTGTTACCAGGGAAACAAGAGGTGGGATTCATCCTTCCCATGGCCTCCATGCCTGCTGATGTCTGCCTAGCTACACCATGTCTTTTTCATTTATTTACTTATTTATTTAAGACAGAGAGAAAGAAAGACAAAGACTGTGAGAGAGAGTATGGACACACCAGGACCAACCACCACCACAGATGCCCTCCAGATGCATGTGTTACTTTGTACATCTTTATGTTTGTACCCTTATGGATACTGGGAAATCAAAGCCAGCCTGCTAGGCTTTGCAAGCAAGCACATTTACCCACTGAGCCATCTCTCCAGCCCATGATTTTCTTAATACATATATTTGATGTTTTGAGGTATGGTCTCGCTAGTCCAAACTGACCTGGAATTCACTATGTAGTCTCAGGCTGGCTTCAAACTCACGGAGATCCTCCTACCTCAGCCTTCCAAGTGCTGGGAGTGTAACTGAGAAATTGGGGTTCTGGGGTGCTTCCTGGATCCCCCAAGCCCTGAGTTCATATCTGTAAAGTAACCAAAGAATTGGCAATTCCAGATTCAAGAGAATGATTTTTTTTTTTAGGTTTTTCGAGGTAGAGTCTCACTCTAGCCCAGCCTCAACCTGGAATTCACTATATAGTCTCAGGGTGGCCTTGAAATCACAGCGATCCTCCTACCTCTACCTCCCGAGTACTGGGATTAAAGGCATGCACCACCACACCTGGCTTTAAGAGAATGATATTTTTAATTTTTTTGTTCATTTTTATTTATTTATTGGAGAGTGACAGACAGAAAGAGGAAGAGGCAGGGAGAAAGAGAGAGAGAGAGAGAGGGAATGGGCGCACCAAGGCCTCCAGCCACTGCAAACAAACTCCAGACGCATGCGCCCCCCTGTGCATCTGGCTAACATGGGTCCTGGGGAATCAAGCCTCGAACCAGGGTCCTTAGGCTTCATGGGCAAGCGCTTAACCACTAAACCATCTCTCCAGCCTAAGAATGATTTTTTTTTTTTTTTGCTTTTTTGAGGTAGGGTCTCACTCTAGCCCAGGCTGACCTGGAATTCACTATGGAGTCTCAGGGTGGCCTCGAACTCATGGCAATCCTCCTACCTCTGCCTCCCGAGTGCTGGGATTAAAGGCATGTGCCACCACACCCAGCTCCAAGAATGATTTTTTAAATATCACATTTTATTCAGATTTCAAAAAGGAGTTGGGAAAGGGGAAGGCTGGGCGCTAAGGGGAGATAAAATGGGGAGAAGAGAAGTACACCATGTGGATCCCAAAAGCCCAGGTGGGCCACGTGTAGCTCAGGAGTCCATGTGACCAGATACAAATCTGGAGAAAAAGCATGGAAAGAGAAAAGAAGTTCAGGGAGCTCCTGCCATGTGGGGAGCTTGAGAGGATAAAGAAACCATGTAGAGAGTAAGGGCTAGGGGGCCCTCCCGACTGGGCCTAGGCATATGCCCAGCCAAGGGAAAACCTCACCCACAGCTGGAAGTTCCCAAGTGATCAAAAGTATTTATCGGGCTGGAGAGATGGCTTAGCGGTTCAGCGCTTGCCTGTGAAGCCTAAGGACCCCGGTTCGAGGCTCCGTTCCCCAGGTCCCACGTTAGCCAGATGCACAAGGGGGCGCACGCGTCTGGAGTTCGTTTGCAGAGGCTGGAAGCCCTGGCATGCCCATTCTCTCTCTCTCCCTCTATCTGTCTTTCTCTCTGTCTGTCACTCTCAAAATAAATTAAAAAAATGAACAAAATATTTAAAAAAAAAAGTATTTACCACCATAGGGTGGTGGGCTGTCTTCTGGCCCAGGTGAACCAGAGGGCCGGCTGGTTGGTTAGGGCTAGGGGCTCTCTCAGGAAAAGATTAGCTCTGGCACCAAGTTCCTGAGGCTGAACTTGACCAACCACAATTTTAAAATCCTATGTAAGTCCTCCCTCCCGGAAAGTGTCCTGATCATGGAAAAACAGTTCTATGGAACTAGACAAGAGATAAGAAATCAGAGCATCTTTGATTTCTAACAAGTGCAAACCTTCCTTTGCTTTTCACCTTCAGCATTCCAGTCACCCTAACTCGACCCCCTCTCAGTTCCACTACAAACTGAACTCCAGATGCATGTGCCACCTTGTGCTGGAGAATCGAACAGAACCATCAGGCTTTGCAAGCAAGCACTTTTAACCACTGAGCTACCTCTCCAGCCCATGTCTCAAGAGAGAGAGAGTCCAGGAACATTGTTAGGCAGTTAGGGTGTCTGGGCCCCTGTAAGTAAAAACTTACCCTTCTCAGTTTCATTTACCCAATTCTGTGGTTAAATACAAGCATGAACCTAGGATTGGGGGTTCAAGAAATTTCCTGGATTGTCCACGGATCTTGTAAATCTTACATACTCTTTCTCTCTCTGTCAAGTAAATAAATAAAACTTAAATATATATGTACATGTATATTTTTAAAAATATTTTATGTGTTATTTAAACCTTTTTTTAAGTTTTTTTGTTCATTTTTATTTATTTATTTGAGAGTGACAGAGAGAGAAAGAGGCAGATAGATAGAGAGAGAGAGAGAGAGGGAGAATGGGCGCGCCAGGGCTTCCAGCCACTGCAAAAGAACTCCAGACGCGTGCACCCCCTTGTGCATCTGGCTAACGTGGGTTCAGGGGAATCGAGCCTCAAACCGAGGTCCTTAGGCTTCACAGGCAAGGGCTTAACCGCTAAGCCATCTCTCCAGCCCTTATGTGTTATTTATAAGCAAGAGGAGAGAGAGAAAATGAGCACATCAGGGGCTCCTGCCACTGCAAGCAGAACTCCAGACACATGTGCCACCTTGTGCTTATGGCTTTATGTGGGTGCTGGGGAATCATACTAGAGCTGTCAGGCTTTGCAAGCAAGCACTTTTAACAGCTGAGCCATATTTCTAGCCCCCACATCTGTTTCTGTAAATACAAGAAATCATTCAAACACACAGCCAAGCTTTATACCCTGGAGTTCTGGAGCTCTGTGTCCCATATTTCACCTTTTGTTTCTCTCCATTCCACTTATGTGAACCCTAACATAATAATGCTTCCCTTCCTCAGTTGCCCCAAAACACCACTCACCAAGGCTGGTGTGACATTTGCTGAGGATATGGAGCAGCTATGGGACGCCACCTTGTAACTGGGTCCTAGGAATAGAAACCCTACAAGAAATGCTGCGAGTAAAAAAGGTCTGTTCCAAAAACCTTGCCTCTACCACACACCCAACCAAAACTGTAAATGAATTCATTTTTCCTGTGTGTGTGTGTGTGTGTGTGTGTGTGTGTGTGTGTGTGTAAGACAGAAGCTCATAGAAAAGCCCTGAGGATGATTTGAGACATAATAGTAGTTTACCACTACTTTCCTTCCTGTTTCCTCCACTGCAGGCCAGGGAGATAACTGAGTGCTTCCTCATCAGCTTCACCTCCAACCAGTCTGCCTCCCTCTCCTTCACCTCCTTTGATCTTCTCCCTAGTTTCTCACCCTAAATACCTCAAACTGTTATTCTTTTCCTACACTCAGTAATCCTAACTCTCCCTTTGTCTCAATGCTAGCCTCCCATTCCTGTTACCTTACTCCAGCTACAATAGTGAATGAGTTTGTCTTTCCTTTTTTAAAAAACATTGTATCTGGGCTGGAGAGATGGCTTAGCGGTTAAGCACTTGCCTGTGAAGCCTAAGGACCCCAGTTCGAGGCTCGGTTCCCCAGGTCCCACATTAGCCAGACGCACAAGGGGGCGCACACATCTGGAGTTCGTTTGCAGAGGCTGGAAGCCCTGGCGTGCCCATTCTCTCTCTCTTTCCCTCTATCTGTCTTTCTCTCTGTGTCTGTCGCTCTCAAATAAATTTTAAAAAAATGTAAAAAAATTAAAAAAAAATATTGTATCTATTTATGTTCAAGCAATGAGAGAGAGAAAGTGTGGGCATGGCAGGGCCTGTAGCCACTGAATATAAACTCCAGATGCATGTGCCACATGGTGCATCTGGCTTGACATGGGTCCTGGGGAATTAAACCTGAGTTGTTAGGCTTTGCAGGCAAACACCTCAGCCATTTCTCCAGCCCTAGTTTTTTTCTTTTTCCTTTTTTTGGTTTTTCGAGATAGGGTCTCACTCTAGCCCAGGCTGTTCTGGAATTCACTATGGAGTCTCATATGGAGTCTCAGGGTGGCCTCGAACTCAAAGTGATCCTCCTACCTCTGCCTCCCTAGTGCTGGGATTAAAGGCGTGCGCCACCACGCCCGGCTAGTTTGTTTTTCTAACAAAGATATTTCTCCTGTAAGGATTCTAGCTTTGGGCAGCAGTGTCTCTTCTATTTTCCCTCCTATTACCCAGGTCTTGTGTAATAGTGTCAAACACTGTGATATCATAAATTCAACAATCATTTTGTGTCTGGCAGACAATATTGTAAGTACTCCTTCCCTTCCTTCTGCTCTTACATTTTTTCTGTCACCTCTTCTGCACTGGTTGCTGAGTCTTGGAGGATGTGACAGAGATGTCTTAATGCTGAACATTCCACTGTCATTTCTTCTCATCACTTTGTTGAGTCTTTTTGTCTGTTTTGATGGGTTATTTTTTTTTTTCTTTTCTTGAGGTAGGGTCTCATTCTAGCCCAGCTAACCTGAAATTCACTATGTAGTCTCAGGGTGGCCTTGAACACACTGGCTCTGGGTTTTGAGTCACCACCATCTGAAAAGATATGCTTCTCTAACCAAAAGTAAGAGTAGCATTAGCATATGGGCATAAACATAAGTATTTAGAGGACAGTTTGGTGTGCATAATATATCCACTTAGACACAGAACAGTAGTAGTTCCCTCCTAAGGTTTAGAAACCCCATAGCCATGGGCTTTTGATTTGGTTTTCAGTACCAGACAGGAATTCCCTCCCATGGAGGTTGCCTCAAGTCCAATCAGAGAGCAGTTGGTTTCCCCCATAAAAGACATGCCACCATTGCACCAATCGGTATACTTAGCCTGGCTGTCTAGCCACAAAGCTTGCAGAGTCCACTGTTGCTTAAGACCATTGATGGCTTTTCTCCCCCGGCAGGCTTCATAGGCCTTTCCAGCACCATGACAGCTAGTCAAAAGGGAGGAGGCTTCCAGCGAAGCTCCAGCTTGATTTCTCAATGACATACACAGTTCAAGCATGTGGAGTTGTCAGAAATAGGGTCTTGCCATCTAGTTCTGGTGGGCAACCTAGAGCCTTGGCAATAGCGTTGTTGTTTGGGGGGCCATCTGATCCAAACCACCAGTGTTACAGCAAATGTGAAAATCTCTCCTATATATCTCAGGTGCTATCTGATGATGTTCTTAGTTTTTGGCTTGGTGGAAGCTAGTGATTTGTTAGGTTAATATATCTCAAAAGGTTTCCCATGATAATCAGAATGATATTAAGTCAGACACAGAGGTGGGCAGTGAATGGATAATAAGAGGGATAAAGATAGCCCAAGGTAATTTAGCTCCAGATCTGCAACATTCCAACACTTCACAATCATGAAGTTCCAATCAGTCAATCAGCTTTGTAGGATCTTTCACATAGGTGTGGCTTTTCTTCTGGCAACTTCAGCTCAGTCTTCAGCACAGGAAAAGAATCATGTATGTACCCATTCCATGCTGATGTAAATAAAATTTAATTAAAAATTCTTTTTCAGAGCTGGAGAGATGGCTTAGAGGTTAAAGCACTTGCCTGCAAAGCCAAAGGACCTAGGTTCGATTCCCCAGGACCCATATAAGCCAGAAGCACAGGGTGGTCCATGCATCTGGAGGCCCTGGCATGCCCATTTTCTATCTATCTCTTTCGCTCTTTCTCTCTCAAATAAATAAACAAATAAAATATTTTTTAATTCTTTTTTGTTGTTGTTTATTTTTATTTATTTGAGAGCAACAGACAGATAAAGAGGGAGAGAGAGAGAATGGGTGCACCAGGGCCTCCAGCCACTGCAAATGAACTCCAGACGTGTGCGCCCCCTTGTGCATCTGGCTAACGTGGGTCCTGGGGAAGAGAGCTTTGAATCAGGGTCCTTAGGCTTCACAGGCAAGTGCTTAACCGCTAAGCCATCTCCCTAGCCCAACAAATAAAATATTTTTAAATCTTTTTCAAAGTAGAAAAACAAGCCAGAATGGTTATTTTTATGGTTGTAGATGGTTTTACATTTTTGTAAGTCTCTGTAATGTCTGACTTACTAAGAATAAAACTAGTTTCCCTATCCATTCAAATGCTATCAAACATGTAGACTCTTGAGCTGGAGAGATGGCTTAGCAGTTAAGGTGCTTGCCTGCAAAGCCAAAGGACCCAGGTTTTATTCCCTAGGACCCACATAAGCCAGATGCACAAGTTGGATCATGCATCTGGAATTTGTTTGCAGTGGCTGGAGGCCCTGGTATGCCCAACCTATCTCTCTATCTGCTTCTTTCTCTCTCTCTCTCTCTCTCAAATAAATAAGTAAAAATAAAATACTAAACATGTAGTCTCTAGAAAATTCTACCTAACACTAATTAGAGAATGAAGATAAAAGGGCAAATGTCATGATGTTAAGGCAAATTTCCATATGGTATAAATGCCTAATCTGATGTGACATATTTACCCAGCTCTTCTAAGATCAAGCTTAACCCCAAAGTAAAATTTCTGAAAAACAGAAGTCTGTCAACAGCTAGATGCAATAAGAGATCAGTGCATTGTAATGTTAACAAAAAACACATTTGACAAGGCAAAGCATAGCAACCATAGGTGATAGGGAAAAAAGGAAGAATAAAGTTTTAACAACCATATTTGATTTTATTTTATTGGTGTTAAGGATCAAAACCGGGGCCTTGTATGTTAGGCAAACAGTCTTTCACTTAGCCACACTCCCACCCTTAAAAATTAGATTTTTAGCCAGGTGTGGTGGCACATGCCTTTAATCCCAGCACTCGGGAGGCAGAGGTAAGAAGATCGCCGTGAGTTCAAGGCCACCCTGAGACTACATGGTGAACTCCAGATCAGCCTGGGCTAGAGTAAGACCCTACCTCATAAAAGCAAAAATAAAAAAATAAACAACTAGACTTTTAGAGCTGGGTGTGGTGGCACCCACCTTTAACCCCAGCACTTGGGAGTTTGAGGCCAGCTTGAGACTACATAATGAATTCCAGGTCAGCCTGGGCTAGAGTGAGACCCTATTTCATAAAAACCAATACAAGGGATGGAGGGATAGCTTCGTGGTTAAGGCGTTTGCCTGCAAAGCCAAAGGACCAGGGTCCAATTCCCCAGTACCCACGTAAGGAAGATGCACAAGGTGGCACATATATCTGGAGTCCATTTGTAGTGGCTTAAGTCCTGGTATGCCCATTCTCTCTCTCTCTCTCTCTCTCTCTCTCTCTCTCTCTCTCTCTCTCTCTCCCTCCCTCCCTCCCTCCCTCCCTCCCTCCCTCCCTCCCTCCCTCTTTCTCTCTTTCTTGCTCTCTCAAATTATATATATATATATATATATATATATATATATATATATATACACACACACACACACATTAGTCTTTGAGGGCTGGAGAGATGTCTTAGCAGTTAAGGTGCTTTCCTGCAAAGCCAAAGGACCCAGGTTCAATTCCCAAGTGCCCACATAGAGCCAGATGCACAAGGTGGTGCATGTGTCTGTAGTTCTTTTGCAGTGCTCACAGGCACTGGTGCACTCATTCTCTCTCTATTGCCCCCCATTCTCAAATAAATAAATACTTTTAATTAGAATTTTAACATTATCCACATGAGGTCCCAGGGCTGCAGGCCACTAGTAGAGTGCATACTTAACTTGCCTGAGGCCTTAAGGTCCATTCCCTGTATCTCAGGTTAATAAGAGAAGTGAATATGAGAACTCATAACTTTTAAAGGCATAATAAATTGAAAATATTTTTAAATGTTAGAAAATAGATTATTTCATAAGGAAACAAAAGGTTTTAGCACCCTACATAGATCGCACAAATTGAAAATTAGGAAATCAAAATTAAAAGGAAATAGAGTATGGTAAAATGTCATCAATTAAACCATTAAATACAATCAAGCTGAACTCTTCTATCAAAAAGTGGCCTGTAGGGCTGGGGAAATGGCTCCGCAGTTAAAGGCACTTGCTTGCTAAGCCTGCCAGCCTGGGTTCAATTCCTCAGGACCCACATAAAGCCAGATGCACAAAATTGCCCATGTGTCTGGAGTTTGTTTACAGAGGCAAGAGGCCTTGCAACAATCTCTTTCTCTTTTTCTCTCTCCCTTCCTCCCTTCCTCCCTCCCTCACGTATTGCATATACACACAAATAATTACGTAAAAATATATTCATTTATTTATATGTCCTCTTGCTGCAAAAAAGCAAAAACAAAAACAAAAACCAAAAACTCTAGATGCATTGCCACCTTGTGTATCTGACTCTATATGGGTACTGGGCAATTGAACCTGGCCCAGCAGCCTTTTCAAGCAAGGGCATTTAAAAATTGACCCATCTCCCCAGCCATAAAAATGTTTTATAAAGATGACTTGTTGCCAGGCACGGTGGCACACGCCTTTAATGCCAGCACTCTGGAGGCCAAGGTAAAAGGATTGCCAAGTTCGAGGCCACTCAGACGACACAGTAAATTCTAGGTCAGCCTGGACTAGAGCAAGACCCTATCTTAAAAAAAAAAAAAAAAAAAAAGGTGACTTGTTGAGTATTTAAAAAAAAGAAATTCCGGGGCTAGAGAGATTGCTCAGTGGTTAAGGCACCTACCTTCAAAGCCTGCTGACCCAGGTTCAATTTCCCAGTACACATGTAAAGCCTGATATACAAAGTGGGGCATGTGTCTGGAGTTTGTTTGCAGCAGCAGGAGGCCTTGACATGGCCCTTTCTCCCTCTCCCCACACTCTCATCCCTTACAAATGAATAAATTTTAAAAGAAAGAAAATGTGAGCTGGGTGTGGTGGTGCACGCCTTTAATCCCAGCACCCAAGAAACAGAGGTAGGAGGATCACCATGAGTCTGAGGCCACTCTGAGACTACATAGTGAATTCCAGATCAGCCTGGGCTAGCGCGAGACCCTACCTTGGGGGTGGGGGAGGGGGAGAATGAAAAGAAAAGAAAGAAAATCTTAACAACACAAAACATTATTCACAGAGTAGTCATGTAAGAGGATATTCCTTTGTGAACAGAAGAAAAGCTGAGATTACAATTTTAGTAACAGATAAAGCAGATTTCACAGCAAAACCCAGTACAATAAATGAATAAGGTCATTACATAACGGTCAAATGTATATCAAATGGTAACAACTACAAAAACATGTATGTAGTCTTAGGGTTGCCTTAAACTCATGATGATCCTCCTACCTCTGCCTCTGAAGTGCTGGGATTAAAGGCATGCACCACCACGTCCAGCTGCAACAAGTATTTTTAATGGCTAAGCCACCACTCTAGCCCCAGTTTTTAATTTATTTTAACATTTTATTTTTTTAGGGTTTTTGTTTTTTCTTATTTATTTGAGAGTGACAGAGAGAGAAAGAGGGAGGGAGGGAGGGAGGGAGGGAGGGAGAGAGAGAGAGAGAGAGAGAGAGAGAGAGAGAGAGAGAGAGAGAGAGAGGGCATGCCAGCGCCTTCAGCCACTGCAAACGAACTCCAGATGCGTGCGCCCCCTTGTGCATCTGGCTAACGTGGGACCTGGGAAACCGAGCCTCGAACCGGGGTCCTTAGGCTTCACAGGCAAGCGCTTAACCGCTAAGCCATCTCTCCAGCCCCTATTTAACATTTTATTGATAACTTCCATTCATATACACAAGGTATCCTGATAATCATCCCCTCCCAGCACCCTCTTTTGTTCCCCCTTCCCTATCTTCCTCTAGTGAACCCATGGGGAGACTCAAACTTCATCAAGTGCTGAGAAGAAGTTTTATTTTTTTTCTGGGGAGGGGTTCAATGTAGGGTCTCATTCTAGCACAGGCTCACCATGAACTCACTTTGTAACCCAGTCTGGCCTCAAACTCACAGTGATCATCCTACTTCTGCTCGGATTAAAGGTGTATGTCACCCCTCTGGCTTGTTTTTAACTTGTTGATATAGCGTATCACTATGTTGCTCAGGCTGTTCTTAAACTTATGGAGATCTTCTTTCTTCAGCCTCCAAAGTACTGGAATTATAGGTGTGCACCAGACTCTAAGCACACAGTAGGTTTGATAATATATATAGTCAATGTTTTTGTAGTTGTTATCATTTGATATGCATTTGACCATTATGTAATGACATTGTTTATTTATTGTACTGCTTTTTTGTGAAATCTGCTCTATCTGTTACCAAAATTGTAATGAAATTTTGAAAACTTAAAAATAAGATTCCAATCACATGGGGATGTTTTGAAATATTCATTTTGGTAGTGCTTGGGTTACACAGGAAATCCAGAACATCTGTAGTGAACATCTGTTTGTTGTTTGTGTCCAGCCCTATCTTTTCCCTACTCCCTCTGGTAACAGTAGTCATCTCTTTCCTCGGGGAATATCCTTTGCCCCACTCTGTGAGACTGGTGGAACTGTCAGTCCTACGGTTTGATTACAAAGAGGTGTCCCTGATGGCCAGAGTAATTTGTCCTCCCCTTTCACCATGTTTGATGCAGAGTCTCTCATTGTTCTCTGCTGCTAACTGGCCCACGAGCTTCCATGGGATTCTCTTGTCTCCACCTCTCTTCTTGCTGTAGATGCACTGAAATTACAGACACCCACAACGGTATCTGGCGTTCACATGGTGTGGTGGTTTAATTCAGGTGTCCCCCATAAACTTAAGTGTTCTGAATGCTAGGTTCCTAGCTGATGGGGATTTAGGAATTAGCACCTCCAGGAGCAATGTATTGTTGGAGGCAGGCTTATGGGTGTTATAGCCAGCTCGCCCTTGCTAGAGTCCAATTCACTCTCTTGCTGCTATTTTCCACCTGCTGTGGCAAGGTGATGTCCAACCTCTGTGCATGTATTTTTTTCCCTACCATCATGAAGCTGCTTCTTGAGACTGTAAGCCAAAATAAATTCTTTCCTCCTATCACCTGCTTTTGATCTGGTATTTTGTCTCAGCAACAACAAGGTAACTATCACAGCATCTTAGCATGTAATCCCAGCATTTGAGAGATGGAGGCAAGAGGATCAAGACTTCATAGTCAGCCTCAGCCACATAGCAAATTTGAGGTCAGCCTAGGCTACATGAGATCCTATCTCAGAAATCCAACAATTAATTATTGGTTTTAAAAGTAACAAGAATTGTGGATGCATACTTATTATAATTGTATAGGAATGGATGATTTGAATGCTCACATCACAAAAGTAGGTACTCAAATGGCCAACAAGGGAATTGCATATTGAAGACATAATGCAGTCATACATCACACCCACCAGATTGTCTCAAAAAAAAGACATTATCAAAACTTTGGGGACTAGCTGGGTGTGGTGGTGCACTCCTTTAATCCCAGCACTTGTTAGGCAGAGGTAGGGGGATTGCCATGAGTTCAAGGCCATCCTGAGACTACATAGTGAGTTCCAGGTTAGCCTAGACTAGAGACCCAACCTCAAAAAAAATTAACTGGGGGGCTAAGACTTCCAGGCAAGATGGCATAGTAGCCAGGCCAAAGCAGCATAGGGAGGGAAATAAGCAGGAAAACAGCAAAGTAAAAGTGTATAAGGAATGGTCAACCACAGCAGAGAAGCAGGAAAGACTCAGATATTCTAGCAAGCAGGAAACTGGTCAGAATCCTGCTGAGGCACTGGCAGCCACAATCTTCACACCTGTCTGGTCGGCATAGAGCTGAAGGACCTTTCCACTCACACCAGCCTCTTTGGAAAGTCAAGAGACTTGAAGGAGAAGACAACAGGGACCAGCTGAGGAGCTGCTAAGGGAGATCACAAATGGGACCTGCTGAGCAGCCTGGTACAATTACAGACATGCTACACAGCCTTCAATCCCACAAGCACCAGTGCCACAAATCACTGGAGAACTCATCCACCCCCTCCCGGCTGCACAGCATCCAGCACAGCCAATCAGAACACCAGACCAGTAACCCAAGAAGCCTAACTGAGTCCACAGCAAAACAGAAAGGACTCAAGAAGGGCACTCAGCATTGGTGATACTGGAAGCCAACCCAAAAGGTATCAGGGCCTACTTACACAAAGCTAGGTACATAGGCCTGGACTGGAATTACTAATCTCACCTTCCATGTCAGGGCAGGTTATGGGTTACATTTGCTTGATATATTCTTGGTTGGCTTTACCATTCTCAAATATGCTGTACTTTGGTATTGACTATTGTAGCCTTTGATAGTTCCTGATTTCTAGAGCCTTTGTCTTTTACTTCTGTCATTATTGGGAGCAGGGTCTCACTCAGCCTCACTCTTGCATAAATAGTCTGTGATGGTTTTCATTGAATGTTTATGTGGCTCAGTAGAATTTTAAAATTTGCCAGTAATTTGCTGTACCAAACTGACTAGAATACTTGAATAGTATGCAAACTCAACACCTAGGGTCACTTCTGCTGTTACTCTGGGAGTATTAGAGCTACACCTGGCAGCTTAAACTCATACATTGAAGATATATAAAGTCAGATTTACATGACTAAGAACAATGCAGATAATTAGAAAACCAAAGAATCTCCAGTGATACTTTTAGATAAAATGCCTGACAAAGATTTTAAGAAATTATTTTATCAATGCTCAAAGAAATCAAAGGAAAAAAACACTCCTGAAGGACTCCCAAGAGAACATAGGAAACCAACTTAATGAAATACAGAAGTCACTTAATAGGTTGATATTGTATATATGTAAGAACAATGATTGAGATGGGGAGGTAATATGATGGAGAATGGAATTTCAAAGGGGAAAGTGTCAGGGGGGGAGGGAGGGAATTACCATGGGATATTTTTTTTATAATCATGGAAAATGTTAATAAAAATTTAAAAAAAAAAGAAATACGGAAGTCAATATAAGACATGAGTAAGGAAATAGAAATAATGAAAAAGCTACCAATCATAAATACTAGAAATGAAAAGCAGAGTAAGCCAAATAAAAAACACAGAAGAAAGTCTCACCAGATGAAGGAGAGGACAGAATGTCTAAACTTGAAGACCAGGTGGCAGATCTAATACGGTCCAACAAAGAGAAAGACTAATAGGAGAGTGTGAATGGGAAATTCAAGACATTCAGGACACTATGAAGAGATCAAACATAAGAGTTCAGAGCATAGTAGGAGAAGAACTTTACCCCCAAAGTATATTAGGTGTTTTCAACAAAAATCACAGAAGAAAATTTCTCCCAAAGAGATGCCAATACAGATATAGAAAGCCTTTAGAACACCAAACAGACAAAACCTGGAAAGAACCTCTCCTCACCATATTATAATTAAAGTACTAAACACACAAACCAAAGAAAGTATATTGAAAGCAGTTACAGAGAAAAAGCAAGTCACCTATAAAGGCAAGCCCATCAGGATCACAGCAGATTACTCAACACAAACTTTAAAAGCCAGAAGGCTTGGAATGATGTATTCTAAGTTCTGAAAGATAAAAGCTGTTAGCCAAAATTATTTTATCCAGCAAAGCTAACCATCCCAAATGGCAGAGAAATAAGGATATTCCACAACAAAAATAGGCTAAAGGAATATATGACCACTAAACCAGCTCTACAGAAAATACTTGAAGGGATCCTACATGCTGAAGAGAAAGGAAAGCATACACATGAGGAAACAGAAAAAAGGCAAACCATCCTCAAATAATAGTTAATATAAGAGAGTAAAGGAAAAACAAGAAGTATTACAAAACAAGCAAAATAACGAGAATAAATTCACACCTTTCAATAATAAGTTTTAGATTTTATTTTTATTTATTTATTTTACAGAGAGAAAGAGGGAGAGTGAGAGGGTGAGAGAGAATGGGTGTGCCAGGGCCTCTGGCCACTGCAAACAAACTCCAGATGCATGCACCACCTTGTGCATCTGGCTAACATGGTTCCTGGGGAATCAAACCTGAGTCCTTTGGCTTTGCAGGCACACACCTTAGGTCCTAAGCCATCCCTCCAGCCCTCAATAATAACTTTAAATAACGATGGCCTCAACCAAAAGACACAGGCTTGCAGACTGGATTAAAGCAGAGCCCTTCTGTTTGTTGCCTTCAAGAAACTCACATCTCCATGAAAGACAGATAATATCTTAGGGTAAAAGGATACAGAATGGTATTTCAAGCAAATTGGCCTAGGAAACAAGTCATGTGCTGCTATCCTAGTATCTGAGTGGATAGACTTCAAACCAACATTAGTAAAGAAAGAAAAGGTCACTTTATATTGATTTAAGGAACAATTCAATTGAAAGACATTACAATGCCACTATTATACAATACTTTACTGGAAGTGTTAACTACAACACTAAGAAAAGAGACACAAAGAAGACATACAAATAGGAAAGGAAGAAGTGAAATTTGAAGATGATATGAATCTTTGCATAAGAGACCCTAATGAATCTACTAGAAAACAGTGAGAGCTGAGAAATACTTTTAGCAAAGTAGCAGGGCTATAGTCACCTTCACATTGCTGATATGAACATCCAAAGAAGACACAGATTATCGGATGAGGGATTCAAGTTAAGCCCACAGATTGGGGTGGGGGGGAGTTCCATCAATGGTGGGAGAAGCTGCTGCCATACACCCAAGCAGAGAGAAACAACCAAAGAGCCAGCAGAAACCACAACCAGTAAGCATAAACCTGGCAGTAAGCAGCAGGAACCCTGCCAGAGCTCACACTTGTCTGCATACCTCCTGGCTGAAATTCAGATCTGTCCCCAGTGACACCTCTTCCAGCTAGGTGGCTAATAATCCAAGTTAAAAGTTTTATCTGAGTCTATTTGAATGACCACAAGTAGGATGCAAAATCAACACACAGAAATCAGTAGCCTTCCTGTTCACCAATAACAAATGTGTCGGTGTCGAGGATAAATTCAGTGAAACACTCCCATTCACAATTGCCTCAAAAGATACCTTGTAGCTGGGTATGGTGGTGCCTGACTTTAATCCCAGTACTCAGGTGGCAGAGGTAGGAGGATCATTATGTGCTCAAGACTACCCTGAGACTACATAGTGAATTTCAGGTCAGCCTGGGCTAGAGTAAGACCCTACTTTGAAAATCAAACAAACAAAACTCCTTGGAATAAACATCACCAAGGGAATGAAGGATCTCTACAATGAAAACTTTAAACCACTCAATAAAGAAATTTAAGATACTAGGAAATGGAAAGGTATCCCATGTTCATGGATTGGAAGAATCAACATTGTGAAAATGTCTATCTTACTAAATGCAACCTGCGAATTTAATGCAATACCCATTAAAATTCCAGTGGTATTCTTCATTGAAATAGAAAAAAAAATCCTGCGCTAGACAAATGGCTAAACAGTTAAGGTACTTGTGGTCAAAGCCTAATGACCAACGTTTAATTCCCCAGTACACACATAAAGCCAGAAGCACAACGTAGCCAATGCATTTGCAGTTCATTTACAGTGGCTAGAGGCCCTGGTACACCCATTCTATCTCCCTCTCTCTGTCTGTCTCTCTTCCCTCTGTCTCTTTCTACTTGCAATTAAATTAAGAAAAATATTCTAAAATTCATTTGGAAGCACAAAAACCTTCAAACAGCCAAACCAAAAGAAAAAAAAAAAGCAACAAAAATAAGGCTGGTGGTATCACCATATATTACCAAGCCATAGTAACAAAAAACATTTTATTGGCACAATGACATGTAGACCATTGGAACATAATAAAGGATCCAGCTGTAAATCCAGGCCACTGGAGCCATCTGATATTTTACAAAATGCCAAATATATTCACTGGAAAAAAGTTGGTCTCTTTAACAAATAATTCTGGGAAAACTGGATATCTATATATAGAAGAATGACAATAGCTCCATATCTCTTGTCATGCACAAAAACCTACTCCAAATAAATTAAAGACCTTAATATCAGACCTGAAATTCTGAAACTGCTAAAGAAAAAAGTAGAGAAAACACTTCAACTAATAGGCATAAGTACGGAACTTTCTGAATAGAACTCCAGTTACTCAGGAAGTAAAACACCTAATCAACCATTGGGACCTCATGAAATTAAAAGGCTTTTATACTGCAAATGACACTGAAAAGAACAAAGGGGAAGCCTACAGAATGAGAGAAAATCTTTACCAGCTGTACATCTGACAGAGGATTAATACCCAAGACATACAAGGAACTCAAATAATGAAATAATAAGAAATGAAACAACCCAATCACAAAGTGGGCTACAGAACTGAAAAGAGAGTTCTCAAAAGAAGAAATACAAATGTCCAATAAACATCTAAAAACATATTCTACATGTGTGGTAGTTTGAACAAATGTCCCCCGATAGATTCAGGAGTTTTATTAAAGCTTTTTAGATTACCAGCTACCTGCCTGGAGGAGATGTCACTGGGTGGATCTTAGGGTCCATCCCTAAGATGTGGTGATGGGTTTGGAATTCTAGTCTAAAGATATGTAAAGTGTCTAAGTTTTGCCTGAAATCCTTATGTGTACTATGTGGTGTGGCTTTTGGGTTTTGGCTTGTGGCTTTTCTCTTTTTCTTGGTCCTTTAAAGAGGGCCAACTTTGTCTGTCATTATAGAACTTTCCCTTCTGAGACTGGGGTAGAGTGCTGAGATAAATCTGATCATGTAGATTTTGTTTTTTTGGAACTTCTCTGCTAGAGGAATGGAAAACCTGGTGTTTGCAACTGAAGACGCCTTCTTGAGCTGTAAGCCAAGTATTATGAGATGTTATGATGATAGTTTGAGAAAGCAAAGTGCAGAGAGAATTGAACTTGGAGGCTTGGCTTATTAACTTTCTAAGAGGAGGGAAAGACGACAGAAAACCTTGCTGGAACTGGGCTACTGGCATGAGGGCTGTCTGTGTTCTGCTGCCCATGCCCAGATATTTTGATTAAAGTTAAATTTGTAATGGTGTCCTGAGCATGGTTGAGAGGTAGATTATGTTAATTTAATTGTCACACTTTTAATTTTTTCTTATTTTTATTTATTTATTTGAAAGCAACAGACAGAAAGAGAAAGGCAGATAGAGAGAGAAAGAGAATGGGTGTGCCAGGGCCTCCAGCTGCTGCAAACAACCTCCAGATGTGTGTGCCACCTTGTGCATCTGGCTAACATGGGTCCTAGGGAATTGAACCTTGAACTGTGGTCCTTAGGTTTCACAGGCAAGTGCTTAACTGCTAAGCCATCTCTCCAGCCCCTTAGTTTTTATTTATTTATTTGAGAGAGAGAAAAAGAGACAGAATGGGTGCTCCAGGGCCTCCAGCCATTGCAAACAAACTCCAGATGCATGTGCCCCGTTGTACATCTGGCTTATGTGGGTCCTGGAGAGTCAAACCTGGGTCCTTTGGCTTTGCAGGAAAACACCTTAACTGCTAAGCCATCTCCCCAGCCCTAAATGTCACACTTTATTTACTCTTTATACATGTTAATTGGGACAGTTTTCTTATTGTCCTATCCTCTCAACCTCAGCCTAGCCCAGAGGCATCTCACCTGTGATGACACTTGGTCCATGGGCAGCATCTGGGTCTGCCTTCTTTGGTTTGTTTCACTCCCATCCAACTCCTGCTGTGGGCTCCCAATGGCCTGTTTCTTTCCCTCATGGTGGGTATCAACACAAAGAGGGATGTAGAGTCTGTCTCTCTGAGTTGAGTGACAATGCTGTGAGTTTTCTCAGTCACTCTAGCTGTACATAGTCACCTTAGGGATAGCTCATTTGCATATCGGAGCACGGCTGAGCTCTGCCCACCATGGTCATGTAGTCATTGTTAGATAAGTGCCTCCATTTTTTTGTTTACTATTGCTAGTGCTCCTAACTAATGGACTTATGTGTCATGGCTAAAAATATGGGACTGACAGATTTAAGATTTTAAGTTGGAAAAACTCAAGTGAAAATTACAGGCACTGAGACTGGTTTTAGGTTGCTGAAGCTGCTATTGTCAAACACAGTAGCAATTTTAAGGAAGAAGGTCCAACTACTTTACATTAAAATAATGGAGGAGCCGGGCGTGGTGGCACACGCCTTTAATCCCAGCACTTGGGAGGCAGAGGTAGGAGGATCGCCATGAGTTCGAGGCCACCCTGAGACTCCATAGTGAATTCCAGGTCAGCCTGGGCTAGAGTGAGACCCTACCTCGAAAAACAAAACAAAACAAAACAAACAAACAAACAAAAAAAAAAAACAATGGAGAAGTGCCTGAGGAAAGACTATGATAGAAATACAAACTCTTTTGGGAAAGAGTTCACTGAAGAAGGAACCTGCTTTTCACGGTCATGATTTGTGTGGTGGTCATAAAATGCTCACAGTTCCAGGAGCAGCTGCTGAGATGTGGCACATAGGCAAGGTGTGATGACCCTAATGAATAGTCTGGAAGAGCCTTTGGAAGATGGACCATTTTTTGCATGGAGAACTGAAGTGGTTTTTGATATACCAAGACTGTGCAAACACTACTATGGAGACTGTTGGCTAGGGATAGACGTTTTCCCTGGCCCAGCTGGAGGGGCAGCATTGAAAATTTCAAAGACTACCACTCACTGGTTATATCTGACTTAAACTGCAGAAGTTTGATGTTTGCTTGATGTTTTTTGAGTATTCATTGTTCTAGTCTTTCCTTGCTATGCCTTATAGAAGTTGAAAATGTTTACTCTGTGCCATTATATGTTAAAAGTATATAACTTGTTTGATTTTATAGGACTCACAGCTAAGAGACAATCTTAAATCTCAGAGGAAACTTGGGGCTTTGGGACTATCCAAAGTTGGGAAAAACTATGGAAACCTTTGAATTTAGACTGAATACAATTTACGATGTAAGATGGTTATAAATCCATTGGGGGCCAGGGGCAGAATGTGATAGTTTGAATAAATGTCCCCCAATAGATTCAGGAGTTTAATTAAAGCTTCTTAGATTTCCAGCTATCTGCCTGGAGGAGATGTCACTATGTGGATCTTAGGTTAGGGTTCAGCACTAAGGTGTGGTGGTGGATTTGGAATTCCAGTCTAAAGATATGCAAAGTGGCCGGGGATGGTGGCGCACACCTTTAGTCCCAGCACTTGGGAGACAGAGGTAGGAGAATCACTGTGAATTCGAGGCTACCCTGAGACTCCATAGTGAATTCCAGGTCAGCCCCAGCTAGAGTGAAACCCTACCTTGAAAATTGAAAAAAAAAAAAAAAAAGATAAATAAATAAATAAAAATAAACTATAGACCAAAGGTTGGCCAACTTAAAAAAAAAAAAAAAAAGATATGCAAAGTGCCTAAGTTCTGCCTATTGTAAGACCCCCAAAACGAGGACCCCACACTCTGCCCGGATATGGCGACACCCCAAATCACTCACGAGAAGCGGTCTTGATGCAAACTGCAAGAGGATTTTATTCCAAGCCCGCTGGGGCCCACAGTCGTACACCGCACAGGGGTAGAGGACTGCAGAGCCCCGAATGCAGGAATGGGACAGTTTTTATAGGGTTTCTAACAGAGCCTGTGCATTAGACCAATCATTTTTTTGACATCAGGAGCCCGCGGGGGTGCGAGCCAGTCAGTTTGTGCCACTCCATAGTTTCTAAGCCAATTAGTTTAACTTGTTCCAGCCCCTCGTGGACCAATCATTCTCTTATGACCTTGGTGGTCAGCATTTGCGCAGGTCCTTGGGTGGGGGTAGCAGAGTGTGGTATCAGTCTCCTATGACCTTGGAGGTCTGAGGCAGGCTGCTACAGCTTATGGTGCAGGCTATTTACAGAAACCAAATAAGTGGTTTACTTTATTACTCATTTCCCATCCTTGAGGGCTATCTCGTGCCCTTTTTACCTAGTTTTATATTAGGAGCGGGCTCTGATATAATGAGAAGAGGGATTCTTTACTTGCTTTCAACAGAGAGTAAAGCCTGGAGTTTGAGGTATGCAGGGGCCTGCTTAAGCTCCCTTTGGAGCGTGATAGTATTTCTGGGCTTCTGAATTCTTGGGCCTTTCACTATAGTTCCTAAGTGTGCTGTGTGGTATGGCTTTTGGATTTTGGCTTGTGGCTTCTCTCTCTCTGCTTGGCCCTATAAAAGTGGGCCAACTTTTTCTGCCATAATGGAACTTCCCCTGCTTCAATAAATCCCTTCCTCCATAAATGGGTCTGGTCTGGAAGTTCACCTCAGTGTCCTGAAGCTGTCTTTATAGCATTCTTAGCCATCATGGAAATGCAAGTTGAAATTACTTTGAGATGGGCATGGTGACACATGTCTTTCATCCTAGTACACGAGAAGCAGAGGTAGAAAGATTTCGGTGTGTTTGAACCCACCATAAGACTAAATAGTGAATTCCAGGTCAACCTGGGCTTAAGCAAGATCCTACCTCAAAAAAACAAAAAATAGTGTCAGAATGGCTATCATAATGAAATGACAGTACATGCTGGTGAGGTGTGGGGAAAGAGCAACCCTTCTGAATTGTTGGTTGGAATATAAACTGATGCAGCTATTATGGAAATCAGTGTGGAAGTTCTTAAGACAGCTAAAAATAGGTTTACCATATGAACCAGCTATACAATTCCTGGGCATATGCCCTAAGGATTATGCACATTACTGCAGAGATACTTGCTCATTCATGTTTCTTGCTGTTGTAGTCACAATAGCTAGGAAATGGAATCAGCTCAGATGCCCATCAGCTGGTGAACAGATAATGAAGTTATGGTGAAGGGACCAAACTGACACCACAACAGGCTTCGGTAAGGTGCAGCCCTAACTAGGCCTAATTTTAGTTTCCTGGAGAGGTAGGCAAGGTTTCTGGGGAAAAAAAAAACACAAACAAAGGATGGGCTGTTAATCAACAGTGACCCTGACATGTGGCAGGGGAAGATAGTCACCATTTTTTGTCCTGGGGGCTGAAGCCAGAGAAGATAGCCACCATTTTGTGCTCTGGGGGCTGAATCAGCTCCTGGAGATGTAAGACCCCCAGAACGAGGACCCCACGCTCTGCCCGGAAATGGCGACACCCCAAATCACTCACGAGAAACGGTCTTGATGTAAACAGCAAGAGGATTTTTATCCCAAGGGCGCTGGGGCCCACAGTCATACACCACACAGGGGTAGAGCACTGCAGAGCCCCGAATGCAGGAATGGGACAGTTTTTAAAGGGTTTCTAACAAAGCCTGTGCATTAGACCAATCATTTTTTTTTTTTAAAGGTTTGGGTTGCATTAGCGCCGGGCTCTAGGTTGACAAGCTTTAAATTTATTTATTTATTTATTTGAGAGTGACAGACACAGAGAAAAAGACAGATAGAGGGAGAGAGAGAGAATGGGCGCACCAGGGCTTCCAGCCTCTGCAAACGAACTCCAGACGCATGTGCCCCCTTGTGCATCTGGCTAACGTGGGACCTGGGGAACCGAGCCTCGAACCAGGGTCCTTAGGCTTCACAGGCAAGCGCTTGACCGCTAAGCCATCTCTCCAGCCCTAGACCAATCATTTTTTTTTTTTTAACATCAGGAGCCCGCGGGGTGCGAGCCAGTCAGTTTGTGCCACTCCATAGTTTCTAAGCCAATTAGTTTAACTTGTTCAAGCCCCTCGTGGACCAATCAGTCTCCTATGACCTTGGTGGTCAGCATTTGCGCAGGTCCTTGGGTGGGGGTAGCAGAGTGTGGTATCAGTCACCTGTGACCTTGGTGGTCTGAGGCAGGCTGCTACGGCTTATGGTGCAGGCTACTAAGGCTTACGGTGCAGGCTATTAGGGCTTATGGTGCAGGCTATTTACAGAAACCAAATAAGTGGTTTACTTTGTTACTCATTTCCCATCCTTGAGGGCTATCTCATGCCCTTTTTACCTAGTTTTATATTAGGAGCGGGCTCTGATATAATGAGAAGAGGGATTCTTTACTTGCTTCCAACAGAGAGTAAAGCCTGGAGTTTGAGGTATTCAGGGGCCCGTTTAAGCTCCCTTTGGAGCGTGATAGTATTTCTGGGCTTCTGAATTCTTGGGCCTTTCAGAGACATGTCCAAACATGTCCTTTTCACGCTTTTGCCGCAACCAATCAGAGACGTACAACTGTAACTGCTGCTTGCCTAGCCAATCATGTCAGAAGATTCCCTAACCCACCTGGAATTCCCTTAGTTGTGCTTAAAAGGAGCCTGCGTGCTCCTCTCAGGGTTGCCATTTTGTATGAGTGGTTGACCCCCCACATGCTGGCTGACTCTGCAGAATAAATGTTCTTTGTTTTTACATGCTATTTGAGTCTGAGGTCTTTCTTCAGAGATTCTCGGATCCTTACAATGGTACATATACACAATGAAATTCTAGTTAGTGGTAAGGGATAATGAAATTAACAAATTTTTAGGAACAATGGATTTGGAAAAGATTATACTAAGTGGTTAAAGAAGCTTCTCTTTCCAGATTGTGGTGACCATAGGGGTGACTCAAAGTTCACTGAAGTGCTGAGAAATAGTGACATCACTAAGTGAAACATCTCTATCACACTCTCCAAGGGTAGGGACCATTGCAGAAAAGGTGGTGGAAAGGATGTAAGAGCCAAAGGAAGGGGGAAAATTATTCATAATACTATCTTAGACATAAAGTGGCTTTGGTACTCATAACCTCACAGTGGCTGATGTTACCTACACAAGACCTGCATAATAGGAAAGGAAAAATGGTGACATCAAATTAGAAGAGAAACTAGTTGGCAAGAAGAAGGGATTCAGTGGAGTGGGTATTCAGCAGGGGGAGAAGGGAGGCTGGTGGGAGGGAATTATGATCACCATGTATTGTCTATTTATAAGGAGATTGTCAGTAAAGCATTAAAAAAATCTACAGTGCAAAATCCCCACATCTCCATTTCAGGCCAACTATCTCCAATCTTTCTGTAGTATACTTTGCTTTGTTAAATAAACTTCTGGTTAGGCTGAAAAAAAGAGGGTAACCAGTTACAAAGTTATACGAGTTATTGCTATCAATATTCACAGTATTAGAACTAAAAACTGAGTTATTTTCAAATGCACAGTCATTAATTTAAGGTAAGGATAATTTGGTTACATATTGACATAAATAATTTATTTTGATGATAAGGAAGTATATTCTCCAAAACAAAACAATCAGCCAGCATTGTTGGCATTTTTGACAGTCTTTCCTGCCCAGCTTTATTGGAAGCTTTATTCTCTATGGTCGCTTCCTGCAGTGTACTGTGATATCAAGCAGCACTTAAGCCCTGGAACACCACTGGGCACTCCTGGGAGAATGCCAGTGATAAAGGCAAACAATAGCTGAGTATTAATATGAAACTAGTTTGAACCTTGAGGGACCCTGAAAAAGTTCTCAGGAGTCTCCAGTAGCCCACAAACCACACTTTAAAACTATTGCTGTATAGAAATGGATTAAAGATGATTGGATTTCATTAGATTGTTTGTTCTGTAACATGCTTAAATTAGATAATTTTTAAATGTTAGCAGCTAAACAGTCTGCAGGAAGCTAATTTAGCATCTGCCAACATGTCTGCAACTCCTTGGTTGTAACCTCTGTTTCTGCATCTCGCCTGCAGTAGAAAGAGGCTGCTGTTTTGGTTGCCAAGGATGCTCTCTCCCCACAGGAAATCCCTGATCACCTTCCAGAATACCAGCAGATGTCAATGCTTTTTTTTAAAATGAAGTTTATAACCCTTGTTATGCCTCAACCTCTGAATACGAAAAATACAGGCTTGAGCCACTATGTTTCGTTTAAATATTGGATAGGTTTTTGCTCTTGTTGCTTGAGACAGAATCTAACTCTATAGCCCAGGTTTGCCTAGAACTCTCCATATAGCCCAGGCTGGCCTCAACCTGTTGGCAATCCTTTTGTTTTAGCTTGTCAACTGCTGGGATTACGGGAGTGCGTCACCACACCAACCAACTAGTTTTAAATGTAAATTTATTATGGCCACTATAAAACAGTACAGAAAGTTAGAATGTGAAAAGGACGGTTAGAATGTGAAAAATGGAAATTATAATACAAATTTTTCTCTTTTTAAAAAAAAACAACTCCTAAACTGGAGTTTGAGACAATCTGTGCCACATAGCAGTACCTGGTGTCTTAAAAATGGATAGGCATGACAACCTATCAATAAATCCCAGCACTCAAGAGGGAGATACAAAGCATCCCTGGGGCAAGCTGGCTAGCTAGACTAACAGAATGAGCAAGCTCTGGGTGCAAAAGAGAGACTCTCCTTCAGTAAACAAAGGGGAGAGTGATTGAGGAAGACACTGCTATTAACCTCTGGCCTCCACATACACATATACACACGTTCATGTGCACTTGCACATATGAGAGCCCACAGACATATGAATGTGCATAAGCACATCACACATACATAGACATGTCAAGAAACCCACAATGGCTGGATGACTCCTACCTGTAATCTGTAATCCCAAATCTTGAAAGGCTGAAGCAGAAGCATCAGTGCAATTTCAAGGCCAGCCTGGGATATAGAATGTGACCTTGTCTCAAAAACCAAACCAAAATAACAAAAAGCAAAGTAGTATAAAATCTAGTACATACTTCTATAAGCAACCCTAACTAAGCACAGTGGAACACACACACACCAAAAAAAAGGACATAAAAGTAAAAGTGGGGGGTGGGGAGGGAGGGAATTACCATGGGATATATTTTATAATCATGGAAAATGTTAATAAAAATTAAAAAAATAAAAAAGTAAAAGTGGGACTAGTTGAGAAGAGGAAAGAGACAGAAGGAATGGGATGGTGATAGGAGATGTTCATGGGAGTGAATATGATCAAAATACATTATATACATATATAAAAAGGAGTTTGTGTGTCTCCTAGCTAATGTGTAAAAAATCCCATTTGCAAATAAATGTATTACGAATAGAGAGCAAAGAAAAAAAACAACAAACCAGGGTCTGGGAGAGGGATCACTGGGTAAAAGGCTTGCCATCCAAACATTAGGAACTGGATTCAGATCCTCAGCATCCTGTAAAATCCCAGGCATAGTAGCATATGGATGTAATCCCAGCACTGGAGAGGCATAGGCAGGGAATCCCAGGGGCTCACTAGTTAGCTAGCCTAGCTGAGATCAGGGAGCTCAAGGTTCAGCAAGAGACCCTGTCTCAAAGAATAAGACAGGGGGCTAGAGAGATGGCTCTGAGGATAAGAACACTTCCTGTGCAAACATGAGGGCCTCAGGCCAGAGGGGACCACTCAAGTTCAGTCCCCAGGACCCACATAAATAGCTGCATGTGGCCATACTCATCTGTAACCCTAGTAACCCAGAAACCTGAGAATCACTGTAGTTCATGAAAAACAAAAACAAAAAACAAAAAACAAGTTCCAGGATCTGTAAGAGACTCTGAATCAAATGAGAATGGGCAGAAGAGGGTCTGGAGAGATGGCTTAGTTGTTGCTGTAAGGTTTTCATGCTGGTAGAAATCACCCAACCAAGAGCAGCTTGTGGGGATAAAAGGTTTATTTTGGCTCACACGCTCAAGAGGGAAGCTCCATGGACAGCAGGAAGAACAATGGCATGAGCCTCTAGAGGGTGAACATCTCTCCCTGGCCAACATCAGGGTGACAACAGGAACAGGTGAGTGTCCCAAACACTGACAAGGGGAAAGTAGCCTGTCTCCAGCAATACACTCCCTCCAGCAGATGTTAATTCCCAAATCTCCATCAGCTGGGAACCTAGCATTCAGAACACTGAAGTTTATGGGGGACATCTGAATCAAACCACCACATTAGTGGTTAAGGCATTTACCTGTGAAGCCTAAGGACCCAGATTCACTTCCCCAGCACTCACATAAGGCAGATGCACAAGGGCGTGCATGCATCTGGAGTTTGTTTGCAGTGGCTAGAGGACCTGGAACATGCATTACCTCTCTCTTTATGCCTCTTTCTCATTCTCTCTTTCTCTCTCAAAATAAATATCTTAATAAAAAAAAGAATGGGCTGAAGACTGATGTTGAGGGAGTGCTTCTTTCCACAGGTAAGCCCATGGGTTACCACATGGGCACATACGCATTTATGCACTATGCACTACAGAGAGAGAGAGGGAGAGGGAGAGGGAGAGGGAGAGAAAGAATAACCACTGGAGAGATGGTTTAGTGGTTAAGGTGCTTGCCTGCAAAAGTCTAACGACCTGAGTTTGATTCTCCAGTGCTCACATAAGCCAAATGCACAAAGTGACACATGTACATGGAGCTCGTTTGTAGTGGCTGGAGGCCCTGATGTGCCCATTCTTTCTGTCTCTCTTTCTCTCTCTCTCTCTGCTTGCAAATAAATAAATAAAATTATTTTTAAAAATAAGGTGAACCCGGGAGTGGTGACGCATGCCTTTAATCCCAGCACTTGGGAGACAAATGTAGGAGGATCGCCATGAGTTCGAGGCCAACCTGAGACTCCATAGTGAATTCCAGGTCAGCCTGGGCTAGGGTGAGACCCTACCTTGAAAACCAAAGCAAAAAAAAATAAGGCAGAAAGCAATAAGACCCTCAATGTTATCTTCTGCCTTCACACATACCTGCCCACACACATAAACAAATATGCACACATGCATGCACACCACACACATACATACAAAATAAGTACATAAAATGAGGTGTTACATATGTGTAAGGTTATATAAAATGTATAATTTTCCTACACAATTCTTGCATATGTACCCTAGAATACATATGCAAAAATAATCCTGAGGACTTCTGGTTAAGATGGCAGTGTAGGAAACATGCCAAAGCAGCCTAGGAGAGAAAAAGCCAAAAATAAAAAATAAAAAACAAACCAGAAAAATGCACTCTTCTACTAAAAAGTCAGGTGTATAAGAAATTATCGACTACAGCAGAGAAGTAGGAGAGATTCAGAGCATCTAGAGCCCACAGAAGCAGGCAGAAGTGGCCCCAGCAAGTGGTGGAACCAGGTCCATGTGACCACAGCCGTAAGGCTCAGCCTGAGCCACAGGAAGAGCCTGGTGAGGAGATTATCCACTCACACTGGAGCTCCTTGCAAACTCAAGAAATGTGAAGGGAGAAAGGCAGGGACCAAGTGAGGAGCAGCTTGTGAGGAAGAGGATCGTGAGGACCACTGGAAGAATGTCAGCCACCATCCACAGCCTCTCCTCCCCCACCGCCAACACAAGTGACAGCTAGCACAAGAGACCTGGGGAAGGGAGCTCACCTACACAACCCCCAGCACCGGTGATCAAAGCAGTGACCCAGCTAGCCTTCCCGAGCCCACAACGCAGCAAAGAGGGACTCAAGCAGGAGCACAGCATAATTAAGACCAAAACCACCCCAAGAGGTAACTGGGATTACACCAGGTCAGTAACCGACAAATAAGCCTGGTATATAGGCTTGAATCAGAAGTGCTAATTGCACCTTCCATGTCAGGATAAATTATATGTTAAATCTGATGGATGGTCGGATTTGCCATTCTTAAGTAAGCTATATTTTGGGCTTCTCATTTGTTGCTTCCTGATTTATAGTGCCTTTATTTCGTATCTGTCATTTGTCAGGGAAGGGCCTCACTTGGTCACGAGCTGACTTGGAACCCTCTACAGACCAGAAATCTTAGTCTCCTAGTTGACAGGATTAAGGGTGTGGGGCAACACACACCCTTAGGGACTGTGACTTTGTTAGAGCATCTGGTTGTCATAATACTTACTCTTGCATAAATACTCTGTGCTGTTTTTCATTGAATGTGTACATTGTCAGTCAAATTTTAGAATCTGCCTGTATTTTGTTCCACTCAGCCTACTTGAATACTCTCATAGCAGGCAAACCCAACACCTAGGGTCACTTTTGTGGTTACTCTGAGAGACTTAAAAGCCACACCTAGCACCTTAAGCTCCTACCCTGAAAATATATAACATCAGATTGATTGATACATCTAATAATACTGCAGATAATTAGAAAATCCAAGCATTAAATTAACACAAGATGCAAAAAATTGCTACATTATAACACAAGAAACACAAAAAATTAAGACAATATAAATCCACCAAAATATTCATGCATCAGAAATGACCTCCAGTGAGACTGATTTAGTGGAAATGCCTGAGAAAGATTTCAAAATGATGATTATAAATATGTTCAAAGAAATCAAAGAGGAGATCAAAGTAATCAAAGAGGAAATCAAAGGAATCAAAAAGACACAGGAAACTAATTTAATGAAATAAGCAGGTCAATACAAGACATAAATAAGGAAATAGAAATAATAAAGGAAAACCAGTCAGAATTACTAGCAATGAAGAGCTCAGTCAGTAAAATAAAAACTCTGTAGAAAATCTCACCAGTATAATGGATGTAGGAGATGAGAATATCTAAACTAGAAGACCAGATGGCAGATCTAATACAGTCCAACAAAGAGAAAGACAAACTAATAGGAAGGTATGCATGGGAATTTCAAGATATTTGGGACACTATGAAAAGAGCAAACATAAGAATTCAAGGTACAGTAGAAAGAGACAAATTTCACTCCAAAGGCAGAGCAGGTTTTTTCAACAAAATCAAAGAAGAAAACTTTCCCCAAATTTGGAAAGAGATGCCAGTACAGATACAGGAAGCCTTTAGAACACCAAATAGACAAAACCTGGAAAGAACCTCTCCTCACCATATTATAATTAAACTACCAAACATACAAACCAAAGAAAATATATTGAAAGCAGTTAGGGAGAAAAATCAAGTTACATACAAAGGAAAGCCCATCAGGATCACAGCAGATTACTCAACACACAAACATTTAAAGCCAGAATGATGTATTCCAAGTTCTGAAAGATAACAACTGTCAACCAAGGTTATTTTATCCTGCAAATCTAACTATTCAAATAGATGGAGAAATAAGGACATTCCACAACAAAAGCAGGCTAAAGGAATATTTGAAGACAAAACCAGCTCTACAAAAAATACATGAAAGGATCCTCCATGCTGAAGCACACATATAAGAAACCTGGTTAAAAAAAAAAAAAAAAAACTCAAATACTAGTTCCAGGCTGCCCTTGAAGTCACAATGATTCTCCTACCTCTTCTTCCTAAGTGGAGGGATTTAAAGTGGTGCACCATTATGCCCCAACCACCTGCTTTTGAGGCCATGTCTCTTGGCCCTGCAAAAAAACATGAACTTCCAGATTATAAATCAAGTTAGACTAGCTGGTTCAAGAGCTTCCAGCTTTGTATTCTCCTGGCCCCACCTCCCATTGTAGGGAACCCAGACACATGAATCACTTTGCATCTGACATTTACATGGGTGCTGGGGAACTGATTTCAGGGGCCAGCAGGTTTTGCAAGCAAGCATATTTAACAGCTGAGCAATCTACCCAGCCAGCAGACATATTTTTACACTCCTTTTTATGTTATTTATTTTTATTTATGAAAGATAGATAAAGAGAGAGAGAAAGAGGCAGATAGAGGAAGAATGGGTATGCCAGGTCCTCCAGCCACTGCAAAGGAACTCCAAATGCATGTGTACCTTGTGCACCTAGCTTTATGTGGCCACTGAAGAACTGAACTTGGATCCTTAGGCTCTGAAGGCAAGTTCCTTAACTGTTGACCCATTTCTTCAGCCCTACACTCTCTTGTGCAGAACTTGGGATGGAATTCAGGACCTCACATATGCTAGGCAAATGCTATATCCCAACCCTATTTTATACTTTTCATTGTACAGAAAAGTACACATATTAGAAGCAGCTTGGTTAATATTTACAAACAGTGTCCAGAACAAGAAACAGAATTTAGGGACTGTGGATACAGCTCAGTGGTAGAGTACATGCTCCCCATATTCAAGGCCCTGGGTTTGATACCAAGCACTATAACCCTTCAAAACTTTGTAAAGGACCCCAAGAATCTTGCCATTGTCCATGAAGCCCACCTCTCATCCTATTTCAGACTCTACTTCTCTGAAGGTCATCATCACCTTGACTTCTGACATCATTATTGTACCTGATTTCATACTTTATGTCCACAGTGTATCACATATATTCTGGTTCTGACTTTTATTGCATAGTAATCATTTATTCATACACTTGTTGCATGAAGTTGTAGTTCATTCTCACCACATAAACCATACTTGTCATGGTGGCAGGTTATTGTGGTGCTAGCATATAATCCCACCATTGCCTATAATCCCATCCTAAATGAAGGAGGAACATGAGACCCCAGTCATTCTATTCTACATATCCATTTCAAGGTCTGCTTGGATTGCATGAGACCCTGTCTCAAACAACAATACTTTATTTACAAAAGCCACACAGCAGTCTGGATTTGGCCTGCAGGCAATGGATTGTTGACCTCTGCATATTCTGTTGTATAAATGTACATAATTTATTGATTAAGTCTACTACTGGTGTGCATTTGGGTAGTTTTCAGTTTGGCCCTATATAGAACAATACTAATATGAACATGTGAGTTCATGAATTTCTCTTGGCTCTATGCCCAGGAATGGAATACATACTGCCAAACTGTTTTCCAATATGATTGGACTAATTAGCAACCTCAGCAACAATTTATGTGAGTTCCAGTTATTCTATATACTTACCAATTTTTAAAAATATTTTATTTAGGAGATGGAGGGGTGGGTTAGTAGTTAAGGAGGTTGCCTGCAAAGCTAAAGGACCCAGATTTGACTCCCCTTGACCCACGTTAGCCAGAAGCACACGGGGGCACATGCGTCTAGAGTTCATTGCTGTGGCTGGAGGCCCTGGTATGCTCATTCTCTCTCTCTCTCTCTCTCTCTCTCTCTCTCTCTCTCTCTCTCTCTCTCTCTCTCTCTCTCTCTCCCTTCCTCTTTCTCTGTCAAATAAATAAATAAAAATGAAATATTATTTTAGGATTTTTTTTCTATTTCTGCGAAGAATGCCATTGGAATTATGATGAAGATTGCATTAAATGTGTAGATTGCTTTTGGTAAGATTGACATTTTTACAATATTGATTTTTCTAATCCAGGAATGTGGGATGTCTTTGCATTTCCTAGTGTCTTCTGCAATTTCTTTCTTGAGTGATTTAAAGTTCTCATTGTAGAGATCCTTCAATTCTTTGGTTAGATTTATTCCAAGATACTTTATTAATTTTTTGAGGCAATTGTGAATGGGAGTGATTACCTGATTTCATCTTCAGTATGTTTGTTTTTAGTATATAGGAAGGATAATCATTTCTGTGTTTAAGTTGTATCCTGCTATGTTGCTAAAAGTGTTCACCAGCTCTAACAGTTTGCTGGTAGAGTCTTTAGGGTCCTTTATGTGTAAAATCATATTGTCTTCAAATAATGATAATTTGATCTCTTCCTTTCTGATTTGTATCCCTTTTATGTGTGTTTCTTGCCTTATTTCCATAGCTAAGACTTCAAGTACTATGTTAAATAAAAGTGGTGGCCTGGAGTGATAGCTTTTAGTGGTTAAGGCACTTGCCTGGAAATCAAAGGATTTAGGTTTGATTACCCAGGACCCATGTAAACCAGATGCACAAAGTGGCACATGTATCTGGAGTTCATTTGCAGCAGCTGGTGGCCCTGGTGCACCCATTCTCTCTTTCTCTCTCCCTCATTTCCTCTCTCTCAAATAAATACAAAATAAAATATCTAAAAAGTGGGGACAGTAAACACCCTTGTATTGTACCTGATTATAGTGAAAAATCTTTAAGTTTATTCCTGATTAGTATTATGTTGGATATAGGTTTGTCATAAATAGCTGTTATTATGTTTAGATATGTTTCTTCTATTCCCAGTTTCTGTAGGTCTTTTACCATGAAGGAATGTTGGATTTTGCCAAATGCCTTTTTGGCATCTATTGAAATACACATGTGATTTTCGTCCTTCAGTCCATCTATATAGTGTATTACATTTATTGATTTACATATACCTTCCCTGCATCTCTGGGATAAAGCCTACTTGTTCAGGGGGAATGATCTTTTTGATATATTCTTGTATCATTTTTTTACTGCATTGTTCTTAGTCATGTAAATCTGACTTTATATATCTTCAATGTATGAGCTTAAGCTGCCAGGTGTAGCTCTAATGCTCCCAGAGTAACAGCAGAAGTGACCCTTGGTGTTGAGTTTGCATGCCATTCAAGTATTCTAGTTGGTTTGGTACAGCAAATTACCAACAAATTTTAAAATTTAAACAAACAACATAAACATTCAAACAAAAGAAAACACATCAAAATAGAAGAGGGAGTAGTTAAAAAGGAGGAATGGTTCAGTTAAATGGAATGGGGAGCTAGAGATATTGCTTAGTGGTTAAGGCACTTGCCTGTATTCATCTGGGGTTCATTTGCAGCAGCTAGAGGCCCTGGTACACCCATTCTCTTCTTCATCATCTGAATCTCTCTCTCTCTCTCTCTCTCTCTCTCTCTCTCTCTCTCGTTTTTCAAGGGAGGGTCTCACTCTAACCCAGGCTGACCTGGAATTCACTATGGAGTCTCAGGGTGGCCTTGAACTCATGGCGAGCCTCCTACCTCTGCCTCCCAAGTGCTGGGATAAAAGGCGTGTGCCATCATGTCTGGCTCTCTCTTTTCTTAAATAAATAATCAAAAATAAAACACTTTTAAAAGAAAGAAAATGGATGGGGGACTTGTTGTTTGAATGTACATGACCCCATAGCCTCAGGTATTTTGGATTAAGCATCCTTCTTATTCTGTAGGGAGGGAGGGAGGAAGAAATGGGAGAGAGAGAGAAAGAGAGAAAAAGAGAAATATTATACAATATGAGTTTGAGTAAAAGTCAATAGTAGAGGCCAGGACGCTATAAAGGGGCTATAACAGAGGGAGGAGTGGGGACGGCTTAAAAGGAAGGTATAGTATATATGTAAGTAGAGATACAAAATACTGGGGATGAAGTAGTCTAAGTGGGATCAGGGGAGGGGATAGAGTAAAGGAGAGGGTGGGAGAAGGGTTAATAAAAATTTAAGATGTTATAAGCAAGCTATATAGAAACCTACTTCCTCACTAGATAATATATTGTGTTGTTGTTTTTTTTTTTTTTTTTTAAGCCTGGGCAGAAGTACACTGTGGGTATGGACAATTTTGTGCCCAGAAGCCATAGTTTTTTACTAGAAAAATTTCAGTACCAGTGGTAGATAACTTCCAGTGAGATAATGGTCAAGAAGGCCCCTAATGCTCCCAAATCATTAGCTATTGCCAAGGCTCTTGGTTGTCCTCCAGAACTAGAGGGTAAGAGTCTATTGCTGAAGTCACTCAGAAATCAAGATGGAGCTGAGCCAGAGGCCTCTTTATTGGCTAGCTGTCAGGGTGCTGAAATGAGCTATGCAGCCTGTTGTGGGAGAAAAGTTATCAATAGTCCAAACAGCAGTGGACCCTGCAAACTTTAAGGCTGGCCAGCCAGGCCAAATGTACCAAATGGTTCAATGGTGGCATGTTTGTAATGGGGGAAACCAACTGCTCTCTGACTGGACTTCAGGCCCTCTCCACAGAAATGAATTCCTGCCTGATACTGAAAGCCTAATCAAAAGCTTATATCAATGTTTCTATACCTCTATTCAACTGATGTCTAAAAGCAGTTAGAGTGTCTTCTCATGAGAGGGAGAAATGAGAAGTGGGTACAGTTAGGGTGACTGGACCCTTGGAAGTAAGAAAGTGTGCAATTGCTAGAAATCATCTTTTAAAAAAAATAAGCTAGGCATGATGGAACACACCTTTATTTGTTGTTGTTGTTGTTGTTTTTATTTATTTACTTGAGAGCAACAGACAGAGAGAGAAAGAGGCAGAGAGAGAGGGAGAGAAAGGAGAATGGGCGCACCAGGGCTTCTAGCCACTGCAAACAAACTCCAGATGCATGCGCCCCCTTGTGCATCTGGCTAACACGGGTCCTGGGGAATCGAGCCTTGAACCGGGGTCCTTAGGCTTCACCGCTAAGCCTCAGGCTTAACTGCTAAGCCATCTCTCCAGTCCTAGAAATCATCTTTTGCACCTGGTTGAAATCCAGAGGAGAGTCAGTCCCCAGACAATTAGCCAGCCTAGTGCTGGAAGGTGCTACATGAGCAACCAGGGGAAAGTTGCCAACATCTATCTAAGCAACTCAATGTCTAAGTGACTCAGAAGCAAACAACCTGATGTGATGCTCACACAAGTGCACAGCCATGGTGGATAACCAACTGCTCTTGGACTCGCTAAAAGATCCACTCAGTGGAAAGGAAACCATATCTGTAACTGGGAAGCAAGTCAGAATCATATCCACATAATGATTCTGCTTTCCATTATCAAGCTCCCACTAACCTTAGATTATATGAGGGCCTGCACGCTTTTAATTCTCTGTAAATTAATAAAGGTTATTCCATTTAACTGGTGCTGACTTCATTCTCCATTGGAGAATCTGCTTCTCTTTTTCAGATAGGAGCTGGACCTAAGGAGATAAACCACCCAGTGCACTCCACCCCAGCCCCAGCTGCAACCGCAGAGGAAATGGGGAAATGAACAAGAGTGCTGCTTTCTTAATGAATTTGATATGAACACAAGGGTGATGGAGATAAATACTGAGGACACTCCCTACCAAACCAGAGATCCAGAGGCTCCTAAGTGTCTTAGACTTAAAAGGCTCCTAGCATGGCTCAGGGAATTTTGCAGAAAAGGGGGCAGAAAGATTGTTAGGGCCACAAGTTGGGACATTTTGCACAGAGACATTTTGCCTCTCCTTCCCCCCATAATGAATGGCCCACAATCTCCATGGGGTTGATCTGCATCCCTAACAAGGAAGGCCTCTTCAAAAAAGGGGCAGGAAGGAGGGAAAGGATGGTATCAACATGTGTTGCTTACATACAAAATATGTCCATATCTAACAAAAAAATGTTGCTTAAATTAAAAAAATACCAAAAAAAGTGATTTCTTGCATAATTCCCTTGACCTGTTTTTCCAGATCCTGGAACTTGGTGTCAGGGCTAGCCTCTTCCTGAGAGAGCCCCTAGCCCTAACCAACTAGCCGGCCCTCTGCTTCACCTGAGCTGGAAGACAGCCCACCCACCACTATCAATTTATAAATACCTTTACAAGGGGAAGAGCAGGCTCTCTGGCCACTTGGGAACTTCCAGCTATAGTGAGTTTTTCCTTCAGCTGGGCCTGGGCTGCCTCAGCCTGGGCTTAGGCCCAGGCCCATTCAGGAGGGCCCCCTAGCCCTTACACTCCAGTGGGCTCCTTTATCCCCTCCAGCTCCCCACATGGCAGGAGCTCCTTGAATTTTTTTTTAATTTTAATTTTAATTTTAATTTATTTATTAGAGACAGAAAGAGGGAGGGAGAGAGAGAGATTGAGAGGGAGGGAATGAGCACACCGGGCCCTCTAGCCACTGCATATGAACTCCAGACACAAGTGCCACCTTGAGAATCTGGCTAACATGGGACCTGGAGAATCGAACCTTAGTCCTTAGGCTTCATAGGCAAGCACCTTAACCACTAACCAATCTCTTCAGCCCATTTTTTTCTCTTTTATGTCTATTTTTTTTTTTTCCAGGCCCTCCTCATGGGATCTCTAGCCACACAGATGCTTTTCCTTGGCTCTATATTCTCCTCAGTGAATATAGTGATTTAATATTTTTAAAGCCTATGGCAAGGCTGGAAAAATGGCTTAACAGTTAAAGGCTCTTGCTTACAATGCCTGAAAGCCTGTGTTTGGTTCCCCAGTATCCATGTGAAGCCAGATGCACAAAATAGTGAATATATCTGAGTTTGTTTGCAGCAGCAGGAGGCTCTTTCCCACCAATACCCTTTCTCTCTCTCTCTCTCTCTCTCTCTCTCTCTCTCTCTCTCTCTCTCTCCCTCTCCCTCTCCCTCTCCCTCTCCCTCTCCCTCTCCCTCTCCCTCTCCCTCTCCTTCTCCCTCTCAAAATTTAAAACAAAAAAACACCATCCAAAGCTGATGGCTATGGATATCATAAGCTCTAGGGGGGAAACTACTTCTACTGTGTGGCTAAATGGATATATTATTATGTCCACCAAACTTCCCTCCAAACACTTATGTTTGTGCCCATATGTTAAAGCTACTCTCACTTTTGATTAGAGAAGCTTCTCTTTTCAGAGGGTGTTGATCACCAGGATGACTCAAAACTCACCAAAGTGCTGAGAAGAAGTGGCAGGGTAGTGTTCAGCACTCAATGAACCATCTCTGTCATACCTTCCAAGTCTCATTGGGGAAGAGGTGGCAGAAAGAATGTAAGAGCCAAAGGATGAAGAGGACTGTTTGCAATACTGTCATCCAAACACAAAGTGGCCATGGAATTCATAACCACACAGTGGCTGATGCTGTTACACAAGAGCTGTGTAATAGGAGGAAAAAATGATGACATCAAAATACAAGAGACTTCCAGTTAAGATGGCGGTGTAGGTACCATGCCAAAGCAGCCTAGGGGGAAAAAATACCAAGAAAACTCGGCAAAATACACACTTTTACTAAAAAGCGAGGTGTATAGGAAATTGAAATGGCAGCGGAGAAGTAGAAGAGATCCAGAGCATCCAGAGCCTGCACAGGCCAGCAAAAGTGGCCCCGGCAGGTCCACAGGCCGTGGCAGGGGCAGTGAACCAGAAAGCCGCCAGGCTCGACTTGAACCACAGGAAAAGCCAGGTGCAGGGAGCTTCACACCAGAGCTCTCTGCAAACTCTAGAAACGTGAAGGGAGAGCAGCAGTGAACAACGGAGGAGCAGATCACAAGGCAGAAAAACACGTGGAACAGCGAGGGAACTACAGCAGCATTGGCTCCCTCCCCTCCCCCACCACCTGTGCCCAGGTCCAGCGAACAGAGCAGCGGTCCTGGGACCCGGCCACGCCAACTTGAGCTGACAGCAGAACCCAAGCAGGAGCAGAGTCCGGCAGCAACATCAGCAGCTCCAGCACCAGCAACAGTGGCACCAGTGGCAGCAGATCCAACAGCAGCAGCTTCAGCGGCAGCAGCAGAGGTTCCAGCAGCAACAGCTTTAGAGGTGGCAGCAGTGGTTCCAGCAGCGGCAACTTCAGAGGCAGCAGTGGTGGACCCAGCTGTGGCAGCTACAGCAGCAGCAGTGGCAGATCCAGCAGTGGCAGCTTTAGCAGTAGCAGTTCCAATAGCAGGGGTGCCGATCTGTAGGGCCACAGTTGCCAGGCTTGGTTTGCCCCGCAGGAAAAGCCAGTGCCCAGCTCCAGAAATCAGAACAACAGCCCAATGACCCAGCCAGCAACTTGACTGAGACCAAAATCATCCAAAAAGGTAACTGTGATTGCACCAGGGAAGGGTCTCACTTGGTCACAAGCTGACTTGGATCCCTCAACAGACCAGAAATCTTAACCTCTTTGTTGATAGAGGATCTGGTTGTTATAATACCTACTGTTACATAAATACGCGGAGCTGTTTTTGATTGAATGTGTACAGTGTTTAGATAAATTTTAGAATCTACCTACATTTTATTCCACTCAGCCTACTTGAATACTCCCATAGAAGGCAAACTCAACCCCTAGAAACACCTTTGTAGATACTCTGAGAGTCTTAAGAGCCACACCTAACACCTTAAGCTCCTACCCTGAAGATATATAATATCAGATCAATTGATACAGCTAAGAATACACAGCTAGCTAGAAAATCTAAGCATTAACTTAATCCAAGATGCAATACTATATACATTATAACACAAGAAACACTAAAAAGCAAGACAATATAAATCCACCTAAAAGTATTAATGCATCAGAAATGGCCTCTAGTGAGAACGAGTTAGAGGAAATGCCTGAGAAAGATTTCAAAAGAATGATTGTAAATATGTTCAAAGAAGTCAAAGAACAAATGAAAAGAGTCAAAGAAGAACTCAAAGAGGAAGTCTAAAGGAATCAAAGAAGATGCAGGGAACCAATTTCATGAAATAAAGAAGGCAATACAAGACATAAATAAGGAAAGAGAAATAATAAAGAAAAACCAGTCAGAATTACTAGCAATGAAGAACACAGTTAATGAAATAAAAAAACTCTGTAGAAAATCTCACCAGTAGAATGGATGAAGGAGAGGACAGAATATCTAAGCTAGAAGACCAGGTAGCAGATCTAATACAGTCCAACAAAGAGAAAGACAAATTTATAGAAAAGTATGAGTGGGAATTTCAAGATATTTGGGACACTATGAAAAGACCAAATATAAGAATTCAGGGCATAGTAGAAGGAGAAGAATTCCACTCCAAAGGCATAGTAGGCATCTTCAACAAAATCATAGAAGAAAACTTCCCCAAATTGGGAAAGAGGTGCCAATGCAGATACAGGAAGCCTTTAGAACCCCAGCCAGACAAAACCTGGAAAGAACCTCTCCTTGCCATATTATAGTCAAACTACCAAAGACACAGACCAAAAAAAAAAAAAAAAATATATATATATATATATATATATATTGAAAGCAGTTAGAGAGAAAAATCAAGTTACCTACAAAAGTAAACCCATCAGGATTACAGCAGATTATTCAACACAAACTTTAAAAGACAGAAGGGCTTGGAGTGATGTATTCCAAGTTCTGAAAGATAACAACTGTCAACCAAGGTCACTTTATCCTGCAAAGCTATCCATTCAAATAGATGGAGAAATAAGGACATTCCATGACAAAAGCTGGTTAAAGGAGTATTTGAAGACAAAACCAACTCTACAGAAAATACTTAAAAGGATCTTCCACGCTGAAGAAAAGCAAAAGCACACATATAAGTAACCTGGATAAAACAAGTAATACTCAAATATTAATTAACACAAGAGAGCAAAGGTAGAACCGGAACCACAAAAAAAAGGGGCAAACATAAATACACATCTTTCAATAATGTCTCTTAATATCAACAGCCTCAATGCCCCAACCAAAAGGCATAGGTTTCCAGACTGGGTTAAAAAGCAGGATCCTACAATTTGTTGTCTCCAAGAAACTCACCTTTCTACAAAGGATGGACATTATTTTAGGGTGAAAGGTTGGGAAAAGGTGTTTCAAGCAAATGGGCCTAGAAAACAAGCAGGGGTTGCTATCCTAACATCTTGCAAGGTAGACTTCAGTCCATTGTTAGTCAAGAAAGATAAGGAAGGTCACTTTATATTGATTAAGGGCACACTCCAACGGGACATTACAGTCCTAAACATATATGCACCTAACATGGGGGCTCCCAAATTCATCAAAAAAACACTCTTACAACTAAGGTCATAGATAACACCAAACACAGTGGTGGTAGGTGACTTTAACACCCCACTCTCATCAATTGACAGGTCATACCAGGAAAAAATAAACAAAAGCATCTGGACTAAATGAGGTCATAGAAGGAATGGACCTAACAGATATATACAGGACATTTCATCCAAAGGCTGCAGAATATACATTCTTTTCAGCAGCACATGGAATATTCTCTAAAATAGACCATATATTAGGACACAAAGCAAATCTTAACAAATTCAGTAAAATAGAAATAATTCCTTGCATTCTATCTGACCACAATGGAATCAAACTACAAATCAATAGCAAGAAAGGCTATAGAGCATACAAAAAATCATGGAAACTAAACAATACACTACTAAATTATGAATGGGTCAGTGAAGAAATCAAGAAGGAAATCAAAAAATTTATAGAGTCAAACGACAATGAGAACACAACATACCAAAATCTCTGGGACACAATGAAGGCAGTACTAAGAGGTTAATTTATAGCATTAAGTGCCTAAGAGCTAACACCATTGCTACTTAAGCTTTTCCAGGAAATAGAAATAGAAGGAATTCTACCAAATTCCTTCTATGAATCCAGCATCACTTAGATACCAAAACCAGGCAAAGATAGAACAAAAAAAAAAAGAAAATTACAGACCAATCTCCCTCATGAACATAGATGCAAAAATTCTCAAAAAAAATATTGGCAAACAGAATACAAGAATATATCAGAAAGATCATTCACCCTGACAAAGTAGGCTTTATCCCAGAGATGCAGGGATGGTTCAATATATGCAAATCTATAAATGTAATACATTATATAAATGGGTTGAAGGACGAAAATCACATGATCATCTCATTATATGCAGAGAAATCGTTCGACAAAATCCAAGATTTCTTCATGATAAAAGTCCTACAGAGACTGGGAATAGAAGGAACGTATCTCAATATAATAATAGCTATTTATGAGAAGCCTACAGCCAACATATTACTAAATGGGGGAAAACTGGAAGCTTTTCCACTAAAATCAGGAACAAGGCAAGTGTGTCCACCATCCCCACTTTTATTTAATATAGTTTTGGAAGTCTTAGCCATAGCAATAAGGCCAGAGTCACACATAAAAGGGATACAAATTGGAAATGAAAACATCAAGTTATCATTATTTGAAGATGACATGATTCTATACATAAAGGACCCTAAAGACTCTACTAGAAAACTGTTAGAGGTGATAAACACCTATAGCCATATAGCAGGATACAAAATAAATACACAGAAATCAGTAGCCTTCATATATGCTAACAACAAACACACAGAGGATGAAATCAGAGAATCACTCCCATTCACAATTGCATCCAAAAAAAATAAAGTACCTTGGAATAAACCTAACCAAGGAAGTAAAGAATCTCTACAATGAGAACTTTAAAACACTCAAGTGAAAAAAAAAAAAAACAAAACTCTCAAGTGAGAATTGCAGAAGACACTAGAAAGTGTAAAAACATCCCTTGTTCCTGGATTGGAAGAATCAATATTGTGAAAATGGCAATCTTACCAAAAGCAATCTATACATTTAATGCAATCACAATCAAAATTCCAAAGACATTCTTCATGGAAATAGAAAAACAATCCAAAAATTCATTTGGAATCACAAAAAAACCTCGAATATCTAAAATAATATTGAGCAACAAAAATAAGGCTGGTGGTATCACCATACCTGATTTTAACCTATACTACAGAGCCATAGTAACAAAAACAGCGTGGTACTGGCACAAAAACAGACATGTACTTCAGTGGAACAGAATAGAGGACCCAGATGTAAGTCCAGGTAGTTATAGACTCCTGATATTCAATAAAATTACTCATTGGAGAAAAGACAGCCTCTTCAGCAAATGGTGTTGGGAAAACTGGATATATAACTGTAGGAGGATGAAAATAGATTCTTCTCTCTCTCCATGCACAAGAATTAAGTCCAAATGGATTAAAGACCTTAACATCAGACCTGAAACTGCTAGAGGAAAAAGTAGGGGAAACCCTTCAACATATTGGTCTTGGCAAAGACTTTCTGAATACAACCCCAATTGCTCAGGCAATAAAACCACAGATTAATCACTGGGACCTCATGAAATTACAAAGATTTTGCACTGCAAAGGACACAGTGAAAAAAGCAAAGAGGCAACCTACAGAATGGGAAAAAATCTTCGCCAGCTATATATCTGATAGAGGATTAATATTTAGGATATACAAAGAACTCAAAAAGTTAAATAATAAGGAATCAAACAAGCCAATCAAAAAATGGTCTATGGAGCTAAATAGAGAGTTCTCAAAGGAAGAAATACGAATGGCATATAAGCATCTAAAAAAGTGTTCTATGACACTACTCATCAGGGAAATGCAGATTAAAACTACATTGAGATTCCATCTCACTCCTGTCAGATTGGCCACCATCATGAAAACAAATGATCATAAATGTTTGCAGGGATATGGAAAAACAGGGACCCTTCTACACTGTTGGTGGGAATGCAATCTGGTCCAGCCATTGTGGAAAACAGTGTGGAGGTTCCTAAAACAGCTAAAGATTGATCTACCATATGACCCAGCTATAGAACTCCTAGGCATGTATCCTAAGGACTCATCTCATTTCCTTAGAAGTACGTGCTCAACCATGTTTATTGCTGCTCAATTTATAATAGCTGGGAAATGGAACCAGCCTAGATGTCCCTCAACTGATGAGTGGATAATGAAGGTGTGGCACATCTATACAATGGAGTTCTACTCAGCGGTAAAGAAAAATGAAGTTATGAAATTCACAGTAAAATGAATGGATCTGGAAAGGATTATACTAAGTGAGGTAACTCAGGCCCAGAAAGCCAAGCACTGTATGTTCTCCCTCATATGTGGATCCTCGCTACAGATGATTGGGCTTCTGCATGAGAAGGAAAATACTTAGTAGCAGAGGCCAGTAAGTTAAAAAGGAGACATAAATGGTAGAGGAAGGAAGGGAGGAGGGTACTTAATAGGCTGGTATTGTATATATGTAAGTACAATGATTGAGATGGGGAGGTAATATGATGGAGAATGGAATTTCAAAGGGGAAAGTGCTGGGGGAGAGGGTATTACCATGGGATATTTTTATAATCATGGAAAATGTTAATAAAAATTGTAAAAAAAAAAAAAAGCATTTGCCACCAAAAAAAAAAAAAAAATACAAGAGAGACCAATTGGAAAGAAGGCATTCAATGAGAGAGGGGGTTGGGAGAAGGAAAAGGGAGGGTGGCCAATTGTAGTGGTGCACACCTTTAATTTCAGCACTTAGGAGCCAGAGGTAGGAGGATTGCTGTGAGTTGAAGGCCAACCTGTAAATTCAAGGTCAGCCTGGACTAAAGTATGACCCTACCTCAAAAAAGAGAGGGTGGTGAGAGTGGATTATGATCATGGTATATTATCTATGTTTATGGAATTTGTCAATTAAAAGTTAATTTTTTTGGTTTTTGAGGTAGGGTCTCACTCTAACACAGGCTGACCTGGAATTCACTGGCCTCGAACTCACTTTGATCTTCCTACCTCTGCCTCCCAGGTGCTGGGATTAAAGGCGTGCACCACCATGCCCAGCTTAAAAGTTATTAAGAAGAAGGGCTGGAGAAAATGGCTTAGCAGTTAAGGTGTTGTCTGCAAAGCCAAAGGACCACAGTTCAATTCCCCAGGACCCACATAAACCAAATGTTCATGGTGGCATATGTGTCTGGAGTTTGTTTAGCTAGAGGCCCTGGTGTGCCTGTTATTTCTCTTTCTCTCTCTCTAATAAAAATAAATTTTAAAAAGTTATTAAGAAGATATTATACAAAGGAAAAAGAAATGAAATAGAATTGGACTTCTCAAGAGAAAAACTGGATGCTGGTGAGCCATAAAACATTGCTTTTATATTCTATAGGAACATTCCTATTTTTTGTGTGCACAATATTAGGGATTCAATCTAGGGCTTTATGGATGTTAGGAAAGTATCACTGAATAATAATATCTCCCCTCAAAAAAACCAAAAAAATATAATCATCACTGGGCATAGCAGTGCATGCCTTTAATTCCAGCACTCTTGGCCAAGGTTGGAGGATCACTTTGAGTTCAAGGCCAGCCTGAGACTACATAGTAAATTCCAAGTCAGCCTGGGCTAGAGCAAGACCTTAGCTTAAAAAAAATAATAATATCCCCACCCCTCTTGCTACTTTTTTGTTATACATACATACATACATGCATGCATACATAGAGAGGGGGCTATTATGTACTTTACTTGACCTCAAGCCATATCCATGGATGACCTTGAATTTCTGACTCAGCTGCCTCCACCTCCTGAAAGCTACTGTTACATGCATGGGACACCATGCCCATATGAGGTGCTGGGATTAAAACCCAGCACCCTCATACACGCTAGGCAAGCACTCTACCTATTAAGCTACATCCCCAGCCATTGTTATTTTTGTTTGGTTTTGAAAGGGTCTCACTATATAGCCCTGCTGGCCTGGAACTTGCTGCTTAGACCAGGCTGTCCTCAAAGTCACAGAGATTACCTACCTCTCTCTCCTCAGTTCTAGGTCTCAGGCATGTGCCACCATACCAGGCTCCTGCTCATCATACATATATATAATATAATATATATAAATATATATTTATAAATATATAAAGATATATTTATAGAATTAATATAATTATAATTATATAATTTATATTAATATATTAATATATATTAAAATATATTTTTTTTAAATTTTGAGACAAAAACCTCACTAAGTTGCTCAGGCTTACCTTGAATTCACTCTAGCCCAGACTGGCCAGGAATTCGTGATCAACCTGCCTCACCCTCTCGAGTAGCTAGATGAAAGGCCTGCACCATTAGTTCAGCAGGAGATTTAACTGACTTTTAACCTAGGGTTCTAGGTAGAATGAAGACATTTTCAGTTGGGCTTACTCTCAAAAGTATACTTTTCAAAGCCGGGCATGGTGGCACACACCTTTAATCCCAGCACTTAGAAGGCAGAGATGGCTGAATCGCTCTGAGTTCAAAGCCACCCTGAGACCACATAGTTAATTCCAAGTCATCCTGGGCCAGAGTGAGACCTTGAGACAAACCAAAAAAAAAAAAGTATACTTTTCATGCATCTGTATTTTTTCAGGAAACCCCTGAAGGATAAGCTTCCGCAAGTTGAAGGAATAAAACAATGTAGCAGTTAGGTTCTCATTTCTAGGACTGGAAAGTAGTTTATGGAAGGAAAAGGTTTCACTTTACAGTTTCAAAGAGATATTTCATCACAAGAGAAAAAGTTTGGTGGGAGCAAAGAATCAAGCATCACATCTCCACAGCAGTAAGGGAGAAGTAGAGACAGTGAGCTTAGTGTGGTCATTAGGGCTGGGCTATAACTTCTCAAAGGCTCCCCCAGCTTGGGATTGAGTGAGGTTTAGGGCTGGAGAGATGGTTTAGTGGTTAAGGCACTTGCCTGCAAAGCCAAAGGACCCAGGTTCAATTCCCTAGGACCCATGTAAACCAGATGCACAAGGTGGCACATGTGTCTGGAGTTCATTTGCATTGGTTAGAGGCCCTCGTGCACCCATTTTCTCTATCTCTCTCTGTCTCTCTATCTCTCTTGCTCTCTCTCTCTCTCTCTCTGCCTCTTTCTCTCAAATTAATAAATGAAAATTTGAAATATATATATATATACATATATATATATATATATATATATTTTTTAACTTAGTGAGATTTAATCACAAAAACATGAGACTATGGGGGACATTTATATTCAAACTACTACAAACAACAATGGCAAAAAGGACATGACAGCAGCAAAGACCCAACGTGGGACAGAAAAGGCAGCAACTTCTGAGATAACGTCTAAGGGAAGTCACAGAATGACAGCTGTGCAACAAAAGCCAAAAGCAAAGAGTTGGAAAGAGAGAAAGAGAATGGGAAGTATCTCCAGGAAAAACAAATGAAGACTTACATACATGGAAAGTACTAAGGATTGGCTTGAAATAGTGATTTTGGAGCATTTGGAACACAGTAATGTTCCATAGTAATGTCAACTACTTACCAGACTAGGCTAATGGCTATGGTGGATAATGACTCTTCCACTCTGGCTCTTTTTGCGAGGCCATGCATCTCTGAACTGTTTCGCTGATGTTTTAGGAATATTTCAAGATCAGTACCACCATTAAGCACTAAGTGCCAACCTGTATGGTCTTGGCTATGAAAGCAGGGACTTAGTTTAAAGTGTACTTTGAGTTGACAATAGTTCCTAAAGTGTGGTAGAAAGTCAAAAAATATTTTAAAGCAGATAAAATAAAGGCACCCGGCATGGTTGTACATACATCTAATCCCAGCACTAGGAGGCACAGGCAAGACAACTGTTCAAGGTCAAGGCCAACTGGGTTTACATAGTGAGTTCCAAGCCAGCCAGGCATCATAGCAAGAACCCGTCTCAAAGAAAAAAAAAAAAACCTGGTTGCTAAGGAGATGGCTCAGTAGTTAAAAGTCCTTGCTTGCAAAGCCTGATAGCCTGGGTTCAATTCCCCAGGACCCATATAAAGCCAGATGCACAAAATGGTATTTGTGTCTGGAGTTCATTTGCAGCAGGAAGACCCATGCCCATTCTCATTCTCTCTCTCTCTCTCTCTCTCTCTCTCTCTCTTCTCTCTGCTTGCAAATAAACAAAAACAAAACACAAAAATCTAAGACAATTATAAATTCTGGAAGAAATAAAGGTGAGTCATATATATATATATATATATATATATATATATATATATATATATATTTTTTTTTTTTTTACTGCCTGCCCTACAGCCATCTCTCTTCTTTGCTAATGGGATTTCATTTAGGTATAGGTCAGCTTCATTTACTTTAGAGTGTTGGGCCCCTTTTGGTTTCTCAGAGGAAGAATCCTGCTTATTCAAAGCCAGCCTTTTAATGGTGACTGGTGGCAAGCAAGGAGAGGACACAATTTTGGCCAATGAGACCTGAGATGTCTACTGTGAAGATGTCTACTTCTAGGGAAGTTTTCACTCTTAAGAAATTGGCAGGCTCACCAGGCATGGTAGTGCACACCTCTAGCGATAGCACTTAGGAGGCTGAGGTAGGAGAATTGTGGTGAGTTTTAGGCCAGCCTGGGGTTACAGAGTGAGTTCCAGGTCAGCTTGGGCTAGAGTGATACCTAATACCTTTGATGGGGGGAAGGAAGGAAGAAAGGAAGAAAGGAAGAAAGGAAGGAAGGAAGGAAGGAAGGAAGGAAGGAAGGAAGGAAGGAAGGAAGGAAGGAGGGAAGGAAGGAAGGAAGGAGGGAGGGAAGGAGGGAAGGAGGGAAGAGGGTGGGGGAGGAAGAAAGGAAAGAAGTAAATAAAGAAAGAACAGGGCTGGAGAGATTGCTTAATGGTTAAGGCACTTGCCTGCAAAGCCTGATAAACTGGGTTCAATTCGCCAGTGCCCACGAAAAGCTAGATACACAAAGTGGCACATGCATCTGGAGTTCATTTGCAGTGCCTAGAGGCCCTAGCATGCCATTCATTCTGTCTCTCACTGCTTGCAAATAAATAAAAATATTTGAAAAAAGAAAGGAAGGAAAGAAGGAAAAAAGAAAAGAGGAGGAAAGAGAAAGAAAGAAAGGAGAGAAATTGTGGGATGACAGAAAATATTTTCTTTGAGCCAACGGTGCTCTGTGGTTCTTGTAGCTCCTTTAGCCCTCCTGTGACCATGAAGAGACAAGCAAAACAACCAAAGCCTATAACTGAGGATGACACAACAGAAAGACAAAAAAAAAAAAAGGCTTTAGGTCTTTGTTGATATCACTGAGTCACTGAATTAAGTAACACTGGAATTTCCCAAGCTCTGAACTTGCATCGGAGATGATAAACTTCATTATTCTTTAAGTCATTTTAAATGCAGCCTTCTGTCACTTGCAGAAAAAAAAAAACATATATAATTGATTGGGTACTCATCCCCAGCTCCTTTCTTCATCCACTATAGAGGTTCAAAACACCAGATTCTGGTTTTGCTGCTAAGTACTCCTATAACCTAGCTCTGGCCTGGGAAGTTTAATGGCAAGTCCACTTGAAGCTTTGGAAAAGTTCCTCATATAGCAAAATAAAAGAGCATGGGAGAAGGAAATGCCTTCTCTTTCTGCTTGGAATGCTGCCTGTGAAAATGTGACTCTTGGAATTGTGTCAACCCTCTTGAGACTATCAGAAACAAAACTGAACATGAAAACCAGGCCACTGAGGATAATAGAGTTATAACACAATAGGGAAGGGACTGGGTTCTGGTGACAGTACCAATGCTAGATCCATGTACTTTACATGGGGAGAGGTATTGAGACAGAAGCTCAAGCATCTCAAGCTAGCCTCAAACTCACTAAGTATCAAAGTATGACCTCGAACTCCTTATTCTCCTACCTACACCTCCAAAACACTAGGATTACTGGTTTGATCCACTAAAGTTGGGCACACTTAGAAAAGAAGTAAGAAATTTCCCCTGCTGTGATCTCTTACAGTTTGGGGAGGAAATGCTGATAGTTGCACATTTACACAGTTGTCAGGTAAGAAAGGAGATGTAAAGTGAAGCGTTCTGTCATATGTCTGTAATCTCAGCTATTCAGGAGGCTGAGACAGGAGGATCACATATTCAAGGTCTGCCTGAATGACAGATTGAACTCACAAGAACAGCCTGGGCAACTTAGTAAAACTATGTATCCAAACAAAAAGTACAAAGAAGGCAGCTAGAGAGATGACTCAGTAGTTAAGGTGCTTGCCTGCAAAGCCTAAGGACCCAGGTTTGATTCTGTAGTACCCATGTAAAGCCAGATTACAAGGTGGCACATGCATCTGGAGTTCGCAGTATCTAGACTAGGGCCACGATGTGCCCATTCTCTATTTGCTCTTCTGTTTCATCCATACTCTCTCTCAAATAATAAATAAATAAATAAAACTTTGTAAAGTACAAAGGTGTTGGGGTGTACCTTAGTGGTAGAGTTGGGGCAGTTTAGTGATAAAAGAGCCCCTGACAGTAAAAGCAAGAAAGTCTTTCAGCCTGTAAGAGGAGAAATGTCCTTGAGCCTGTAAAGGGGAAAGGAATCTGGGTTTTCCTTATGTCTTTCTTAGAATAGAAAATTAAGGCTGGAGAGATGGCTTAGCGGTTAAGCACTTGCCTGTGAAGCCTAAGGACCCCAGTTCGAGGCTCGGTTCCCCAGGTCCCATGTTAGCCAGATGCACAAGGGGGCGCATGCGTCTGGAGTTTGTTTGCAGTGGCTGGAGGCCCTGGCGTGCCCATTCTCTCTCTCTCTCTCTCTCTCTCTCTCTCTCTCTCTCTCTCTCTCTCTCTCTCTCAAATAAATTAAAAAAATGAACAAATAAAAAAGGAAAATTAAGTAAGGATTATTCCCTTCCCTGAGAATGTCAAAAAGGTTACCCCCTTTCTTGGAAACTTGATGTGGGGAGATTAAATAACCAGGTCAGTCCACATTCAGTAAATTCTCATAAAAGACCCTAACCAGAGATATCAGGTAAGCTTTTTCATTTCCAGGAATGCCTCCTACTGCAGGAACTATTTTTTCTTCTTTCTCTTAAACTCTATAAAAAATCTTTCTAGGGCTGGAGGGATGGCTTAGCAGTTAAGGCATGTTTGCCTGCAAAGCCAAAGGATCCAGGTTTGATTCCCCAGGACCCACATTAGCCAGATTCACAAGGTGGCTCATGTGTCTGGAGTTTGTTTGCAGTGGCTGGAGGACCCGGGTTTGATTCCCCAGTACCTATATAAAGCAGATGCACAAAGTGGCACATGTATCTGGAGTTTGTTTGCAGCAGCTAAAGGCACTGGCATGCCCATTCTTTCTCCCTCTCTCTCTCTCTCTCTCTCTCTCTCTCTCTCTCTCTCTCTCTTCTGTCTCCTTTTTGGTCAAATAAATAAATAAGCTGGGTGTGGTGGTACACACCTTTAATCCCAGCACTCAGGAGGCAAAGGTAGGAGGATCACCATGAGTTCAAGGCCACCTTGAGACTACATAGTGAATTCCAGGTCAGCCTGGGCTACAGCAAGACCTTACCTCCAAAAAATAAAAGGAAAAAAAAATTAAAAAAAGGAAAGAAGGAATTAGAAGGGATTAAGTGGAGGGGAGATTGGGAGGGGAGTGGTGAGAAGAGATTATGATCATGGTATATTATTTATATTTATGGAATTTATCAATAATTTTAAAAGATTGCAGGTGAGCCAGTCGTGGTGGCATACACCTTTAATCCCAGCACTCAGGAGGCAGAGGAAGGAGGTTCGCTGTGAGTTCGAGGCCACCCTGAGATTCCACAGTGACTTCCAGGTCAGCCTGGGCTAGAGTGAGACCTTACCTCAAAAAAAATAAAAATAAAAAAAGAAAGATTACAGGCCTGGACCACCAGGCCCAGCTTCACACAGGCCTTTTAAATCTCGGCATAGAGGTCAGAGATAGAGAAAAATCAGCAATACAGAACACAAGAAGGATTTGAAGTGCTGTTCCCTTGAAGGTGGAGGAGGCTATATGACAAAAAATGTAGAATTAACTCCTGGATGGGAGAGTTAGATCTCAGTTCTACAACCATAGGTCGTGAATTCTACCACCAATCATCAGAAATGAGTTTAGAAGTGAAGATTTCCTCAGCACCTAGTCAACACCTTGATCTTAACCTTGTGATCCCTGAGCAGAGGATCCAGCCATGCCATTCCAGACTTCTGACCTACAGAATGGTGAGCTAATAAATGGGTGTTGTTCTCAGCCACTGGGTTTGTGGTCATTTGTTACACAGCAACAGAGATCTAGTATGATGTGTTTAAAAAGGGTGTGGGAAACTGGCAGGTTCATTTATTGTTGGTTGGCATGTAGATAGGTGTAACCACTATATAGGGAAAATTGGCAATATCTACAAATGAAAGCTGCTCATTCCTTCCTTTGACCCCACAGCTCCACCTTGGGGGAATCATCCTACAGATCTATTCACATATATGTGCAAGCTGGTCTGTGAACAAAGATATACATATCGCAGCTTCTTTTGTAATAGCAAAAGACTACATGTAACCTATACATCTTTTAATATATAGGTTAAGCATAAATCTCAATGATGAGGCCTCTCCAGATACACTGACACAAAGATCCCCAGAATGTTTTAGGTAAAACTATAAGATATACTAAGTGAGGTAACCCAGGCCCAGAAAGCCAAGCGCCACATGTTCTCCCTCATATGTGGACCCTAGCTACAGATGACTGGGCTTCTGCGTGAGAAGGAAAATACTTAGTAGCAGAGGCCAGTAAGTTAAAAAGGAGATATAAAGGGAAGAGAAAGGAAGGGAGGAGGGTACTTAATAGGTTGATATTGTATATATGTAAGTACAATGATTGAGATGGGGAGGTAATATGATGGAGAATGGAATGTCAAAGGGGAAAGTGTGGGGGGGAGGGAGAGTATTACCATGGGATTTTTTTAATAATCATGGAAAATGTTAATAAAAATTAAATTAAAAAAAAACTACAAGATATATAGCATGCTACTCTTTAGGCAAAGCCAAAACAGAGAGAGAGAAAAAACATAATCAGGTATGTTGATAATTGCATGGAATGTCTCTGGAAGATTTTTTTTAAATGGTACCAAAGTTTGCCTTTCAGAAAGAGACAAAGGAGGGAAAATTCTTCCAAGTGACTTTTCTTTTCCAAAAACAAAGGGGTGTTCATATTACCTGTTAAGTAAAAATAAACACAATCCAAAGAACAAGATTAACGCTGAGCAGGTGGGTACTTGAAAGGAAGAAAGAGATGGGAGGTAGGGAAGGATAGGGCAATATTTGTTCCCACTTTTTCTCTGGTTATGGAACAATGGGGACTCCTGAGAAATGCATCATTAGGTGATTTTTGTCACTGTGCAAATATATGCATGTGCTTGCACAAAGATGGTGTTGCAGTCAGGTTCACATTGCTAGTACAAATCACCCAACCAAGAGCAGCTTGTGGGAAAAAAAAAAGAGGCTTGTTTTGGCTTACAGACTCAAGTGGGGAAGCGCCATGATGACAGGGGAAAACAATGGCATGAGCAGAGGGTGGACATCACCCCCTCACCCACATAAGGTGGACAACAGGAACAGGAGAATGTGCTAAACACTGGCATGGGGAAACTGGCTATAACACTTATAAGCCCGCCCCCAACAATACACTCCCTCCAGGAGGCATTAATTCCCAAATCTCCATCAGCTGGAAACCTGGCTTCAGAACACCTAAGTTTATGGGGGACACCTGAATCAAACCACCACATTCACCTCCCAACCCCCATAAACTGTTAACCATCCATGATGTAAAATGCAATACATTAGGTCCAACTTTAAAAGTCCCCATATTTTTAAAAATCCCAATGATGTTCATACATCCCCATAATCCAGTCTTTAACTAAGCCATAATACCAAAAAATAACCCCAAAAACCCCATAATGGCACAGAATAAACATTCACACTGCAAAAGCTGACATTGGGCATAGCAAAAAAATATTTAACCAATACAAGGGTTAAAACAACCAGGGCAAACATCGAACTCTGTAGCTTCAAGTCCAACAACTCTAGCCAGTGACAAATCTCCAAGTTCAATAATTCTAACCAGCAATGTCTCTGGATTTCCAATTCCAACCCTCCAGCTAGGCTACTCACAGTCCTGGAAAACTTCATCAGGGTCCGGCAGCTTTCCTTAGCAGCCATCTCATGGTCCTGGCATCTCCACTGCAATTCATGGTTCATCCTCATGGCTCCAGGGGGTCTCCATACAGGCATACAGCAAACCTGCTTCACACTGCCCATGGTCATTTCTAAACAAGACTGCATTGCAAACTCAATGACCCTCTCTTTTCTGCATTTCTTATACTCCACAATACCAGTAGAGTACCAATTTGTTAATCCAGGGGAAAATAAAGCAGACATTGAAGAACAGGACACTTCTTGAGCACTCAGGTGACTCCAAAAGAGTCTATACTCTTCCTGTTGCCCCAGCGCAGGTCAGCTAGCCCAGTCTCAAAGGTTGTCATCTCTCAATTGCAGCTGAATGGGCAACAGTTCACCCAAAGATTTTTCTTTCTGTGCCATATCTTTCTGCTCACACCAGTTCATTTCTACGCAAAGCAACCCTGCACAACTTCTCAGGACATGGGCATAACAGTAAGCTTCTCACACAAACTGCTAGGCCAGTCTAAGCAAAGCTTTTTCTCACCCTCAAAAGCCAAACCTAACAGTCCATAGTTCTTACTGCATTCAGGTCTTTCAACTCTGACCAGAATAGTCCATCAAGCTGTTCTTACAGCACTGCAAGGCATCTCTTAGTTCAAGGTTTCAAATCCTTCCACATTCCTCTTGAAAATCAGCTCCAAAGGCCAAAGCCACACAGTCAGGTGTCTAGCAGCAATCCCACTCCTCGGTACCACTTTACTGTTACAATTAGGTTCGCATTGCTGGTAGATATCATCCAACCAAGCACAGCTTGTGGGAAAAAAAAGAGGTTTATTTTGGCTTACAGGCTCCAAGAGAAGCTCCATGTTGTTGTGGGAAAACGATGGCATGATCAGAGAGTGGACAGCACCCTCTGGCCCTCATAAGGTGGACAATAGCAACAGGAGAGTGTGCCAAACACTGGCATGGAGAAACTGGCTATAACACCCATAAGCCCGCCCCCAGCAATATACTCCCTCCAAGAGGCATTAATTCCCAAGTCTCCATCAGCTGGGAACCTAGCATTCAGAACACCTAAGTTTATGGGGAACACCTGAATCAAACCACCACAGATGGCAATGAAGCCAGGTGTGCGGCCCATGCTTTTAGTCCCAACACTTGAAAGGCAGAGAAAGGTGGATTGATGTGAGCTCAAGGGCAGCCTGGAAGGACAGAGTGAGTTCCAGGTCAGCCTGGGCTAGAGTGAAACCTTACCTTGAAAAAAATCAAACAAAAAAAGATAGCAATGGAACTGTTGTCACTAACAGTGACACTGGGCAATAAACTTCATGGAACCTTCTTAGTATAAACCGTTCATTGATGACCAAAACATTCTGCAGCACATGACTATCCTCTTCCACTTGATACCAATGCTCAGGCTCATTCTCAGGTAAATTCTCACTTGCAACCAGGTACAGGGATGCTCCCTGTGAGAATGACTTCCTAGTGCAAAAATGTGGGTACTCCACATTTACCTTGTGACTAAGGAATGGACCAAATATTTATTTTGTGGCAGGATCATGCAATATAGCCCAGGTTGGCCTCTCTCAAATTCATGGCACTACTCCAACCTCCTAAGTGCTGGAATGCAGTTGTACACCACCATGTCCAGCTTATGCAGCAGTGGGGATTAAACCCAGAGATTCAGTCATGCTATGCAAGCACTACCAACTGTGCTACATCCCCAGTGGGAAAGTGCTTTATGATTAGTTGAAGAATATCTAAATGGGGCTGGAGAGATGGCTTAGTGGCTAAGGCACTTGCCTGCAACTCCAAAGGACCCAGGTTCGATTCCCCAAAACCCATGTAGGCCAGATGCACAAGGTGACACATATGTCTGGAGTTTGTTTGCAGTGTCTGGATGCCCTGGTATGCTCTCTCTCTCTCCCTCTCTCTCGCTCACTCAAATTAATTAATTAATTATATTACAAAAGAAAAATGTCTAAATGTTTACTAATATGCTACCATTTCAATATTAGGTGTTCTCTTTTACCCAGTGGGCACCAATATGGAATGAACGCTGTATAGTAAACTGATGTGTGTGGTCTTTTGTGTTTGTTTTTGAGGGGTAGGGTCTTGCTGTTAGCCCAGGGTGACCTGGAATTCACTATGTAGTCTCAGGCTATCCTCATATTTACAGTGATTCTCCGACCTCTGCTTCCCAAGTGCTGGGATTAAAGGTGTGCACTACCATGCCTGGCAGCAAACTGATTTTTCTTTTTTTTGGGGGGGGGGAGTTGTTGTTCTTGTAAATATTTTAAAATTCGGGTGTATGTGTGCTACACACACAAACACCATACATTTGTGCCACTCTTTGCATCTGGTTTACATGAGTGGCTTAGGAATTGAACCTGGGCCATTTCCCAGCTCTGCCCCGAACTTTATTTATTTGTTTTTCTTTTTTAAGTAGGGTCTTACACTCACCCAGGCTGTCCTGGAATTCACTATGTAGTCTCAGGCTGGTCTCAAACTCATGATGATCTTCCTACTCTGCCTCCGAAGTGGTGGGATTAAAAGAGTCAGCCACTCTACCTAGCTGCCTTGATACTAAAGTTGAGAGGATTTGGGTTAAAAAAAAAAAAAACAAAACTGTAGTCCAAAGCCAAGCATGTGGCACAAACCTGCAATCCCAGCATTTGGGAAGCAGAAGCAGGAAGATCACACGTTCAAGGCCAGGTTGGGCTGCATAGTGAATTTCAGGCTAGCCAGGGTTACACAGCAAATCCCTGTCTCATAAAAAAACAAAGCAAAAAGGTGGTGCAGGAGGGAAAGCACTTGCTGCCCAAGCACGAGGATCTAAATGCACATCACCAGCACCCATGTAAAAGCTGGGCACATGCCTATAATTCCAGCACTGAGGAGGCAGAGACAGGAGGATAATTTAGGCTTGCTGGCCAGTTAGTTTAGCCAAATCAGTGAGCTATAGGCTCAGCATGAGATGCAGTCTCAAAAAATAAAGTGAACTGGAGACTTCCAGTTAAGATGGTGGCGTAGGTACCACGCCAAAGCAGCCTAGGGGGGAAAAAGACCAAAAAAAACTCAGCAAAATACACACTTTTACTAAAAAGTGAAATGTATAGGAAATTGAAGTGGCAGCGGAGAAGTAGAAGAGTTCCAGAGTATCCAGAGCCTGCACAGGTGGGAAAAGCGGCTCCAGAAGCTCGGCCAACCGCCGCAGCCGCAGCGCACCAGAAAGCAGCCAGGTGCGGGATTTTCCCTCACACCGCGCTCTCCGCAACTCGGGAAATGTGAGGGGAGAGCGGCAGCGAGCAGCGGAGGAGCAGACCGCGAGGTAGAAGAACACGTGGAGCAGCGAGACAACCAGAGCAGCCACAGCTCCCTCCCCTCCCCCACCGCCTGAGCCCAGCTCCAGCAAACAGAGCAGCGGCCTGGGACCCGGCCACGCCAACTTGGGCTGACAGCAGGACCCAAGCAGGAGCAGAGTTCGGTAGCAACATCAGCGGCTCCAGCACCGGTACCAGCGGCCCCAGCAGCAGCAGACGCAGGAGTGGCAGCAGCGGCAGACTCGGCAGCAGCAGCTTCAGGGGGAGCAGCGGCAGTGGACACAGCAGCAGCAGCTTCAGCAGCAGTGGTGGCTCCAGCAGTGGCAGCTACAGCAGCAGCAGAGGCAGCAGCAGCGGCTCGGTTTGCCCCACAGGAAAAGCAAGTGCCCAGCTCCAGAAATCAGAACAGTAGCCCGACGACCCAGGCAGCAACTTGACTGAGACCAAATTCATCCAAGGTAACTGGGATTGCAGCAGGGAAGGGTCTCACTTGGTCACAAGCTGACTTGGATCCCTCAACAGACCAGAAATCTTAACCTCTTTGTTGATAGAGGATCTGGTCGTTATAATAACTACTCTTGCATACATACTCGGGGCTGTTTTTGATTTAATGTGTACAGTGTTTAGTTAAATTTTAGAATCTACCTGTATTTTATTCCACTCAGCCTGCTTGAATACTCCTATAGCAGGGAAACTCAACCCCTAAGAACATCTTTGTAGATACTCGGAGAGTCTTAAGAGCCACACCTAACACCTTAAGGTCCTACCTTGAAAATATATTACATCAAATCAATTGATACAGCTAAGAATACACAGCTAGCTAGAAAATCCAAGCATTAACTTAATCCAAGATGCAAAAATATATACATTACAACACAAGAAACACTAAAAAGCAAGACGATATAAATCCACCTAAAAGTATTAATGCATCAGAAATGTCCTCCAGTGAGAAAGAGTTAGAGGAAATGCCTGAGAAAGAGTTCAAAAGAATGATTATAAATATGTTCAAAGAGGTCAAAGAACACATCAAAACAATCAAAGAAGAAATCAAAGAGGAAATCAAAGGAATCAAAGAAGATGCAGGACACCAATTTAATGAAATAAAGAAGGCAATACAAGACATAAATAAGGAAATAGAAATAATAAAGAAAAAACAGTCAGAATTACTAGCAATGAAGAACACAGTTAATGAAATAAAGAACTCTGTAGAAAATCCCACCAGTAGGATGGATGAGGGAGAGGACAGAATATCTAAGCTAGAAGACCAGGTGGCAGACCTAATGCAGTCCAACAAAGAGAAAGACAAACTTATAGAAAAGTATGAGTGGGAATTTCAAGATATTCGGGACACTATGAAAAGATCCAATATAAGAATTCAGGGCATAGTAGAAGGAGAAGAACTCCACTCCAGAGGCATAGTAGGTGTCTTCAACAAAATCATAGAGGAAAATTTCCCCCAAATTGGGAAAGAGGTGCCAATGCAGATACAGGAAGTCTTTAGAACCCCAGCCAGACAAAACCCAGAAAGAACCTCTCCTCACCATATTATAATCAAACTTCCAAACACACACCAAAGAAAAAATATTGAAAGCAGTTAGAGAGAAAAATCAAGTTACCTACAGAAGCAAGCCCATCAGGATTACAGCAGATTATTTAACACAAACTTTTAAAGCCAGAAGGGCTTGGAGTGATATATTCCAAGTTCTGAAAGATAACAACTGTCAACCAAGGTTATTTATCCTGCAAAGTTACCCATTCAAATAGATGGAGAAATAAAGACATTCCATGACAAAAGCAGGTTAAAGGAGTATATGAAGACAAAACCAGCTCTACAGAAAATACTTGCTGGAATCCTCCATGCTGAAGAAAAGGAAAAGCACACATATTAGGAAGCTAGAAAAAACAAGCAATACTCAAACACTAGTTAACAGAAGAGAGTGCAGGTAGAACCAGAAACACACACACACACACAAAAAAATGGCAAACATAAATACACACCTTTCAATAATATCTCTTAATATCAATGGCCTCAATGCCCCAACAAAAAGACATAGATTTGCAGACTGGGTTAAAAAGCAGGATCCTACAATTTGTTGTCTCCAAGAAACTCACCTTTCTACAAAGGATAGACATTATCTTAGGGTGAAAGGTTGGAAAACGGTGTTTCAAGCAAATGGGCCTAGAAAACAAGCAGGAGTTGCTAGCCTAATATCAGACAGGGTAGACTTTAGTCCGACGTTAGTTAAGAAAGATAAGGAAGGTCACTTTATATTGATTAAGGGCACACTCCAAAAGGAGGACATTACAATCCTAAACATATATGCACCTAACATGGGGGCTCCCAAATTCGTCAAACAAACACTATTAGAACTAAGGTCACAGATAACACCAAACACAGGGGTGGTGGGTGACTTTAACACCCCACTCTCATCAATTGACAGGTCATCCAGAGAGGCATCTGCACTAAATGAGGTCATAGAAGGAATGGACCTAACAGATATATACAGGACATTTCATCCAAAGGCTGCAGAATATACATTCTTTTCAGCAGCACATGGAACATTCTCTAAAATAGACCATATATTAGGACATAAAGCAAATCTTAACAAATTCAGGAAAATTGAAATAATTCCTTGCATTCTATCTGACCACAATGGAATTAAACTACAAATCAGTAGCAAGAAAGGCTATAGAGCATACACAAAATCATGGAAACTAAACAATACACTACTAAATGATGAGTGGGTCAATGAAGAAATCAAAAAGGAAATCAAAAAATTTATAGAGTCAAATGATAATGAGAACACAACAAACCAAAATCTCTGGGACACAATGAAGGCAGTTCTAAGAGGTAAATTTATAGCCTTAAGTGCCTATATTAAGAAATTAGAAAGGTCTCAAGTAAACGACCTAATGCTTCGCCTTAAAGCCTTGGAAAAAGAAGAACAAGGCAAACCAAAAATCAGTAGATGGGAAGAAATAATAAAGATTAGGGCAGAAATTAATGAAATAGAATCAAAAAGAACAATCCAAAGAATTAATGAAACAAAGAGTTGGTTCTTTGAAAGGATAAACAAGATTGATAAACCCTTAGCAAATCTGACCAAAAGAAAGAGAGAAGAGACACAAATTAATAAAATCAGAGATGAACAAGGTAACATCACAACAGATTCCAGAGAAATTCAAAAAATCATAGGGACATACTATAAAAGCATATACTCCACAAAGTATGAAAATCTGAAAGAAATGGATGATTTCCTTGATCTATATGACCTACCTAAATTAAATCAAAATGAGATTAATCACTTAAATAGACCTATAACAAACATGGAGATCCGAACAGTTATCAATAATCTCCCAACTAAAAAAAGCCCAGGCCCGGATGGATTCACTGCTGAATTTTACCAGACTTTTAAGGAAGAGCTAACACCATTGCTTCTTAAGCTTTTCCAGGAAATAGAAAAAGAAGGAATTCTACCAAACTCCTTCTATGAGGCCAGCATCACCCTGATACCAAACCAGGCAAAGATAGAACAAAAAAAGAAAATTACAGACCAATCTCCCTCATGAACATAGATGCAAAAATTCTCAACAAAATATTGGCAAACAGAATACAAGAGTATAACAAAAAGATCATTCACACTGACCAAGTAGGCTTTATCCCAGAGATGCAGGGATTGTTCAACATACGCAAATCTATAAATGTAATACATTACATAAACGGGTTGAAGGACAAAAATCACATGATCATCTCATTAGACGCAGAGAAAGCATTTGACAAAATCCAACATCCCTTCATGATAAAAGTCCTACAGAGACTGGGAATAGAAGGAACATATCTCAATATAATAAAGGCTATTTATGACAAGCCTACAGCCAACATATTACTAAATGGGGAAAAACTGGAAGCTTTCCCACTAAAATCAGGAACAAGACAAGGGTGTCCACTGTCCCCACTTTTATTTAATATAGTTTTGGAAGTCTTAGCCATAGCAATAAGGCAAGAGACACACATAAAAGGAATACAAATTGGAAAGGAAGAAATCAAGTTATTATTATTTGCAGATGACATGATTCTATACATAAAGGACCCTAAAGACTCTACTAGCCAGCTGTTAGAGCTGATCAAAACCTACAGCAATGTACCAGGATACAAAATAAATACACAGAAATCAGTCGCCTTCATATATGCTAACAACAAACACACAGGATGAAATCAGAGAATCACTCCCATTCACAATTGCATCAAAAAAAAAAAAGTACCTTGGAATAAACCTAACCAAGGAAGTAAAGAATCTCTACAATGAGAACTTTAAAACACTCAAGCGAGAAATTGCAGAAGACACTAGAAAGTGGAGAAACATCCCTTGTTCCTAGATTGGAAGAATCAATATTGTGAAAATGGCAATCTTACCTAAAGCAATCTACACATTTAATGCAATCCCTATCAAAATTCCAAAGGCTTTCTTCATGGAAATAGAAAAAACAATCCAAAAATTCATTTGGAATCACAAAAACCTCAAATATCTAAAATAACACTGAGCAACAAAAAAGAGGCTGGTGGTATCACCATACCTGATTTTATCCTATACTACAGAGCCATAGTAACAAAAACAGCATGGTACTGGCACAAAAACAGACATGTAGATCAGTGGAACAGAATAAAGGACCCAGATGTAAGCCCAAGTAGCTATAGCCACCTGATATTCGATAAAAATGCCAAAAATACACATTGGAAAAGAGACAGCCTCTTCAGCAAATGGTGTTTTGAAAACTGGATATATATCTGCAGAAGGATGAAAATAGATTCTTCTCTCTCGCCATGCACAAGAATTAAGTCCAAATGGATTAAAGACCTTAACATCAGACCGGAAACTCTGAAACTACTAGAGGAAAAAGTAGGGGAAACCCTTCAACATATTGGTCTTGGCAAAGACTTTCTGAATACCACCCCAATTGCTCAGGCAATAAAACCACAGATTAACCACTGGGACCTAATGAAATTACAAAGATTTTGCACCACAAAGGACACAGTGAAAAAGCAAAGAGGCAACCTACAGAATGGGAAAAAATCTTCGCCAGCTATATATCTGATAGAGGATTAATATCTAGGATATACAAAGAACTCAAAAAGTTAAATAATACGGAATCAAACAAGCCAATCAAAAAATGGGCTATGGAGCTAAATAGAGAGTTCTCAAAGGAAGAAATACGAATGGCATATAAGCATCTAAAAAAATGTTCTACGTCACTAGTCATCAGGGAAATGCAGATTAAAACTACATTGAGATTCCATCTCACTCCTGTGAGATTGGCCACCATCATGAAAACAAATGATCATAAATGTTGGCGGGGATGTGGAAAAAAAGGAACCCTTCTGCACTGCTGGTGGGAATGCAATCTGGTCCAGCCATTGTGGAAAACAGTGTGGAGGTTCCTAAAACAGCTAGAGATTGATCTACCATATGACCCAGCTATAGCACTCCTAGGCATATATCCAAAGGACTCATCTCATTTCCTTAGAAGTACGTGCTCAACCATGTTTATTGCTGCTCAATTTATAATAGCTGGGAAATGGAACCAACCTAGATGTCCCTCAACAGATGAGTGGATAATGAAGATGTGGCACATTTATACAATGGAGTTCTACTCAGCGGTAAAGAAAAATGAAGTTATGAAATTTGCAGAAAAATGGATGGACCTGGAAAGTACTATACTAAGTGAGGTAACCCAGGCCCAGAAAGCCAAGCGCCACATGTTCTCTCTCATATGTGGATCCTAGCTACAGATGACTGGGCTTCTGCGTGAGAATGAAAATACTTAGTAGCAGAGGCTAGTAAGTTAAAAAGGAGACATAAAGGGTAGAGAAAGGAAGGAAGGAGGATACTTAATAGGTTGATATTGTACATATGTAATTACAATGATTGTAATGGGGAGGTAATATGATGGAGAATGGAATTTCAAATGGGAAAGTGTGGGGGTGGGGAGGGAGGGAATTACCATGGGATATATTTTATAATCATGGAAAATGTTAATAAAAATTAAAAAAAATAAATAAAGTGAACTGAGGAAGGCACCTGATCCTGACCACTGGTCCCCCACTCACACATGCATACACATATATGAATACACACACACACACAGCACAAAGATAGGCAAAACCAAAAGAACAGAAGTAGCATGGCCCACAGATCTGGCTGCATGGAAGGTTCACCCTGTATACCTGCCACGTCTTCAATGTATGTATGCTGTGCTCTGGTCATTCTGAACTACAAGCCAGCCCAAATTTGTGATGCTTTTAGTTTAGCTTCTGGTTAGTGTATACATATAACCAATTCTGTTTTTACACTTTGAGTAAAGTAATTCAATACATTGCATGGACTATTCCACACTTTAATATAAAATGGGCTTTATTTCCAAGGGTCTCGCCCAATTGTAAGCTAATGCCAATGTTCTTCACCTGTTAAGGGAGGGCAAGGCTAAGTTTGGATGGGCAGCAGTTGAGATGTGTAACAACACTTTCAACTTGAGATATTTTCAACTAACTGTACTTTACACTAGCATAACCCATCTCAAGGCAAGGGCCATTTGTATCTGCAGTCCTCAAGTTTCTCACATCCACATAACCTTTCCCTTAATTGCCCCTCGGCCTGGACCCCAATCTTTCTCTTCTGTGATTTTAAACAGGCTTGGGTCAAACCTTTTGTTTGAAGACACCTTATGATCCACCTGATCTGGGTCAGAACCCCTCCTCTGTGCTGGCAGAGTCCACTCACATGTATATTGTCTGAGTTTGCATTTTCCCAAAGCACACTAACTTAAGGACTTTGGGCACAGAGGGTTGGCAATCACAAAAGAGAAACTAGCAAAAGGGAAACATGGCAGGAAGGAAAGACAAGGAATGGCATGTTCTTGATCTAGTTACCACTGTGGACAATTGGGGCTTAATTCTGTCGGGGAACATCAGTGAGACTGCATGGAGACTGCATGTTCCATTGGAACTACCATGTCATTCACTTAAAAATGGTTAAGAAGCCGGGCGTGGTGGCACACGCCTTTAATCCCAGCACTCGGGAGGCAGAGGTAGAGGATTGCTGTGAGTTCAAGGCCACCCTGAGACTACAAAGTGAATTCCAGGTCAGCCTGGGCTAGAGTGAGACCCTATCTCGAAAAACCAAAAAAAAAAAAAAATGGTTAAGAAGGCTGGGCGTGGTGGCACACGCCTTTAATCCCATCACTCGGAAGGCAGAGGTAGCAGGATCACCGTGAGTTCGAGGCCACTCTGAGACTACATAGTGAATTCCAGGTCAGCCTGGGCTAGAGTGAGACCCTACCTCAAAAAACCAAAAAAAAAAAAAAAAATGGTTAAGAAGGGCTGACGAGATGGCTTAGCAGTTAAGGTGTATACGTGCAAAGTCTAAAGACCCAGGTTTGATTCTCCAGGCCCCACGTAAGCCAGATGTACATGGTGGTGCATGTGCCTGGAGTTCATTTGCAGTGGCTGGAGGCCCTAGTGCACCCCTTCTCAATCATTCTCTATTTCTCTCTCTTTCTCCCTCTCTTTGTCTGAAATAAATAAATAAATAAATAAATAAATAAATAAATAAATAAATAAAATAAAATAAAATAGCCAGCCTCAAGCTCCACAGGAATGCACACTACCTGCCTGCCTGGAGCAGAGCAGAAGGAGGCTAGCTGCAATCGGCAGTACATCAGCCACTGGGAGGATACTGATGGTCTTTTATGGACCCTAGCAAGACTGTTAAATCCATGCTATGAGCTGGCAGCCAAAGGAAACCTGGAGATTGTAAAAGGATCCTCCCCTAAATTTCAGCTGCCTGGTGGTAACTCCACCACCTGAGACGAGCTACCACAGAGACAGCGTGACTAACAGTCCTGCCCTGCCTCTGCCACTTGTGCTGATGAATCACCTAAATAAAAGTGATGCTGAGCACTCCTCTGTCACTTCTTCTCAGCACAAGGGGGCGCACGCGTCTGGAGTTCGTTTGCAGAGGCTGGAAGCCCTGGCGCGCCCATTCTCTCTCCCCCTCTATCTGTCTTTCTCTCTGTGTCTGTCGCTCTCAAATAAATAAATAAATATAAAAAATAAAAATAAAACAAAAATGAAGTGATGCTGGGGCTAGGGCTGGAGAGATTGCTTAGTGGTAAGGTCACTTGCCCATGAAAATCAAGGGCCCAGGTTTGATTCCTCAGGACCCACATAAGCCAGATGCACAAGGTGGCTCATGTGTTTGGAGTTCATTTGCAGTGGCTGGAGAGCCTAGCACGCCTATTCTCTCTCTCTCAAATAAATAAATAGGTTTTAAACAGAAGTTATACTGACCCATGCTGCCACTACTGAACACTCCAGCCAGACCAGTCCACCTCAACCTGAGAAGACCTCCATCCATTTGCTTCTTCAATAAAAAAGGGGGGAGCTGTAAGAATGAACTATAAGAATGAAATATGGGAATGGGCTATGGGAAAGGACTGTGGGAATATTCCTTACTGACTTCACAAATAACTTTTCAGAGAATATTGTTGTGAGATGTTTGTTCTGCTAAATTCCTTACTTGTAATCTGCCCTCAAGTTAATCGCACAAGCATATAATCAGCCTGATTGAGGCAATGTGACTAGGTTTCCTGTGTCTTGGTGCACCTTTGGTCTGAACAGCACAGATGACAAATATTGACAAGAAATGTTAGCTGAACTTACACTATGTTCTTTGCCCTACTTCCTCAGTGACCTGGTTGTGCTCCTGACCCAGAGCAAGTGTGTATGAGTAACATGCTGACCACGTGGAAGACAATGCCCATTTCAAATAACGAATTGCCCATAGAACTACCACACATCTGTTGAAGACAACAGGTGTGTTTAGTGGGATTACATTTTTGAATGGAGTGTCTGTGTGTTCTGGATCAGCAGAGTCCAACAGGTCATACTCCTAAATCCCTTCCTTTAACAAATGATTTTAAAAGTATTCAGAGTCAAAGTTCCTTTCCATTTGCTCATACACTGCTCAACTTGTTCATGTGTTACTGTTTTTTGCTGTTCATTGAAAATACCAATGAGAGCCGGGCGTGGTGGCGCACGCCTTTAATCCCAGCACTAGGGAGGCAGAGGTAGGAGGATCGCCGTGAGTTTGAGGCCACCCTGAGACTACATAGTGAATTCCAGGTCAGCCTGAGCCAGAGTGAGACCCTACCTTGAAAAAACAAAAACAAACAAACAAAAAAGAAAACAAAAATACCAATGAGGGCTGGGTGTGGTGGCACATGCATTTAACCCCAAGACTCAGGAAGCAGAGGTAAGAGGATCACTGTGAGTTCAAGGCCACCCTGAGGCTTCATAGTGAATTCCAGGTCAGTCTGGACTAGAGTGAGACCCTACCTCAAAAAAAGAAAAATCCAATGAGGGCTGGAGAGACTGCTCAGTGGTTAAAGGTATGTGCTTGCAAAGTCTGGTAGCCAGTCTTTGATTCTCCAGTACCCATGTAAAGCCAGGTGCACAAAGTGACATATTTGTTTGGAATTCAATTGTAGAGGTTCTGACGTGCCTATTCTCTCTTTCTCTCTCTCTCTCTCCCCCTCCTCTGTCTTTGTCTTTTTTAAATTAATTAATTTTTAAACACCAATGAAGCTGTGCATAGTGGTACATGCCTTTAGTCCCTGCATTCCAGAGGTGAGGTACAAGGATCACCATAATTTCAAGGCCAGCCTTGTGGTATAAAGTGAGCTCCAAAAAATAAAAAAGAAAAAGAAAAAGAAAATGAGCTCCAGGTTAGCCTGAGCTACAGTGACACTCTGCCTTGAAAAAACAAACAAATAAAAAAATACCACTGGGCTGGAGAGATGGCTTTGCAGTTAAGATGCTTGCCTGAAAAGTCTAAGAACCCATGTCTGACTCTCCAGATCCCACGTTAGCCAAACACACAAAGGAGGGAAGTACAAGGTCGCACATGCCCACTAGGTGGTGCAAGCATCTCAAGTTTGATTGCAGTGGCTGAGGCTCTTAATGTGTCAATTCTTTCTCTCGCTCTCTGTTTCTCTCTATCTCTGTCTCTCTAAAAATAATGATTAAAAAAACAAGTGTCTGTCTATAGGAAAAAAAGTATAGTCATACTTAATACTCAAAACTTGTTTGCTCAAGCTGGAGAGGAGGCTTAGTGGTTAAGGCGCTTGCCTGTGAAGCCAAAGGACCCAGGTTTGATTCCCCAGGTCCCACATAAGCTAGAAGCACATGCATCTGGAGTTTGTTTGCAGTGGCTAGAGGCCCTGGCATGCCTATTTTCTGTCTCTCCATCTCTCTGCTCCAAACTAATTAATTAATTTAAAAATTGTTTGCTCCTGGTACAGCCACTATGAAAATCAGCATGTTGGTTCTTGACACAGCTTGACATAGATTGACCATATGTCCTAGTGTGGTGGTTTGATTCAGGTGTCCCCCATAAACTTAGGTATTCTGAATGCTTGTCTGCCCAGATGATAGCAATTGGAAATTAAAGCCTCCTGGAGGCAGTGTATTGTTGGGGGCAGGCTTATGAGTATTATAGCCAGTTTCTCCATGCCAGTGTTTGGCATACTCCCCTGTTCCTGTTGTCCACCTGATGTTGGCCAAGGGGTGATGTCCACCCTCTGCTCATATGCCATCGTTTTTCCCTGCCATCATGGACCTTCCCCCTATAAGCCAAAATAAACCTCTTTTTCTCCACAAGCTGCTCTTGGTTGGATGATTTCTACCAGCAATGCAAACCTAACTGCAACACCCAGCTATACCCTTCCTTGGCATATACCCTAAAGACTCTACTCATTACTATAGAGATACTGGCTCATCCATGTTTATTGCTGCTGTATTCACAATAGCTAGGAAATGGACCCAGCCTAGATGCCCCTCAACTGATGAATGGATAATAATGATGTGGGTTGTTTACACAGTGGAGTTTTATTTGGCTGTAAAGAAAAAAATGATGGGCTAGAGGGATGGCTTAGCAGTTAAGGCACTTTCCTGCAAAGCTGAAGGACCTTGGTTCAATTCCCCAAGACCTACATAAGCCATATGCACAGGGGCCACATGTTTCTAGAGTTCGTTTGCAGTGGCTGGAAGCACTGGCACACCTTCTCTCTCCCTCTCTCTCTCTCCCTCTTGCTCTCTCCCTCTTTCCCTCTCTCAAATAAATAAATAAATATAAAAATATTTTTTTAAAAAATGAAATGAAATTTTCAGGGAAAGGATAGATCTGGAAAAGATTATTTACTAAATGAGGTAACCCAAGCTCAGAAAGTCAAATGCCACATGTTCTCTCTCATATGCGGATCCTACTTCAAATGTTTAGATTTATATGTGAGTTGGAATAAAAGTCAATAATAGAAGTCAGGAAGCTAGAAAGGGGCCATGAGGGAGGGAGGAGAGGGGAGGGCTTAAAGGAAGGATATAATAGATGTTTAAGTAGAGGGAAAGAATACTAGGGGTGAAATGGTATATACAAGTGGTGTCAGGGGAGGGGTGGAGGAGAGGAGAGGAGAGGGTGATAGCAGTGTTAAGTGTTAATCAAAATTAAAGATGCTATGAATATGCCATACAGGAACTATTGCAGTTAGCTTTATGTTACTGGCACAGAGCACCTGAGCAAAAGCAGCTTGTGGGAGGAAAAGGTTTATTTATTTATTTATTTATTTGAGAGAGACAGACACAGAGAGAAAGACAGATAGAGGGAGAGAGAGAGAATGGGCGCGCCAGGGCTTCCAGCCTCTGCAAACGAACTCCAGACGCGTGCGCCCCCTTGTGCATCTGGCTAACGTGGGACCTGGGGAACCGAGCCTCGAACTGGGGTCTTTAGGCTTCATAGGCAAGCGCTTAACCGCTAAGCCATCTCTCCAGCCCGGGGAAAGGTTTATTTTGGTTTACAGACTTTAGGGGAAACTCCATTATGGCAGAGGAAAGTGTGGCATAAACAAAGGCTGCACAACACCTCCCAGCCAACATCATGTGGACAATGGCAGCAGAAGAGTGTGCCAAACACTGGCAAAGAAAAGCTAGCTAGAACCCCCATAAGCTTACTGCCAACAATACACCACCTCCAGGAGACTCCAGTTCCCAAATTGCCACCAGCTAGGCACCTAGCATTCAGAACACCTGAGTTTATGGAAGACACCTAATTCAAACCACCACAGAAACCAAGTTCTTCTCTAGCAATGTGTGTGTGTGTGTGTGTGTGTGTGTGTGTGTGTGTGTGTATGTGTGTGTGTGTGTGTGTGTGTGTGTGTGTGTGTGTGTTAAAAGCGAGAGTTTGGGCAGAAGTATCCTGGGGATAAATAGATAGAGAAATGAATGAATAAGCTTGGAGTCTATGTTACCTTGTTGAGGGAGAAGATCGATTTTGTTGATATTGGATCAAAGTACAGAAGCTTTAAATACTATCATAAGCTATTTCCTTTAATCATTTGAGAGAACAACTTTCACCAGCAAAAACTGACAGAATTTGGGCTGGAGAGATGGCTTAGCAGTTAAGGCACTTGCCTGTGAAGCCTAAGGACTCATGTTTGACTCCAGGTCCTACAGAAGCCAGATGCACAGTCACTCAAGCACACAAGGCGTGCCCATGTCTGGAGTTCAAATGCAGTGGCTGGAGGCCTTGGAGCACCAATTCGCTCTCTCTCTCACTCTCTCTCATAAAAAAATTAGGAAGTCTGCCGGGCGTGGTGGCACACGCCTTTAATCCCAGCACTCGGGAGGCAGAGGTAGGAGAATCACCGTGAGTTCGAGGCCACCCTGAGACACCATAGTGAATTTCAGGTCAGCCTGAGCCAGAGTGAGACCCTACCTCGAAAAAGAAAAAAAAAATAATTAGGAAGTCTGTTGGGCTTGGCTCAAAAAAAATTGGCAGAATTTGTTGTGGTAGTGCGTGCCTATAATCCTAGCTGTTGAGGAAACCAAGGCAGGTGGATTGCAAGTTTAAGGCCTGTCTGAGCTATACAGCACATTTAAGGCTGCTTGAAGCCGGGTGTGGTGGTGCATGCCTTTAATCCCAGCACTTGGGAGACAGAGGTAGGTGGGTCACCATGAGTTCGAGGCCACCCTGAGACTACATAGTGAATTCCAGGTCAGTCTGGGCTAGAGTGAGACCCTATCTCAAAAAAATAATAAAATAAAATAAAAAAATAAAAACTTCAAGACCCGCTTGAACAATTCAGTGAGACCCTGTCTCAAAATAAACAAAGAAATCCCTAGGGTGAGGGAGCACTTGCCTAGACTATGCAAGGCCCTGGATTTCATCTCCAGCATTAAAAAAAAAATATTAGCAGAAAACACAGAAGTTTCAGGTCATAAAAATCTCAAAGCAACTTGGGAAACAAAACAGGTTTGGGGTTTTTTGTTTGTTTGTTTGTTTGTTTGTTTGTTTTTTTGAGGTAGGGTCTCACTTTGGTCCAGACTGACTTGGACTTCACTATGTAGTCTCAGGGTGGCCTCGAACTCAGGGCAGTCCTCTTACCTCTGCCTCCCGAGTGCTGGGATTAAAGGTGTGCACCACCACGCCTGGCTGGAAAATAAAGAGTTTCTTATTGATGCTGCATCACCAGGATGTATATATACATCACATTGAAAGAGTTGACAGTTTTGTAATGCCAGAATTAGGGAGTGATGGCTTTAGTATCCCCTTCTGAATCAGGAGCTCTTCTGAATACATCCCCAGACTTTGATCTAGGTCCATACTGAGGGGCTCTTTGTTTTCAGTTTCCTTTTTAAGCCTAAGTGCTGTTGAAAGTAACAACCAGGGCAAAACTAAAATTACCTCAGACAGGAAGAACAAGTTGTGTGGAAATCAGGTGTCCTCACTTAATTGCCTGACACTCCCTTCTGGCCCAGTTCATGGCCACGAAAGTGACCTGCCCACTTCCCTTGGGCCAATAGATATGCTTGACGAAGCACTCCCACAGCCCCTGCCTTGGTGGCACCAAGATTGGGCCACTTCACTATGGCAGCGATGGCCTGGAAGTAGATGGGAACTGAGATGTGGTTCCCGTGCTGTCTGGCCTAGAGCCAGGTCCCGGACTCTGCTGACAGTGAGAATTCCCCTGAGCAATTGAGGGCCCTGACTCACCTGTTCTACCTAAAATAGGTGTGGCTTCAGCAGGGACCCTACCACCCACCTGCTTGGGTGGCCCGCAGGATAGGGACCAACTTTCAATTAGCTGGCTATCCAACAGAACTACATTGTGGCCTGTAGGGTTAAAAAAAAAAATCTATGTCTAAGTCCTAAAGATTCTACTTTTCACTTCCATATATGGAATGCACAGTGCTCCGAGCTTTGCAAAGCGTGTGGCCCTTTCTACAGAGATTAGCTTACCTCATAGGAAGTGGAATGTTCCTGAAGCTCTTGTCTCCTTTGACTTCTTCTTTTTTTTTTTTTTTAATTTGAGAGCGACAGACACAGAGAGAGAGAGGGAGAGAGAGAGAATGGGCGCACCAGGGCTTCCAGCCTCTGCAAAAGAACTCCAGACGCGTGCGCCCCCTTGTGCATCTGGCTAACGTGGGACCTGGGGAACCAAGCCTCGAACCGGGGTTCTTAGGCTTCACCGGCAAGTGCTTAACCACTAAGCCATCTCTCCAGCCCAAGAGATCAATTTTTGTTTGGCCTCAAACTCACAGTAATCCTCCTGCCTTAGCCTTCCTCCCAAGAGCTGAAATTACAAGTGTGAGCCACATCCAGTGAGACACACACACACACACACACACAATGCAACAAGGGGTTGTAGCTATAGCTCAATGGTAGTGCATGTGTATTTCATGCTCAACACTAAAAATGAAAAAAAAAAAAGATACACATATTCTTCAATGTGATCCCTCCATTCCACATGGATTTTCTCTTAGTCATTTGGACACCCTAGGGGGTTGGAACTACTTCCTTGAATGTTACAATTGGCCTTTTAAACGCACAGAGCAGTTACGGGATTTACCCATGTCCCACAACCAATAATGGCAAAAGTGGGATTTAGACCAAGTCCTCATGTGAATTCTGGAAAGAAGCACCTTTTCTCCTTTCGTGCCCATACTGCTTGGCCTTCTTTGATTGTTCCCTTTTCTTCATTCCCAAATCTTTTGCCAATCTCCTTTTTGTAGAGTAAGATGAATCTTTCTCCTCCAGCACTTCCTTCAAGACCTCACCGTTTTGTCTCTTGATTTCTGCCCCACTTCTCAAAACCAGCTTTTTATTGCCAGTCCTTGCTTATGGAAATATCAATGCCCTCCTCAGACTGCTTCTTTACAACATTGTCATAGCCTTTGGCTCTATATCCCCACCAGAACATATTCTGGCTTTTTGAGATGACCTCAAGTCACCCCTTTAAACCCTAATTCCCCCAATTTCACCTTCCAGGTCAGTATGAGCAGCCTCTAGACTACACCCAACACAAGCTTTTGTCTCTCATCAAACCTGTGACAAATCTCTTCTTCCTACCTAAAATGTGTCCCTCTGGGCTGTCTTGTCTGTGTAATTCTTATATGTATGTATAAATCTCATTTATCCTCCCAGGTTCATTTCAGCTCACCACTTCTAGACTACCCTGACCTATGGCGTCTTTTTTTAAAAACTTTTAAAAAATACCTTAGTGGGAGCCAATCGGTGCAATAGTGGCACATCTGTCATGGTGGAAACCAACTGTCCTCTAATTGGACTGGAGGCCCACTCCATGGGGGGAAACACATCCCTGATACTGAAAACTTAAAACAGAGGTAGTCATGAGCTCTAGGGGTGTAACATCTGTTGCTCTCTGGCTAAATGTATATACTATGCTCATCAAACTGCCCAGTAAGCACTTCTCTTAATGTTCATACCTATATATTAATGCCACCCTTACTTTTGGTTGAGAACCTTCTCTTTTCAGAGGACAGTGACCTTGGGATGACTCAAAAGGCACCATGGTGCTGGGAAGAAGTGACAGGAGTGCTCAGCACTGCAGTATCTCTATCACACCTTCCAAGGCTCAGGGCTCACTGCAGAAGAGGTGATGGAAAGAATTTAAGAGCCAAAGGAAGGGTAGGACTCCTTACAACGTGATCCTCCAGACACAAAATGGCCTGGATATCCATGACCTCACAGTGCCTGACACTGCCCACACAACATCATCACAATAGGAGGAAAAGATGATTATATCAAAATAAAAGAGAGACTGATTGAGATGAGGAGGGGATATGATGGATAATGGAGTTTCAAAGAGGAAAGTGGGGGTGGAGGGAAGGCATTAACATGGGATATTGTTTATAATCATGGAAGTTGTTAATAAAAAAACTTTAATAAAATAAAATAAATACTTTATTTGGGCTGGAGAGATGGCTTCGCAGTTGAGGCACTTGCCTGTGAAACTCAAAGACCCAGGTTCAATTCCCCAGTACCCACGTAAGTCAGATACACTAGGTGGCATATGCATCATTCATTGGCAGTGGCTAGAAGACTCTGGCATGCACATTACCCCCCTCCCCTCTCTCTGCCTCTTTCTCTCACACAAATAAATTTTTAGAGAAAAAAAAATATTTAGGGAAAAGTATATTTTATTTATTTATTTGCAAGCAGAGAGAGATGAATAGAGACAGAAAGAATGGGCACACCAGGGCCTCCAGTTCTGCAAATGAATTCCAGACTCATGTACCACTTTGTACATGTGCCTTTATGTGGGTACTGGGGAATCAAACCAGGGTTGTTAGACTTTGCAGGCAAGCACCTTAACCACTGAGAAATATCTCCAGCCCATATTCCATCTTAAAAAAAATATTTTGTTTAGTTGCAAGAAGGAGGGTCAGATAGACAGACAGACACAGAGAGAGAGAGAGAGAATGGGCACTCCAAGGCCTCTAGCAACTGCAAATGAACTCCAGATGTGTGTGCCACTTTGTGCATCTGGCTTTATATGTGTACTGGGGAAAAACCACAGGTCATTAAGCTTTACAGGCAAGCACCTTAACTGCTGGGCCATCTATGCGGCCCAGCATGCTGTCATTTTTTATGTGTGGTTGTATCAGTTGCTTTTCTCATCACTATGACAACATACTTAACAAAACTAACTTACGGAAGGGTTGCAGTTAGAGAGATAGTTCAGTCAGAAAAAGTGCTTACCTTGCAAGCATGAGGTCTTGAGTTCAATCCCCAGAACCCACATTACAAAAAAATAAATAAATAAAATGAAATAAAACAGGAAGGAAAAGTTTATTTTGGCTTATGATTTGAGGGTACAATCTGTTAAGTTCAGCTAGAGGAACGGAAAGAGTCTTTTTGGGATAGTGAGGTTTATTTCTTGAGTGATTCAGAGAGGGGATTGGTACAGTGATGGGAGGGAGCAGGGAAACCCCTGACCAGAAGAGAAAAAGCAGATGCAGATCAGTGGGAGAGCTGCAGTCTGGGACAGAAGGGGCAGCTGAGGCTGCTGCCCATGCCTGTCACTGGCACAGTCTTAGCATGGGTAAGGAAACGTCAAAAACCCAGGGAAGGGCTGGAGAGATAGCTTAGCAGTTAAGGCACTCGCCTGCGGAGCCTAAGGACCCAGGTTTGATTCCCTAGTACCCATGTAAGCCAGATGCACAAGCTGGAGTTCATTTGCAGCAGCTGGAGGCCCTGGTGCATCCATTCTCTCTCAATATGCTCCTCCTCTCTCAAATAAATAAATTAAAATATAAAAATCCAGCTGGGCATGGTGGCACATGCCTTTAATCCCAGCACTCAGAAGGAGAGGTAGGAGGATCACCATGAGTTTGAGGCCACCCTGAAACTACATAGCGAATTCCATATCAGCCTGGGCTAGAGTGAGACCCTACCTTGAAAAAAAAAAAAATCCAGGGATCCAGGAAATAAGGGACAAAGGGGCAGAAAAGGGTTGGAGAAAGCTGAATTGAACTATGAACTGAGAAGCAGAGAAAGTGAGCAAGGGAAAGGAGCAGGTGAGAGAAAAAAGGAAAAGTTGCATGCAATAGAGAGAGAGAGAAAGAGATGGAGAGAGAAAAAACAAAGCATACACTGAAGATCAGGAAAAAAGCCAAAGAAAAGAGAGAGAAGAGTATCTGAGGAAGGCTGTATATAAGCCCTTTGGGCGGGGGGGACGGTAAACTGCCCTATGAGCAAAGGGCCTTGGGAGGCATGCAGAGGTGTGGGCTGGTCGTCCTGAGGAGTCAGGCTGGTTGGCTCACCCATGAGGAAGCAAGGCCTTTTAAGTCTCAACCATGGCATATTGACAGAGGGAGATGTGGAGATGTGGAGATGGAAGGAGGAGTTTCTGAGATTCTTACACAATCCATCGTGGCATGGAAGGCATGGTGGCAGGAACAAGCGATGGCTGGTAACATGCCCTCCACCTTTAAGAAGTGGAAAGCTAAACCGGGCGTGGTGGCGCACGCCTTTAATCCCAGCACTTGGGAGGCAGAGGTAGGAGGATCGCCATGAGTTCAAGGCCACCCTGAGACTCCATAGTGAATTCCAGGTCAGTCTGGGCTAGAGTGAGACCCTACCTTGAAAAACCAAAAAAAAAAAAAAAAAAAAAGAAGTAGAAAGCTAATGTTCTGTTCAATTTCTCATTTTTATTCAGTCCCAGGACCCCAGCCCATGGAATGGTGTCACCCACATTTAGGGTGCATTTGCCCATAGAAATTAACCTAATCTAGATACTTCCTCAGAGACATACCTAGGGAGGGATTGCTCTCATAGGCGATTCATGATCCATCAAGCTGACAAAATTAACTATCACAGAAGTGGTGGGGCTCAAACCTCAGGCCTCATACATGTATGTCTTCTCTTGAATGCTTGTGTGTTTCCCTCTAAAACTACATGGGCTGGCTCTGAATTGCCTTGCTTGCCAGGGTGACTATGAATTCTTCAGAGACACAGGTAATGTCATGTGCTGCCTTGTAAATCACCCTGCCCATAGTACTTAGGAACTTTACTAAAAATGTAGACACTAAAGTAGGTTGGTGGATGGCGCAGTCCTCAGGAGGCTGAGCAGGAGAATGGGATGTTCAAGGGCCGCCTAGACAGAATGAACTCAAGACCAGACTGGGCAATTTACAGAGAACTTGTCATAAAACAAAAAGGTGAAGGCAGGTTGGAGAGATGTCTTAGTGGCTAAGGTGCTTGCTTGTAATGCCTAGTGGCCTGGATTCTATTCCCCAGTACTCATGTAAAGCCAGATGCACAAAGTGCCACATCCATCTGGAGTTTGCTTGCAGTGGCTAGAGGCCCTGGCACATACATCCCCTCTGTCTCTCTACTCTCTGTCTTTGCAAGTAAATAAGTAAAATATTTTAAATACTTTTATTTAAAAAAAAAAAGTTAAGAGCCAGACATGGTGGCACACGCCTTTAATCCCAGAACTCGGGAGGCAGAGGTAGGAGGATCACCATGAGTTTGAGGCCACCCTGAGACTACATAGTGAATTCCAGGTCAGCCTGAGCTACAGTGAGATCCTACCTCGAAAAACTAAACAAAACATCTAACTTGCCAGGCTTGGGGGTGCGCACCTTTAATCCCAGCACTTGGGAGGCAGTGTAGGAGGATCACTGTGAGTACAAGGCCACTCTGAGAATACATAGTGAATTCCAGGTCAGCCTGGGCTAGAGTGAGACCCTACCTCAAAAAAAAAAAAACAAAACTAACTTACTAAATCAGAATCTCTGAGAGTAGGCATATATGTATATTTTTGGCAATGGTTTAACTAAGATATAATTCATATATCATAAAATTTATCCTTTTAAAATGATTGGCCCAGCATAGTGGTACATATCTATAATCCCAAGAGTTGGGAGGCTGAAGTAGAAAGATTTTTGTGAGTTCAAAGCCATCCTGGTCTAGAATGAGAACCTGCTTCCTAACAAACAAACAAACAAACAAACAAGAATTATAAAATAGACAATTCCAGGCTGGGGATGTACCTTAGTATTAGCTTGTCTGGTATGCAAGAGGCCCTGGTTTTGAACCTCAGCACTGCAAAAACTAAAATACACAATTAAGTAGGTTTTAGTATATCCACAGAACTTTTAATTCATTACTATATCAGATTTTAGAATCATTTTCATCCATTAGCCCATCCTTAACAATACACCGCCTCCAGGAGGCGTTAATTCCCAAATCTCCATCAGCTGGGAACCTAGCATTCAGAACACCTAAGTTTATGGGGGTACCTGAATCAAACCACCACACTCCCTCAAATAAAATTCTTTCCCCAATCACTTCCCATGGCCCTCTCCCATCCCCTGGCAACTACTAATGTGCTGTCTATATGGATGCACTTGCGCTGGACCTTTCATACAAACAGAATTGTAACCTGGGTGAGATGGCAAATGCCAGTGAGTCCAGTACTAAGGAGGTAGAGATAGCAGCATCAGTAATGAAATGGTCAATTCTTTCTGGGTCCTGGTGTGTCCATTCCAAGAACGGAATAGACGTATAGCAAAAGGGGAACAAACATGAGTTTGTTTACCCAGGAACATAACTAACTCAAACAGAAAGCTGTGAACTCGGATCTCAGTGGCAATGGGTTTGCCAGCTGAAAGGGCAAAGGTAGTTGCAGTTGTCTCCTAGTGGTAGCAGGTTTGCACCCAAGAAGGCCAAGGTCATGGTTACAGCTACCTCTTGGTAGTAGAGGACTGCCCACCAAGAAGATGCAAAAGTGCTCAGTTCGAACATCTTGATGGCAGCAGGAAAAGTATTTATACCTCTGAACCCTTGACAGGCTTTGGGCTATCAGTCAGTCAAGTGTGGAAGCAAAAGCCAGGACCAGCAGAACAGGAGGAGCTGGAAGGCGTCTCTGATCCCCTCTGACGCAGAATCTAGAGGCTGCCAAGGCAGCAGGTCCAGTTAGGTCTCCCACAGAGGCAGACAAGCACAGGCAATGAGGGTACAGGTGCTGAGTACCAGCGGATCCAAGCTGAGAACAACTCGAGCTCTGTAGACAGTGACGAGTCCAACACCCAGAGGACAAGTGGCTCTGGGGGTTCTAGTCCAACAGCACAAGCTCAATGCTCCAGGTACTCTTGGACCCCAAGACAGATGCAGGAACCCCAGCACGAGAAGCTCAAGGGGCTTTGGATCCAGCAACCCCAGCCTAGGCAGCACTAAGGAGGCAGACACAAGTTGGAACTTGTGCATTGAGAAGCTGAGTGAAAGAGTTTATATAGACACAGGCAGGCCCTGATTGGTTATGCAAATTACATGAAAATCACAGTGCTCAATCAGAAGAACTTGTCACTCCACCAAGAAATTTAAAAGTTCCAGCCAGGACTTCTGGCCAAGATAGGGACCGCCTAACTGCGCTGCACATTCCCAGGAAAGAAAGATAGACGTAGATCCTAAGGAGAAAGCCACCCCATCATACCTTAAAAGGGCCCCGGCTGAAACTAAGAACAATTGGTGAAACAAGCCAGAACCGGATACCAGCACAAGGGGGAGGGAGACCAACATAGAGAAAAATCAACTCCTACCAAATCAGAGAGCCAGAGCCTCAGAGGCCCCCAACACCTCATCACTGAAGCAGACCAAAAATGAACCCAACATGGCTCAGGGAAATTTTGTGGAAGAGGGGGTGGAAAGAATGTCAGAGCCACATGTTGGGTCATGATATGCAGACATCTATCCTACCCATAACTGTGGGCTGACTCCACAATGCATGACCCATATACTTCACCAAGGAGGGGGGTGCAAGTAATGGGTGAACCTAATAATGGTACCAAATTGACTGTATTCATTGAGTACAAAACTAATTCATGTAAAAAAAGGAAAAAAAAAAAAAAGTTCCAGCCAAACACACCCCTCCTGTTACCATGGCAACCACCAAGTAGCTGCATGGCTTTGAGAAATGATGAAACATGGAGCAGAATCAAAGATTACTGCTCACACTCCAAAAAGTATAGGGGGGTGCTGGAGAGGTGGCTCAGAGGTTAAGGCATTTGCCTCCAAATCCTAACCACATGGGTTCTATTCCCCAGTGTCCAGGTAAAGCCAGATGCACAAAGTGGTGCACGTACCTGGAGTTCATTTGCAGTGGCTAGACGCCCTGGTGTGCCCATTCTGTGCCCCCGCTTCTGCTTGCAAGTAGATAAATAAAACATTTTTAAGTTATTTTTTTATTTATTATTTGGGGGGGTTGAGGTAGGGTCTCACTCTAGCTCAGGCTGACCTGGAATTCACTATGTAGTCTCAGAGTGGCCTCGAACTCACGGTGATCCCCCTACCTTTGCCTCCTGAGTGCTGGGATTAAAGGCGTGCACTACCACGCCTGGCATGATTGGCTTTTTTGAAATTTTTTATTTATTTATTTATTTGAGAGCAACAGAGAGAGAGAGGGGCAGGGGGAGAGAGAGAATGGGTGCGCCAGGGCTTCCAGCCTCTGCAAACGAACTCCAGACGTGTGTGCCCCCTTGTGCATCTGGCTAACGTGGGTCCTGGGGAATCGAGCCTCAAACCCTGGTCCTTAGGCTTCACAGGCAAGCGCTTAACTGCTAAGCCATCTCTCCAGCCCATGATTGGCTTTTTAATGAACCACTGAACAGCTTCCCGTCAATCTCTCCAGTGATGAACAAAGTTACTCTTCATCCTTGGCACATGGGCCACAGGTGTGACCAAATTTGGAGATCTGTATGCTGAGCTGTGTTACCAGAGACTGCTCCTAAGGTAGTCCTAGGTTGGGTCATTTTCTCCAGAGAGCCCCAGGGTGGGGATGGCAGAAATGGCTGCTAATTGGCATAAGCACTGCCAAGTTATGCTAATTCCTGGGAAGTCTGGGTGCTGATCCTAAAAGCACAAGACACCAAGTGCTACAAGAATTCAGGAGGAAGCATTGGGAGAAGGGGAGGGCCAGGGCCAAGCCTGCTTCTGACTCAGTCTTCCAGCTGCTAATCAACTGATTGCGTCCACTGACCTCTGCGCACAGCTCTGATGCATAACTAAGACCCTTAAGTATTATTACAGTATTAGCTCTGTTTTATCCCCAGGTGGGGCTAATGGAACGGGATGCTACAATTTGCAGTTTTGATTCTTGCTGAGAGCTATAGCCAACCGTTTCCCTCCTCCCCCCTGTCCTGCCTCGCCTAGGGCTGTTAAAGGCTTAAATAAACAGGAAGTGCGATTTCCTGCGGTGGGTTGAGTGAGACTTTCGCTGTGGAGTTCCTTATGACGGGTGGGAACCTTTCAGGTTGGGGCGCGGTTCTGTGTGCGTTCACAGAAAAGCTTCTTTTTTTTTCTTGTTGCTTGGTTTTGAGGGAGTTGCCAACAGCTTCCTATCATTACTTTCTCCATACTCCTTTGCAACCCCTGAAGGACCTATGCTAAAATCAGAGGGATAGAATTTATGTCAGAATCTACTATCTGGTTGCAAATTGATACTAAGCTATTTGTGACACTGACAGTTGTTACAAGTTAAATTCTGGGTAGAAGGAGTTTTAGGTAGGGTGGGTCCTTTTCTTTTGTTGGTTTTTGGTTTTGATGTTGTTTTGTTTGGCAGCGCGGTCTTACTCTGTAGCCTAGGCTAGCTTTGAACTCTGGGCAACGGTCCTCCTAAGCCTTCCATGTGCTACAATTACACGTGTGAAACACCACTCCTGGCCGGTGGAAAGTGTGTGTGTGTGTGTGTGTGTTTCTACAAGTGGGTGCATTGGAGACTGAACTCAAAGACACACACATGCTGGAAAGCCCTCTACCACTTAATTACACCTCCAGCCAATTGTTCTTTAGTTGTTTCCTTTTATTTTAATAAACAACTTGAAACCTTATTCCTTTGAGCTCTTCTTAGTTTGACCTGTACACTCGCAGCTCATCTCTGGGCCCTAACCCTTGTACTCCCTTTGGAGTGGGTCAGAGTGTTGCCAGGGCTGGAGGCTCTGAAAGATCCCTCCAAGCCAGTGGCTCTCAAGTTCTTGTCTATATTAGCAAAACACTGAAAAACACAGGCACAGAGAAGGGCAGGCTCCCAATTAGGATGAGCCTCATTTCCAAGTTCAAATAAATATAATAGACCTTTATGGGTTAGTGGGCCCAGGATGAACCCAGACTCAGAAAGGGCCTGCCCATAGACCCAGGAAAATGAGAAAGGATCAGGAATCTGCTTCTTATCACCATCTTGGATCAGACTGGAGTTCTAGTCTCACAAAGGCAGGCAACATCCATGTGTTCTTTTGGGCCTGGATCCCTAGATAACTACCTGTAAAAGAAAGCTACCTTTTTCTTAATCCATAACAATTCCCTCTGCTGAGAGGAAAACTTGTTAAGTAAACAGGATGCCACCTGTTCTAACACCAGCAAGCTGAGTAGGGTCACAGAGCGCAGCAAACAAGAGTTCCCCTGGAGAACATGTGTCTAAAGCCCATGATGGAAAGACTTTTCCATTTCTTGTGAACAAATCTGATGTCTCATCACCATTTTAGTGCAGGTGGTTATCTTTGTTTTGTTTCTTTTGGAACTGGGGTAACATTTATGAAAGATAAACAGTAATGATTGTTATCAAGACAGTAGGAGAGGAACTTATTTTGTTGGAGGTAGACATAAGTCTATGTAAAACCTTACGATTGAGCCCTATGCATATGACCAAGAGAAGTGGACATCTATATTTCTTTTTATTTTATTTTATTTTATTTTATTTTATTTTATTTTATTTTATTTTATTTACTTATTTATCTGAGAAACAGAGTCAGACGAAGAGGCATATAGAGAGAATGGGTACACCAGGGCCTCCAGCCACTGAAAATGAACTCCAGATGCACACCTGCCTTGTGCATCTGGTTTACATGGGTCCTGAGGAATTGAACATGGGTCCTTAGGCTTCACAAGCAAGCGCCTTAACCACTAAGCTATCTCTCCACCCTTTTTTAAAAAGGGGTCTCACTCTAGTCCAGGCTGACCTGGAATTCACTATGTAGTCTCAGGGTAGCTTTGAACTCATGGTGATCCTCTTACCTCTGCCTCCCAAGTGCTGGGACTAAAGGCATGTGCCACCATGCCCGGATGACATCTATATTTTAATATGGAAGCCTGAATCTTAGTTTATATTATAATATTCTTTGGTTCTGTTTTCTTGCTGTGGGTTTAAGACCAAGTAGGTAGCCAAAATTTAAATGTGTGTGTGTGTGTGTGTGTGTGTGTGTGAGAGAGAGAGAGAGAGAGAGAGAGAGAGAGTCTGTCTGTCTGTCTGTTTTAGCTTTTAGGAGGGACTCTTAGAGACCTGGGAGGGGTTCTGTGGCTCTTTTAGCATTGTGTCATCTGCTGGGATGAGTGAAGGCCTTAATAACCATGTGGCTTTTCCTGGAATCACTGAGGATCTCTTTTCCTCTGTTGTGATCCTCTTGTTGCAGACTGTACTCTGGCTGAAGTCTAATCTCTGGGTCTCCATGAACTCTGTGATCAAGAAGACAGGTGACTTACCAGGGCTGTAGGACACATTAAAAGTGTCTTGTTGGGCTGGAGAGATGGCTAAGAAGTTAAGGCACTTTACAAAAGTTAAGGACCAGCTAGGCGTACTAACACATGCCTTTAATCCCAGCACTCGGGAGGCAGAGTTAGGAGGATTGCTGTGAATTCGAGGCGACCCTGAGACTACATAGTGAATTACAGGTCAATCTGAGCTAGAGTGAGACCCTGCCTCAAAAAAACCAAAAAATAAAAAATAAAAATAAAAAGCTAAGGACCCAGGTTCAATGACACATGCATCTGAATTAGAGACCTTGGCATACACATTCTTTCTCTGTGTCTTAAATAAATAAAAATTAAATATTTAGAAAAAAGAAAGTGTCCTATTGTCTCCTGGGGCCTGTTTGATCTAGGAACAGGGACCAAAATATTGGTTGCCTTTTTTAGTGTCAAGGTGCCTTCAAGTTCATGGTGATCCTCCTAGCTCTGCCTCTGGGATTAAAGTGTGTGTTGGAATTAAAGGTGTGTTTGATTACATATGCCTTAGTTGTAAAAGCAGAACCTGGTTATTGATAAACTAAAACTACTTGGTTTACAATTACTTAATCTTGAAAGAGAAATCTATAGCAATTAATCTGCTATTTATTAGAGATACTTTGATTAACCTAAAGCAATTTTAGGTTTTACCCATGGTTATTATATAAAGCTTAGAAAAGTTACCCAGCAGCTTATGTTTAAATGGTATCAGCACTGTTTGTAAATAACAGATTCTAGTGCTATAACTTGGGGTTAACTCACTTTGTCCCAGGAATTGGGAATGGATCTCCTCAACATGGCCTCACATTAGAAGCACAGAAGTTAACATAACAAGGGAAGTCATTCTTATTTCTCTTAAGAACAATAATCACAATGAATGAAACCAGATTATCTGTTTTATAAAGTGTAAATTATAAAACCATTAATAAGCACTTAGTAGAATTAACATCGTTGGGCTGGAGAGATGGCTTAGCAGTTTAGGCACCCGCATGTGAAGCCTAAAGACCCACCAGGTTCAGTTCCCCAGTACTCATGAAAGCCAGATGTACAAGGTGGTACATGTGTCTGGAGTTCATTTGCAGTGGCTGGAGGTCCTGGGGTCCCCATTCTCTCTATCTCCCTCTATTTCTCTCTCTAATAAATAAATGAATAAAATATTTTTAAAGAATTAGCATCATTTAGTTTCTCTTTCCATCTTTGAACAACACAGAAAATTAATTAGCTTTAAAGATACAGCTTTTTAAGATGTAATACATAAATGTATTTTATAAAAGACAAATCTGTAATAAATAAATCTTGGTCGTGTTAAGGCTCAATTTGTAACTTTTCTTGGTCCCCAGGCTTGTCACTGAGTCCGAGGGATGATAGACCTAGGGCTGCCTCCTCTGCAGCCCAGATATCAGCCAAAACTCAGAAGCAAGAAGGAGTGAGAAATGACTCCATGCACAGGAATCTGTGTGTCTGAATTCTTCCCTGGCTATGTGGAAGGGGGGCAGAGCTTCCTTTTCCAGGAAGTCAGCACATGAACTACTGATGCTAGCTCTGGAAGGAAAGTTCTGAGAAGTCTGCTGAAGTCCTCTTGATCATCCTTCTGCCATGAAGACTTCATATACAGAATCTCTTTTTGTTTTGTTTTGTTTTGTTTTATTTTTCAGGTAGGGTCTCCCCCTGCCCAGGCTGACCTAGAATTCACTCTGTAGTCTCAGGGTGGTCTTGAACTCATAGCAATCCTCCTACCTCTGCCTCTCAATTGCTGGCATTAAAGGTGTGCGCCACCATACGCGACCAGATATAGAATCTTTCTGCCTTTTAAAGAACAGCAAATCCCCATTCTGTTTGTCTGAAGAATCAGTCATTGAGAATTCACAGCTGTCCACACAGCTATTGCACACTCCTCAGCCACAGCAGGCCACCCTCTCTGGCTTCCTGGAATTGTACTAGTAGGCTGGAAGATAAGAAAATGGTGTTCTTCATTTGTGGCTTTGAAATTAAGGCTTTTTTAAGGGGGAGGGGGGTAGAAAAAGTAACTAATGGCTTCCTCATGGGTTGCTGCCCAAATCCTTGCTAAATTTTGTTCAGGCTTTATGAGTTTCTCATGTCTTTTCAACCAGCTCTCAGTCATAAATAAAAAAGCCAATGTGAACCTCTGCCCCCCTTTTTTTTTCCAGAACTGGAATGAGTCACCCAGCTCCTCAGCCTCTCCCTTCTCAGAAGACAATGAGAATGTAGCTAGAGGGGTCTCTGCCTTTCGAAAATGTCCAGTCCTCCCACTTTCCAGAACAAAGAGAGTCCAGTACAAGTAGGAAGGGAGAGGGGCTTTTTCACCGCATCAAAAGACCAGATAAGTTCCTAATAGAACCTAGAAATGTCTCAGAGTTTTGTGGAATAGTGAGAAAGGTCATTTTTACTTCAAAATATCCACTGGGTCACCTTTAAGAATCCCAGAGAAAGCCGGGTGTGGTGGCGCATGCCTTTAATCCCAGCACTTGGGGGGCAGAGGTAGGAGGATCACTGTGAGTTCGAGGCCACCCTGAGACTACATAGTTAATTCCAGATCAGCCTGTACCAAAAAAAAAAAAAGAATCCCAGAGAAGCCCCATCCAACTTTCTCCCTCCTCCTACCTGGCCAAGCTCAGAGTGGTCTGGGATTGTGAAACTATCTCCTGTTATGATAACTGAGTACACTTGGGCTGAGAAAAAAAAAAAAAAAAAACTTCCACCTTCCTCAGCACCACCTCCATCTTTCCCAGCCCCCACCTCAGTCATCATGCAAGACCTCTCCCTTGCAGGACGATTTTCCTCTTCCTCATAACCCTTGAAACACTCATTCTCTCCCCCCCCCTAGCTTCTCCACCCCTCTACCCCATAGCTTTAGATACTACCAGTTTCTACTAGCATTAATATCAACGTTCTTGGGCCAAAGAAAAGAATTTTTTTTTTCAAGCTAGGCATAGTGGCGCATACCTTTAATCCCAGCACTCAGGAGGCAGAGGTAGGAGGATTGCCATTAGTTCAAGGCCACAGTGAGACTACATAGTGAATTCCAGGTCAGCCTGGGCTAGAGTGAGACTCTACCTCGAAAAAAAAAAAAAAGTGAAATTTTTTCCAGGTTCCTCCAGAATCATATCACCTCTGAAGTAGTCTTCTCAGAGGCAGTTTCAAGACCCACTACCATCCTTCATCTGCCACCAGAAACTCTTAATCTCTAGCACATTTATTATCCAGAACTGACCATGGTCAGAGGACAACGGAAAATAACTAGAGTTCAAGTATAAGAGCCATGCAGAAACTCGGGCTGCACCTCTAAACCATGTCCTGGAGACAGGAGATTATTTGAGAAAGGAATGTGACCAACTCCAGGAAAGCTCAAAGGTCATGATGCATTTGCTCTAAGCTTTCCTATGGTCTACCCTCCAACCTCACCCAGGTTGCCAGTGTGGGCCTCAAGAAGCCCACACTGCCCTCCCTAGAGCTTAGGTCTGAGGATTCACAAGGTCTTAGACCAGGCCTTGCTCCTTTCTTCCCAGAACCATGGCCATTGCTGTCCAGGTGGCCTCCTTGCCCTGTCTGACTGGTAGATGGCCACTCCTTCCCCAGAGGCAATTTCAAACCTGCTACCATCCTACACCTGCCACCGGAAACTCTTATTCTCTAGGATATTATCCAAAATTGATCATGGTTAGAAGACTATGGAAAATAACTAGAGTTCAAAAATAAGTGGCCAGTGCCTCTCACCCCTTCCCAGCTACATGGAAGGAGGACAGAGCTTCATTTTCCAGGAAGTCAGCACATGGACTACTGATGCAAGATCTGGAAGAAAAGTTCTAAGAAGGCTACTGAGGTTCTCTTGACCATCCTTTTCCATGAAGACAATACCCTCCTGACCCCAAGGACATGGGCCACATCAGACTTGATACAGTAATCTGGGGTTTCTTTTGAAGTGTCAGAGCTTTTCTCAGCTCATAGTTGAGCTGTAACTCAGGAGTTAGGGTGCCAAACACAGACACACAAAACTACCACTGAGTCAATGGCCTCCAGGTTCTTATCTTATGATTTTCTTTTTTTTTTATTTTTGGTTTTTTTTTTTTTTTTGAGGTAGGGTCTCACTTTAGCTCAAGCTGTCCTGGATGGAACCCACTCTGTCTTCTCAGGGTGGGCTCCATCACACAAGCCATCCTCTTGCCTCTGCCTACCCCCAGCGTTCAGAATAAAGCTGTGTGGCACCACACCCAGCTTCTTGCCTTATGCATTTGCCAAAGGAAATCCACAGACCATAGAAAGTGGAGTTTTAAAAGGTTTTATTATAAAGAAGAAAAGTAGGCAGAGCTCCTTCCTGGAAGAGGGTTTCCAAAAGTGGAAAAGCCCACCTGGAGACCCCATTTAGATGGGGCTGAAGTAGTCAGTTAACTCTCTTTGTCAGGTGTCCAGGTGCCACTGTTATAAAAATTCTGAAAGAGGGTTTAGCGGTTAAGGTACTTGCCTGCAAAGCCAAAGGATCCCAGTTCAATTTTCCAGGACCCATGTAAGCCAGATACACAAGGTGGCGCACACATCTGGAGTTTGTTTGCAGTGGCTGGAGGCCCTTGTGTGACCATTCTCCCCCTATCTCTTTCTTTCTCTCAAATAAACAAACAAACAAATAAATAAATTAGACTTTATTGGAGGTGAGTCAAGACTAACCGTAGAGGGACACTTCACATCTCAGCCATGGAGACAGCAAATGTGAGGTGCCCCTGTAACATTTGACAAGGGGGGGTTATATGAGAATGTTGGGAACGTGTTAGCAAGTGTGAAGGAAAAAACTTTTGGAACTGCTTTCTTTCTAGATAGATAGCCAGGTGTCCAGCTCCCCTGGGGTTATAGAAATAGCGGGGGGGGGGAGCAGTCTTTGGAAACACTTCTAGGCATTCAACAGAAGTATGATGAATTCCTCAAATTAGCTAACTCCTTCAGCCACCAAGTTTCCAGGAAAGGAAATAAATCCATTTATATTCTTGGGAAATTGAATTACCTTTCTTGCAAGGGAGTGATTATCTCTTCTAGGAAAGGAGGTATTTCTTCAGAGAAGAAGAGGTAAAAGACCAGATCCTTCTGATATTTTTAGCCTCAAACAGGGTGGATCTGTGAGGACACCTTTAGGGAAAAGATAAGGAAGGACTGGATTGCCTCTTAGAGGCTTGAGAACATTTCTTCCCCTATAGGCTCAAAGGAATTTCTCCTCTTTAAAAAAAAAAAAAAAAAACCAAAACTAATATTCTTGGGAATGCAATCTGGTCCAGCCATTGTGGAAATCAGTGTGGAGGTTCCTGACACAGCTAAAAGTAGATCTACCATATGACCCAGCTATAGCACTCCTAGGCATATATCCTAAGTACTCGTCTCATTACTTTAGAGATACTTGCTCAGCCATGTTTATTGCTGCTCAATTTATAATAGCTGGGAAATGGAACCAGTCTAGATGTCCCTCAACTGATGAGTGAATAATGAAGATATGCACATCTATACAATGGAGTTCTACTCAGCAGTAAAGAAAAATGAATTTGTGAAATTTTCAGGAAAATGGATGGACCTGGAAAGGGTTATACTAAATGAGGTAGCCCAGGCCCAGAAAGCCAAGCATCACATGTTCTCTCTCATATGTGGATCCTAGCTACAGTTGATTGGAATTCTCTGTGAGTAGGAAGAAAACTCAGTAGCAAAAGTCAGTAAGCTAGAAAAGAGATACAACGTAAAGAGAAAGGAAGGGAGGGGGTACTTAATAGGATGGTATTGTATATATGTAAGCAGAAGAATATACTAATGGGGGTGAAAAGGGCCAAGTGAGGTCAGGGGGAGAGATTGAGTAAAGGAAAGGTAGAGGGAGGGCTAGTGAAAATCTAATAGGATATAAATAAATCATATGGAAACCTACGTTTTTGGACAATGGAACACTGTGGAGCCATAGATTGTTGCTGGAAAATTTTCAATGCCAGGGATGGGATACCTTCCAGTGAGTGGTTGACCAGGGAGGTCCCTGATGCTCCCAAAACATTCCATTCCATTTCCAAGGCCCTTGGTTTCCCACCATGATGGTAAGACCCTATTGCTGAAGACTCCACATACTTGGGCTGCAAGGCCACTGAGAAATCCTGCAGGAGCTGAGCTGATAACCTCCTCCATGTAGACCAGCTGGCAGAAAGCTGGAAGAAGCCATTATGCATGCAGTTCAATAGGAGGGAGCAAAATAACCAGTGAAGATACTCAACAGTGGACACTGCAAGCCTTATATTTGGCCAGCCAAGCCAAATGAGCCAACAGGTGCAATAGTGACACATCTGTCATGGTGGAAACCAACTGCCCTCCAATTGGACTGGAGGCCCGCTCCATGGAAGGGAATACATCCCTGATACTGAAAACCTAAAACAGGGGTAGTCATGAGCCCTAGGGGTATAACATCTGCTGCTGTCTGGCTAAATGTATATACTGTGCTCATCAAACTGCCCAGTAAGCACTTCTCTTAATGTTCATACCTATATATTAATTACTCTCACTTTTGGTTGAGAACCTTCTCTTTTCAGAAGGTAGTGACCTTGGGATGACTCAGAAGGCATCATGGTGCTGGGATGAATTGATAGGAGTGCTCAGAACTGAAATATCTCTATTATATCTTCCAAGGCTCAGGGTCCATTGCAGAAGAACTGGCGGGAAGAATGTAAGAGACAAAGGAAGGGTAGGACTCCTTACAACGTGATCCTCCAGACACAAAATGGCCTGGATATCCACAACTTCACAGTGCCTGACACTACCTACACAAGACCATCATAATAGGAAGAAAAGATGATGACATCAAAATAAAAGAAAGACTGATTGAGAGGAGGAGGGGATATGATGAAGAATGGAGTTTCAAAGGGGAAAGCGGGGGAAGGAGGGTACTACCATGGGATATTGTTTATTATCATGGAAGTTGTTAATAAAAATAAATAAATAAATATTTATTTATTTAATTAGGAGAGAGAGGGGGAGGATGGGTACATCAGTGCCTCTAGTCACTGCAAACAAACTCCAAATGCATATGCCACCATGCGCACCGGGCTTATATGGGTATTGGGGAATCAAATGTGGGTCCTTAGGCTTCACAGGCCAGTTCCTTAACCACTAAGCAAACTCTCTATACTGAATTTCTCCTCATTTACTACCTTTAGTTTACTTTCAGGAGCCCTGTTACCCCAAAACTGCCTCAGGCTAATATTCCTCAGAGGTATCAGGGATGGATAATAGTTCACCTGAGAGGACAGGAGAAGGGAAAGAAGGCCCTCACCCTGGGACCTAGTTTTCCTTTCCTGATGACTGAAAGCGAGAAAGCCTCCACACTGTTGATAATGCCAAAATTTCCTATGGAAATAATGTATAGTTTCCAAAAGACAGCTGAAATATGACTGTTAAAGCAGCAAACTATGCTTACATAAGGCCAGAATGTTTGTAACCTTGAGATATGCCATATTAACATTCCTCTCTCATCCCTAAATCTAAACAGCAAACCTCATAAAACCACCTTACAATTTCAATTACAAAAGGAAATTGCTTAAAATAAGATAAGTAAACCAATCCATATATCTTTAACTTTTAAATGCTACTTAGATTTTAAGCTTTATTTAATCCTTCAGCTTTGTAATAAATTACATCCTCTGAGAAATACAATTTAGCCACAGGATCATATATACCACCATTATAAAGACCCCAAGTGTGATCTCAAGGAGCCCAAAACCATCTTTGCAGGGGTGTACTATCCTTTCCCCAAATAACTCTCTTCTAAATACTTAATAAACTCACTAACTTTGCTCCATCTGGATCATCCTGAAATTCTTTTTTTTTTTTTTTTTTTTTAAATATAAGGTCTCACTGTAGCCCAGGCTGAGCTGGAATTTACTCTGTAGTCTCAGGGTGGCCTCAAACTTGTGGTAATCCTCCTACCAATGCCTTCCGAGTGCTGGGATTAAAGGCATGTATCACCACACCCTGCCCTGAAATTCTTTTCTGTGGTATAATCAAGGATCTAGCTTTACCTGAATGCAGGTCCCTAAGAGGGAAGAAAACTCCTCTAACTGCTAGTGACTGTGTTGGGCTGAGCCTCAGCTTCTGCTAATAGCACTCAGGTTGTGGTGAAGATAACAGCTGATAATGTGAAGGAACTCTCAGGAGTCCTGGAATGTTCTGTAGGTTGATCTCAATGTGGGTTATCTGGGGACATGCACATGGTAAAATTAATAGATCTGCTCACTGAAGATTTATGCAATTATCAGCTGGGCATAGTAGTGCACACTTTTAATTCTACCACTCAGGTGGCGTAGGTAGGAGAATCTCCATGAGTTCAAGTATTAAAATTTCTGGCTTATGGGCCTCTGCTACTGGTTCCAGATCACACACAAGTCTATATATTTGTAGCTAGGATCCACATATAAGAGAGAACATGCGATGTTTGGCTTTCTGGGCCTGGGTAACCTCACTTAGTATTATCCTCTCCAGATCTATCCATTTCCCTGCAAATTTCATAATTTTATTTTTCTTTATTGCTGAATAGAACTCCATTCTGTAGATGTACCACATCTTTATTATCCATTCATCTATGGATGGACATCTAGGCTGGTTCCATTTCCTAGATACTGTGAATAGAGCAGCAATAAACATGATTGTGCAAGTGTCTCTAAGGTAGTGAGAAGGCTAAAAGGGAGGGAGGTGAGGGAAGGTCTTAAGAGGATGGCATTGTACATATGTAAGTAGAAGAACAGATTACAGGGAGGGGAAAGGCCTAAGCGAGGTCAGGGGAAGAGATTATATAAAAGAAAGATGGGGGAGGGTCAGTCAAAGTTTGAGATATTCTGAATAAGACATATGAAAATATACTTTTTAAAAAAATAATGGCACATCCAGAAGCCATAGATTGTTACTAAAAAATTTTCAGTGCCGGGGATGTGATACCTCCCAGTGAGTCATTAGCCAGGGAGGTCTATGCTGCCTCCAAAACATTACAGGCTATTGCCAAGGCCCTTGGTTTCCCGTGAGAAAGAGATGGTAAGACCCTATTGCTGAAGATGTCACATGCTGGAGTAGCAAAGCACTGAGAAATCAAGGTGGTGATGAGCAGAAAACCTTCTCCCTGTAGCCTAGCAAACTGAAATCTGGGAAAAGCTGCACTGTATGCAGTCTTATAGGAGACAGAAATCAACAGCGGTGAAAACAGTGAACACTGGAAACTTCAAGTTTGGCCAGACAGGCCAAATGTCTGAATAAGTGCAACAGTGGCATGTCTGCTCTGAGGAAAACCAACTGCTCTCTAATTGGACTGAAGGCCCACTCTATAGGAGAGAACACGTGTCTGGTACTGAAAACCTAATCAAAAGCCTATGGCAGGAGAGGTCATGAGCCTAAGGGGCATAAAGCCTGCTCTGGTCTGAATAAATGCATATTACTCTCAGCAAATTGCCCTGAAATCACTACACTTAATGTTCATACCCATATATTAATGTTACTCTCACTTCTGGTTAAAGAAGCTTCTCTTTTCAGATGGCGATGACCATTGGGATGGCTCAAAAGGCACCATAGTGCTAAGAAGGGATGGAGGAGTGTCCAGAACTGAAACATCTCACACTCTCCAAGAATCAGGGTCCCTTATGGAAGAGGTGGCAGAAAGAATAGAAAAGCCAAAGGAAGGGTACCATTCCCTACATACAACTTTCTGGACAGAATTTGGCCTCGATATCCAAGACCTCGCAATGCCTAGCAATACCCACACAAGACCCTCATAATAGGAGAAAAAGATGATGACATCAAATTAAAAGAGAGACGAATGGAGAGAGGGAGGGGATATGATGGAGAACAGAGGTATGAAGAAGAATGTGGGGGGGATACCATGGTTTGTTGTCTGTAAGTATAGAAGTTGTCAATAAAAATATCTTTTTTAAAATGAGATAACATATATGCAAAATATTAGGTCAGCACAGGCTCCCAAAATGGAGTCACCAAGGACAGCAGAATGGCGACAGATGCATAAGGAATTAGGTTATCCACATTCCTCAAGAAACCGCCCATCCATTATCCCTTCCTTGCTTAACCATGCCCCAGGTCTAGGTTTCCTGCCCCTTATCTCATAAATTGCCTGCTCACTGTTCTGGTCTCACACCCTAGCTACTTCTAATGGCTAATGTAAAGAACAGAGTTCTTTTTCCTTCACTTTCCCCCAATTGAAGAAGCTCTATTAAGCACACTCTCTGGAATCTCTGGTTGGCTGTGCTTCACTCTTGAGAGTCAGTCCTGGCAGCTCATGTTTTTCTCAAATAAAATCTTTCATCTTTGCCCCAGAGTGGTTTGCATGGTCTTGGTTGCTCCTAAACCTTTTGTTACGAACTTTTAAAAGGCTTTAGCATATTTGCCACTATCCTAACTTCTAATGTCATAGGTTTGTTTTGCCTATTTTTGTTTGTTTGTTTGTTTGTTTTGTTTTTTCAAGGTAGAGTCTCATTCTAGCTCAGGCTGACCTGGAATTCACTATATAGTCTCAGGCTGGCCTTGAACTCATGGCAATCCTCCTACCTCTGCCTCCCGAGTTCTAGGATTAAAGGTGTGTGCCACACTCCTGGCTTTGTTTTGCCCATTTTTGACCATTGTATGAATGGAATCTGTTTGTTTTCCTTTCCATTTATCATTACATGTATGAAGTTCTATGTTGTATCAATAGCTTGCTTATTCTTTTTTAACAGATTATATCCTTTTATTTCCTCTCTCCTCCCTGTTCCCATTTCCCTGGAGCCCTCCTCTGTGGAGTTATGGGATTTACTGTGAGGTTATGAAGGCCTTAATCAGTCCCAATGAGATAGCAGAGACACTATGTCTCAGGGTATTCCCACCCACTCTGTGGCTCTTATAATCTTTCCCCTCTTTGACAATGTTTGCTGAGCCATAGGAGGCCTGTTAGCACTCTGAGTTAGTGTTGAGTTTTTTGTAGCCTCTGGATTTCTGCTTTGATAGGTTGTGCTTGATCATCGTGTCTGCCACCATCACTCTGGAGCTGGTTGTCAGGTTAGTAGTAAGAGCAGTGTTCATGGTGTCACTTCACTGCAAGTTCTCCTGGGCCCTGGCAGATGTGCAAGAGGTGGGGTATCTCGTGATGGGTAGTCAGTTATCTTCTTGTCTTATCAATGGATCTTAGCTCTCCTCCATTTTCTCTGCCATCTATAAAATAAAGCAGATTCTCCAACCAAGAGTAAGAACAACTTGGGCTAAAGGGGGTATGCAAAGTTATTTGAGAGATTTTTGGTGTGTAAGCCATTCTTCTCTAAGGAGCAGTGGGGGCTTCTCGCTGAAGTATGAGTTTCTTGACTATGGGAATCTGACTTAGTTTCCAGTATCAGGTATGAGTTCTGTCCCACTGAGAAGGCCTTATGTCCAATCAGAGAACAGTTGGTTACCCACAGAAAGACTGTGTGCCACTATTGCACAAATTTGTTCTTCTTGTGCATTTGGTTGATTTTATAGACTGCAGGATCCCCTGTTTATTCATGCTGCTGGTGACTATTTTCTTCCAGCCACTTCTATAGAGCTTACTAATAGTATGAGGGCTAGCTTGGAGGGAGGGTTTTTATAACCCTTTCAAATCCAGCATAGTAATCCAATGTCCTGTGACCATGGCCTGTGGTATCTTTAGCAATAGGGTCTTACCTTTTAGCTCTGGCAGGTAAAAAAAATGCTTTTGCAATGGCCTACATTGTTTTGGGGACCTCATGGGTATCCTTTACCAACAGCTCAAAGTTGGGGGGCAACCCAACTCTGGGCCTGAGAGTTTACTTATTTACTTATAAGAGGGGGGAAAAGAGGAGAAATAGGTAAATATATAGAGAGAAAGAATGGGGTATACCAGGACTTTTAGCCACTGCAAACAAACTCCATACATGTGTATAACCTTGTGCATTTGGAATCAAACCTGGATCCTTAGGCTTTGCAAGCAAATGCCTTAACCACCATATCTCCATCTCAAGTCTCTGTGTTTTTCCCCAAGTCTGTATATTTTAAGATTTTATTTATTTATTTATTTATTTATTTATTTGAGACAGAGAGAGGGAGAGAGAGGGGGTGGTGGAGAATGGGTGTGCCAGGGCCTCTAGCCACTGCAAACGAACTCCAGGTGCATGCTTCACTATGTGTATCTGGCTTATGTGGGACCTGGAGAATCAAACATGGGTCCTTAGGCTTTGCACTAACCACTAAGCTACATCTCCAGCCCCTCAAGTTTATAGTTTTAAGTTTAAGCTTTTTCCACCTCTGTTTGGACATTTCCCCCTTCCCCTTTATTGGTGGTTATATCATGTAGAATGCTAATCAGAATTAGGATTTCTATGGGACTGATTCATATCTTAACTTTTATGTAATTCCCTCCTCACCCTCCCTACCCCTTATCCCTCTGAGACTCCCCTACCCCCCAATATTCTGCCCTCTAACTTGTCAGGTAATTCCTCTTCTCTCTCCTTAGTTCTATTTACTGGTCTCATTCTAGCTTTATGTCCATATTTCTAATGCTGACTACCATTTGCACTCATCTCTAACATATCCCAGTTAAGAACAGCAGATGAGAGAGTACATGCAGCATTCATGTTTCTGAGCCTGCAAACACCATTTAGAATGCGTTTTTTCCAATTCTTTTTTTTGTTTCCAACTGCATTTTTATAATTATTTTTTTTTACTTTTTAATTCAATTTTTATTAACATTTTCGATGATTATAAAAAATATCCCATGGTAATACCTTCCGCCCCCGGCACTTTCCCCTTTAAAATTCTATTCTCCATCATATTACCCCCCCATCTCAGGCATTCTACTTACATATATACAATACCAACCTCTTAAGTACCCTCCTCCCTTCCTTTCTCTTCCCTTTATATCTCCTTTTTAACTTACTGGCCTCTGCTACTAAGTATTTTCCTTCTCACGCAGAAGCCCAATATCTGTAGCTAGGATCCACATTTGAGGAAGAACATGTGGCACTTGGCTTTCTGGGCCTGGGTTACCTCACTTAGTATAATCCTTTCCAGATCCATCCATTTTTCGGCAAAGTTCTTAACTTCATTTTTCTTTACCGCTGAGTAGAACTCCATTGTTTAAATGTGCCACATCTTCATTATTCACACATCAGTTGAGGGACATCTAGGCTGGTTCCATTTCCCAGCTATTATAAATTGAGCAACAATAAACATGGTTGAGCACGTACTTCTAAGGAAATGAGATGAGTCCTTAGGATATATGCCTAGGAGTGCTATGGCTGGGTCATATGGTAGATCAATCTTTAGCTGTTTTAGGAACCTCCACACTGTTTTCCACAATGGCTGGACCAGATTGCATTCCCACCAGCAGTGTAGAAGGGTTCCTCTTTTTCCACATCCCCGCCAACATTTATGATCATTTGTTTTCATGATGGTGGCCAATCTGACAGGAGTGAGATGGAATCTCAATGTAGTTTTAATCTGCATTTCCCTGATGACTAGTGACGTAGAACACTTTTTTAGATGCTTATATGCCATTCGTATTTCTTCTTTTGAGAATGCTCTATTTAGCACCATAGCCCATTTTTTGATTGGCTTGTTTGATTCCGTATTATTTAACTTTTTGTGTTCTTTGTATATCCTAGATATTAATCCTCTATCAGATATATAGCTAGCGAAGATTTTTTCCCATTCTATAGGTTGCCTCTTTGCTTTTTTTCACTGTGTCCTTTGCAGTGCAAAATCGTTGTAATTTCATGAGGTCCCAGTGATTAATCTGTGGTTTTATTGCCTGAGCAATTGGGGTTGTATTCAGAAAGTCTTTGCCAAGACCAATATGTCGAAGGGTTTCCCTACATTTTCCTCTAGCAGTTTCAGAGTTTCAGGTTTGATGTTAAGGTCTTTAATCCATTTGGACTTAATTCTTGTGCATGAAGACAGAGAAGAATCTTTTTTCATCCTTCTACATATATATATATCTAGTTTTCCCAACACCATTTGCTGAAAAGGCTGTCTTTTCTCCAATGAGTATTTTTATCAAATATCAGGTGGCTATAGCTACCTAGACTTACATCTGGGTCCTCTATTCTGTTCCACTGAGATCTACATGTTTGTTTTTGTGCCAGTACCACGCTGTTTTTGTTACTATGGCTCTGTAGTATAGGTATAGGTTAAAATCAGGCATGGTGATACCACCAGCCTTATTTTTGTTGCTCAGTGTTATTTTAGATATTCGAGGTTTTTTGTGATTCCAAATGAATTTTTGGATTGTTTTTTTCTATTTCCATGAAGAATGCCTTTGGAATTTTGATAGGGATTGCATCAAATGTGTAGGTTGCTTTTGGTAAGATTGCCATTTTCACAATATTGATTCTTCCAATCCAGGAACAAGGGATTTTTCTCCTCTTTCTAGTGTCTTCTGCAATTTCTAGCTTGAGTGTTTTAAAGTTCTCATTGTAGAGATTCTTTACTTCCTTGGTTAGGTTTATTCCAGGGTACTTTATTTTTCTGGATACAATTGTGAATGGGAGTGATTCTCTGATTTCATCCTCTGTGTGTTTGTTTTTAGCATATATGAAGGCTACTGATTTCTGTGTATTTATTTTGTATCCTGCTACATGGCTGTAGGTTTTGATCAGCTCTAACAGTTCGCTAGTAGAGTCTTTAGGTTTCTTTATGTATAGAATCATGTCATCTGCAAATAATGATAACTTGATCTCTTCCTTTCCAATTTGTATCCCTTTTATGTGTGTCTCTTGCCTTATTGCTATGGCTAAGACTTCCAGAACTATATTAAATAAAAGTGGGGACAGTGGAGACCCTTGCCTTGTTCCTGATTTTAGTGGAAAAGCTTCCAGTTTTTACCCATTTAGTAATATGTTGGCTGTAGGCTTGTCATAATTAGCTTTTATTATATTGAAATATGTTCCTTCTATATCCAGTCTCTGCAGGACTTTTATCATGAAGGTATGTTGGATTTTGTCAAATGCTTTCTGTGCATCCAATGAGATGATCATGTGATTTTTGTCCTTCAACCCATTTATATAATGTATTATATTTATAGAATTGTGTATATTGAACCATCCCTGCATCTCTGGGAGAAAGCATACTTGGTCAGGGTGAATTATCTTTTTGATATACTCTTGTATTCTGTTTGCCAATATTTTGTTGAGAATTTTTGCATCTATGTTCATGAGGGAGATTGGTCTGTAATTTTTTTTTTTTTTTTTTTGTCCTATCTTTGCCTGGTTTTGGTATCAGGGTGATGCTGGCCTCATAGAAGGAGTTTGGTAGAATTCCTTCTTTTTCTATTTCCTGGAAAACCTTAAGAAGCAATGGTGTTAGCTCTTCCTTGAAGGTCTGGTAAAATTCAGCAGTGAATCCATCTGGGCCTTGGCGTTTTTTAGTTGGGAGATTATTGATAACTGTTTGGATGTCCATGCTTGTTATAGGTCTATTTAAGTGATTAATCTCATTTTGATTGAATATAGGTAGGTCATATAGATCAAGGAAATCATCCATTTCTTTCAGGTTTTCATACTTTGTTGAGCATATGCTTTTATAGTATATCACTATGATTTTTTGAATTTCTCTGGAATCTGTTGTGATGTTCAACTCTGATTTTATTAATTTGTGTCTCTTCTCTTTTGGTTAGATCAATCTTGTTTATCCTTTCAAAAAACCAACTCTTTGTTTCATTAATTCTTTGGATTGTTCTTTTTGTTTCTATTTCATTAATTTCTGCCCTAATCTTTATTATTTCTTCCCGTCTACTGATTTTTGGTTTGCCTTGTTCTTCTTTTTCCAAGGTGAAGCATTAGGTCGTTTACTTGCGACCTTTCTAATTTCTTAATATAGGCTCTTAAGTCTATAAATTTACCTCTTAGAACTGCCTTCATTGTGTCCCAGAGATTTTGGTATGTTGTGTTCTCATTATCGTTTGACTCTATAAAATTTTTGGTTTCCTTCTTGATTTCTTCATTGACCCATTCATCATTTAGTAGTATATTGTTTAGTTTCCATGATTTTGTGTATGCTCTATAGCCTTTCTTGCTACTGATTTGTAGTTTAATTCCACTGTGGTCAGATAGAATGCAAGGAATTATTTCAATTTTTTCTGAATATGTTAAGATTTGCTTTGTGTCCTAATATATGGTCTATTTTAGAGAATGTTCCATGTGCTGCTGAAAGAATGTATATTCTGCAGCATTTGGATGAAATGTCCTGTATATATGTGTTAGCTCCACTCCTTCTATGACCTCATTTAGTCCAGATGCCTCTCTGTTTATTTTTTCCCAAGATGACCTGTCAAATGATGAGAGTGGGGTGTTAAATTCACCTACCACCACTGTGTTTGGTGTTATCTGTTACCTTAGTTGTAAGAGCGTTTTTTTGTTTTTTTGTTTTTTCGGTTTTTTTTTTTTTTTTTTTTTTGATGAATTTGGGAGCCCCCATGTTAGGTGCATATATGTTTAGGATTGTAATGTCCTCCTGTTGGGGTGTGCCCTTAATCAATATAAAGTGACCTTCCTTATCTTTCTTGACTAACGTTGGACTGAAGTCTACCTTGTAAGATATTAGGATAGCAACCCCTGCTTGTTTTCTAGGCCCATTTGCTTGAAACACCATCTTCCAACCTTTCACCCTAAGATAATGTCCATTCTTTGTAGAAAGGTGAGTTTCTTGGAGACAACAAATTGTAGGATCTTGCTTTTTAACCCAGTCTGCAAACCTATGTCTTTTGGTTGGGGCATTGAGGCCATTGATATTAAGAGACATTTTTGAAAGTTGTGTATTTATGTTTGCCATTTTTTTTTATGGTTCTAGTTCTACCTTTGCTCTCTTGTGTTAATTAGTATTTGAGTATTGCTTGTTTTTTCCAGGTTCCTTATATGTGTGCTTTTCCTTTTCTTCAGCATGGAGGATTCTATCAAGTATTATCTGTAGAGCTAATTTTTTATTCAAATACTCCTTTATCCTGCTTTTGTCATGGAATGTCCTTATTTCTCCATCTATTTGAATGGATGGCTTTAAAAGTTTGTGTTGAATAATCTGCTGTAATCCTGATGAGCTTGCCTTTGTAGGTAACTTGATTTTTCTCTCTAACTGCTTTCAAAATTTTTCATTGGTTTGTGTGTTTGGAAGTTTGATTATAATAATATGGCGAATAGAGGTTCTTTCCAGGTTTTGTCTGGCTGGGGTTCTAAAGGCTTCCTGTATCTGCATTGGCACCTCTTTCCCAATTTGGGGGAAATTTTCTTCTATGATTTTGTTGAAGATGCCTACTATGCCTTTGGAGTGGAATTCTTCTCCTTCTATTATGCCCTGAATTCTTATATTTGATCTTTTCATAGTGTTCCGAATATTATGAAATTCCCACTCATACTTTAATATAAGTTTGTCTTTCTCTTTGTTGGACTGTATTAGATCTGCCACCTGGTCTTCTAGCTTAGATATTCTGTCCTCTCCTTCATCCATTCTACTGGTGCAATGTTCTACAGAGCTTTTTATTTCATTAACTGTGTTCTTCATTGCTAGTAATTCTGACTGGTTTTTCTGTATTATTTCTATTTCCTTATTTATGTCTTGTATTGCCTTCTTTATTTCATTAAATTGGTGCCCTGCATCTTCTTTGATTTCCTCTTTGATTCCTTTGATTTCCTCTTTGATTTCTTTGATTCCTTTCATTTGTTCTCGGACCTCTTTCAACATATTTACAATCATTCTTTTGAAATCTTTCTCAGGTATTTCCTCTAACTCATTCTCACTGGAGGTTATTTCTGATGCATTAATACTTGTAGGTGGATTTATATTGTCTTGCTTTTTAGTGTTTCTTGTGTTATAATATATATATTGTTGCATCTTGGATTAAGTTAATGCTTGGATTTTCTAGCTATCTGGGGATTCTTAGCTGTATCAATTGATTTGTTGTTATGTCTCTTCAAGGTAGGAGCTTAAGGTGTTAGGTGTGGCTCTTAAGACTCTCAGAGTACCTACAAAGGTGTTCCTAGGGGTTGAGTTTCCCTGCTAGGGGAATATTCAAGTAGGCTGAGTGAAATAAAGTACAGGTAGATTCTAAAATTTAACTAAACACTGTACACATTCAATCAAAAATAGCCTCAAGTATTTATGTAAGAATAGTTATTATAACAACCAGTTTCTCTGTCAACAAAGAGGTTAAGATTTCTGGTCTGTTGAGGGATCCAAGTCAGTTTGTGACCAATTGAGACCCTTTCCTGGTGCAATCCCAGTTACCTTGGATGATTTTGGTCTCAGTCAAGATGCTGGCTTGGTTGTTGGGCTGCTGTTCTGATTTCTGGAGCTGGGTGCTGGCTTTTCCTGCAGGGCAAACTGGGCCTGGCAACTGTGGCCCTGCAGATCAGCACCCCGCTGCTGGTTCCACTACTGCTGCTGCTGAAGCTGCCACTGCTGGTTCTGTCACTGCTGCTGCTGAAGCTGCTACTTCTGGGTCTACCGCGTCTGCTGCCGCTGCTGTGGCTGCCACTGCTGGAGCCACCACTGCTGCCTCTGAAGCTGCCACTGCTGAAGCTGTTGCTGCTGCCGCTGAGGCTGCCGCTACTGGATCTGTCGCTGCTGGGGCTGCTGTTGCTGGTGCCGAAGCCACTGATGTTGCTGTCGGTCTCTGCTCCTGCTTGGTTCCTGCTGTCAGCTCAAATTGGTGTGGCCGGGTCCCGGGACCGCTGCTCTGTTTGCTCGAGTTGGGCAAAGGCAGTGGGGGAGGGGAGGGAGCCACAGCTGCTCCAGTTCTCTCGCTGTTTCACGTGTTCCTCTACCTCACGGTCTGCTCCTCCGCTGCTCACTGCCGCTTTCCCTTCATGTTTCCTGAGTTGCAGAGAGCGCTGGTATGAGGGGAAGCTCCCTGCACCTGGCTTTTCCTGCTGCTGGAGCCGAGCCTGGCGGCTTTCTGGTATGCCACCGCTGCCACGGTCTGTGGTGCTGCCGGGGCTGCTTTTGCCAGCGTGTGCGGGCTCTGGATGCTCTGGATCTCTCCTACTTCTCCATTGCCACTTCAATTTCTTATACACCTCACTTTTTAGTAAAAGTGTGTATTTTGCTGAGTTTTTTTGGTCTTTTTTCCCCCTAGGCTGCTTTGGCGTGGTACCTACACTGCCATCTTAATCGGAAGTCCCTCCAATTCTTTTTACCAGTAAATTTTATTGTTTCATTTTTCCTTACCACTGAGAATTCCATTGTATATATGTATCACATCTTCATTATCCATTGATCAGTTGATGGGCATCTGGGCTGATTCCAGTTCCTAGCTATTATGAATAAAGCAGCCACAAACATGCCTGAGCAAGTATCTCTCTAGTAAAGAGCAGAATCTTTAAGGTATATGTCCAGAAATATATTGCCGGATCAAATGATACCTGTATTTTCATCCTTTTCAGGAGTCTCCATACTGATTTCCATAGTGGTTTTACAGGTTTTCACTCCCACAAGCAGTGGGTTCTTCTTTCCCCACAACCCCACCAGCATTTATTGTTATTCAAGATTTTTTGGGGGGTGGGGGGTCAAGTAGGGTTTCACTCTAGCTCAGGCTGACCTGGAATTCATTATGTAGTCTCAGGGTGGCCTCGAACTCATGGCAATCCTCCCCACCTTTGCCTCCCAAGCGCTGGGATTAAAGGCACCCACCACCACACCCGACTTCATTCAAGTTTTTGATGAATGCTATCCTGACTGGAGTGAGATGTAATTCAGAGTTGTTTTGTTTTGCATTCCTCTGATGATTAAATGCGTAATGGTCACTTGTATTTCTTCCTTTGAGAATTTTCTGTTCAAATCTCTACCCCATTTTTGAGGGGTTTTTTTTGTTACTTATGTAAATTTTAGATATTAGACCTTTGTCAGAGGTAGAAGTGGTGAAGATTTTCTCCCATTCTATAGGTTTTCTATTGACTCTATTGATATTCTCCTTGTCTGCATAGTAGCTTTTTACTTTCAAGAGGTGAACTTGTTCATTCTTCTTGTATAATATTCCATTGTGTGAGCATACCTTTTCTTGTTTCTATTTCCCTGTTGGTGGCAGACATTGAGGTAGTTTTCATTTTGGGGCTATTAGAAAGAATGTTGCTGTGAATATTTTTGTCTTTAAGTGAACATATACAGACAGTCTCTGATGAATCACTGTTGTTTGTTTTTGAGGCCAGGTCTCATATTGCCCATCCTGGACTCACACTCACTATGTAGCTGAGGATGATCTTGAACTGTTTCTCCTGCCTCCACCTTCAGAATTACAGATGTATACCACCACACCCAGACACAATACTTCCAATTAGGGGCCTTGGAGGGTTAGAGATTATGTCTTACTTTGTTGCCCAGATGTGTCAAACTCATAAGCTCAAGTTATGCTCCTCCTACCTCAATCTCCTGAGTAGCTACTATTATGGACACACAGACACACACCAACCAGGCCAGTTGATGTGTGATTTTTCAACTTGACCATAGTAAGAAACCACAGTTTAAAAGTTGAGTGTGGAGCCATATTTGCCGGTGCGGTCCGAGCCGTCAACAACAAAAAGTGCGAGGGCGCTCGGCCGGCGCTCCGACGGGCACGGGGACGCGGGGCCCGCCGCGCCGCCGCCCGTCCTCGCGGCCTGGCCCGTCTGCGCCCGGCGCGCCCGCCGCTCGGGGGGATGGATGTCTTACAAGCCGAACTTGACCGCGCACATGCCCGCCGCCGCCCTCAACGCCGCAGGAAGTGTTCACTCGCCTTCCACTAGCATGGCGACATCCTCTCAGTACCGTCAGCTGTTGAGTGACTATGGGCCACCATCGTTAGGCTATACCCAGGGAACCGGGAACAGCCAGGGGCCTCAGAGCAAATATGCCCAGCTGCTAGCCATCACTGAAGAACTGGGAAAGGAGATCAGACCCACATATGCAGGGAGCAAGAGTGCCATGGAGCAGCTCAAACGAGGCATCATCCATGCCGGAGGGCTGGTTCGGGAGTGCTTGGCTGAGACAGAACGCAATGCCAGATCCTAGTCTCATTAGATCTGAATGTCCTGTCTTTCTACAAGATGGGAGGTTACAGTTCATCTCTCCTGTTGAGACAAAACTTTGTTTTCAAAATGGTAACCGTTTAGTTTTTTCTACCATGGTTCACTAAGCTCTATACCTACACCCTCAAAGATTGGGAAAAGATTTTGCAGTAAAATTTGAATTTTAAGTCGTTAGGATGACCCAAGGTTTTTTAAATTTTATTATTTTTAGCATTGAATTAAAGATGCATGTGACATTACTTTACAGCAAACTGTCCTAAAGCCAGTGTCTCCCTTTAACCTTCTTTTGAGCACATTTGCATCACCTGAATTGGTCTGCTCCTTTTCATAAGCTTGTCTGACTCTGAGGACTGGTAGTGCACACTGACAGCGCTTCACTCCTAGCTGGCTCACCTGCCACACCGTAGATCCTGCTCAACAGAGCTTTGCTTAAGCATTTGCATGACTGAGTGCTTTGAAGTCCATCTTAAAGATGCACAAGTTATAAATACGAAGAAAGAGCAATCTACCAAACCTAACATGCACCCTGAACATTTTCATACTAAGAGTGTAGATTTCAGTTCTATGTTTATTGTAAGTTGATCAAAACATCTGGAAGAAAAGTGACTAAAATTGTTTGCATCTTTGTATGTATTTATTACTTGATGTAATAAAGCTTATTTTCATTAACAAAAAAAAAAGTTGAGTGTGGTGGTGCATGCCTCAACATTTTGGCTACGTGGCCCTGTCTCGACAAAACATCCTGCAAGTATTGAAAAGTGTTGCATTTGGATCTTCATCCTAGCTGGGGCTACACAGTCCAGTCTTCTGTCTCCACACTAGGTAACCACAGTAACCCCCACTCCCAGTCTTCTGACAGACCCCAAAGGGAACCACTGATGATTTACAATGTGCTATGATGCTATAAAATATGTCAACCAGATTTATCAAGTCATGTTCATGCCCTGATTTTATATACTTGTATCTATCAGTAAACATTGTGATACTTGAAAAAAAATAAGTCAATCAAATGAATTTTCTACCTCTGATGTTTTCAATTTACAATGAGTTTACTGAAAGATAAGCCCAGAATGAATCAAGAAACATCTGTGTTATAGTTACCTTCTCATTGCTGGGATAAAGCACCTGACCAAAGCAGCTGATGGGAATAAAGTTTCTTGTTATTGTTATAGTCTTTTCAGTTTTTGTTTTTATTAACAGGAATGGAGACAGTTTTTTAAAAAGGAGAAATAGCAGCCAGGTGTGGTAGTGCATGCCTTTAATCCCAGCACTCGGGAAGCAGTGGTAGGAGGATACTGGTGAGTTCGAGGCCACCCTGAGAGTACATAGTGAATTCCAAGTCAGCCTGGGCTAGAGTGAAACCCTACCTCAAAAGACCAAAAAAAGGGGGGATGAGAAACAACAAGCTTCACAATGAGTTATCTGGACCCAAATCCAGGCTCCAAGGCTATGCGTCTTCTGCATTATTTCTGCATATGCTCAGTCTTGTTGCATAGAGCTAGCAGTTGGGCAAGTTAACAGTATTCTGATCCATTATGCCCTCTTTCTTGTGATCTCTGGAATCTTCTCTACTCCGTTCTTTATTCACCTGTCACTGAAAAGTAGGAAGGCAACTCCACTGTGGTTTACTTTAAGCCTTTACCCATCAGTTCCTCTCTCCATAGCTCAAGGAGTTCCCTTTCCGGAAATCTCCAACCATCAAAACCCCAAGGTTCTTGGCACCCATGCTTTACTGAACTCTAGGGAGAGCTGATTGGTGAAACAAGTTGGAGATTTATACAAGTAAATGGTGCTGCAGAAAAGAGAAAGAGAGAAAGAACACCTGATCAAACCATGAAAGGACACATATTAAACTCCTTCTATAACAGTGAGACTATATACTGAATTCCAGGTCTGCCTGGGCTAGAGAAAGACCCTACCTCAAAAACCAAACATTAGATACATAGATGATAGATAGATAGATAGATAGATAGATAGATAGATAGATAGATAGACAGACAGATAGACAGACTGACTAAAATCTCCAACTCTGCTTCATACTGGTTCTTCCTGAAATATTTTCCTGTGTCAAAGCCACAAGTCCTGGGTTTGCCTAACTCAAGGTGCATAAAATATTATGGGAGGGAGAAAAGTTTTATTTTGGCTTATAGTCTCAAGGGGAAGCTCCATGATGGTAAGGGAAAGCATGTCAAGAACAGAGGCTAGACATCACCTCTGCCACAGCAGGTAGAAAACAGCAGCAGGAGAGTGAGCTGAGCTCTAGCAATGGGGAGCTGTTTATGGTTATAACACCCCTAAGCCTGCCCCTAACAATACACCTCCTTCAGCAAGGTTCTACCTCCCAAATTGCCATCAGCTCAGGTCAAAGCATTCAGAACACAAATTTATGGGGATATTCCATTCAAACCACCACAATCTGTATTTGTATTTCTCTTGAGTCTGAATCTAATAGAGGAATTACTGGGTCAAGGAATATATGTATGTTTAGTTAAAGATGATTTTTTTTTTTTTTGAGGTAGAGCTTCACTCTAGTCCAGGCTGGTCTGTCATTTTTTTTTTTTTAATTTGGGGTGTGGGCATATTTTTTTTTTCCTTCTTCAATTTTAATTTTTGTTCATATTGCTTTTTTTGCTTGTGTTGTTGTTTTTTTAAAATTTAATTTATTAGTTTTCTTTTCAGTAAATACAGGCAGTTTGGTACCATTGTTTAGGCTCATCTGTGATCTACCCCTCCCATTGGACCCTCCTTGTTGATGAAAATGGGTCGTGCATTGTGGAGTTAGCCCCCAGTTATTGGTATGATAAATGTCTCTGCAAATCATGACCCAACATGTGACTCTGACATTCTTTCCACCCCCTCTTCCGCAAAATTTCCCTGAGCCATGTTGGGTTCATTTTTGGTCTGCTTCAGTGCTGAGGTGTTGGGGGCCTCTGAGGCTCTGGCTCTCTGATTTGGTAGGAGTTGATTTTTCTCTGCGTTGGTCTCCTTCCCCTTTGTGCTGGTATCCGGTTCACAGGAAGACATCACCCTTGCTTGTTTCGCCAATTGTCCTTAGTTTCAGTTGGGCCCCTTTTGAGGTATGTTGGGGCAGCTCTCTTCTTAGGATCTGCATCTATCTGGAAAAGAGAAGCAGATTCTCCAACGGAGAGTAAGTTAGCACCCGGAGAATTGAGATAACACTTACTTTTTTGATAGACAGTATGATAGGTGTAGGCCCTCTTATACCCCGTGATTGATGGTAGCTTGATATTGTAGAGTGGGCTTGTGTTTGGGTATGGTTCTGACTTGTTTCCCAGCTCCAGCTATGGGTCTAGTACCACTGAGTGGATCAGTTAGCCAAATCAAGAGCAATTGGTTCCTCACCATGGCTGTGTACCACTATTGCACTTGTGTGGGCATCACATCAGGTTATTTGTTGCTAATTAGGTTAAACAATGCGTTGCTTAGACAGATCTTGATCATTTCCCCCAGTCGCCTATGTAGCACCTTCTGGCACTAGACACGCTGACTGTCTGGGGACTGACTCTCTCCTGGCTTCCAGCCATGTCATTCCATTTTACGCGTCAGCTGCATATGGAGTCTTCAGCAACAGGGTCTTACCACTGGCCTTTGGTGGGTCATCAAGTACTCTGACAGAAGTCTGTCATTGTTTTGGGAAACCTTGTAGGTTTCTCTGATAAAAAGCTCATTGTGGATGGTAGGCCCAAGCTGGAAGTGGGGGTTACAGGTCAGTGTCCACTAAGAAATTGAGGAAAAACATAACTAATACACAAGAGTTAGAGAGGAGAAAGATAGAGGGGAGAGGGGGAGAGGGAGGGAGGGAAGATGTAGGAGATTTAGGTCAGTCTTGATCCTACCCTCTCCAGTGTCTTGTGGTTCAGGTGTTTCCTGTAAGGGACTAGTGAAGGTTCAGCCATTTGGTCTGTCTTTTAGAAAGTAGAATTTTATGGTACCATTGCCGTTTGGGTCCAGATTACTGTTTTCCACCCTTCGATGCCCTCCCCGCCCTCCCATCCATCTTATTGTCTAGTCCATGAGGTGCTTGCTGGGTATGTAAGGTATCTTGGGTAGATTCAGGTTAGGTGTTGTAGATGAGTGAGACTATGTGTCGATTTTTTTTCTGTGATTGGGTAAGTTCACTGAGAATGATCTGTTCCAGATTCAACCATTTTCCCTCAAATTTCTTTATGTCGTTTTTTCTTACTGCTGTATAGAATTCCATTGTGTAGATATTCCACATCTTTGTTATCCATTCTTCTAATGATGGACATCTGGGTTGATTCAAGCTTTTAGGAATTACGAATTGAGCCTCTACAAACATGGTTGAGCAAATCTCTCTGGCTTTTGGTTTGAAGGTTTTAGGGTACATGCCCAGTAATGGTATAACTGGGTCTGTTGGTATTTCTATAGTCAGCTTTTTCAGCAGTCTCCATATTGCTTTCCAAAGTGGTTGTACCATCCTGCATTCCCACCAACAATGAATGAGTGTCCCTGCTTCTCCACATCCTCGCCAGCATTTATTTTCATTTGACCTTTTGATGTTGGCTATCCTTATTGGGGTAAGAGTGGATATATTCCATTTTATGACTGCATCTAGCCTCCAGAATTGTGAAGAATGAAATATCTGTTTAAACCATCCACTCTAGGATATTTTGTTATAACAGTCCTAGCACAACACCATGCCCTTTGCAGTGACAATTGCTCCATATTATATCCCAATTCTAGGAATATTTTATATACCAATTCTAGGATATTAAGATAGGACCCAACTTTCCCTGGGTCACTGGACCAAACGGTTAAATAGTGTTAAGCAATATTAAGTGCTGCCAAGCATTGATAAATGCTGTTGAGAATATGATTTTGTGTTGAGCTTTAAGCATTTTAAACACCTTATATTTTTTTTTGTTTTGTTTTTTGGGTTTTTTTGTTTGTTTGTTTCACAACGTAGGGTCTCTCTCTAGCCTGGGCTGACCTGGATTTCACTATGTAATCTCAGGCTGGTCTCGAACTCATGGTGATACTCCTACCTCTGCCTCCCAAGTGCTAGGATTAAAGGCGTGCACCACCACTCCTATCTTAAACACCTTATAATTTTTTTTTTTAATGAATCAGTGAAACTACTGGTGGCAGGTCATTCAGGCCTTTGAATGACAGTGGATAGACCCTTTCCTTATGCAGCTTACAGCTGAGAACTGTCAACTGAGCAGCCCCTTCTTTGGTAACTAGCCCATCTGCCCTTACAACAGTTCAGTGTTCTGGACACTTGATGATTCTGAGAATGCACAGACTGCTGCAAAGACCATTGACACTTCCACCATAGTTCTTGCTCCAGGAGTCTTGATCCACTTCCTCTGTAGTGTCTCCTGGGCCCTGGCCCATGTAATAAAGATGACTCATTTCATACTAGGCAGTCAGCTATCCGTTCTTAGTTCTCCTAGTATTTATTTCCATCAAGGCCCTGGTCACCCAGTTCTACTCAGTGCCCCAGGCAGAACTGAGATCAGCTCCAGAATCCCTACTGATAGCAGTGAGGCTGGGAGAAGAGACATACATACTATTTTTTAAAAGATATTTTATTTATTTATTTATTTATTTGAGAGAGAGAAAGAGACACAAAGAGAGAGAATGGGCACATCAGGTCCTCTAGCCAATGCAAAAAATATATTTATTTTTGTTTATTTATTTATTTATGAGAGATTGAGAGAGAGAGCGTGTGCACGAATGGGCATACCAGGACCCCTAGCCAATGCAAATGAACTCTAGATGCATGTGCCACCCTATGCATCTGGCTTACATGGATTCTGGGTAATCAAACTTGGGTTCTTAGGCTTCACAGGCAAGTGCCTTAACCACTAAGCAATCTCTCCAGCCTCCATAAATACTGTTTTTGAAACTTGTTTATTTGCAGCGGGGGGTTAGAGGTATGGTCCTGCTCTACTCCAGGCTGACCTGGAATTCACTATGTAGTCTCAGGCTGGCCTCGAACTCAGAGCGATCTTCCTTTCTCTGCCTCCTGTGTGCTGGGATTAAAGGCGTGTATCACCATACCCAGACTGAAACTTATTTTTATGGGAAATCTCAAGTACACCAAAACAATAGAGAGAGTGGTATACTTTTATCTTCTAGTTTCAACAATTGTCAACAAGTTGCTTATCTAATTGTACCTATCAGAAATGGTATTCCAAGGAGAGGGTACAACATGTAAGAGGCATAATTACATGAAGACTGTGTAATGTCTCCAGACTCTACAGGGTCGTAGGGTGACTAGAATCCCAAATAGAATCTGGGGGAGCAATAATCCACTGACTAATACAGCTTCAGCTTGTGTCCTGCTGATCTCATCTCTTCCTACATGGAACTAGCTGACTGTGGGCCATTCCTGAGCAGGTATAACAGGATGAGTGGGACGCTGCTCTGCTCTGCTCTTCAGTGAGCTCACTATCTACAGGAGGGCAATGGGGAGATTGGCAAGTGAATAAACAATATGGCCTAATGTGTTCTTACCAGAGGTTATGAGCACCTCATCGAAGTTAGGGGTCAGGAGAGGATTCTCAAAAGATGTGGTATTTTGCCCTCTCCTAGGCATATATTCTAATGACTCGTCTCACTACCTTAGAGATATTTGCTCAACCATGTTTATTGCCACTCTATTCACAATAGCTGTGAAATGGAACCAGCCTAGATGTCCCTCAACTGATGAGTGGATAATGAAGATGTGGCACATATACACAATGGAGTTCTACTCAGTGGTAAAGAAAAATAAGTGAGGTAATCCAGGCCCAGAAAGTCAAACGTCACATGTTCTCTCTCATATGTGGATTCTAGCTATAAATGATTGGACTTTTGTGTAAGTAGGAAGAAAACTCAGTAACAGAGGCCAGTAAGTGTGTATTCCTCTTGTTTTAGTAAGTGTGTATTCCTCTTGTTTTCTGCCCCCTGTGGTTCTTCTAGTCACAATAGTCCTTGTTAATTTCTTTAACCCTGCCAGTGTCTTTACAAATGATACCTAGTGAGTTCCACGTCTGTAATCCCAGCACTTGGGAAGTGAGGCAAGAATACTGCTTTGAGCTGGATAGAGGCCTGCCTGAGTTACATAGTGAATTGCAAGCCAACCTGGCCTACATGAGACCCTGTCTTAGATAGATAGCTAGATAGATAGATAGACAGATAGATAGATAGACAGACAGACAGACAGACAGACAGATAGTTTTACAGAGATGGCTCCATGGTTAAAGGTGCTTACTTGCAAAACCTATGGCCCAGGGCCAATTTCCCAGTCACCAAAATAAAGCCAGATAGACATTCCTTTTCAGTGGCAAGAGACCTCTCTGATGTACTCATATACATGTACACACATACACATATGTACACACAATAAAATTACATATATACATACATACACACACACACACACACACACGCACACACACATATCACTACTGACATTTCATTTTTACTCCTGATGTGATTATTTCTGTGTTGTTGTTTTTACAAAAAATGTATAACCTCACTAATCACAAGGAAACATCAGAAAAACCCAAACTAAGAAACTCCACAAAATGCCTAAGCACACACTTCAAAAGTATCAAGTACCAGGCATAGTGGTGCATGCCTTTAATCCCAGCACTCAGAAGGCAGATGTAGTAGGATCATTGTGAGTTTGAGGTCACCCTGAGACTACATAGTGAATTCCAGGTCAACCTGAGCTAGAGTGAGACCTTACCTCAAAACAAACAAACAAAAAAGTATCAAGGAAAGGAAGGAAGAGAGAACATGCCAGAGATTGGAAGTGACTATGGAACTGAAATACAAAGTGGAATCTTAGGTACGATCCTGAAACACACACACACACACACAAATTAGTGGGTAAAAAGCTTAGTTATTAGCATCATACCCTGGTTAAATTCCTGGTTTTTATTATTGAACTATGGTTATGTAAAATGTTAGAATGATGGTAAAATAAAGCAGAATTGTGAATAGCTTAAAAAGGAAAGCTGGTAAAGCCGGGCGTGGTGGCACACGCCTTTAATCCCAGCACTCAGGAGGCAGAGGTAGGAGGATTGCCGTGAGTTCAAGGCCACCCTGAGACTCCATAGTGAATCCCAGGTCAGCCTGAGCTAGAGTGAGACCCTACCTCAAAAAACCAATGATAGAAAAGTGTCAAGGAGCTGGGTGTGGTGGCGCATGCCTTTAATCCTAGCACTCGGGAGGCAGAGGTAGGAGGATCATGGTGAGTTCAAGGCCACCCTGAGACTACATAGTGAATTCTAGGTCAGACTTGGCTAGAGTGAAAAACCAAAAAAAAAAAAAGAAAAAAAGTGTCAAGAAAGGACTGGGGATATAGCTCAGTGGTAGAGGGTTTGGGGGGTTTGCCTAGCATTCTCAAGACCCTGGGTTCCATTCCTAGCACTAAAAAAACCCTCTGAAAACTAAGCATGGTGGCACATGCTGTAATCCTAGAACTCAGGAAGCTGAGTAGGAAATTCTTCCTTACTAAAGGCAGCAAGGTGTCTTTGAGTCAAGAAGTCTGGGAGATCTGAAACTTAGAGGTCACTCAACCACTCCTGGAAGTTATGTTAATTAGAAACTGAAGCATTCCTTCCTGGGAGGAGCAGGAAGTTCCAGAAACTCAGGAAGTAAACAAGTCAGGGAAAGGGTCACAAGACCCCACTCTAAGGCTATATAAAGGAGAAATAACTACTTGGAGATGAGTCTCCAATTGAGCTGCTTGCCATATTGTAGTGAGTTCCAGAGATGCATTTTCTGTGAGTTCCCACCTATGCTGGGGTGGGTGTCTGAGTTGAAGCAGCTGTGGCGAGGTCATCATCCAGGACTGGATGAGACTGCTCATGGTGTGGCTGTGTTTGAGTCATCTATTGCTCCTGTGAGTAACCACAATAAACTCATTGGTTCACCAAAACTGGTTTTGGTGTAATCATCCTATGATCAGTCATCTGTGCCCTATCTGGGATAGAGGACACTTGTTTGCCTCTCCCCAAGGAAAAGATTTCCTGCCACAGTAGGACATTCATGTGAATTCATGGGCAGTCCTAAGCTAGGTAGACTATACTCAAACTTAAAAACGGCAGTGACTGAGGAGATGGCTTAGCAGTTAAAGACTTATTTGCAAAGCCTGTTGGCCCTGTTTCAATTCCCCAGCCACATACCTAAGATAGATGACCAACCCAGGCATTAATTTACAGTAGCCAAAGACCCTGAGCATCCACGTGCATATACATGGAAATAAATACAATTTTGAACACATCAAAAAAGCCAGGTAGGGTGGTATACACTTTTAATCTCAGCACTTGGAAGGTTGAAGTAGGTGAATCTCTTTTTTTAAAAAAAAAAAAAAGTTTTTAAATATTTTTGTTATTTATTTATTTATTTGAGAGCAACAGAGAGAGAAAGGGGCACACCAGGGCCTCTAGCCACTGCAAAGGAACTCCAGATGCATGCACCCCTTGTGCATCTGGCTAACGTGGGACCTGGGGAATCGAGCCTTGAGCCAGGGTCCTTAGGCTTGACAGGCAAGCGCTTAACCGCTAAGCCATCTCTCCAGCTCATGAAGTAGGAGAATCTCTTGAGGTTGAGGCCATCCTGTGCTACAGAGCTCCAGATCAGCCTGGGCCAAGAGTGAGACCCTGCCACCAAAAAAAAAAAAAAAAAAACAGCAAGCAAATAAAAACAACAAATACTTTTAAAATGGAAATAAAAATTCACTAAGGGCTGGAGAGATGGCTTAGTGGTTAAGCACTTGCCTGTGAAGCCTAAGGATCCCGGTTTGAGGCTCGATTCCCCAGGACCCACATCAGCCAGATGCACAAGGGGGTACACGCATCTGGAATTCGTTTGCAGTGCCTGGAGGCCCTGGTGTGCCCATTCTCTCTCTGTATGTCACTCTCAAATAAATAAAAATGAACAAAAAATTTAAAAAAATTCACTGAGTGGACTCAATACAAATGGAGATGACAGGGGTAAGTCAGTGAACTGTAAGAAGTGATCTGAATCTGACTGGAGAGATGGCTTAGTGGTTAATGGTGCTTGCTTGCAAAGACTGGCAGCCCAGGTTCAAATCTTCAGTACTCACATAAAGCCAAAAGCCCAAAGTGCATCTGTAATTTGTTTGCAGTGGCAGAAGGCCCTAGCATGCCTGTTCCCTTTCTCTTTCTGTCTGTTTGCAAATAAATAAGTATAATATTAAATAAATAAATGGCGGGCAGAGCTTCTGTGTGGGAGGGTTGGGAGGGGGCAGAGAACCCAGTAGGGACTTACCCAGAGATGTGAATCTTTCTAATGGCCACTCTACTCCTCTAGGGTTTATCACTGACAGACTAGATTTGTGGATAACTAGTAACTGTGGCCATATGTCTGACCACTCTACATGATGCAGCAGTCATGGGTCACCTCCTCTGTGGTACCTGGCACCCCAGCTCCACTTCCTGCATATACCATGCCCAGTTTAAGGTCATAGGAAGACCTCAGGGATTTATGGGGCAATACCAGAAGGTCTAATTATCAGGGTGAGTCCTAGTAGAGAGAGGAATAGGGTACAGAACAAATATTTAAAGAAAGAATGCCTAAAAAATTCCATGTTTGCTGGGCATGGTAGAGCATACTTAGACTAGATAGGAGGATTCCTGTGAGTTTGAAGCCGGACTCGGGCTACCAAGTTAGTTCCAAGCCAGCCTGGACTAGAGTGAGACCCTACCTTAAAAATAAAACAAAACAACATAAAGAAACTCTGTGTTTGATGAAAGATATGAGCTAAAAGATCTATAAAGTTTAAGAAATAAAAAAGAAGGCCTGATGTAGTGGTACATGCCTTTGATCCCAGCACTCAGGAGGCAGAAGTCGGAAGAGTGCAGTGAGTTTGAGGCCAGCCTGGGACTACAGAGTCGGTTTCAGGTCAGCCATGGCTAGGATGAGATCCTGCCTCGAAATAAACAATCAAGAAATAAAAACCTAGAAGCAAAAGAAACTAAGCTCAGTAGAACTCAAATTGGATGAAACAAAGATGTCCACCTTCAGACACATTAGAATCAAACTTATGAAAAGTTCCCCACCCATGCCCATGCAAGCAACCCGTTACTCAGTAGGTGACACACGTTAAGGATATGAAAAGAGGAAGGGAACGAGTTGGGAAGAAGAAGAGAGTCAGCAGGAGTGGGAAGGCATACAAAGGGTAACATGGGAGTGAATATGATCAAGAGACCCAATACACATACACAAAATTATTAAAATAAAATAGCTTTTAAAAAGCCAAGACAGGCATTTTATATACTTGTAATTTCAAGATTTAGGCAGTAGATTATAGAGGCAGAGGTGGCTGCTCCTCTCTGTTCCCACAAAGGTGAGATGTGAGGTGGGCATGGCTTGGGTGTGGTCCCTGCAATCCACACATGAATGCACACATGTGGGCACACGTTTATGTGTGTGGATGTCTGTAAGGTTGGAGTCTGTGTGAGCACAGATATTTGGAATCAATTTGTATGCTGGTGTGTGTCTCTTCTGGGGCACTGCTTTCTGGGAGAGCTGGGCTATAGGTTTATGTAGAAGGTGTCTACGTCTGAAGATGTGTTTGTTATGGGATGTCAGTTCCACATATATTGGAGTGTGTCAGAGAGGGACCAGTCCAGGGGGTCCACAGCCCTCCCCAGGGTCTTCTGAGCTCCTAGCTTGGCCTGTGCCAGGGCCATTTGGGGAGCGCCCGTGCTTTATGGTGCGCGGGTGAAAAATGGAAATGCTAATAAGTAGTCGTTAAATTGTCTCGCAAAAATGTTAAATGATAAATTGGGTAATGTTATTGTTGAAATGAGATATGTAAAATAAATGAGTTATTTATTTCTAATTAAAAAAAAAAGATTTAGGCAGTAGAGGTAGAGCAAGAAGTTCGGGAGTTCAAAGTCATTCTCAACTACATAGTGAATTTGAGTCTGTCTCAAAAACAAAACAAGGGCTGGAGAGATGGCTTAGCAGTTAAAGCGCTTGCCTGTGAAGCCTAAGGACCCACGTTCAATTCTCCAGGTCCCACATAAGCCAGACACACATGGTGGTGCATGTGTCTGGAGTTCATTTTCAGTGACCGGAAGCAATGGCGTGCCCAATCTGTTCCTCTCTCTTTCTCTCTCTCTTCCTCTTGTTCTGACTCTAATAAATAAATAAAAATTAAAAACGCCAACATATTAAAATTTGTTATCATTAATTCATTTCTTTGTTATTTACTTATTTTGTTGCTGGTGTGTAACCAACCCAGGTCCTGGTACATGGTAGGCAAGTGGGGCTGGAGAGATGGCTTAGCGGTTAAGCACTTGCCTGTGAAGCCTAAGGACCCCGGTTCGAGGCTCGGTTCCCCAGGTCCCACGTTAGCCAGATGCACAAGGGGGCGCACGCGTCTGGAGTTCATTTGCAGAGGCTGGAAGCCCTGGCGCGCCCATTCTCTCTCTCTCCCTCTATCTGTCTTTCTCTCTGTGTCTGTCGCTCTCAAATAAATAAATAAAAAATTTTAAAAAAAAGCAATAAACATAGTAGGCAAGTGATCTCCCACTGAGATATATGCCTAGCCCATTTTTTTACTTTAAATTTTTTTAACTTTTTTTTTTTTTTTTGGTTTTTCGAGATAGGGTCTCACTCTTGCCCAGGCTGACCTGGAATTCACTATGGAGACTCAGGATGGCCTCGAACTCACAGCAATCCTCCTACCTCTGCCTCCCGAGTGCTGGGATTAAAGGCGTGTGCCACCACGCCTGGCTTACTTTAAATTTTTATTTACTTTGAGAGATAGAGGCAGACAGCAGGGGAAGAGTGGGCATGACAGGGTCTTCAGCCACTACAAACAAACTCCAGACACATGTTACCTTGTACATCTGGCTTACATGGGTACTAGGAAATTGAACCTGGGTCCTTTGGCTTTGCAAGCCAGCACCTTAACTGCTAAGTCATCTCTCCAGCCATTTTTTAATTTTTATTATAAGACAAGTTCTCACTAAGTTCTCTGGGCTGGACTTGAACTCACTCTGTAGCCAGGTAGACCTTGAACATGGAGTCTTTCTGCCTCAGCCTCCCTAGTAGCTGGGACTACAAGCCTGTGTCACTAGGCGGCAAATTTCCTCTGCGTTGAAAGGTGTAAACTATTGCTGGCTTTATCAAAAGCAGCTGGGTTAATTTACAAGAGATGGTGTGGGGAGGGTCATCACACACTCACCTGAGATCTCCGCACCCCTTGTGACAACTGTACACAATAACACACAAGATCTCATGGGGGGGTATAGCGTGTATAGAAAGGAAAAGATCTAGGGACAATGAGCTCCTTTGAAGTGGTGTCTCTGGAGTCTCCATGCTCTGTAAACAAGCCCTCACCCTGAGGCTAAGGATGGAGTATTCGTGGTGGGGGTAATTGTGGTGTAGGGAGCCCCACTATAGTGTTGCTTTGGGCTCTCGTGCACTATAGGTGAGCCCTCACCCCCAGGCTGGGTGAGGAGCACAGTGAGCCCCACTGAAGTGCTGCTGTATGATCTCACACTCCTGGACAGGGACAAGGACTGTCTAAAAGTGGCCACAGGGGAGTTATCATTCAGGGTGGGATGAGACTTCTCAGTGGTGCAATTGCTCTGGATGCTGATCCGATGCTCTGTAAGCAAGCCTTTATCCTGAGGCTGAGGGAGGAGCATCCAAAGAGTATTAAAACATATATATATATATGTTTTAATATATATATATTATATGTATATATATGTACATATATATTATATGTATATATGTATATATATTATATGTGTATATATGTATATACATATATATATATATATATATATATATATATATATATATACACATTTTATTTTATTTATTTGAGAGAGAGAGAGGCAGATCTATATATAGAGAGAATGGGCACACCAGGGCCTTTCAGCCAGTGCAAACAAACTCCAGAAGCATGTGTCACCTTGCACATCTGGCTTACATGGGTCCTGAGGAATTGAACGTGGGTCCTTTGGCTTTGCAGGCAAGCGCCTTAACTGCTAAGCCATCCGTCTAGGCATTTCCATCAAAGTGGCTGCTTTGGGGGCCCCATGTTCTTATAAGTAACCCTTCTCTATGTCTGTAGGTGACCCCCCAATAAACTCAGTGGTTCACCAAACTGGTATTGCTGTAATTGTACTTTCGTCTGCCACCTGAGCCCTATTTGGGGTGAACATGTATGTTCTCATATCCCTAGGGGAAAAGTTTCCCATGATACTAGGTATGGCACCAAATAGTTAAAACAAAGAGACATCACATATAGGATATTTGTAAAGCCTTTAATGACACTCAATGGCTCTATGGTACCAACCTTTGGCCCTAGCTACCCTGAGGACTATTATACAAAATATGATATCAAAGGTATGTTCCTGATAACTTGGCTAATATCTCATCTGTTTTACAAGCCATAAACAGACTCAGGCCATGTCACACAATACTGTGCCATTCAATGAACAGTTTTGGAAGAAAATCTCAGCCACCTTGTGCTCAGATGGACCCGAGACAATCCAATCCATCTACCTGGCTTCCTCGAATGCTCCCAAAGGCATAGAAGTCCACAAGAAGGATAACCCTTAAGGCTACCTGTTTGCTATGTGCTTACTTCTCACAAACTCCTTAATTTTATTCGTTCTCCCCAACATTCTCTTCCAAGACTATCTTCCTGAACTCCATCATTATACTTTCAGAGTCCTTTAGAGTAGTACCCCTCTCTGGGAGAGAATCTCTAACTGCCACAACTTTGTGTCCTATTTAGCAGGAAATAGTTAACGATCTGACATCACTGTCCTTTGTCCTCTATCAGCAGTTGGAATGTCTTCTCATGAAAGGGGGGTAGAGTTAGGGTGATTGGACCCCTGAAGGTGAAAAACACTGGCTGACTTCTTATCTTTTTTGCCTAGTTCCCTAGAGAACTGGTTTTCCATAAACAATCAGAACCCCTCCTGGGAAGGTCTTTCATAAAATTTAAACATTGTGGTTGGCCAAGTTTAGCCCCTGGAACTTGGTGCCAGAAGTATTCTCTTCCGGAGACAGCCTTTAGCCCTAAACAACCATCTGGCCCTCTGGTTCACCTGGGCCAGAAGACAGCCCACCACCCTATGGTCATAAATACCAGGGAGGGCAGTCTCTCTCTAATCACTTGGGAACTTCCAGCTGTGGATGAGTTTTTCCCATGGCTGGATCTGGCCTGGGTTCAATTCCCCAGCACCTATGTAAAGCCTGACCCAAAGTGGTGTATACATCTGGTGTTCATTTGCAGCAGCAAAGAGACCCTGGCACACCATGCACACATTAGTGTGCAAGTAAATGAATAAATTTTAAAAATAAAATATGCTTAATGCCTTATAAGAGAAAAACTTTCAACCAACCCAGACTATTATATTTGGTTTAGCAGATATAAGAAAAGTATAGGAGCTAGGCGTGGTGGTGCATACCTTTAATCCTAGCACTTGGGAGGCAAAGGTAGGGGATCACTGTGAGTTTGAGGCCACCCTGAGAATGCATAGTGAATTTCTATTCCCGGTCAGCCTCGGCCAGAGTGAGACCTTACCTCGAAAAACAACAGCAAGCAAAAGCAAACAACAACCAAAAAAAAAAAAGGGAATGAAATACTTGTTAGAAAAAAAAGTAAGCCAGGCATGGTGGTGCACCCCTTTAATCCCAGCACTTGGGAGGCACAGATAGGAAGATCACCATGAGTTCCAAGTCACCCTGAGACTACATAGTGAATGTCAGGTCAGCCTGGGCTAGAGTGAAACCATACCTCGAAAAGCCAAGAAAAGAGGTTTAAGAAAAAGAATAAGAAGAAGGAAAAAAATATCTTAATTCAATGACTTCAGCTCCCAGACTATGAATTGAGAAAAAAGACAGTAAATTTTTGCAAAGCAAGCAGAGAGAAGGAAATAATAAAGGCCAAAAAACAACTGATAATGAAAACAGAAAGTCCTGGGCTTATGCATGAGAATGAAAATACTTAGTAGCAGAGGCCAGTAAGTTAAAAAGGAGACATAAAGGGAAGAGAAAGGAAGGGAGGAGGGTACTTAATAGGTTGATATTGTACATATGTAATTACAATATTATTATGGGGAGGTAATATGATGGAGAATGGAATTTCAAAGGAGAAAATGTGGGGGAGGGAGGGAATCAACACGGGATTTTTTTTATAATCATGGAAAATGCTAATAAAAATTTAAAAAAAAAAAGAAAACAGAAAGTCAACTGATGAAATCAGCAAAACTAAAAGCTAGCCCTCTGAAAAAAAATCAAGAAATTTGATAATCCTTTAACCAGAGTGACAAAGGACCAGATATACAAATTACCAATATCAGGATAAAACAGTAGCTATTACAATAGACTCCACAATATCACAAGGGTAATGAGTAATCCTACAAACAATTCTGTGAAAGCCACACACTACACAAGAGAAAATAGAGAATTGGAATCGCCCTATATCTAATCAAGAAATTGAATTTGGGGCCGGGCGTGGTGGCGCACGCCTTTAATCCCAGCACTCGGGAGGCAGAGGTAGGAGGATTGCCGTGAGTTCAAGGCCACCCTGAGACTAGAGTTAATTCCAGGTCAGCCTGGACCAGAGTGAGACCCTACCTCGAAAAACCAAAAAAAAAAAAAAACTGTACTACCATAGATTCTTTACACCCCCCCCAAAAAAAAAAAAAACATAAACCGGGCATGATGGCATACACCTTGAACCCCAGCACTCAGGAGGTAGAGGTAGGAGGATCACCAGGACTTTGAGGCCACCCTGAGAGACTGCAGAGTGAATTTCAGGTCAGCCTGAGCTAGAGTGCAAAACCAAAAAAAGAAAAAAGAGAAGAAAGAAAGAAAGGGAAAAAAAAAAAAAACATAATGCATTGACTAAGGTTCACTGTGAGTTCAAGGCCAGTGTGGGCTACAGAGTGAGTTCCAGATCAATGTGGGTTAGAGTGAGAAGCTGCCCCCCCAAAAAAAAAGCCCCAACACTTCCTTCATATCAGAGTGTTTGTAAGAACTAGCAAATGCGATGTATGGCTCATAGACAAAATTTAAAATGAAGAATATTGATAAAAGGTAGGGCTAGTGGCTCATGCCTATAATTCCAGCACTTGGAAGGCACAGTCAGGTAAAACATACACCTGTGGTCCCAGCACTCAGGAGGCTAAAACAGCAGAATTTTGAGTTCCAGCCTATTGTGCAATATGTACCAAGATTGTCTTAAAAAGAATAATAAATAAAAAAGAAAATGGTAGAGCTGAGGTGTGGTTTAAATGTGTAACACTTGCCTACCATTCATAAGTCTTAGGCTTAGCTCCCAACATCATGCACACAAAATAATGAATTAATGAATAACGAATTCCAGGTCAGCCTGGACTAGAGTGAGATCCTACATCAAAAAACAACAAACAACAACAAAAAAAAGTATAGAATTACAGTTTTCAAACAATACACTTCATATATATATATATATTTTTTTTTTTTTTTGGTTTTTCGAGGTAGGGTCTCACTCTTGTCCAGGCTGACCTGGAATTCACTATGGAGTCTCAGGGTGGCCTTGAACTCACGGCAATCCTCCTACCTCTGCCTCCCGAGTGCTGGGATTAAAGGCGTGCGCCACCACGCCCGGCTACACTTCATATTTGTAAAGGGATTTCTCATGGATGGGAGATCAATATGAAACTATGTCAAGACAGATGATTGAATCTGCCTTCTCGGTCTAGTTTATCAGTTCTTTCACATCCTGATTTTTTTGTTTTGTTTTTCTTTTTTTTATTTGAGAACGACAGACACAGAGAGAAAGACAGATAGAGGGAGAGAGAGAGAATGGGCGCGCCAGGGCTTCCAGCTTCTGCAAACGAACTCCAGATGCATGCACCCCCTTGTGCATCTGGCTAACGTGGGACCTGGGGAACCGAGCCTCGAACCGGGGTCCTTAGGCTTCACAGGCAAGCGCTTAACCGCTAAGCCATCTCTCCAGCCCTTGTTTTGTTTTTCGAGGTAGGGTTTCACTCTAGCCCGAGATGACCTGGAATTCACTATGTAGTCTCACGGTGGCTTCGAACTAACGGCAATCCTCCTACCTCCGCCTTCTGAGTGCTGGGATTAAAGACATGCGCCACCACGCCCAGCTTTAAGTCCTGATTTTTTATTTGGAAAAAAATGTGTACCTGCTCAAAACCTGCAATATAGGCCAGGGAATGTGGCCAATTTGTGTAGGGGCTTATTCTTCCCATGTAACAAGAAATTGAAAGGAAAACAGCTCTGACTTTATCATATCATTAGTTAGGTGGGCTCATACTCACATGTCCATTTCACTGATTTCAGCATATGCGTAGTTTGTGTTCTTGTGATCACAGACAGGTTCTTGCACTTCTGAGCATCATACTTCACGTTCTAGGAGAGAAACAAGTAGAGTCCACAGTATGCAGCTTTGTTGGGAAAGGATCTCCCTCGTGGAGACCTTGAGCTACTTCTCATTGACTAGAACTGATGGAAATGGTTTCCATGGGATGCCAGCTGAGGAGGCAGGTAGTCTTTGGGTGGTACATTGCCATCCTGAGCTAAATCAGGGTTCTGTTAGGAAGAAAGCGATGGAAATGGAGACCTGCCACTGAAAGAGGGGAGAATAGAGGCAGGGCGGCAGCTGTTTGCATGGTCTAGGTTGAGGCTGCAGAGAAGAGCAGGCAAGATGAACAATGCTCAGAAACAGGAAAGACAATGAGGATGGTGCCCAAAATGTAAGTATATTCAGAAAGCAGGAAGCACATGCCTGCATGCAGTACACTACATGTAGAGACTAGGAGAGCCTTCCTTCTGTGACCTGCTCTCAAAGCTGGAGTGGCAAAAAATCAGGAGCCCCAGTAGCTCATGCTCACCTCCCATAGACAAGAGACTGGCTTGTCACCCTGCCTTTCTTATTTCTTTTTTGTTTGTTTAGGTTAGTTTAGCTTTTCTCTTTTCAGACAGGGTCCCAACAAAAGGCTTAAACTTAAACTCATGGCAATCCTCCTGCCTCAGTCTTCTGAATGTTGGAATTACAGGTATGCACTACCACACAACTGTGTCTTTTCTTTAGTGTTTTTTAGATCCCTTATTAAAGTAGAGTAGCTAGCTAGGAAAGTCTGGGAGGCATCTCTGGAAAGGTGAGCACTAGAATTGAGACCTGAATGAGGAGACACTATGTGAAAGATGGTTCAAACAAAGAATGAACTCAGTTGGGTTAAGGAGTTGAAAGGAGCTTGGTATAATGGGCACACAGGGGATGAGGAAAGGAGTCTTGGAAACGATATCAGAGGCAAGAAGACCAGCTAACCAGGCTGTTACAGTGGTTCACGTGAGAAAAGAAGTGAACTTGGCACAGGATTCTACTACTGGTAAGGATACAGTGGACAAAATTTGAAGAAGGGGCTGGAGAGATGGCTTAGCAGTTAAATGCTTGCCTGTGAAGCCTAAGAACCATGGTTCAAGGCTCGGTTCCCCAGGTCCCACATTAGCCAGATGCACAAGAGGGCACACGCATCTGGAGTTCGTTTGCTGTGGCTGGAGGCCCTGGCACGCCCATGATCTCTCTCTATATATATCTGCCTCTTTCTCTTTCTGTCTGTTGCTCTCAAATAAATAAATAAAAATAAACAAAATTTGGGCTGGAGAGATGGCTTAGCGGTTAAGCGCTTGCCTGTGAAGCCTACGGACCCCGGTTCGAGGCTCGGTTCCCCAGGTCCCACGTTAGCCAGATGCACAGGGGGGCGCACGCGTCTGGAGTTCGTTTGCAGAGGCTGGAGGCCCTGGCGCGTCCATTCTCTATCTCTCCCTCTATCTGTCTTTCTCTCTGTGTGTGTCTCTCTCAAATAAATAAATAAATATTTAAAAAATAAAAATAAACAAAATTTGAAGGACTTAGATTTGTTGGTAAGTGAGATAAGAGAGAGAGAGAGAAAAAAAAAATAACTTCTATCTTTCACCTGAGTGACTAGGTAAACAATGAACCATTAAACAAGATGAGGGAGGGAGGAGCCTGGTGAGGAGAGGGAAAAGAAGGCAAACAGTACAAGTTTTTACTGCTGTCTACTGTAATTCAGTTCTTTGATTCAGATGATAAGGAGTATCACATCACTCGGATACTAGAAAACTCTATTAAGTAGATTAATAAATGTAGGGAAGAAAAAAACATACAATAATCTCCATGTCCAATATACTAATAAAGTATATGAGAAATTCAACACTTTTATTTTCAAGGCAGGGTTTCAAGGTAGGTTCCAATATGATCTGGAACTCACTGTAGTCCCAGGCTGGCCTCAAATTCACAGAGATTCTCTTATCTCTGCCTCCCAAGGTCTGGGATTAAAGATGTACACCACCACACCTGGCCTCAACATTCACCTTTTTTCTAAAATATTTATCTTTTGAAAGAGTGAATCTTGTTTGTTTGTTTTTTTTAATATTTTATTTAGGAGAGAGGCAGACAGAGAGAGAGGGAGAGAATGGGCCTTCCAGGGCCTCTAGCCACAGCAATCAAACTCCAGGTGCATGCAGCAACTGGGAAATCGAACCTAGGTCCTTTGGCTTTACTGGCAAGCACCTCAACCGCTAAGCCATCTCTCCAGCCCATCAGCGTTCACTTAAAAAATATTTAGCTGAGCCGGGCGTGGTGGCGCACGCCTTTAATCCCAGCACTCGGGAGGCAGAGGTAGGAGGATTGCCATGAGTTCGAGGCCACCCTGAGACTTCATAGTGAATTCCAGGTCATCCTGGGCTAGAGTGAGACCCTACCTCAAAAAAACAAAAAAAAAATATATATTCAGCTGGACATGCTGGCATACACCTTTAAAACCAGCACTTGAGAAGCAGAGGTAGGAGGATTTCCATGAGTGCAAGGCCACTCTGATATACATAGTAAATTCCAGGTCAGTCTGGGCTACCTCGAAAAACAAAAAAAAAAACAAAACAAAACAAACAAACAAAAAAAAATATATATATATATATATATATACATTTATTTGAGAACAAGAAAGAGAGAAAGAGAGAGAAGGCGCACGCGTGTGCACGTGTGTGTGTGCCAGGGCCTCCTGCCACAACAAATGAACTCCAGATACATGCTCCACTTTGTGCATCTGGCTTTATGTGGATACTGGAACCCAATCTGTCAGGCTTTGCAAGCAAACTCCTTTAACTACTGAGCCATCTCTCCAGCCCAACACTCTTTTTTTTAAAAAAAATAATTTTATTTATTTATTTGCAAGTAGACAGGAAGAGAGAGTGAGAATAGGCATGGCAGGACATAGGGCCATTGCAAATGAACTCTAGACACATTTTCCACTTTGTACATCTGGCTTTCTGTAAGTACTGGAGAATTGAACCCAGGTCTTCAGCTTTGCAAGCAAGTGCCTTTAATCTCTGCCCCATCTCTCCAGCCCCCAATACTAATTTTTAAATTGGTTTTAGTTTAGTTTAAAATTTATTGATGTGTACATGTTTATGGACACACCAGAGTCTCTTACCACTGAAAACAAATGCCAGACATTAGCCACTTTTGTGTCTGGCTTTATATGGGTGCAGACAAGCTGACACATTTAACTACCGAGTCATCTCCCCATCTGTGGATTTTTGTTTGTTTGTTTGTTTTGGTTTTTTGAGGTAGGGTCTCACTCTGGCCCAGGCTGACCTGAATATCACTACGTAGTCTCAGGGTGGCCTTGAACACATGGTCATCCTTCTACCTCTGCCTCCTAAGTGCTGGGATTAAAGGCGTGCGCCACCACGCCTGGCTCCATCTGTGGGTGTTTTTTATTTTTGTTTGTTTGTTTGTTTGTTTTTGTTTTCTTTTTTCTTTTTCTTTTTGTTTTTTTTTGGTTTTTCGAGGTAGGGTCTCACTCTGGCTCAGTCTGACTATTTGTTTTCTTAAGGGAAGGTGTCACTCTAGCTCAGGCTGCCAGGGAACAACTCTGTAGCTAGGCAAGGCTGGTCTTGAACTCACTGCAATCCTCAAACCACTCCTTTGTGTCTGGAAGACAGTGTTCCAAAGCACTATTTCCCATGTTCTGGCTTGTACATTCCTTTCACCACCTCTTCTGCAATGGTCCCTGAGCCTCAGGAAGGTGTGATAGAAATGTCTCATTTAACATTGAACACTCAACTGTCACCTTTTAGCACATTGACAAGTTTTGAGTCTCACCAGTAGTCACTGCTACCTAAAAAGAGAAGCCCGTCTAACCAAAAATGAAAGCAATACTACTATATGGGCATAGGCATAAATAATTAGAGAGCAGTTTGGTGGGCATGATATATCCATGTAGCCAAGAAGCAGTAAAAGCTTCCTCCCTAGAGCTTATGACCTTCCCAGTCAGCTTTTGACTAGGTTTTCAGTATTGAGCATGAATTCCCTACTGTGGAGTGGGACTCAAATCAAATTAGAGAGCAGTTGGTTACCCCTCTGACATGCCACTATGCACTGGAGAACACATCTTGCCTTGCTGACCAGTTGTGTAGCTTGCAAGGTCCACAGCTGTTAAGATTGTTGATTTTTCTCCTCCAGGAGGCTACATAGCACTTTCTAGGACTATGACAACTAGTCAGCAGGGAGGAAGCTTCCAGGTAAGTTCCAGCTTGATTCCTCAGTGTCCTGAAACTGAGGAAAGTACTGACTTTACCAATAGGTTCTTACCATCTAGTTCTGGTAGGCAACCAAAAATACTGGCAAGAGCCTGTGTTGTTTGGGGGCATCAGCGCTTCCATGACCAAAATCTCACTGGCAGGTATCCTAAACCTGGCACTGAGATTTTTCTGAAACTGGGTGAAGTATTAACCACCTATATTAGACAGGGTTCTCTAGAGGAACAGAACAGATTGAATGAATTGTATTAAAAGGGAATTTATTGGATTAGTTTACAACAGTCCAACAATAGCCGATTGCAGACCTGAGAGTCAAGGAACCTGGTAGCTGCGCAGTCCACAAGGCTGGATGCCTCAGCAGTCCCAATCGGCCACTGAAGGCCTGGAGGTGTCCTGGAGAGATGCTGCTCTTCAGTCCACACTGGAAAGCAACAAGCAGCCCTGGCAGCCAGGTGGGAGGGGAGGAGAATACCTTTCTTCCCAGAGCTTCTTATGATAAAGCCTCCCCTCTGAGAGGGGCCACCCACTGTGGGAGAAAGGCTCACCCAGGGGAAAGGATTCCTCCTTTACTCATTTTTTTCCAGGAAGCAACCTCAGAGACCCACTCATGAGGAATATCTGTGGATTCCTTAAGAGATCAAGTTGACACAAACTTAACCATCATACCACTACAGGGATTTTTTTTTTTTTTACAAAAAATGTTCTATTTAGAAGACATGGCATTGTAAGGAAAAAATATTTAGAATCATCATTCTACAATTGTTCAATTTTGTGTTTTCTTTTTAACAACATTGTCTTTTTCAAAGAATGACAGTTAGCTGGTCACACGTGAATCATGTGTCCACACCTGACCGGAGGCCTCACACTTATGTTAAATTTGAACATTTTCTCACCTCTACTTGTAAGTTATCCCATTTATATTAATGCTTAAGAACTACATAGGCTTGTTTTAAACCTTTTTTGGGTTTTTTTTTTTTACTTGGTCAGTTATTTTTTTTTAATTTTTATTAACATTTTCCATGATTATAAAATATATCCCATGGTAATTCCCTCCCTCCCCACCCCCACACTTTCCCATTTGAAATTCCATTCTCCATCATATTACCTCCCCATTACAATCATTGTAATTACATATATACAATATCAACCTATTAAGTACCCTCCTCCCTTCCTTTCTCTACCCTTTATGTCTCCTTTTTACCTTACTGGCCTCTGCTACTAAGTATTTTCATTCTCACGCAGAAGCCCAGTCATCTGTAGCTAGGATCCACATATGAGAGAGAACATGAGGCGCTTGGCTTTCTGGGTCTGGGTTACCTCACTTAGTATAGTCCTTTCCAGGTCCATCCATTTTTCTGCAAATTTCATAACTTCATTTTTCTTTACCGCTGAGTAGAACTCCATTGTATAAATATGCCACATCTTCATTATCCTTTTTTTTTTTTGGGTTTTTTGAGATAGGGTCTCACTCTAGCCCAGGATGACCTGGAACTCATTCTGTAGATCTAAGCTGGCCTTAAATTCATGCTGATCCTATGACCTTGGCCTCCTAAGTACTGGGATTAAAGGCATATGCCACCATGCCTGGTTTGTTTTAAATATTTTAAAAACCTGAAATAAACTGCAGAATTTCCTAAGAGTAGAGGTATTCTGGTTAAGGATAAAAGTATGGTCAGGTGAAAAGCAAAATTAGTAATACAAATGCAATCCACAATAGGAAAAATAATTTTTCTCCAAGCCATTCTGTAGAGATGTGTCATTTCCAAGTCCCAGTGGAAGGAATGGTGTCACTTCCCAATTCTGTTGCTACAATGTGCCTGTAAGCTACCTTACTTCAAAACAGAAGCACATTTGCAGAATGTTGTACTGAGTAACAGCGCTGAAGGTAATTGTTACAGGCTCTCAAACTCTGTATTAAATGGTTGCATCTTAACTATTTATACAGCTCATTGGTCCAATAACATGAAAATAGAGAACAGCATCTGGAAAGTTATCTCATTCCATGTGCAGAGATAAAAGGGTTAACCATTCTTCCCAGTATTTCTGAAGGCAAGTCCTTGTTTACAGTGAAATATGATGGAAATTCAAGTGTTACTTTTTCCAGGCTACTGCATGAAAAGGATGCTGAAGGCCATCACTACACAGCACACTGTGACATATGGACTTTTTCGTTCACCAATTCTGGCACATTTCCAAAATATCCCCAACAATCCAGTCTTATTTCTGTCCAAGACGCTGGGTGCCAAGGACCGGATGTAAGCACAGGTACATATAAGCAGCAAGATGAAGGTCAGCAGACTCTGGAAATTGAAAATGGCAGACATAGTGACGCCGGCTGAGCCCCAGCCACATCACCCTTCCGGGCCCGCTCACTACAGGGAATTTTTGCACAGACTGTCTTTGTTTTTTTGTTTTTTTGTTTTTTTTAAATTTTTTTTTAAATTTTTTATTTATTTATTTGAGAGCGACAGACACAGAGAGAAAGACAGATAGAGGGAGAGAGAGAGAATGGGCGCGCCAGGGCTTCCAGCCTCTGCAAACAAACTCCAGACGCGTGCGCCCCCTTGTGCATCTGGCTAACGTGGGACCTGGGGAACCGAGCCTCGAACCAGGGTCCTTAGGCTTCACAGGCAAGCGCTTAACCGCTAAGCCATCTCTCCAGCCCTGTCTTTGTTTTTTTAGGGTTAGTGTTAGGGTTAGGGTTCCAAATTGTCTTTTTTTTTTTTTTAAGAGGATTTATTTTGCCAGGCGTAGTGGTACACACCTTTAATCCCAGCACTAGGGAGGCAGAGGTAGGAGGATTGCTGTGAGTTTGAGGCCACCCTGAGACTACATAGTGAATTCCAAGTCAGCCTGGGCTAGAGTGAGACCCTACCTCGAAAAACCAAAAAATAAGGGTGTGCTTATTTTGGATTACAGACTTGGGAGGAAGCTCCATTATGCCAAGGGAAACCAGTGGCATGAGCAGAGGGTGGGCATCACTTCTGGCCAACATAAGCTAGACAATAGCAACAGGAGAGTGTGCCAACTACTGGTAAGAGGAAGCTTGCTATAACACCCATAAACCTGCCCCCATCAATACACTGCCTCCTGGAGGCAGCAATTGTCAAATTGCCACCGGTTGGAGACCTAAGCATTCAGAACACTTAAGTTTATGGGGGCCACCTGAAGCAAACCACCACATTCCACTCCTGGCTAAACTGATAACCATATATGATGTAAAATACAATGTATTCATTCAACTTGAAAAGTCCCCATAGTTTTTATCAATCCCAATGATGTTCACACATCCTCATAGTCGATGGTCTTTTAACTGAGCCATAATCCTCAAAAAAACACAAAACAAAACAAAAACCATAATGACACAATACACATTCACACTACAAAAAATGGCATTAGGCATAGCAAAGAAATATTCAACCAATACAAGATTTATACAGGGCAAACATCAAACTCTAGTTCCAAGTCCAACAATTCTAGTCAGTGACAAGTCTCCAAGTCCGATAATCCTAACCAGCAACAAGTCTCTGGCATTCCAATTCCACCCCTCCAGCTAGGCTAATCACAGTCCCGGAAAACTTCAGCTGGTGCCGGAAGGTCTCCTTGGCAGCCATCCCATAGTCCTGGTATCTCCACTAGGTCTCTCCTACAACCCATGGTTCATCCACATGGCTCCATAAGGTCTCCATGCAAGTAATCCAACAAGCCTGCTTTGCACTGCCCGTGCCCATTTCCAAAAATTAAAACCATGTTGATAGTTCAATGACCCAATCTTTACTGCATTTGTTATACTCCATAATACCAGGTGGACCACCAATTTGTTGATCCAGAGGGGAATAAAGCAGACTTTGATGAACAGGATACCCCTTGAATACTCAGGCCCCTTCAAAAGATTCTACATACTTCCTGTTGTCCCATTGCAGGTCAGCTGGCCCAATCTCAAAGGTTGTAATCTCTCAAACAATTGCAGATGGATGGTCAGAAGTCTCAGCCCAGGCTCTTGCACGGACCCACTGTGCTGGTGAAGTCAAGAGTCCGAGCTTAAGCCTGAAATAAAGCTCTTTGCCCTTGAAACAAAAAAGAAGAAGAAGTTTCAGCCCAAAGATTTCATTTCTTTGCTATATCCCTCTGTTCACACCAGTCCATTTCTACACAATGCAACCCTGCACAACCTCTCAGGACCCAAGCATAACAGTAAGCCTCTCACACAAACTGCCAGCCCAGTCTATGCAAAGCTCTTTCTCACCCTCATAAGCCAAACCTCACAGTCCATAGTTCTTACTGCATTCAGGTCTTTCAACTCTGATCAGAATAGTCCATCAAGCTGTACTTACAGCACTGCAAGGCATCTCTTAGGCCAAGGTTCAAATCTTTCCACATTCCTCCTGAAAATCAGCTCCAAAAGGCTGAAGCCACACAGTCAGGTGTGTAGCAGAAATGACCTAACTTCTCAGTATAATGTTACCATTGCAGTCAGCTTCACGTTACTGCTAGAAAACACCAGACCCAGAGCAGCTTGCGGGATAAAATGGTTTATTTTAGCTTACAGACTCAATGGGAAGCTCCATGATGGCAGGGGAAAACCAGTGGCAAGAGAAGTGGGTGGTTATCACCTTCTGGCCAACATAAGATGGACAAGAGCAACAGTAGAGTGTGCCCACAAACTGTCTTTTAAAAAATTATAGATTTATTTAGCTAACAAAGAAGTAGGTTTCCATATGGCTTATTCATAACATCATTAGTTTTGTTTTGTTATTTGTTTGTTTTTCAAGGTAAGGTCTCACACTAGCCCAGACTAACCTCAAATTCACTATGTAGTCTCAGGCTGGCCTAGAAATCACAGTGATCTGCCTCCTTGAGTGCTGGGATTAAAGCTCTGCCCTAACACACCTGGCTCCCTATAACATCTTTGGTTTTTATTAACCCTCTTCTCACCTCTCCTCTACTTGAAACTACTTTTCTGACCCCACTTAGACCTTTCTACCCCCAGGTAGTCTACCCCTCTACATAAACATCTACTATTTCCTCCTATTTAGACCTACACTCTTCTCCCTCACTCATGGCCCCTTTCTAGCTTCCTGGTCTCTATTACTGACTCTTACTCCAGCTCACATACAAATACAAGAATTTGAAGCTAGGATTTACTTATGAGAGAGAATATGGAACATTTGTCTTTTTGAGTCTGGGTTGCCCGGGTTACCTCAGTATAATCTTTTCCAGATCTATCCATTTTCCAATAAATTTTATTGTTGTTTTTTTCTTTCCAGTTGAATAAAATTCCATTGTGTATATATATGTACCATAGCTTCATTATCCATTCATCAGTTGATGGACATCTTGGCTGATTCTGTTTCCTAGCTATTGTGAATACAGCAGCAAGCTGAGTGTGGAGGTGCACACCTTTAATCCCAGCACTCAGGAGGCAGAGGTAGAAGGATAGCCATGAGTTCAAGGCCACCCTGAGACTACATAGTGAATTCCAGGTCAACCTGGGCTAGAGCGAGACCCTACCTCAAAAAAAAAAAAAAAAAAAAAACAGTGGGCTGGAGAGATGGCTTAGCGGTTAAGCGCTTGCCTGTGAAGCCTAAGAACCCCGGTTCGAGGCTCGGTTCCCCAGGTCCCATGTTAGCCAGATGCACAAGGGGGCACATGCATCTGGAGTTCGTTTGCAGAGGCTGGAAGCCCTGGCGCGCCCATTCTCTCTCTCTCCCTCTATCTGTCTTTCTCTCTGTGTCTGACGCTCTCAAATAAATAAATTAAAAAAAATTAAAAAAAAAAACCAGTACCAATAGACATGGATGAACGATTACCTCTATACACACATATAGCTTATTCAAAACATTAGGGTAGGTTTCTGGCAGTGGTATAGCTGGGTCATATAATAGATCTATTTTCAGGTAAGAAAACTCCACTGATTTCAATAATGGCTGTATGAGTTTACATTCTCACCAACAATGGAGAAGTTTCCTCTTTCTCCATAGTCTCACCAGCATTTAGGGTCTCCCTCTAGCCAGGCTGAGGTGAAACTCACTCTGTAGTCTTAGACTGACCTCAAAATCAGGGCAATCCTCCTACCTCTGTCTCCCCAACGCTGGGACTAAAATAGTATACCACCAGGCCCAACACATTAAAACCACTTTGAGATTTCTTCTCACTCCAGTCAGAATGGCTTTAATTAAAAAATCACAAGCGGGGTATGGTGGTGCATGCCTTTAGTCCCAGCATTCAGTAAGCAGACGCAGAAGGTTCACTGTGAGTTTGAAGCCAGCCTGGGACTATAAAGTGGGTGCCAGGTCAGCCTGGGATATAATGACACCCTATCACAAGAAAGAGAAAAGAACTAGTTCTATTTTGTATTTCCCTAATGGTTGAAGATGCTGAACATTTAAAAAATACTTACTGATCTTTTTTTTTCTGTTTAGAACTCTATTTTGTTCTATAGCCCATTTGTTTAATTTTTGTTTATTTGATTGTGGGGTGTGCAATTGTGGCACACAGGACTTGGGATAATCAGCTGGTCTCTGATTGGATATGAGGCCCACTCAGTTGGAGGGAATTCATAATTGGTACTGAGAACCAACTCAGAAGCCTATGTGTGGAAGGTTATAGTCTCTAGAAGGAAGTTCTGTTCTTTGGCTAAAATGAGAGGGTATGTTCATCAAAAAATCTAGCCATCTGTGGTGGCACATGGCTCTAATGCCAGCACTTTAGAGTCAGAGGTGGAAGAATGACTGTGAGTCTGAGGCCAGCCTTAGACTACATAGTAAATTCCAGATCAGCCTGGGCTAGGAGGCCCTACCTTGAAAAACCAAAAATAAGGCTTCTAAATGTATGTTTCATGAACCATACTTTTCTCTCTGTGTTAGAGAATATGCTTTTGACAGATGGCAGCAAATCCCAGGGAGATGACCCATCAGTAAAATAACAAAAGAAAGCCAAATACTTAGCACAGGATGAATCATCTGTATCACATCTGCCAGGGCCCAGGAGATATTACAGAGAAGTGGCATCTGTGAGTGCTGCTCTCACTACCAACCTGAGAACTTCCTCAAGGGAGCTAATGATAGACACCGAGGAGACTCAAAACTTATCAAAGCAGAAAATCAGCAGCTACTGAGAGCTCAATACTAAAGACTTCTAACATACCCTCCAAATCTCAGAGAACATTGCCAAAGTGGGACCTGGAAGATTGTAAGAGGCAAAGAGTGGGAAAGAGTATACTGAGGCATTGTCCATCCCCCACAAGAAACTAACTGGTGCATTCATGACTCAAAAGTCAGTATTGAAAACCTCACTGAGGAGGTCCCTAAGGGGAAGGGGGGTGGAGAAGAGTGACCATAAGGGTATAACCCAATAAGAATCATTACCAATTTTATATAATGAAAACAGCCTATTTATAATACTAACAAAATGCCTAAGAATCATTTTAATACAAAATGCACAGTTCTATATACAGAAATTTTTTTACCTGATTTTAAATTTATTTAGTTAATTTTTTTATTGACAACTTCCATAATTGTAGAGAATATCCCATGGTAATTCCTTCCCTCCCCCACTTTCCCCTTTGAAACTCTACACTCCATCATATCCCCTCCCCCTATCAGTCTCTTTTATTTTGATGTCATGATATTTTCCTCCTTTTATGATGGTCTTGTGTAGGTAGTGTCAGGCACTGTGAGGTCATGGATATCCAGGCCATTTTCTATCTGGAGAAGCATGTTGTAAGGAATCCTACCCTTACTTTGAGTCCTACATTCTTTTCACCACCACTTTCACAATAGACCCTGAGCCTTGGGAGGTGTGATAGAGATATTTCAGGGCTGAGCACTCTCCTGTCATTTCTTCTCAGCACCATGGTGCCTTCTGAGTCATCCCAAGGTCACTGCCATCTGAAAGAAGCTTCTCCAACCAAAAGTGAGAGTGGCATTAATATGTGGGTATGAACATCCAAAGAAGTGCTTACCGGGCAGTTTGGTGAACATAGTATATACAGTTAGCCAGACACGAGCACACATTACAACCCTAGGGCTCATGACCACCCCTGTGGTAGGATTTCAGTATCAGGGATGTATTCCCTGCTTTGCAGAGGGCCTACAGCCCAATTAGAGAGTGATTGGTTTCCCCCATAAAAGACATGCCACTATTGCACCCGTTGGCTCATTTGGCCTGACTGGCCAAGTTTAAGGCTTGCAGTGTCCACTGTTGAATATCTTCACTGGTGATTTCTCACTCTCCCATTGAACTTAATACAGCATAGCTTTTCCCAGCTTTCTGTCAACTGGTCTGCATGGAGGTTTTCAGCTCAGCTCCAGCAGGATTTCTCAGAGAACTTACAGCCCAAATATGTGGAGTCTTCAGCAATAGGGTGTTACCATCTAACCCAGGTGGGAAACTAAGGGCCTCAGCAATGACCTGCAAAGTTTTGGGGATATCAGAGACCTCCATGACCAACAACTCACTGGAAAGTATCCCATCCTGCACTGAAAATTTTCTAGTAACACTCTCTAGCTTCTGAGTGTTCCATTGTCCAAAAAAGTGGGTTTCCATATGACTTAAATCATATCCTCTTAGATTTTGAGTAGCCCTCGCTCCACCTTTCCATTACTCAATCTCTTCCCCTGACCTCACTTAGGCCTTTTCATCTGTTCTACTTACATATATACAATACCATCCTAACAAGTCCCCCCTCCCTCTCGTTCTATTCCCTTTATATCTCCTTTCAAGCTTATTAGCCTCTGCTACTGAGTTTTATTCATACTCCTATAGAAGTCCAATCATTTTTAGCTAGGATCAACATATGAGAAAGAACATGAGACATTGGGTTTTCTGGGCCTGAGTTACCTCATTAAGTATAATCTTTCCAGATCCATATATTTTCCGGCAAATTTCATGATTTCATTTTTCTTTACCACTGAGTAGAACTCCATTCTGTAAATGTGCCACATCTTCATTATCCACTCATCAGTTAAGGGTTATCTGGTTCCATTTTTTAGCTATTGTGAATAGAGCAGCAATCAACATAGTTGAGCATGTATCTCTAAGGTAGTGAGACAAGTCCTTAGGATATATGCCTAGGAGTGGTATAGCTGAGTCAAAGATATTTTTAGCTATCTCAGGAACCTCCACACTGATTTCCACAATGGTTGGACCAGATTACATTTCCACCAACAGTGTAGAAGGGCTACTCTTTTTCCACATCCTCAGCAGCATTTATGGTCATTTGTTCTCATGATGGTAGCCAATCTGATAGGAATGAGATGGAATCTCAATGTAGTTTTAATCTACATTTACCTGATTACTAGGGATGGAGAACATTTTTTTTAGATGTTTATATGCCATCTGTATTTCTTCTTTTGAAAACTATTTAGTTCCATAGCCCATTTTTTAACTGGGTTATTGATTTCTTATTTATTTTTTTTGAGTTCTTTGTATATACTAGATATTAACCCTCTGTCAGATGTATAGATGGCAAAGATTTTCTTCCAATCTGTAGTTTGTCTCTTTGCTCTATTCACTGTATCCTTTGCTGTACAAAAGCTTTGTAATTTCATGAAATTCCAGCAGTTGATCTGTAGTTTTATTTCCTGAGCAACTAGGGTTATATTCATAAAGTCTTTGCCTACACCAGTATGTCGAAAGGGTTCCCCTTACTTTTTCCTCTAGCAGTTTCAGAGTTTCAGGTCTGATAAGGTCTTTAATCCACTTGGACTTAATTATTGTACATGGAGATAAGGATCTATTTTCATACTTCTACAGATACATATCCAGATTTCCAAGCACCATTTGCTGAAGAGGCTATCTTTTCTCCAATGAGTATTTTTGTTGAAGATCAGGTGGCTATAGCTACTCAGACTTACAAGTCTTTCCTGTACTTTGTTCCATTGATCTACATGTCTTATTCTTTGCCAGTATTTTGTTGAGAATTTTTGCATCTATGTTCATAAGGGAGATTGGTCTGTAACTTTTTTTTGTTCCATCTTTGTATAGTTTTGGTATCACAGTGATGCTGCCTTCATAGAAAGAGTTTGGTATGATTCCTTCTTTTCCTATTTTATGGAAAAGTTTAAGAAACATTGGTGTTAGTTCTGTGAAGGTCTGGTAAAATTCACTAGTTAATCTATCTGGGCCTGGACTTTTTTTAGTTGGAAGATTTTTTATAACTGCTTTGATCTTCATAATTGTTATAGGTATATTTAAGTGGTTAATCTCATCTTTATTTAATTTTGGTGGGTCATATAAATTAAGGAAATCATCATTTTCTTTCAGATTTTCAAACTTAGTGAAGTTTATATGCTTATAGTATGTCCCTATGATTTTTTTTTTAATTTATCTGTTATGATGGTGACTTTTGCATTTCTAATTTTATTGTCTCTTCTTTCTTTTGGTTAGATTTGCTAAGGGTTTATCAATCAAAGCATTAAGTTGTTTACTTGTGACCTTTCTAATTTCTTAATATAGGCACTTAAAACTATAAATTTCCCACTCAATACTGCCTTCATTGTGTCCCAAATGTTTTGGTATGTTGTGTTCTCAATATCATTTGACTCTATGAATTGTTTGACTTTCTTGATTTCTTCATTGACCTTTTCATCGTTTAGTAGTGTATCATTTAATTTCTATGATTTTGTATATGCTCTGTAAGTTTTCTTGCTATTTGATCCCATTTTGATCAGAGTGCAAGGAATTAAATTGTCCTGTATTTGTTAAGATTTGCTTTCTGTCCTAATATAGTTTATTTTAGAGAATGTTTCATGTGCTGCTGAAACGAATATGTATTCTGTAGTACTTGGATTAAATGTCCTGTATATATTTGTTAGGTCCATTTATTCTATGACCTCATTTAATCCAGATGCATCACTGTATTTTTTTCCAAGAGTGGGGTGCTGAAGTCACCCACTACAACTGTGTTTGGTATTATCTGTGACCTTAATTCTAATTGCATTTATTTGATGAAATTGGGAGCCCCCATGTTAGATGCATATATTTTCTAATGTCCTCCTGTTGGAGTGCTCCTTTAATCAATATAAAGTTACCTTCCTTATCTTTCCTAATGTTGTTTTGAAGCCGACCCTGTCAATTATTAGGACAGCAACCGTTTGTTTCTTAGGCTCATTTGCTTGAAACAGTTTTCCAACCTTTCATCCCAAGATAGTGTCTATCCTTTGTAGAAAGGTGGGTTTCTTGGAGGCAACAAATTGGAGGATCTTGCTTTTTAACCCAGTCTGCAAACATGTCTTTTGTTTGGGGCATTGAGGCTATTAAGATATTATTGAAAGGTGTGTATTTTTGCCGTTTTTCTTGTTTTATAGTTCTTCTGATTTTACCTTTACTATCTTGTAGTAACTAGTATTTGAGTATGGTTTGTTTTTCCAGGTTCCTTTTATGTGTGCTCTTTTTCTCTTCAGCATAGAGGATCCTTTCATGTATTTTCTGTAGAGCTGGTTTTGTCTTCAAATATTCCTCTAGTCTGCTTTTGTTGTGCTCTGTCCTAATTTCTCCATCTATTTGAATGGATAGCTTTGAGGGATAAAGTAACCTTGGTTGACAGTTGTTATCTTTCAGAACTTGGAATACATCATTCCAAGCCTTTCTGGATTTAAATGTTTGTGTTGAGTTATCTGCTACTATCCTGATGGATTTGCCTTTGTGTGTGACTTAATTTTTCTAACAACTTTCAACATGTTTTCTTTGGTTTGTGAGTTTGGTAATTATATGACAAGGAGAGGTTCTTTCCAGGTTTTGTTTGGTGTTCCTAAAGCTTCCTGTATCTGCATTGGCATCTCTTCAAATTTGGGGGAAGTTTTCTTCTGTGAGTTTGTTTAAAACACCTACTAAAGGCTTTATCCCAGAGATGCAGGGATGGTTCAACATACGCAAATCTATAAATGTAATACATTACATAAACGGGTTGAAGGACAAAAATCACATGATCATCTCATTAGATGCAGAGAAAGCATTTGACAAAATCCAACATCCCTTCATGATAAAAGTCCTACAGAGACTGGGAATAGAAGGAACATATCTCAATATAATAAAGGCTATTTATGACAAGCCTACAGCCAACATATTACTAAATGGGGAAAAACTGGAAGCTTTTCCACTAAAATCAGGAACAAGACAAGGGTGTCCACTGTCCCCACTTTTATTTAATATAGTTTTGGAAGTCTTAGCCATAGCAATAAGGCAAGAGACACACATAAAAGTGATACAAATTGGAAAGGAAGAAATCAAGTTATCATTATTTGCAGATGACATGATTCTATACATAAAGGACCCTAGAGACTCTACTAGCAAGCTGTTAGAGCTGATCAAAACCTACAGCAATGTAGCAGGATACAAAATAAATACACAGAAATCAGTAGCCTTCATATATGCTAACAACAAACACACAGAGGATGAAATCAGAGAATCACTCCCATTCAAAATTGCATCAAAAAAAATAAAATACCTTGGAATAAACCTAACCAAGGAAGTAAAGAATCTATACAATGAGAACTTTAAAACACTCAATCGAGAAATTGCAGAAGACACTAGAAAGTGGAGAAACATCCCTTGTTCCTGGATTGGAAGAATCAATATTGTGAAAATGGCAATCTTACCTAAAGCAATCAACACATTTAATGCAATCCCTATCAAAATTCCAAAGGCTTTCTTCATGGAAATAGAAAAAACAATCCAAAAATTCATTTGGAATCACAAAAAACCTCGAATATCTAAAATAATACTGAGCAACAAAAAAGAGGCTGGTGGTATCACCATACCTGATTTTAACCTATACTACAGAGCCATAGTAACAAAAACAGCATGGTACTGGCACAAAAACAGACATGTAGATCAGTGGAACAGAATAGAGGACCCAGATGTAAGCCCAAGTAGCTATAGCCACCTGATATTCGATAAAAATGCCAAAAATACTCATTCGAGAAGAGACAGCCTCTTCAGCAAATGGTGTTTTGAAAACTGGATAAATATCTGCAGAAGGATGAAAATAGATTCTTCTCTCTCGCCATGCACAAGAATTAAGTCCAAATGGATTAAAGACCTTAACATCAGACCGGAAACTTTGAAACTGCTAGAGGAAAAAGTAGGGGAAACCGTTCAACATATTGGTCTTGGCAAAGACTTTCTGAATACAACCCCAATTGCTCAGGCAATAAAACCACAGATTAACCACTGGGACCTAATGAAATTACAAAGATTTTGCACCGCAAAGGACACAGTGAAAAAAGCAAAGAGGCAACCTACAGAATGGGAAAAAATCTTCGCCAGCTATATATCTGATTAATATCTAGGATATACAAAGAACTCAAAAAGTTAAATAATAAGGAATCAAACAAGCCAATCAAAAAATGGGCTATGGAGCTAAATAGAGAGTTCTCAAAGGAAGAAATACGAATGGCATATAAGCATCTAAAAAAATGTTCTACGTCACTAGTCATCAGGGAAATGCAGATTAAAACTACATTGAGATTCCATCTCACTCCTGTCAGATTGGCCACCATCATGAAAACAAATGATCATAAATGTTGGCGGGGATGTGGAAAAAAAGGAACCCTTCTTCACAGCTGGTGGGAATGCAATCTGGTCCAGCCATTGTGGAAAACAGTGTGGAGGTTCCTAAAACAGCTAGAGATTGATTTACCATATGACCCAGCTATAGCGCTCCTAGGCATATATCCAAAGGACTCATCTCATTTCCTTAGAAGTACATGCTCAACCATGTTTATTGCTGCTCAATTTATAATAGCTGGGAAATGGAACCAGCCTAGATGTCCCTCAACAGATGAGTGGATAATGAAGATGTGGTACATTTATACAATGGAGTTCTACTCAGCGGTAAAGAAAAATGAAGTTATGAAATTTGCAGAAAAATGGATGGACCTGGAAAGTATTATACTAAGTCAGGTAACCCAGGCCCAGAAAGCCAAGCGCCACATGTACTCTCTCATATGTGGATCCTAGCTACAGATGACTGGGCTTCTGCGTGAGAATGAAAATACTTAGTAGCAGAGGCCAGTAAGTTGAAAAGGAGACATAAAGGGTGGAGAAAGGAAGGGAGGAGGATACTTAATAGGTTGATATTGTATATATGTAATTACAATGATTGTAATGGGGAGGTAATATGATGGAGAATGGAATTTCAAACAGGAAAGTGTGGGGGTGGGGAGGGAGGGAATTACCATGGGATATATTTTATAATCATGAAAAATGTTAATAAAAATTAAAAATAAAAAAATAAAACACCTACTAAGCCTTTGGAGTTGAATTCTTCTACTATACTCTGAATTCTTATGTTTGATCTTTTCTTAGTGTCCTGAATATCTTGAAATTCCCACTCATACCTTCTTATTAGTTTGTCTTTCTCTTTGTTGGACTGTATTGGATATCCCTCCTGGTCTTCTAGTTTAGATATTCTGTTCTCTCCATCCATTCTACTGGTGAGATTTTGAGGGTTTTTTTGGAAAATTTATTTCACTTACTGTTTTCTTCTTTGCTAATATTTCTGGTTTTTTATTATTTGTATTTCCTTATTCATGTCTCATATTGACCTCCTTATTTCATTAAATTGGTTTCCCATGTCTTCTTTGATTTCTTTGAGCATATTTACAAACATTCTTTTGAAATCTTTCTCAGGCATTTCCTCTAAATCAGTCTCACTGGAGGTCATTTCTGATGCACTAATACTTTTTGGTGGATTTATATTGTCTTAATTTTTTGTGTGCATATCTTTGCATCTTGGGATTAATGTAATGCTTGGATTTTCTAATTGCCTGCAGTACTATTAGATGTACCATGCAATCTGATATATCTTCAGGGTAGGAGCTTAAAGTGCTAAGTGTGGCTCTTAAGACTCTCAGAGTAACCATAAACGTGACCCTAGGTGTTGGGTTTGGCTGCTATGAGACTATTCAAGTAGGCTGAGTGGAACAAAATATAGGCAAATTCTAAAATTTAACTAAATATACACATTCAGTGAGAAACAGCAGAGTATTTATGCAAGAGTAGGTATTGTGACAAACAGTTCCTCTAACAAATCACAGTCCTTAAGGATGTGTATTTCCCCACACCCTTAATCCTGTCAACAGGGAAGCTAAGATTTCTGGTCTGTAGAGGGTTCCAAGGTAAGCTTCTGACCAAGTGAGACCCCTCCCCAAAGAATGACAGAAGAGGAAACAGGCACTCTGTATTAGGAAGCAACAAATGACAAGCCCAAAATATAGCTTACTTAAGAATGGCAAATCTGACCATCCATCAGATTTAACATATAATTTACTCTGGCATGGAAGGTGCAATTAGCACTTCTGATGTAAGCCTTTACACCAGGCTTATTTGGTGAGCATTGACCTGGTGTAATCTGTTACCTTTTGGGATGGCTTTCTTCTCAATTATGCTTGCATGCCTGCTTGGGTCCCTCTTTGCTGCACTGTAGGCTCAAGTAGGCTGGCTGGGTTGCTGCTCTATCACCTGTGCCAGGTGTTGTGTAGGTGAACTCCCTTTCCCAGGTCTCTGGTGCTTGCTGGCACTTCTGCTGGTGGTGAAGGAGGGAGGCTGTGGATGGTAGTGGAAGTTTTCCCACTTGTCCTCACACTCCTCTTCCTCAAAAGCCGCTTCGCTGGTCCCTGGCATCTTCCCTTCACGTTTGAGTTTGCGAGTGGAAAATCCCCTCACCTGGATTTTCCTATGGCTCAGGCCAAGCCTGGGGCTGTGTGAACCTTGTGCTGCTGCTGCTCGATCCACTAGTGTCTGCTTCTGTGGTTTCTCCTACTTCTCTGCTGTGATTGATAATTCCTTTATATACCTTCCATTTTTAGTAGATGAGTGTCATCTTGCTTTTTTTTTTTTTTTTTTTTTTTTGCTTTTTCTCCCCTCAGCTGCTTTGGCATGGTTCCTACAGCACCATCTTAACTGGAAGTCTTACTTTTCATGCAGAAATATTGTCTTGCATATATGTGCAGTTTGTGGTGCTCCATACTCTTGCCTACAGTGGTGGCCAGTGGAACAACGGGTATTCTGTTCCATTGCTATTGTGCTCAATCCTGTTTTTTTTGGGCGGGGCAGGGGTTGGAGGTAGGATCTCACTCTAGCTCAGGCTGACCTGGAATTCACTATGTAGTCTCAGGGTGGCATTGAAATCATGGCGATTCTCCTACATTTGCCTCCCAAGTGCTGGGATTAAAGGTATGTGCCACCTGCATGGGTGGCGTAGTTTTTTAATATTTGTGAGAGGCAGAGTGAGGGAGGGAGGGGTGGAGAGAATGAGTGCTCCAGGGCCTCCAGCCATTGCAAATTAACTGCAGATGAATGTACCACCTTTTGTGTATATGACTTTAAGTGGGTCCTGGGTCCTTTGGCTTTGCAGGCAAGTGCCTTAACCACTAAGGCATCTCTCCAGCCCCCAATCTTGTTTTTGAGCCAGTCTCTTTACTGATTCTGGGGTTCCAACAACTCTAATTTTTGTTTCCAGCTAATTTGCATTGGCAAAAGACTATTGCTCCAAAAGGTGGAGCACAGATACCTCAAGGTTGTTTTCTGACCTCCACATGCATGCATGCTCATAACTACCAACAAAATTCCAGCATTATTTTGAGATAAGATTTTATGTATGCCAGAATTTGCTATGTATCTGAGAATGACAGAAGGGATCCTGGCAGATGTGACTACAAAGTGGTAGCACAAGAAGATTTTTTGACAATGGTTCTGGTGGACAGTTACACAGAGCTACATGTGCAAAAAACTGCATAAAACACCACATACAAGTGCCAGTTAAGGTCTGCAAATTGTACTAATGGTAGTGTTCTGGTTTTGATTTTAAACCAGTTATGCCAAATAGTACAATGGGGGAATACAGGCGAAAGTCAAGACCAAACTGTATATCCATTCACAGAACATTATTCATGTCACTCACAAGTCACAATACCAACCTAAGATACTTCTAAGGGTAATCCAGGTGTAGTGGTACATGCCTTTAATCCCAGCACTGGGGAGGCAGAGGTAGGAGGATCATCATGAGTTTGAGGCCACCCTGAGACACACAGTGAATTCCAAGTCAGCCTGAGCTGGTGAAAGACTGTACCTCGAAAAACAAAAAAAACTTTAAAGGAAACTGGATGCTGGGTATGGTGGCCCATCCCTTTAGTCACAGCACTCTCTGAAGGTTGATACAGGGCTAGAGATCCTGGCTGAGAAATATCCTTAAAAAAAAAAAAAAGGAAATTGGCACCGGGCGTGGGGCACACCTTTAATCCCAGCATTCAGTAGGCCACCCTAAGGGGAAAAGAAATTGAGGACTTGGGCTTGGTCATTTCATGTACATTGTTTACCCACCAGTGGACATTTGCTTCCCTTTGGGGCTACCATAATGCCATTAACATTCCCATACAAAGTTGTACTTCAACTGAGTAAGATTCTAGGAGCAGAGTCATTGGTAACGGTTTAAAACATTCCTTGCTCTTGGAGTTTCAAAGGGGAAAGTGGAGGGAGGGAATTACCATGGGATATTGTTTACAATCATGGAAGTTAATTATAAAATAATAAAATTTCCTGGTTTTTTCTTATATAGTAAACATCTTCCCTGGACACAAAACACCCTTCTACAGTATAAATACAAAGCATGGTGATTATATAAAATAAGGTAAAGAAAGAAGCAGAGCACACTTCACATTCAGTATTGTATCCATTAGAATGAAATAGAAAAAGCCAAGGGTATTAAAGTTCTGTCTTCACTGAAACAAAACATGCATCCTAAAGAGTGGGGTCACTGTCAACACCAGTACACTAGCCTGTGGCCAATTCAGTCTTGGAGGATCTATTATAAAAACCATTTATTGTGGCTTGAAAGAAGGCTTAGAGCTTAAGGCACTTACCTGCAAAGCCAAAGGACCATGGTTCAATTCCCCAGGACCTACATAAGCCAGATGCATATGGAACATGCATCTAGAGTTCATTTGCAGTGGCTGGATGTGCTGGCATGCCCATTCTCTCTTAAATAATTATAAATAAATAAATACACACACACACACACACACATACATATTTATTAGATAGATAGATCACCTCATTGGTGAGGCATGGCAGTGCATGCCTTTAATCCCAGCACTCACTAGAGAAGCAGTGGTAGCATTGCTGAGTTACAGGCCAGGCTGGAACTACAAAGTGAGAATCCAGGTCAGCCTGGGCTGGTGCTAGTGAGACCTCACTTCAATCCCATACAAAAAACATTCCATTATGTTTCTCTCTCTAAAATACTTAGGACTGGTAAGATGACTCAGAATTTAAAAAGGACTTGCTTTGCTTGCAAAGACTTCCAACCCACTTTCAATTCCCCAGCCTTGCACATAATAGACAGGCATTCAATTGCAGCAGCAAGAAAGCCTGGAGCCAAAGTGTGCATGTGCATAACTGTAAATAAAGGGCTGGAGAAATGGCCAGGCAGGTTAATGTGCTTGCCTGCAAAAGCAAAAGGACTCAGGTTTGACTCACCAGGACCCACAGAAGCCAGATGCATAAAAGGAGGCACACACGCTTGGAGTTTGTTTGCACAGCCGAAGGCCCTGGTGCACCCATTCATTCTCTCCATATTTCTGTCTACCTGCCATTTCTCTCTCTCTGAAATAAAGTGGTATTTTAATCTCAATAAATGTGCAAATAAAAAAATACTCAGGGCACCAAAGTAATTCTAAGAGTCACCTCAAAACAACAACAACAAAAAAACCCACCTGCAATGAACAGCAATCAAATACACCATTTTACAATTCAGGCAAGAGCACAACTTTATTTTCACCTCTAAAAATAAACCACAATTAACAATAAAGGAGACTGTGCAGTTCAACTCTTTATTTTACTAAAATCAGAATATGCACAGCACATGCAGTGCTAGCATCTAAACTAATACAATAAGCAATTACTAAAGCTACAGTGACTTGAGGTTCAATCTTTACATTCAGCAAGTTTAAACCATTTTGAAACCTTACTTAATAACTGAAAATATTGCTTGCTGATAAACTTGCTCAAATGCTACCGCTGAATGTACAAGTCACTGATTATGCCAATACAACAAAGATAACCACATGTTTGAGGATTGCAATGTGCCAGACATTCACTGAAAAAAAATACACACAACTAAACAAAACTCACACAACAAACATCTGAGAATCTGGACACTCCATTTCAATGTTTTGAAGTGTTTTCATTAATATCTTAAGACAAGTGTATCAAAACCTTGGCATATTTTAATTTCAAGTCGCCAATTTTGTTTTTACTAACATCAGAAAGTTATGGCTACACTGCCAATGCCGGGTCTGCTTAATTTGACTTAAGAGTTTAATATGACTTAACATTAAAAGCTCACACTACCCCGAAATATATAATTTCACGCATACGGTGACATTCAACATTCAAGTGCCAGTGTTTTTGTACTGTCTTTTGGTCAAGTTTTCTTTAAACTTTCAAAGAATCACTTTTAGGCTTACAAAAATAAATATTTGTCAAAATGTTCAATAAATATTACATAAAACTAGCAGCAAAAAGTATCTAGAAATCTGTCGTGTGCAAAGTTTTCTTCTCAACTATCATTCCCATGGTCCCAAATAAATTTTAGAATCTAGTCCCATCCCCTTCCTAGACAAGCTGCGTTCAACAATCTCCAAGAGACAAAATAAGATTGGAAGTTTAAGGACACGTACACAAGACATATATATAAAATTCTCTGAATGTGCAATAAAAGAAGTACTTTGTAAAAAGTTATGGGCAAAATGTACAAGGGCCTAAACCTAGACTAATTGAAATAGCACCATAACAAATGACCTCAATACTGTCAAGTGCACCTACTTAATAAAAGTTTTAGAACAAGGCACAATACACTTGAAAATCTATTGCACTTTAGGAAATTTTTGCCATCTTCCTATGCCACTATAAAAAGATTGAGCGTTTTGATCACCGCATTCTGGCCACAAAATTAGCCCAGAATTCCAAGTGGCAGAGGCATTTTAGTGGTGGACAATGCTCATCTTTGGCCAGATTTAGCATAAACAGACTATAAATACAATGGAAACCTATGCAACTAAAACTGACTAAACTGCACTGTAGAGCAGAATTGACACCTTGTGCAGTTATGTACATATTTCCAACCTGTGTGATCTCAAAGATTTCAGTTTGTTACTCTTCTGGAGCCATTTTTACAAAGTCTATAGTAAGCCAGTTTAACATCTCAACGCAGCTTGAACAGAGTAATGTGAATCGGCATTTAAAATAAAGCCTGCTGCATAATTCTTCCTGTTCATCCCCTCTTGACCAAAAAACATCAACACTAGCATGCGTTATTAGACCAAAAATCATCCAGGGCCCTAATGAGGGCTGGTCATTGCTGTGGTCAGCCATTCTACCATTTCAATTTCTTTTATGGCAGGCATTTAAAAAGTCTAAGTAGATGAATTCTCCTAAAAACCTATTTCAAGTTATCAGACCTTTAAACTTTCCCTGTAATCATATGCCCACATTTGGCTAGCTCATCATTAATGATCTGCCTCAACATTGAAAGAGAATTGCTGTATTTACTTGCATTAACTTTGAAAACAGTGCTTTGAATGTATGCATGTATTCATACATCACCTCATCATGACTGGAATGGCTTGTTTAAAGACTATCAGGTTCTAAATACCTATGCAGGATAGAGTGAGCAAATCAGAACTTTAATACAGTTTGCCACATTAGAAACTAATTCCATTAATATGCTTCAAGACGTTTGTTGTTTGTTTTCCCTCAATCTGCAAGTATCAAAAAGCCCTAATGCAGGCTACCACTTAAGTTTTTTCCTTATAATATTTATGGATGAATCATGATTCCTGTTAAGTTGTATCACACCTGTGTGCCAAGGTTTGATTTTAGCCCAAGTTCAGTAAATTTATTTTGTCAAAACAATTGGTATCTTGAGCATTACTGAGCCAACAGGACATCAAAATAAAAAGTTGTCTAAAGTTAAAGGCACAGTACATTAACAAACAAATGATCCTCAGTCACAAAATTATAAATGCAGTTTGGGATGGGGATAGGCGGGAGGGGAGTTAATCCAAACTACAGCAATGAAGTCTTCAAACCACCTTCAGAACAGGGCTGCTGATTGTTTCATCTTTGCTTGTGACCTTGAGCTCCCTTAAAAAAAAAATTTCAGTGGAGAATCACAGCTGGTAATGTACTGCGAGTTCTTGAAGCTACACAAGGTATAGTCTGGCTAAGTTACATGTGGTTTCCATATTAGCTTGTTTGGCAGGGTGACCTACTATAAAGCAGGCTCAGTTACCCCACCAGTCAACCCCTTGGGAGTTATAATTTCCTCCATATCCATCACTGTTGTAAAAACCTCCATAGCCACCTAATGGGAGATTGAAAAGAGAAAGAGAAATTAATTAAGCCATCCATTGTTAGAAACAACCAAGTCTTTCAAACATTTTAACATTACAAAAAGTAATCTACTGAACTCGGGCTATGGCCCCATGTGTTCTGAAAAGACTAAAGGGCCTTTTAAAATTATGAGTAAAAATCATTACTACTTAGGCTGGGTGTGATGGTACACACCTCTAACCCTAGCACTAAGGAAGGTGAAGGAGGAGGATTGCTGTGAGTTCAAGGCTAGCCTTGACCTCAGGTGCACCTCAGGTCAACCTGGACTAGAGTGAGACCCTGCCTCAAAACAAAACGAAGTAATCACTTACCTCCACCAAATCCTCTGCTGCTGCCATGGCCACCACCTCCACCACTGCGGCTACTGCTTGTGCGGCTGCCGCTGAAACTGGAACTGCTGGAGCCACTACTTTGTCGATAGTCTCTGGCACCAAACCCTCCACTAAATCTGCTGCTACAAGGAGAAAAAACATGTTAATTGACATGAAGATGAATGATTCAATAACTCATTTCCTGTTCAAGTGCTTCCCAATGATCAATTTCTGATTTTCCCATTCATAAATTCCTCATCCAGCTATGTTTTCCCCAATTGTGGTTTCAAAGAACTTAGCAATGAAGGGCTGTAAGTTACTTGTCTATAGCAAATAGCACTAGAAACACTAAATATGCCTCATTAGCGTCTATATATACACCATATACCCCTCACCTTTTGGAACGCCCACGGCTGCTACCCTTGTAGTGGTGTTCAAAAGCCATGCTTTCTAACCAAGGCGGCACTTCTTGTTTTGCTTCAACAAGAAGATCTAGTAGATCCTTAGTAATATTTGCGTTTCTGTCATTAAAGAATGAGGTGGCAAGACCTAAAACAATTCCAAAAATAAAATTAATGAATAAAGGTCTTCTTTCCTAAACAGTGTATTATAGCTAATAAAAAATTACAACCTGGGCTGGTGAAATGAACCTGGAGTGCATTTTCAGAGGCAATAGGCCCTGACACAAACACACACACACACATGCAAATAAAAAATAAAAAGAATTGCAACCTATAACTCAAAATGCTTTGTATAAAACCTAACTGAAGCCGGGTGTGGTGGTGCACACCTTTAAGCCCAGCACCCAGGAGGCCAAAGTAGGAGGGTCACTGTAAATCCAAAGCAGCCTGGGCTAGAGTGAAACCCTACAAACAAACAACAGTAACAAACAAAATAAACCTAAATGAATTCCTTGAAAACTGGGATTCTACCTATCTAGGATCTTATGAACTTTTTTGACCTGTATATCACAATAAAAAAAGTAACCAAACACCTACCAAGATTTCCTACACGTCCTGTACGGCCAATGCGATGGACATATTCTTCAATGTCACTAGGCAAGTCAAAATTGATAACATGTTTCACATTTGAAATATCCAAACCTCTTGCCGCTACCTGGAAAACAACTTTTGTTAAACACAGCCCACTAAAAAGTATTTAGACAGAGTAAACTTGAGTGAAAATGAAATAGTATTATACATACTGCCGTAGCCACTAGAATTGGGCTTTTTCCTGAGCGGAATTGGTGAAGAGCCTCTTCTCTATCTCTCTGAGAGCGATCTCCATGGATACTGGTACAAGCATATCCTTCACGGTATAAGAATTCCTCCAGAGAATCAGCACCCTTTTTGGTCTCCACAAATACTAGGGTGAGTGAATTCTTACCTAAATTTGAATTAGACGTTTTGGTCACTATTAGTAGCTTACTTCTCTTCACACTTAAACATGCCAAGCTAGGTGTGGTGGTGCACGCCTTTAATGCCAGCACTTGGGAGGCAGAGGTAGGAGGATCACTGTGAGTTCAAGGCCACCCTGAGACTAGTGAATTCCAGGTCAGCTTGAACTAGAGTGAAACTGTACCTCAAAAAAGAAAAAATGCCAAGAGACAATTGAAAGAGACTGCTGATAGGAAAATAATGGTGATCCAAATGGATTCTCACTACATAAGCCCCAACGCTAAAAAATTCTTCATGAGGGCTGAAGAGATGGCTTGGCGGGTAAGTGCTTGCCTGTGAAGCCTAAGGACCCCGGTTCGAGGCTCGGTTCCCCAGGTCCCACGTTAGCCAGATGCACAAGGGGGCGCACGCGTCTGGAGTTCGTTTGCAGAGGCTGGAAGCCCTGGCGTGCCCATTCTCTCTCTCTCCCTCTGTCTTTCTCTCTGTGTCTGTCACTCTCAAATAAATAAATAAATAAATTTAAAAAAAAATTCTTCATGATTTACCTGTTGCATTTAGGAGGTCAAGCAGAAATGACCGTTTGTCTCCATCCTCCACCCAAACTACTTTCTGTGTGATGTTCTCAGAAGTAGACCCAACTCTTCCTACAGCCAGAAAAATATACTCATCCAAGAAATCACGGGCCAGCATCTGAAGGAGAAAAAAAAAATTAAGTATCTACTGAGATAAGTAAATTTCTAAATACACAAAAGCCAGACTATGTAATACCTGTATTTCCTTAGGAAAAGTAGCACTAAACATCATAGTGTGACGAACACCTTTTGGAGGCATAGTATCTTGTTCAACTATTCTGCGTATCTGAGGTTCAAATCCCATATCCAACATGCGATCAGCTTCATCTAATACCAAGTATCTGACATAAAAAAAAAAAGTTAAGAATTTAAGATTAAAAGAAAAGGTCACCTAGTGACATTAGTTCTGACTTCTTCATCTGGACATTGTCATCTCAGCCTCTACTAAATTGTTAACATATTTTTCAATGAACAAACTTTAAAGTTAAAAGACATTTAAATCATCACCTTTCAATCTTTAAATTTAGTGACAAATACTAAAAAGACTTTAAAAATAGTGATAATTCATGGCCACCAATTAAAAAAAAAAATCTAACACCCCATACATTTAATTTTTTTTCTTACTTGCAGAAGTCTAATCCAATCTTTCCTCTTTCCATCATGTCCACTAGACGTCCAGGAGTAGCTACTAACAAGTGACAGCCACGTTCTAAATCTCGTATCTGCTGACCAATATCAGCACCCCCATAAACTACGCAAGGACGAACTCTAGATCGGTACGAGAACTATAGACAAAGAAATTCCAATCAGCTTCAAGATTCAGGCTTTTATATGGTTATAAACTTTCATTAAAATCATTGAAAAAGCTACTAATCACTGAAACACATACTTACTTTTCTAGCTTCCTCATAAATCTGCACTGCCAACTCTCTTGTGGGTGCCAGTACCAGAGAGATTGGGTATTGTTTGCGACGCCCATACCTTCCATTTTCCTAATAGAAGTTAAATGACATATTAAAAGCTTATCCCCAAATTTCCTTTTGTAGCTTATATTACATCAGAAAATTTTATCAAATGTTAGCATCATTTTGAAGACTTTCAACAACCTCATACAAGTCCAACAATTTCCCATTTTATAGTGAAATATTGAACTGGGTGTTCAGTGGTACAACATGTGCCTAGCATGAACAAGGCCCCTGGCTCCATTCAAAGCAATGTGGGAAAGTGGGGGAAAATTACCTTCATGGCTCTCAAAGCCTCTCCTGGACCATCAGTATAAATCTGACTCAAAATGGGCAAAAGAAATGCTGCAGTTTTCCCAGAGCCTATAAAAGAGAGAATACACATCAACTCAGCCACCACGAAAAGGGGGGGGGGGGGGGGGCTTATTACCTTAGAATCAATGTTGGTAGCTAGTTAATAATTAAAACAAGAGTCACCAAATTAAGTCTAAAATTTATTTTAAAAATTATTTATAGGGGCTGGAGAGATGGCTTAGCGGTTAAGCGCTTGCCTGTGAAGCCTAAGGACCCCGGTTCGAGGCTCGGTTCCCCAGGTCCCACGTTAGCCAGATGCACAAGGGGGCGCACGCGTCTGGAGTTCGTTTGCAGAGGCTGGAAGCCCTGGCGCGCCCATTCTCTCTCACTCCCTCTATCTGTCTTTCTCTCTGTGTCTGTCGCTCTCAAATAAATAAATAAATTTTAAAAAAACTTTAAAAATTATTTATAGGGGTGAAGAGATGGCTTGGCGGTTGGGGCACTTGCCTGCTGATCCTAAGGACCAAGATTCAATTCCCCAGTACCCATTTAAGCCAGATGCACATGGTGGCACATGCATCTGGAGTTCATCTGCAGTAGGCTAGAAGTGCTGGTGCACCCATTCTCTTTCTGTCTCTCTATCTGATTCTCTCTCTCAATAATAAAAAAAAAGTATTTTAAAACTCATTCATAGAATACAGCTATGCTCTATTAACTTATGTATCACCTATGGCTTCTTTCACACCAAAGAGCAGAATCATGTACTTCTAGGAATTGCATGGCCCACAAAACCCACAACTATTTATTATCCACTTCTTTGCCATTTATCAAATGAGCTTACCTGTTTGGGCACAAGCCATCAAGTCTCTTTTCTCTTTGATAATAGGAATAGCATGCTTCTGCACTGGAGTTGGGCGAGTATAACGAGTAAGCTCAATGTTTCCCATAATAATTTCTCCCATCTCAACATCACTGAACTGTCAAGAAATTAAACAGGGTTAAGTATAAATAAATGTCATCTGCAGCTATCCTGCTTAGTACTAATTCAATAACCAACTAGCAAATCTTTTAACTTAGACTGTAAGTAAAATTATGTTGTATTTTGAGAAAAAGCACCTTCCAGATGTCATTGAAGGGTCAAGTTTTATGTTTAACCCATTTTGTATTTCAGATAATAAATTATTTATAACAATGACAATAACCAATCCCTCCCTTTCCACATACTGATGTACAGCTATAATATTTACACCTCCATCTTTCTCCAAAAGGCAAAGCAGAAATACTTACACTTTCAATATGTGGAGGACAGTTGCTCCCTGTTGCCTCAACTGGAATGTCATCATACTTCTCAAAGTTAATCCCAGTGTTTCCTCCAGAAAAGAGTTCCCTGAAATAAAAAGATTGTTATTTGTGCCATACTAGCAAATACGGCTTCATCACAATTAGTATATATTTCAAAAACTCACTGCTCCAAGCGTTCACTTGGTGGGAGTGGTTTTGACCAGTCATCTTCATCTGATTTGTCACACCAGCGACTGTTTCCACCTCTTTCAAATTTGCCAAAGCCACTTCTATCTCCACGGCTGCCAATGCCATCATAGTCGCTCCGTCCACGATCATCAAATCTGGACATGACATGCCAATTAAGCAGAATCATTAACATTTAACTGTCATTAAATTACATCACAACTCCAGAAGGCTATCTGTAGTTAAGTGGAATCAATCATTACAACTACCTACAATGTTAACAGCCAAATGCTGATTTATTCCTATTTGATAAATGAGACTCACTAATTACCAAAACCGTCCTTTCTATTTCTATATTCACACAACCCAAACAGGGCAGAAAGACCAACATTAAGACCCTAGTTTCATGGGCTGGAGAGAATGGCTTAGCAATTAAGGTACATGCCTACAAAGCCTAAAGACCCATGTTTGACTCTCCAGATTCCAAATAAGCCAGATGCACAAAGTTAAAGCAAGGGCAAGGTCATACACTATCACTAGGTGGCACAAGTGTCTGAGTTCAATTGCAGTGGCTGAGGCCCTAGCATGCCAATTCTCATTCTCTAAAATTAAAAAAAAATTAAAAAGAACCTAGTTTATGTACTGAAAGTTGACATATAGCCCATACCATCCAAGTGTTTGTCCAAATACATTTAATAAGAAAAAAGAAAACACCCAAATATCAATTGTTTAGGTTATAAGAGGATGCCACTTAAAAAAAAAAAGACAATTTATCTGTGTGACAGCTTTTAGATAAAAAGTTTAAAAAAATCCTTACCTGAAAAGATGGTTTTAGTTTTAGGCCTGTTTGCGAAAAATCTGGACACAGGACTAACCACAGCTATTAGGCGCATGGGGTCAGTTCACCACACTTGTGTAATCAAAAATATAAGGTTTAAAAAATTGTCATAACAGAGTCCACAAAATCTCAAGCAAGTTATGCCACTCACTAGTACTACTTAGTAGTATTTCTCTTTTAAATAGCCAATATAAAACTAAGGAAATAGAAAGCTGATTTCATATTCACATTTCATCTAATTTCTACAAGTTTAATCTTACAGCTAAGAAAATGTAATGATCAAGTAGATAATAAGTCAGGACAAGGATTTATCAAATTAAAAGCTTATTCTCAAAAATGCTATTGTACACATATAAACTGAATCACTAACCTTCCCCTTGATCCACTTCCCCGATCACTGAAGAAACTAGATTTTCCTCTTGAGTCACTACGGGATCCAAAACTGCTGTATGCATCCTTATCCTTACTAGAGCTCCACCCTGCACTATCTTTGTCGTAGAAGCCTAAAAATCAGAGTAAACAAAAGAGAATCCAACATACTGCAAATTATCATACACTAAGGTATTATCTTAATCTTTCTGAATTTAAAGCCCCCACTGATTATTTCATCTCTTGGTTCAAGGGCCAATTGAAATACAAATCATAGCTTGAGAACCAACTGGTTAGTTATAGCAGCACTCAAAACTTTAAATCCCCAGCCAGGTGCAGTGGCACAGGTCTTTAATCCCAGCATTTGGGAGGCAGAGGCTGTGAGTTTAAAGGCCTGAGACTACATAGTGAGCGTGACCCTACCTCAAAAACAAACCAGGTGTGTTGGCGCACACCTTTAATCCCAGCAGAGGTGGGAAGATCCCTGTGAGTTCAAGGCCATCCTGAGACTCCACTGTGAATTCCAGGTCAACCTGGGCTAGAGTGAGACCCTACCTCAAAAAAAAAAAGCACTTTAGATCCCCAATTATCTCCACTAGAAAATACTGTAAGGAAAAATTAAAACAATCTGACAGACTACGAATGTTCTGAATGACTGCTGTCTCAAAAAGAAAACCAAAGTGGTAACATGTCTTTGTCAATGACTGTTGCTTGTCAAATAGTATTTTAATTTCCATTCATTTCACAGGTGTGAATGAACTTATAAGGAAACATGCCATTGTTTCAATTTTTAAAATAAATGGTAGTTATGTATTCATTTACACATTCTTAGCATGTCAAAATAATTTGGTATATCATCTTACAATTCTAATAGCAAAAAAAAATGAGACTATTCCTTTGTACACATGAATCACGTTGAAATATTCATTTCAATGTTTAAAAAAAATCAATCCCAGTAGAAATAGGAGTACATTATTTACAGGTTTCCCCAAGTTACTTTGTTTTCCATTCATTGTCTTTGGCCAATTAATTTCTGCAGGAAGCAAAACAGACATACCAAACTGGTATTAAGGACTCACCTTTAGTAGCTTCTCTGTTCCTTAAGTGGGGAGGGATGTACCGTCCTTCTAAAATAAAGTAATATAAAGTTAATGAGAGAAACCACAGTCTTAAAGCTTTCTAATCAATTTTTCTGTTATAAAACTGGGCATGCCAGCACTCATGAGGCTTAAGGTAGAAGGACTGCAGTGAGTTTAAGACCAATCTGGGCTTATTATAAAGCCAGTCTAACCGGGCGTGGTGGTGCACGCCTTTAATCCCAGCACTGGGAAGGCAGTGGTAGAAGGATCGCCCTGAGTTCAAGACCACCCTGAGACTACATACATAGTGAATTCCAGATCAGCATGGGCTATAGTGAGACCCTACCTCAAAAAAGGGAAAAAAATAAAAAAGCCAATCTAGACTCTAGAGTGAGAATTGTCTCAAAAAAAAAAAAAAAGATCCTACAAAAACTTAAAACTAAACAAAAAACCCCACAGGTTGAAGAGATGGTTCAGCAATTTAGATGCTTTCCCACAAAGCCTAACAACCCAGATTTGATTCCCCAGTACCCACGTAAAGACAGATGCACAAAGTGGCATATGCCTCCTGTCTGTGTCTCTTCCATCTTTCTGCTTATATAAAAACATATTTTTAAAACCCCAGTATGTCAATAATCCACCAATTGACTGTATTTAAGTAGTTATTAGTGATATTTAACTTCACTTAAAAGATGGATTGCTGGGCTGGGAAGGTGGCTCTGCAGTTAAATACAACTGCTTGCAAAGCCTACCAGCCAAGTTTCAATTCTCCAGTGAGACACACAAAACAGGACATGAATCTACAGTTCATGTGCAGCAGCAAGAGACCCTAGTGCATCCATATTTTCTCTCTAATTATTTTCAAAACAGATTGCTATGATTTTAAGAAAATTATCTATAGGAACACTTCAGCAGTATTACTTTAACAGCCTAAAAAACCACCATGCACTAAACCATACTTGGCCACCACTTAGTGGCTTTTGTTTCTTTGCCACTAAATTCCAAAACATATAATACACAAGGACCCAGGTTCAATTCCCTAGGACCCATGTTAGCCAAATGCACAAGAGGGTGCATGCATCTGGTTTGTTTGCAGTGGCTGGAGGCCCTGGAGTGCCCATTCTCTCTCTCCCTCTTTCTCTCTCTCTATATTTTTTAAAAAAGACAACAAAAAAAGATTAAAAAAAAAAAACGGCCGGGCGTGGTGGCGCACACCTAATCCCAGCACTCGGGAGGCAGAGGTGGGAGGATCATCGAGAGTTCGAGGCCACCCTGAGACTACATAGTTAATTCCAGGTCAGCCTGGACCAGAGTGAGACCCTACCTCGAAAAACCAAAAAAAAAAAAAAAAAAAAACAACACTGCAAGAGATTTCCAAGGAAATGGGAGTTTTGGGGCTTGCAGAATTAAATGAATGCCTATTTAGTATGCAACTGGGAATACAGCCTAGATAATGCAAAGTCAGCTTGCCTTATTATAAGTACAATTTGCATCCTGAATTAAATATTTAAAAGATTCCAATAAATATGATCAACTGAGGGCTGTAGAGATGGCTTAGCAGTTAAGGTGCATGCCTGCTAAGCCTAAGGACCCAGGTTCGATTCTCCAGGGCCCACATAAGTCAGATGTACACGGTGGCCCATACATCTGGAGTTCATTTGCAGTGGCTAGAAGCCCTGATGCACCCATTCTCTCTAACAAATAAAAATATTTAAAAATATGATCAACTAAAAAGATTCTTGGGCTGGGGAGATGACCCAGCAGTTAAGGGTACCTGCTTACAAAGCCTGCAAAGCTTGGGTTCCATTCCCAGTAATCATGCAAAGCCAAATGCCCAAATTAGAGCATCCACCTGGAGTTCATCTGCAGAGGAAATGGACATTCATATTCTCTTACAAATAAATTAAAATATTTTAAAAAATAAGGGCTGAAGAGATGGCTTAGTGGTAAGCGCTTGCCTGTGAGGTCTAAGGAACCCCCTTCAAGGCTTGATTCCCCAGTACCTACATAAGCCAGATGCACAAGGTGACACATGCATCTGGAGTTCAACTGCAGTGGCTGGAAGCCCTGGTGCACTATTCTCTCTGCCTCTTTCTCTGTCACTCTCAAATAAATAAGCAAACAAACAAAAAATTTAAAATATTAAAAATAAAAAGATTTTCCACATGGCAAGTAACATGCAATCTGAAAAATCAATGTAAACTTGTGCCCACTGAAGTACTTGCTTTAAAATGCCTATATACTCTTTAATAGTTTGTAAGAGACCTTCAACTGTAGTCTTCCAAATAAGCTACCTTATTTGCTCTATCAATACTTTTCTTGCTTAAAAAAAAAAAAAAAACTGACCCAATTTCAATCATGCAGAAGACCCTCATGAATATGTACAAGTTTTGTTTGCTGTATCTGCTAGAATATAATTTTTTTTTCCTTATGGAACTCAGGGCCAGGCAAGCAATACATCACTGACTTATTCCCACCACCCCAAAATCAGTAAAATCTTGTTCTACTAGTAAATCTCCTGTTTTTCATGAAAAAGAAATGATGAAAATGAACATCCCCTTTTACTATACTAATTCTAATTGTAACTGGACTCAGGATACATGGTGCTCAAACTCTTCTAATTTGTGTATTGTATAACATTCATTTTAATGGTTACCTTTTACTCAAAAGAACCAACTTGTCCTCTCTATTGGGATTCATCTTAAAGTACTACATAATGAAGGGAAAATTCTTAAGTTTCAGTTTATTACTTTAAAGTGCTGAGCAATGAACCCAGAACCTTGGGCACACTAGCAAGTACTTTACCACAGAGCTACACATACCCCAAGCCTTAAGTTCTTAAATTTTACTTGTATATAGGTTCAAGGTGGCCTCGAACTCATGGCAATCCTCCTACCTCTACCTCTCAAGTGCTGGGATTAAAAAATGTGTGCTGTTGGCATCACTTGTTTTTTTGACACATGGTCTCATGTACCTTAGGCTGGCTTGGAACTCACTACATTTTGAAAGATAACCCTGAATTCCCAACCCTCCTTACTCTACCTCCCATGTGCTGGTACTGTTACAGGCATGTGCTACAATACCCAACTTTAAATTTCAAAAATCTAAGGAAATATAACAGTATGAAGTTCTAATATAGTCAATAAATCCATAAAATGTTTTACTTACTGCTTGCTGTACTTCCTCCAGTCTGGTTATCTGAAGAGTTCAGGTCTAGGCCAGCAAACTAGAGAAGAATCAAGACCAGGTTAGCAATCCCAATGCTGAAATATGCTAAGAAAACTAACCCTGTATGTGCCCTTTAGCATCCACTAGCATCACATTCAAATAAATTGTCTGGCCTATCACACAGAGCACGACAGGAAAGCAAAGACTATGGCCAAGAATGCATTGAAGCGCTAAGGAAACTCAAAAAATAGTTTCATTTGTAGTTAGGGCAAAACAAGTTAACACACCAAGATAGTGGCCCTTCTTATCCAACAGGAACTGAATTTAAGTTTCCATTAGTTATTCAAAAATGAGTTTTGTAATCCCAACAATCAGGACGGTAAACCAGGAGGATCAAGAGGTCAAGGTAGCAAAACAAAATTGTTTTAAAAAGGGGCTGGGGCTCGTAGAGAGCTTGCCTAATGCCTGTAATCTCAGGAGGATCAATAGCTCAACGTCATCCTTAGCTACATAAGGAAGTGGAGGACAAGCCTGGGCTACTTCAGGCCCTGTATCAAGAAGAAAAAGGAAAAATGTGGACAAATTTTAACTTAACCATTCTTTAGCTTCCATATCCCCAAATAAGTCCAGATATTATTAATTATGGTACCACTGTGAACTAATTCCTAGTAATACATACGTATTTTTCCATCTTAATAGTAAAATGCACAAATGGTTCAATGTTTTTAAAGAGTAAACATTTTACTGCCTTTAATCTTAATTTGTATCCATTCCGTTCCTTACACTTTGCCTCAAAATTATGAGTTATCTACCTTCATGATTTAACCTAGAAGTACTTACAAGGGTAATATTTATGCAACTAAAAAATATTTCAACTTTTCAAATAAACCAGGAAAATCCCACGTCACGTGTATGCATGATATGTTAAACTACACCCATTACTTCCCCAACTACCAATATTCATTATTGGTGTCACTGAAAGTTGGAAGCAGATGCTATGAAAGCAAATAACGATGAGGGCAAGACTTCATTTCCTTTAGCAAAGATATTGTAACATCTTTCTCAGCTTCATTTATTAAAGCATCACAGAAGCAAGGTTTCGTTTCACACTGCTTTGCAGGACATGGCAACATGAATCCAAGAAGCAACTGCAAATGCCTCACTGAATTCACAGATTATCCCAATTTTCTCAGTGATTTGCTTGCTTGTCGCCAATTCTTACCAAAACGTTAATCATCTCCTTAATGACCCCGAATGCCTCATTTTTTTTTGTAGTTTAAATTTTAAATTTGTAATGTTTTAAATGGCATCATTTTATGAAAAATGTTAAAACTGGGGAGAGCCTACGTGTGCCTTGGGAAAAATCAGGTTCTCTTTTTTCTCTTTTTTTTTGGGGGGGGGTGTTGGAGGTATTGTCTCGCGCTAGCCCAGGCTGGCATGGAATTCGCTAAGTAGTCTCACTCTGGCTTCGAACTCACGGAAACCTCTGCTGGGATTGAAGGCGTGTGCCACCAGGCCCGGCTCAAAAATTAGGTTTTGTTTTCGGTCTATACATGGAAGATTTCAGATAAATAACTGGCTCATTGACCGGGAAGGAGGCATTCTTATTTCTAAAAACAGAATGCAGACTGTTGCAGAACAAGATAGTGTTTCAGAATTTCCTTCACAAATGGCAACAAGTCACAACAAAATTGCTTCTTTCTTTATCAGGGTTCCCCCCCCATCTTGGTAGTGAAACCCTGCTTACTTCACCACCCGAGATCTATTTGCCATACAGAAAGCCAAGCTCTCCGTGAACTCGCCAGTTGCCATAGCTTCAGAGCGAGAAGCCGCTGCCGCTGCCGCCGCCGCCGAGGTCGAGCGCAGCGCCACCGCGCACGCAGCAGCCTGCTCCCCTCCCCCTCCGCCCAGAATTTTCTGCGTCACAAAACTTTCCACTCCGGAAACGCAGCCTCCCCTGCCGCGGCGGGCCTGCGACAACCCTAAGGAAACCGGGCTGTGGTGCAAAGAGCCCGCGGAAGGAACCCCGGGGAGGACCGAAATGTCCCCGGTCTAGCCTACCTTTCATCCGGGTCGTAGGCGGCCCGGAGCCCGAGTCGCCCGGCCCCTTTCCCAGCCACAGCGCCGCCCAACCATCACCCGGCACCACACAAAGGAGGCCACCGCCATTACCTCGAACGAAAGCCCCCTCCCACATTCCCGCGCTGCGGTCCTCCTCACGCCATTCCCAGGTGCCGCTGGGTCTCCGAGGGGGAAATCCAGGCAGCATAAACACAAAGGGGACCAAATCCCTCCAGAGTCGAAGCCAAAAGGGGCCTCCATTCGCTCGCCGCCACGCTGCGCACCTCCTCCTCCACCTCCCCCTCCGAGTCACTAATCAGTCAGGTTTCTCACGCGCGGGCGCGTCCCCGAGAATGCGCGCGCACCCCTCCCCCTCCCCCTCCGCTCGGCAGCGCACGCACACACAAAAGCCGCCATTGTGATCAGCCCGGGGACAATACCGTGAGCCAAGCCGGGGCCGGGTAAGAGGGATGATCACCACTAGCACACCCGCGGCCATCCTGTTCCTCCACAGCCTGGAGGAACTACCACTTTCCAGCCTCCAGACGGCCAGGAAAACGTAAACTAAGATGGGAACTTAGCGCTGCGCCACAAGCCACGGTACGTCACGAGAGAGCAATCATGAGGCAGCCAGTTCAGTCCATTCTTCCCAGCTCACCTGCTGGTCCAGCCCGAGCGCATTTTCCACTGCCACATGACTCATCCCTGAAGAGTACCGAGAAATCGGAGTCTTCCGCTGCTGAGTGAATGCTGGCTACACCGCAAAGGCCCTCTCACGGGAGAACTGCGGCTTTGGAGCGCACTGCGCGGCCACGGATTTTATATACCCACTCGAAAGATTGCTACGTCAGCACGCACAACGTCCTCCCTCCCTCTCCTTGCCACTCGCCCACTGCCGTTATGACTTTCTGCCTAGCTAGTGCGCGCTCCTCGTCCCACCTCGCGAGGTTTCCTAGCCAGTCCCGCCTCTCCTTCGACGTCGTACCTTGAGAACTGCAAACATCAAATGCTGGTCTTTTTCACACGAGCTTCGCTTCCCGTTTTCCCTTTGGTCTCGAGATCTCACGGAACTCGTCGTCTCGGTCTGTCCTCCAGCAATGAGGCATTAAAATTCACCTAAGCCTCTTTGCTCCCCTTTCCTACTGCTATGACGCCAGATTTTCGTTTTTCCTTTCTTGGTAGTGCTGTTTCGTCCCTTTCTGTACCTAGGCTTAACAGTGGATGTGGTGGGCTTTTGTGGCCTAAATACAGCATGCCAATGCAGGAGTGAGTGAGGCGCATGAACTCGACAGGGTGGCAGGTCACGTGATCGCAGGTGGCGCGCGCAGTGGCCATTTTGTGGAACTGGGAATGACAAGAGGGGAGAAAGGAAGGGGGAGGGGGAAAATCAGGAGGATAAAGGGAGAAACGGAGGAAGGTGGGATGGGGTGACTGGGGTGAGGTTAGGGGAGGAGTAAAGGGGACCCTCCAGTGGCCGGATGCTGCCCATCGCTGTTTCCCAGGTAGTGATGAAGTCCTCCTCATTGCCCGCTATGTAGGAACAATGAGACGATCACGCGCTGCTCTGGAGCCTATGTAAAGGCACCCTCCCCGGATCCCAAACATCCGCCAGTATGTGTGTAACTTTAGGCCCTTAGTGCCCTTGTGCGTTCAGAGCTAAGGGCTGCCTGCGCTGCAGGGACTCTGAGAATTTCGAACTGGGGGAGGGATCCAAGAGCGTTGCCAGGTTGTAACCTGCGCCTCTGGGAGGAGCTGAGACTTACTGACCTGGGCTTGGGTAACCCTCCACGCCAATGCAGTTGATGGGGAATGAGCGGAAACCGGTTGTCTGCCATCAGAGGGACCTCTTCTTTTGGCCCTCTCTTAGGTAGATCATCCCTAGGCCCACCCTCAATACTAGATCCTTTAGTAGAAAAAAAGACGTAGGGCTCCTCAACCTTAAGAGAGTGGTCACACATACATTGTTCTTAAAAATTACTCTTCCCCTCTGACCCTCAGTCTAACCATATGCAGGGGTTTATGCTATCCCCCAAGGGGGCTTCTGCTATCAGAATTCAAATAGTCGCTTCTCATCACATAACTTACCATTTTAAAATTGAAACTGAAATTGTAACAAGGAATAATAAAGTACAATCCCCAGACAAGCTGCTTTAATCACTTGTAGTCTCAAAATTGATCATCCATAAGAGTCCACTAGACTACACAATCTTGTAAAGAACCCAACTCCTTTGTTTGACAAGTTTTGGGGGGTTTGGGGGGAATTTGAGACAGGGTCACATCCTGTAGTCCAAGCTAGCCTCAAAATCACATCAGTCTTCCTGTCTTAGTCTCCCTAGTGCTGAGATAACAGGCATGAGCCACCAAAACTGTTATAACAATTATTTTGTTTTGCTTTGTTTTTCCCCCTTTGTGAATCAATGAATTTAGTACACTTAATTATAGGAGCTATACCAGGTATTTTTTAACACCCCCTTTAGTCATACTGAAATAAATTTCTGAAATAATACAACTAAACTTTAGCCAGTTTCAAAAAAATGACCTAATTGTAATTCCAAACAATAATTATAATAAAACAAGAAGTCTTAATATGTGGAGACTCCTTTCTGCACAACCTGCCCTAGGCAGCCACAAATACAACTGGACATGTATGCAGTTTTCACAACTCAAATACCATGAGCAGCTAGCTTTCCAGTGCTTACCTCATTTTCCAAAATAATGAAACAAAATGGTATCATCTTCAAATGACAACATTGGTTGCATTGGCAGACAATTCAGTTTATATGAAAACTGGGTTTAGATGATGAACTGTTTTTCACCCCATGAGTGTTCAGTAGATCAATTCTCTGTTGTGTGGGACTGATCAGCATCACAGAGCATGTAGTATGCCTGTCTTCTGCTGACTAGATACCAAGTAGCCCTCAGTAGTGATCGTGTGCAGTCAAAAAAAATTCGGATTTCTGCAGTGTGCGGTTTGAAAACTACCAGGCTTAATGTTCATTAGGGCCCATTCCTCTCATGATATTAGTGCATTCTCATGAGTCTAAGCTTCAAAAACTGGGAGTTCTGATAAATCCCCAAACTGCATGTAGCAACAATAGGATGTACTGACTACTATGATTCTGGGCTTTTTCTTTTTCTTTTTCTTTTTTTTTTTTTTTTCGAGGTAGTTTTACTCTAGTCCAGACTCTGATCTGGATCGCACTCTGTACTACCAGGCTGGCCTTGAACCCATAGCAACTCCTACCTCTGCTTCCCAAGTGTTGGGATTAAAGTCTTGTACCACCATACCCAACCCTAACACTTTTTTAAATATACAGTGGTTCCCTATTTCCAATTAATCTCTGTTCAAAGGCTTACTTAGTTCAAACCAATAAGGTGTCTTGTTAATCAATAGGTTATAATTGGAATACAGTAAGTGGGAAAACAAAGCTTTGGCTTCAAACATTCACTGTGAAAAAGAATGATGTGCACCATAGGCAGCTAAATGAGCCAGCTTTCACTGCTGCAAATGACTTTAAGTAGTTTGCAAATTTTATTGGAAGCGGCCTAAAAAGGGTTAGAAATTGCTGAAACAAGGCCCTTTTTTATATGCTTGTTTCCTACTGTGGTGGTTTGATTCAGGTGTTCCCCATAAACTTAGGTGTTCTGAATGCTAGGTTCCCAGCTGATGGAGATTTTGGAACTAACGCCTCCTGGAGGCAGTGTGTTGTTGGGGCCAGGCTTATGGGTGTTATAGCCAGTTTCCCCTTGCCAGTGTTTGGCACACTCTCCTGATGCTATTGTCCACCTTACGTTGGTCAGGGGGTGATGTCCACCCTCTGCTCATGCCATCACTTTCCCCTGCCATCATGGAGCTTCACTTCAAGTCTGTAAACCAAAATAAATCCTTTTTCCCACAAGCTGTTCTTGGTCAGCTGATTTCTGCCAGCATTGTGAACCTGACTGCAACAATAATGTTGGTACTAAGGAGCAGTGCCATTTGCTGCTAGACACATGACTGTATGGTTTTGGCCTTCTAGAGCTGATTTCCAAGAAGAATGTGGATGAATTTGAAATCTTGTCTTAAGAGATGCCTTGCAGTGCTCTAAGTACAGCTTGATGGACTATTCTGGTCAGAGCTGAATGACCTGAATGCAATAAGAAGCATAGACTGTGAGGTTTTGGCTTGTGAGGGTGAGAAAGAGCTTTGGACTGGGCTGGAAGCAGTTTGTGTGAGAAGCTTGCTGTTATGCCTGTGTACTGAGAAGTTATGCAGGGTTGCATTGCATAGAAATGAACTGGTGTAAGCAGAGCGATATGGCACAGAAAGAAATCTTCAGGCTGAAACTGATGCCTGTTCAGCAGCAATTGAGAGATTGCAACTTTTCAGGCTGGGCTAGCTGACCTGCACTGGGGCAACAGGAATAATGTAGACTCTTTTGAAGGGGTCTGAGCACTCAAGGAGTGTCCTGTTCTTCAAAGTCTGCTTTATTCCCCCGTGGATTAATAAATTGGCACCCTACCTGGTATTATGGAGTATAAGAAATGAAGGAAAGAGAGGGTCATTGAGTTTGCAATGTGGTCTTGTGTTTTGGAAATGGCCATGGGCAGTATGAAGTGGGTTTGCTGGTCGCCTGCATAGAGAGACCTCATGGGGCCATGAGGATGAACTGTGGCTTGCAGTGGAGACCCAGTGGAGATGCCAGGATCAAAAGATGGCTGTTAAGGAGAGCTGACGGCCATGGATGAAGTTTTCCAGGACTGTGAGGAGCCTAGCTGGAGGGGCAGAATTGGAAGGCCAGAGACTTGTTGCTGGTTAGAATCAGACTTGGAGACTTGTCACTGATTACAGTTGTTGGACTTGGAGCTACAGAATTTGATGTTGGTTATTTTAAATCTCGTATTGTCTGAATATTTATTTGCTATGCCCAGTGTCATCTTTCGCAGTGTGAATGTTTATTCTGTGTCATTATGGGTTTTGGGGGGACTTTTTTGGTATTATGGCTCAGTTAAAAGATCTTGGACTATGGGAATGTTTGAATATCATTAGAATTGATAAAAAATATGACGACTTCTAAAGATGGACTGAATGCATTACATTTTACATCATGAATGGTTATCAGTTTTGGAGGTCCAGGGCAGAATGTGGTGGTTTGATTCAGGTGTCCCCCATAAACTTAGGTGTACTGAATGCTAGGTTCCCAGCTGATGGGTATTTGGGAATTAACACCTCCTGGAGGGAGTGTATTATTGGGGGTGGGCTTGTGAGTATTATAGCCAGTTTCCCCCTTGCCAGTGTTTGGCACACTGTCCTGTTGCTATTGTCCACCTTATGTTAGCCAGGGAGTGACATTCACCCTCTGCTCATGCCATTGTTTTCCCCTGCCATCATAGAGATTCCCCTCAAGTCTGTAAGCCAAAATAAACCTTTTATCCCACAAGCTGCTCTTGGTTGGGTGATTTCTGCCAGCATTGTGAACCTAACTGAAATACCTACCTTCTCAGGCATCTTAAGAGCCTATATTAAAGCAAATATGCTATATGTACCACACTATCAACCCTACACCTAGATATGGTCCAGGGGAAAGAACCCAGGACCTGTGGTTCCTAGTACTAGCAGTTGGCTCCCTGCTCTACTGCTTACAAGATGTGTGACATGAGGCAACTCATTTCATATATCAATGTCTCAGGCACATCTACAAAACTGAAATAAAAGCAATCTCTGGGGATGGGGAAATTGCTCAATGGATAGCACTTACTGCAAAAGTATGAATACCAGAGTTCAGAACCCCAGCATGCTTAAACAGTCCCTGAGCACATGCCTTTTTTTTTTTCTTCAAATAAATATAAGTATCTATTTTTTTAAGGTTGGATGCTATGGCAGGGTAATCTCAACCATGCCTACAGGCAAGAAGGAAGGCAGAGACTAGAGAATCTGCTTCAAGCTCAGACCCTGGTGAAAGTCCCCATGAACCTTCCAGGTAGAGGTCAGTTGAGGAACCCCTAAGTTGTCCTCAGACCTCTGTGCCTATGCCTCTTACACACACACATCAAGGGTAAATCACTCCCCAGCAGAAAGGTTTGCTGTAAGCAACACACATACATTCAGTCTAGTGAACCTCCACTGTACCACTGTGTGGCATGGCCATTATTTGTGGGCCCACAGAGATTGGAAGTCCCCAGATGCTCAGTAGATATTTGATGACTGGTGAATTGTGCAAATACCTGCCCTGGGCAAGTCCTAATGTGGGACATGGTAAAAGAGCCATTATTTTGCCTCTGTAGAGGGCCTTAGGCAAATTTTATCACCACATAACCTAAAACTTAGAACAAAGATAAATATAGCTAGAAGATAAGGAGTAATAAGAGGGATTTCACAAGAGATAAATACCTCAAAGCCTTTAATGAGCATTCATCTATCCCACACTTCCTTTTAGCATGAATTGGGAATAAAGTTCAGAGAGTGGAACTTTCCTATACCCAGAGGAGTGTGTGTGTGTCCCCCAAGGTTTTATACATGCTGGGAAAGCACTCCACCACTGACCTACATCCCAAACTACCCCACTCCTGTTGTTTGTTTCTGATGTAGGGTCTCACTCTAACCCATACTAAAACCCTCACTGTAGTCCCAGTCTGGCCTCAAACTCATAGAACCTACTACCTCTGTCTCCTGAGTGCTGGGATTAAAGACATACACAACCACATCTGGCTTACCAATTTACCTCCAACTTTTTTTATTTTACATTCTGTTTTAGTTTATTTATTTTAGAGAAAGAGAAAGAGAGAGAGAGAATGGATGTACCAGGGCCTCTAGTTGCTGAAAACGAATTCCAGACCAGATGTTTGCCTGCAAAGGACCCAGATTCAATTCCCCAGTACCCATGTAAAGCCAGACAGATAGAGTGGCACATGTGTGCGGAGTTTGCAGTGGCTAGAGGCCCCAGTGTGCCCATTTTTTCTCTCTCTCTCTTTCTCTCTGCCACTTTCTGTCTCTCATAAATAAATACATAAATAAATATTTTTAAAAGATAATTTGTTTTAAAAAAAGAAATGCAGAGTTTAAACTAGATGAGGTAGCACATGCCTTTGATCCCAGCACTCAGGAGGCAGAGATAGGCAGATTGCTGTTAGGTCAAGGACAGCCTGAGACTGCAGAGTGAATACCAGGTCAGCCTGGGCTAGAATGAGACCCTCCCTCAGAAAAACAAAACAAAACAGAAATGCAGCCAGGCGTGGTGGCACACGTCTTTAATCCCAGCACTCAGGAGGCAAAAATAGAAGGATCACTGTGAATTTGAGGCCAGCCTGGGACTACAGAGTTCCAGGTCAGCCTGGACTGGAGTGTGACTCTACCTCAAAAAAAAAAAAAAAAAAAATAAGGGCTGAAGACATGGCTTAGCGGTTAAGCGCTTGCCTGTGAAGCCTAAGGACCCCAGTTCAAGGCTCGATTCCCCAGGACCCACGTCAGCCAGACGCACAAGGGGGCGCACACATCTGGATTTCGTCTGCAGTGGCTGGAAGCCCTGGCGTGCCCATTCTGTCTCTCTGCCTCGTTCTCTGTCCGTCGCTCTCAAATAAATAAATAAAAATAAACCCCCAAAAAACCCCCAAAAAACAAAATTTTAAAAATTACAGAATATATGGGATGAAGAAATGGTTTACCCATTAAGGCACTTGCCTGTGAAGCCTAAGGACCTAGGCTTGATTCCCCAGTACCCATGTAAAGATGGACAACATGCATCTGGAGTTTACAGTGGCTAGAGGCTCTAGCACACCCATTCTCTGTCTATCTTCCTCTCTCACTCTCAAATAAATAAATAGATAAAATATATGGAAAGATACAGAATTTAGCTGAATGTTGTGGTACAAGGCCGTATCACAGTACAAAGGAGCTGTCAAAAAGAACAGAAATTTGACGCTAGTCTTTGCTACATAGCAAACTTTGGGCCAGCTTGAGCTTCATATAGATGCATTATTTGAAAAACCAAACATGGGGGCTGGAGAGATGGTTTAGCAGTTCAGACATTTGCCTGCAAAGCCAAAGAACCTAGGTTCAGTCCCTCAAGACCCGCATAAACCAGATGTACAAGGTGGTGCATGAATTTGGAGTTCATTTGCAGTGGTTAGAGGCCCTGGTGTACCCCTATCTGCCTCTTTCTCTCTCTCTATCAAATAAAGAAATTTTAAAAAATATTTTTATTTATTTTTAAACTATTTATCTATTTGAGACAGAGAGATATAGAAATAGGCAGGGAGAGAGAATGGGAGCACCAGGGAATTGAACTTGGATCCTTTGGCTTTGCAGGCAAGCGCCTTAGCAGCTAAGCCATATCTCCAGCTTAAAATAATTTTTTTAATTAAAAAAAAAAACACTGGGATGATTCAGCAGTATGCCATTTGCCTGGAAAGCCTAACAACCCAAGTTTAGTTTCCTGTTCCCCACATAAAAGCCAGATGCACAAAGTGGCATACACTGTTTCCATAGTGTAGTGGTTATCACGCTTGCCTCATACAAAGTTGCATATGCATCTAGAGTTTGTTTGCAGTGGCTGGAGGCACTGGTGTGCCCATTCTCTCTCATGTCTCTGCTTGCAAATAAATAAATAAATAAACACAATAGGGGAAAAAAAAGAATCTTGTATATTAAGTAGAGCCCTGATATTCTGTAAATTTTCACTCCCTTTTGGCCACTGTGATGTTACAAGCCAAAGCATAGGAAGAAACATTGTGGAAGTACAATTCCATTACAGATAATGTGTGTCAACCTCTGCCCCCACCTTCAGGGTAGAGGTTCCCTCCTGGATTGTGGAGGCTAGAGGGTAGGTCCTTGGAGCGCTTCTTTCTACTCTCTGGGCAGAGAAATTGCAACAGTTTCATCTGTGGGTTATTGTCTGTGCCTGCACTGTTCTAAGTGCTTCATATGGATACTTAGTTTCTTAGCCCTCTTAGCACACTTAGAAGAAAGGGATATTTCTCAGCTGTGAAAACCTAAGGTACTTTGAGACAAGAGTTTCTTTCATGTAGCCAAGGCTGGCTTTGAGCTCATTAAGTAGCTTGAACTCCTGATCCTCCTGCCTTTACCTCCTAAGTGGAATTACAGATGTATGCCACCGTGCCTGTTTTATGTGGTGCTGGGGTTAACGCAGGACTTTGTGCATGCTAGGCAAGCACTCTAACAACTGAGTTATATCCCCAGCCCCTGATGATTAGTTTTAATGTCAATTTGGCTTAGCCACAGTTCCCAGATGTTTGGTCAAACACCAATCTAGATGTTACTGTTGCTGGGAATGAGCTTTTAGTTGAAATTAACTTATTTTTGGAGATAGAGTTTCATTCTATAGCTCTAGGCTGCCCTGGAACTTGCTATGTAAGCCAACCTGGCCATAAACATGCAGCCATCCTCCTGCCTCAGCCTCCCAAATGCTGGAATTACTACAGGCATGTGCTACTTAACTGACTTTGAGATTCACATTTAAATCATTAGACTTTAAATAAGCAAATTATCCTCATACCGTGACTAATGCAGTGTCTCCCTACGATTTGCTCCTGTAACCCTCTGCCCATTTCCATGCTTACCTGTCTTGTATACGATGTAATCAGATACAGGTCAGTTTCCTTCACTATACATGCCCCTGAGGGCAGAGTTTCTCCTCCTCTACCCATGTCCATGGAGCCTCTTAGAAGTCCTGCTCAACAAGGAAGAAGATGCCCCAAAGAAGAGAGCTTTAATATCATGATAGGGGTGTTCATGAAGGAAACACTCTTATTAGTGGTGCAACTCCAGGGATGGACAAGCTACTTAGCTGGAGAAGGTCAATCAGAACAGCTAGGTTGGGATGCCACAGTTGGAGAGGTGCCCAACCCAGGGCTGACTCAGTTTTTCCCATGGGAATGCAGCCCAATATTGCCAAGTTTTTCAAGATGGGATGAAAATCCAATTTCTAAAATAATTTAAAATGTTTATGATTAATAAGATAATTTGTGCGGCTACATCATGTGCTGGTACTCTCTTTTCCCTCCTCCCTACCCCCATTCCATTGGGGATGCTTCTCAGTAGGGTGGCAGGTTTCCCCCATGGTGTTGTGCTTTATACACTGTGAGAGCAATAGTCAGTTATTTTTTTGTGGAGGATGGGGGGATGCCTCTGGGCATGATGTCTCAACCTGTGGCTCTTGCAGGCTTTCTTTTCTTTTCTTTTCTTTTCTTTTTTTTTTTTTTTGAGGCAGGGTCTCGCTCTACTCAAGCTGACCTGGAATATACTATGTAATCTCAGGGTGGCCTCGAATTCATGGTGATCCTTCTACCTTTGCCTCCCGAGTGCTGGGATTAAAGGCATGCGCCACCATGCCCGGCTCTTACAGTCTTTCTTACCCCTCTTCCACAAAATTCCCTAAGCCATGGTGGGTGAGTTTTAAATTGATTTCAGTGATAAGCTCTTGGGAGACTCTGGATCTCTACTTTGGTAGGTGTTAAGTATCTTCAGGATCTGTTTCTTACACCCTGGTGCTGATTATCAGGAACAGCATGAAAAATGTTCAGTGGTGTGTGCATGTGTGTGTGTGTGTGTGTGTGTGTGTGTGTGTGTGTGTGTGTGTGTTGCTATGGACAGAACTCAGGGCTTCACACATACAAGTTAAATGCATCCATAACCCAAGTGTCACAATTGTTGTGGCTGTTGTTTTAGACAGGGTCTCAATATGTATTCATGACTGGTCTGGAACCTGCCATGTAGCCCTGGCTGGTCTCAGACTTGCAATGATCCTCATGCCTTGGCCTCCTGAGTGCTAGTGTTAGAGGTGTGTGGCACCACATTAGGGCCACATGTGACAATTTTTAGCTATTGACAGCAAGTCATTAGTATTGCACTGCACTGTGTGTCTGGGAAGTTTCAGGGATAGTGATACCTACTCCATTTACCAGACAAAGTTGATGGCTGCATAAGTGTTTATTGCTCTTCTGTTTTTCTCGCTGTGTAGAAATGTTCTATCTTTTCCTGTGGATTCAAAATTAAGCTGAAAATTCTTTAAACTGTTTATGAGTTCAATTGTGCCACCAGACTACCTTCGTGCATCCTTTGTTGTATTCGAGTTTGTTGTTTTGCAGTACTTGCAGAATATATGAAAGCTTGTGGCTATACATTTTCACTTGAATAATAATTAGATTAGTTAAGTGTTACTTTGTGCTGAAAATAGAAAAAGTCAGCAATGCTATTTCTTCCACAAGAATTGTTCTATGAAAAGAAAAATGCTTCAGCTCACCAACTGCCACCTACTCTTTCCTCTCTGGCATGTTTTTGAATCTATCATATGTTACCTTTCACAGAATTTGAATATAAAAAAATTCTACATAAACCAAATTCTGGCTTCAAACATGTACATTCTCTTCATGATTTTGATAGTTTGTATGTATATGAGTGCTATGGTCTGAATATGTCCCACAAAAGTTAATGTGTTAGAATATTAAACAGTCAGGTCACTGGTATTTGGAGGTGGGGTCTTTGAAAAGTAATTAGGATTAGATGAAGTCATGAGGGTGACTGTGGCCCCCATGGTGGCATTACTGGAATTACTGGAATTACTGGAAAAGAGAGACCCAAGTTACCAATGTGTATCAGAATGTGATGCCTCTATCCTGTACGTAGCAGAAAGGCCCTCACCAGAAGCCCAGCAGATGCTATCACCATGCTCTTGGACTTCCCAGACAACCACAACCATGGACCAAATATGCTTCTATTCCTACTAATGACCCAATCTCAGGTATTTTGGTATAGCTACGGAAAACTGAATATACTAGTGTACACTTTGTACCACGGTATCTAAGAGATACTAAAAGAGATATCTAAATGCTGACACCATGGACACATCGTTGTCTATTTCTAAAGACGTTCTGCCTATATCTCAGATGAAGCAACTATGATTTACTTCCAGTTTAGAACAGCTTCATCTTTTTTTTATTTATAAAATAAAAGCCATACATGGTGGTGCATACCTGTAATCCCAGCACTTAGGAAGCGGAAGCAGTAGAATCAGAAGTTGAATGCCAGTTTCAGCTACATACTAACTCTGAGACTGGCCTGGGCTACATGCAGTCTTTTCTTTAAAAAAAAAAAAAAATGGGATGGAGAGATGGTGTAGAGGTGAAGGCACTTACCTGCAAAGCCAAAGGACTCAGATTCGATTCCCCAGGACCCACATAAGCCAGATGTACAAGGTGGCCCATGCATCTGGAATTTGTTTGCAGTGGCTGGAGGTCCTGGTATACCCATTCATTCTCTCTCTCTCTCTCTCCCTCTAACACATAAATAAGTGAATAAATAACACATGTACAACAACAGCAAATAAATAAATTTAGTGAGATCTATTCCCCAAGTTTCACATACAGGAGGTGATAGGAAACTAACTTAGGTGAGAGAAGGTAACTATGGAAGAGGATGAGCATCAGACCAAATCCAAACAATTGCTTTATTTTGGTTTTGTTTTGTTTTTGGAAGGTAGGGTCTTGCTCTAGCCCAGACTGACGTGAAATTCAATAGGTAATCTCAGGATGGCCTTGAACTCATGGCCATCCTCCCACCTCTGCCTCCTAAATGCTTGGATTAAAAGCATGCACCACCACACCTGGCTCCCAAGTATTATTATTTTTTTAATTATTTATTTATTTATTTGAGAGTGACAGACACAGAGAGAAAGACAGAGGAAGAGAGAGAGAATGGGCGCGCCAGGGCTTCCAGCCACTGCAAACGAACTCCAGACGCGTGCGCCCCCTTGTGCATCTGGCTAACGTGGGACCTGGGGAACCGAGCCTTGAACCGGGGTCCTTAGGCTTCACAGGCAAGTGCTTAACCGCTAAGCCATCTCTCCAGCCCCCAAGTATTATTTTAACTGAGAAGTGTTTACTTAACAATATGCTAAATCAGAGCTGAGAGGAAGACAAATAAGCATAAATTCTGCTAGCATAAAACTGAAGAGACAAGGCATGAAAAATTAGAACTCAACATGAGGCAATACGTAACATTTTCCACCTAAACCATGAACAGGGCCTGGATCCTGCTCACCTCTGTAAATGTAGACTGAATGAATAAACAAATGAAGGATACAAAGTGCAGTAGCTAGTCTAAGAAAGAACATACTATAGCAGACTCAGAAGTTCAGAAGCCTTCAAGCTAAAGAATTTGAGTCAAATCTGGAAACAAGGACAGGATTTAGATAGAGAGGAGGGAAGAGGCTATTTCTGGTGGGGATGGCTATGGAGATGAAGGACAAGATACCTGGTATGTGGGCAGAGAGTAGAAATGCAATACTAGGAAGTTCTTGGAAGCAGTGATTTTAGGAACTAGTGGTTGAAGGGAATGGTTTATTCATTTACTTAGTAAAATACACAAAATATTGTCCTATACATTGGGGATATAGTGCCAAATGAGAAAGACATATCCTTGACTTCAGTGGCTGAGATGCTGGCATGCCAATTCTCTATGTCTCCCCTCTTTCTGTCTCTCGATCTAAAAAAAAAAAAAAGAAAAGTGGGGGCTGGAGAGATGGCTCAACGGTTAAGACACTTGCCTGCAAAGCCTGATGATCCAGGTTTGATTCACTAGTTCCCACATAAAGCCAGAGGCACAGGTAGCACATGCATTTGAAGTTCGTTTGTAGCAGCTGGAGGCCCCTGGTGCACCTATTCTCTGTCTGTCTCTCTTCTATCTCTCTTTGCTTGCAAATAAATAAATATTTTTTTAAATAATGTTATTAAAAAAGAAAATAAGCTGAGTGTGGTGGCACATGCCTTTAATCTGAGCACTCAGGAGGCAGAGGTAGGAAGATGGCTGTGAGTTTGAGGCCACCCTGAGACTACACAGTGAATTCCAGGACAGCCTGGACTAGAGCAAAACCCTATATCGAACCCCTCCCCCAAATAAAGAAAAATTAATAATAAAACTTTTTTTGTGGTGCTGGGGTGGATCCCAGGGCTTCACATATGCGATTCAGGCCCTCTACCACTGGGATCCACCCCAGCCTTTAATTAGTCTTATATATAAGAATGATCAGGGACTTGAGAGATAGGTTAGTGGTTAAGGCACTTGTCTGGGAAGGCTAAGGACTCAGGTTCACTTCTCCAGTAACCATGTAAGCAAGATGCACAAGGTAGCACATGCACCTGGAGTTCATTTGCAGTGGCTAGAGACCTGGGTATGCCTATTCTCTCTTTTTCTCAAGTAAATAAGCTAAAAATATTTTTTTTAAAAAAATAAGAATCATCAGGCCTTACACTTTAACAACAACAACAAAAAATCTTGGAAAACAGTTGTGGCCTAAAGCAAAGATTTAATCTTGTCTTCTCATTTATCCATCTCTGGGTTTCTCTCAAATGGATTGCTTGGTTGACTTTTCTAGTTGCCTGGGTAAGGAGCATAATACTCTACTTGGAATATAGGCCACTGCGTAATAAATATCATCTTGCTTTCCTAGAAGAGTTAGTGCAAAAATGAGGCAGCTTGTCATGTGAGGCAAGTCCTCTAGGTGTCCCAGATGAACATTGCTATAATTAGGACCAAGGACTGTTATGCAATAAGATCTATCTACACCCTTTCTTGATGCCACCACTTCACAGTAAAGACCACCTGTGGTACTAATGGGCGTTATTGTTTTTCTGAAAAGAAAATAAAGATCATTTCTAGGGGTGAGTTCTCAGGCAGCCTCACAATATCTGTTTTAGTATTAGCTATTTGGAGATGTAGGTAAAGAATATTACTAATTATGGGTTGGTTAAGGCATTTGCCTAGAAGCCTAAGGACCCAGATTTAATTCCTAGTACCCATGTAAAGCCAGATGCACAAGGTGATACTTTCATCTGGAGTTGGTTTCAGTGGTTAGAGGCCCTGGCACACCCATTTTTCTCTCTCTCATAAATAAATAAAAATAATATAAAACATATTTATTTATTTATTTTAGCAAAAGAATATACTATGATGAAAAGAATGGATGGAAAGTTTTTAGGGAATGCACACACAGAAGTCATGGCACACACTTGTGATCCCAGCATGGACCAAGGAGAGGCAGGAGGATCGCCATTTCTAGAACAGCCTATGCTACATAGTGAGACCCTTGTCTCAAAGAAAAAAAAAAAAAACAGGGCTGGGAAAATGGGTTAGTGGTTAAAGGCACTTGCTTGCAAAACTTGCCAGCCTGAGTTCATTTCCCTAGTCCCCAAGTAAAACCAGATGCACAAGTGGTACATGCATCTGGAGTTCATTTGCAGTGGCAAGAGCAATTCTCTCTCTCTCTCAATTAAATAAATAAAAATATTCTTTAAAAACAATAAATTAGCCAGGTGTGGTGGCATATCACTTTAATCACTCAGGAGGCAGAGGAGAATTGCTGTGAGTTGAAGGCCATTCTGAGAATACAGAGTGAACTGCAGGTCAGCCTGGGCTAGCGTGAGACCCTACCACAAAGAACAAACAAACAAATTTAAACAGTAAATGAATAAGTACAAAAAAATCTTAGGATACTTTCTGACCTGTATCTAAGTACAATAATACCATGATTTCAGCTAATTCATAACTGACAAACAAGAACCTTCCCCACTTCCTCTAGTCATAGCAGGTGCTTAGTACTGGGTTCGGGTGCCCATGGCCTGATATATATCCCTTACCATATTCCAATAGAAGGCATGCATTCCTGTCCTACAAGACTGTGAATACTGAAAAGCAACTGTGTTTTACTCATTTTTAGATCACTAGCACTTGATAATGGGCCTGGGCCCTCATAAGTACTTAAAGACTTTTTTTTAAAACAACTTGTTGTTCATTTTTATTTATTTATTTGAGAGTGACAGAGAGAGAGAGAGAGAGAATGGGTGCGCCAGTGCTTCCAGCCATTGCAAACAAATTCCAGACACGTGTGCATCCTTGTGCATCTGGCTAAAGTGGGACCTGAGGAATCGAGCCTCGAACCAGGGTCCGTAGGCTTCGCAGGCAAGCGCTTAACCGCTATGCCATCTCTCCAGCCCCCTCATAAGTATTTAATAAGTAAGCATTGACCAAATGTATAGATGGAGGGATGGATGAAGCATGTACACGTCATGACACTACATGGATAACACGGCAGGCCAAGAGAACACTTTTATTTATTTATTTGCAAGCAGAGAAAGAGAGAATGGGTGAACAGGGCCTCTGGCCACTGCCAAGTAACTCTGGACATATGGACCACTTCATGCATCTTGCTTTATGTTGGTAATGGGAAATTAAACCCAGGTCATTAGGCTTTGCAAGCAAACTCCTTAACAGATGAGACATCTCTCCAGCCTGAGAGCATATTTTTACTTTAAAATGAAGCCATGTGGTTTTCATCACTTGTGGTGGTTTGACTTAGGTGTCCCCCATAAACTTAAGTGTTCTGAATGCTAGGTTCCCAGCTGATGGAGATTTGGGAATTAATGCCTCCTGGAGGCAGTGTATTGTTGGGGGCAGGCTTATGGGTTTTATAGCCAGTGTCCCCATGCCAGTGTTTGCCACATACTCCTGTTGCTGTGGTCCACCTTATGTTGGCCAGGGGGTGATGTTCAACCTCTGCTCATGCCATTGTTTTCCCCTACCAGTGTGGAGCTCTAGTCTGTAAGCCAAAATAAGCCCCTTTTCCCAAAAGCTGCTCTTGGTTAGGTTATTTTTACCAGCAATGCAAACCTGACGGCAATAACACTTTTCCATTGATGTGATAAAACACTGGAAATAAACAACTTAAAGTAGGCAACATTTTATTTTGGATAATAGTCTTAAAGGTTTCAATTCATGGTCATTTGGTACCATAGTTTGGGGGCCATGGTAAGGCAGAGCTTCATAGTGAGGAACATGTGGTGGATTAAAGTTGTGCACCTCATGGCATTTGTAGTAGAGAGAGCAAGGAGAAGGGGCCAGGACAAAATACACCTTTCAAAATCATGCTGCCCACCAGTGATCCACTTCATCCATCCAGGCCCAACTTCATAATGGCTATTCAGCTATGAACTCATGTTGATCTAATCACTCCCCAAAAGCCTTACCTCTGAACAGCATGCATCGGGACCAAGCCTTCAACATAGGAGTCTTTGAATGACACTTCAAACCATAACATGTCAAAATTAAAACTTTTGGTCTGCAAAAGGATCCTATCAGAGGAGTGAAAAGATCAAAACTGGGATAAAATATTTGCAAATTGTCAGGAATGATGGTACACACCTTTAATCCCAGTCCTCAGGAGACAGAAGTAGGAGGAGGATCATGAGTTCAAGGCCAGCCTTGGACTATAGAGTGAATTCCTGGTCAACCTGGGCTAGAGTGAGACCCTACCTATTAAAAAACATTGCAGGGCAGGAGAGATGGCTTAGCAGTTAAATGCTTGCCTATGAAGCCTAAGGACACCCGCTTGAGGCTCAGTTCCTCAGGACCCACGTTAGCCAGATGCACAAGGGGGCACACGTGCCTGGAGTTCGTTTGCAGTGGCTGGAGGTCCCTGGAGCACCCATTCTCTTTCTCTCTCTCTCTCTCTCTCTCTCTCTCTCTGCCTCTTTCTCTGTCTGTCACTCTTAAATAAGTAAATAAAACAATTTTAAATTGCAAAACATGTATCTGACAAAAAAATAAGTATCTATAATATATAAAGAATTCTTGGCGTGGTGGCACACACCTTTAATCTCAGCACTCGAGAGGCAGAGGTAGGAGAATTGCCATGATTTCAAGGCCTGCCTGAGGTTACATAGTAAATTCCAGGTTAGCCTGGGCTAGAGTGAAACCCTACCTTGGAAAACAAACAAAAAATTCAAAAAAAAATTTTCTCAAGCACTGATAGAGCACTTGCCTAGCATGAACAAAGCCCTGGGTTACATCACTTGGACATGAAGAGTTGAGAGGGGAACCCTCGAAACTCAATAGTAATGATCTCTCTAATTAGAAGACAATATTTCAAAGCACTCCTCTTCTTCCTTTGGCTCTTACATTTCCACTACCTCTTCTGCAGTGGCCCCAGAGCCTTGGAGGGTGTAATAGAGATATCTCACTTAGTGCTGAACATTCCACTGTGAGTTTTGAGTCTCCCCAATGGTCACCTGTGGTGGTTTTATTCAGGTATCCTCCATAAATTTATGTGTTCTGAATGTCTAGGTCCCCAGCTGGTGGCAATTTGACAATTGAAGCCTCCTAGAGGCAGTTTATTGTTGGGGGCAGGCTTATGTGTGTTATAGCCAGCTTCCTCTTGCCAGTGTTTGGCACACTGTCCTGTTGCTATTGTTCATCTGATGTTGGTCAGGAGGTGATGTCCACCCTCTTCTCATGTCATTGCTTTCCCCTGCCATCATGGAGCTTCCCCTCAAGTCTATAAGTCAAAATTAACCCTTTTTTTCCCACAAGCTGCTCTTGGTCTGGTGTTTTCTGGCAGTAATGTGAAGCTGACTGCAACATCACCACCATCCGAAAAGAGAAGCTTATCAACCAAAAGTGAGAGTACCTTTAATATATATAAATAAAAATATTTAGAGGGATGGAGAGATGGCTTAGCAGTTAAGGCACTTGCCTGTGGAGCCTGAGGACCCAGATTTGATTCTCCACATCCCCACGTAAGCCAAATGCACAAGGTGGCATATGCATCTGTAGTTCATTTGCAGTGGCTTGGGGCCCTGGCACTACCATCTTCTCTCTCTCTCTCTCTCTCTGTATCAAATAAAAATAAATTTAAAAATTAAAAACACGGGATGGTAGCCGGGTGTGGTGGTGCATGCCTTTAATCCCAGCACTTGGGAGGCAGAGATAGGAGGATCACCATGAGTTCAAGGCCACCCTGAGACTACATAGTGAATTCCAGGTCAGCCTGGACTAGAGTGAGACCCTACTTGAAAAACAAAACAAAACTAAACTAAACTAAACTTGGGATGGAGAGATGGCTTAGGGGTTAAGGTGTTTGCCTGCAAAGCCAAAGGACCCAGGTTTGGTTCCCCAGAACCCATGTTAGCCAGATGCAGAAGGGGGCACACATGTCTGGAGTTCATTTCCAGTGGCTAGAGGCCCTGGTGCACCCATTCTATCTCTCTCCCTCTTTCTCTGTCAAATAAATAAATAAATATCAAGTATTAAAAATTAAAAATATATACTGAGAGGGATCATAATGCAACCACTTAGCTAAAAACAGTGGTAGTAGTTTCCCCCATAGGGCTTATAACTTTTCCAGCCATAGGCTCTTGATTAGGTTTTCAGTACCAGGCAGGAATTCTTTCCCATGGAGCTGGCTTGTAATCCAGAGGTCACTAGGTTTCCCCCATAACAGGCATGCCACTGTTGCACCAGTTTGCACATTTGGTCTTGGTGGCCAGTCATGTAGTTGCAGGGTCCACTGCTTGTTAAAATGATTAGTGACATTTCTCCTCCAACAGGCTACATAGGCCCTTTCAGCATCCTGACAGCTAGTCAACAGGGAAGAGGCATCCAGCTCAACTCCAACTTGATTTCTTAGTGTCCTACAGCCCAAGCATGTGGAGTTCTCAGCAGTAGGGTCTTACCACCTAGTTCTGGTGGGCAACCAAGAGTCTTGGCAATGGCCTGTGATGTTATGGGGATGTGAGGGGCCTCATTGACCAACATCTCTGGCAGTGAAATTTTTATAACAATGTATGGCTTCTGGGAACACTGTTATGCACTCCCACAGGGTACTATTGTCCAAACTCTTTCATATATATGTTTCCATATGACCTATTCATCACAGACTTATTTATTTATTATTTTTGTTTGACAGCTTCCATAATTATAATTCCCTCCCCCCACTTTCCCTTTGCAATTTCACTCTCCATCCTATCCCTTCTCACTCTCAATCAGACTCTCTTTTATTTTGATGTCATCATGTTTTCCTCCTGTTAGGATTGTCCTGTGTAGGTAGTGTCAGCCACTGTGAGGACATGGATATCTAGGCCATTTTGTGTCTGGCAGAATGCATTGTAAGTAGTCCCACCCTTCCTTTGGCTCTTACATACATTACTATGGCTCTCTAATTTAAGTTAAAATCATGCATGGCGATATCACCAGCCTTATTTTTGTTGCTCAAAAATGTTCTAGATATTTGAGGTTTTTTTGTCCTTGCAAGTTAATTTTAGGATAGCTTTTTTTCTATTTCCATGAAGAATGCCATTGGAATTTTGATTTGGATTGCATTAAATGTGTAGATTGCTTTTGGTAAGATTGCCATTTTCATAATATTGATTCTTCTGATCCAAGAACATGGGATGCCTTTCCATTTCCTGCTATCGTATGCAATTTCTGTCTTGAGTGTTTTCATTGTAGAGATTCCTTGGTTAGGTTTATTCCAACGTGCTTTTTTAATGCAATTTTGAATGGGAGTGATTCTCTGATTTCATCTTCAGCGTGTTTGTTGTTAGCATATAGGAGGGCTACTTTCTGTGTCTTTTTTTTTTCTTTTGTATCCTGCTACATCACTCTAAGTGTTTATCAGCTCTAACAGTTTGCTGGTAGAATCTTTAGGGTCCTTTATGTACAAAGTCATATCATCTATAAATAATGATATTTGATCTCTTCCTTTTCAATTTGTTTCCTTTTATGTGTGTCTTTTGCCTTATTGCTATGGCTAAGACTTCTGGTACTATGATCAATGAAAGTGGGGACAGTGGACACCCTTGTCTTGTTCCTGAATTTAGTGGGAAAGCTTCAACTTTTTCTCCATTTAGTATTATGTTGGCTGTAGCTATGTTATAAATGGCCTTTATTATGTTGAGATATGTTCCTTCTATTTCCAGTTTCTGTAAGACTTTTATCATAAAAGAATGTTGGATTTTGTCAAATGCTTTTTCTGCATCTAATGAGATGATCATGTGATTTTTGTCCTTCAGTCCATTTATAATGTATTACATTTATCAAGCTGCCTATGATGAACCATCCCTACATCTCTGGGATAAAGCCTACTTGGTCAGGGTGAATGATCTTTTTGTTTTGTTTTGTTTTGTTGTTTTTTGAGGTAAGATCTCAGGGTCTCACTGTAGCCCAGGCTGACCTGGAATTCACTATGGAGTCTCAGGGTGGCCTCAAACTCATGGAAATCTTCCTACCTCTGTCTTCCAGGTGCTGGAAATAAAGGAGTGTGCCACCATGCCCAGAGGAATGATCTTTTTGATATATTCTTATATTCTGTTTTCCAATATTTTCTTGAGAAAGTTTGCATCTATGTTCATGAGGAAGATTAGTCTGTAACTTTCTTTTTTTGTTTTATCTTTGTCTGGTTTTGGTATCAGGGTGATGCTGGCTTTGTAGAAGGAGTTTGGTAGGATTCCTTCCTTTACTACTTTATGGTGTTATTGGCGTTCATCCTTCAATGAAGGTCTGGTAAAATTCATTAGTGAATCTATCTGGGGTTGAACTATTTTTAGTTGGGAGAGTTTTGATAGCTGCTTGGATCTCTGCACTTGTTATAGATCTATTTAAGTGGTTAATCTCATCTTGATTTAATTTTGTAAGTCATATAAGTCAAGGAAATCATCCATTTCTTTCAGATTTTCAAACTTAGTAGAGTATATGTTCTTATGAAATGTCCCTATGATTTTTTTAAATTTCTCTGGTATCTATTGGGATGGTGCCTTTTTCATTTCTAATTTTATTAATTTATGTCTCTTCTCTCTCTTTATTTTTTAAAAATTTTATTTATTTATTTATTTGGAGAGAGGGAAGGAGAGAGAAAGAGCATGCCAGGGCCTCTAGCCACTGCAAATGAACTCCAAACACATGAGCCCCCTTCTGCATCTGGCTTATGTGGGTCCTGGGGAATCAAACTGGGGTCCATTGGCTTTGGAGGCAAATCCCTTAACCACTAAGCCATCTCTCCAGCCCTTCTCTCTTTCTTTTGGTCAGATTTGCTAAGGGTTTATCAAGCTTGTTTATCCTTTCAATGAACCAACTCTGTTCTATTAATTCTTTGGATTTTTTTTTCTATTTCATTAATTTCTTCCCTAATATTTATTATTTCTTCCCATCTACTGGTTTTTGGTTTGCCTTGTTCTTTTTCTGAGGCCTTAAGTTGAAGTATTAAGTTGTTTACTTGCAACCTTTCTAATTTCTTTATATAGGCACTTAAAGCTATACATTTCCCTCTTAGGACTTCTTTCATTGTGTCTCAAAGGTTTTAGCATATTTTGTTCTTATCATTTGATTCTATGATTTTCTTATTTTTTCATTGACCCACTCATCATTTAGTAGTGTATTGTTTAGTTTCTATGATTTTGTATATGCTCTATAGCTTTTCTTGCTATTGATTTGTAGTTTAATCCCATTGTGATCACATAGAGTGCAAGAAATTATTTCAGTTTTCCTCTATATGTTAAGATTTGCTTTGTGTCCTAACATATAATCTATTTTAGAGAGTGTTCCATGTGCTGCTGAAAAGAATGTGTATTCTGCAGCATTTGGATGAAATGTTCTGTAGTTATCTTTTAGGTCCATTTGTTCTATAACCTCATTTAATCCGGATGCATCTCTGTTTGTTTCTTTGTCGGATGACCTGTCAATTGATGAGAGTGGGGTGTTGAAGTCACCCACTACAACTGTGTTTGGTGTTATCTGTGACCTTAGTTCCAATAGTGTTTGTTTGATGAAATTGTGAGCCTTCATTTTAGGTGCATATATGTTTAGGATTGTAATGTCCTCCTGTTGGAGTGTTCCTTTAATCAATATAAAGTGACCTTCCTTATTTTTTCTAACTAAAATGTTGGTCTGGAGTCTACCCTATCAGATATTAGGATAGTGATACCTGCTTGCATTCTGTGCTGATTTGCTTGAAACACCGTTTTCCAAACTTTTACCCTAAGGTAGTGTCCATCGTTTGTGGAAATGTGAGTTTCTTGGAAGCAACAAATCGAAGGACCGTGCTTTTTATCCCAGTCTGCAAACCTGTATCTTTTAGTTGGGGTATTGAGGCCACTGATATAAAGAGTTATATTTGAAAGGCGTGTATTTATTCTTGCCATTTTTCTTGTTTTGTAGTTCTGGTTTTACCCTTGTTCTCTTGTATTAACTAGTATTTGAGTATGGTTTATTTGTTCTAGGTTCCTTATGTGTGTGCTTTTCTTTTTTCTTTCTTTTATTTTTATTTATTTATTTTACTTTTTTTTTTTTGGAAATAGGGTATACTAGTCCAGGCTGACCTGAAATTCACTCTAGTCTCAGGGTGTCCTCGAACTCATGGTAACCCTCCCACCTTTGCCTCCTGGGTGCTAGGATTAAAGGCATGTGCCATCACACCCAGTTGATGTGTGCTTTTCTTTCTCTTCAGTATGGAGGATGCTCTCAAATATTTCCTTAGATCTTGTTTAGTCTTCATATATTCCAATAGCCTGTTTTTTTTTCTGTGGAATGTCCTTATTTCTCAGTCTATTTGAATAGATAGCTTTGCAGGATAAAATAATCTTGGTTGATAGTTGTTATCTTTCAGAACCTGGAATATATCATTCCAAGCCCTTCTGGTTTTGTTGTTTTGTTTTTTTTTTAATTTAAATATGAGAGAGGGAGGAAAGGAGGAAGGAAGGAAGGAAGGAAGGAAGGGAGGGAGGGAGGGAGGGAGGGAGGGAGGGAGGGAGGGAGGGAGGGAGGAAGGAAGGAAGGAAGGAAGGAAGGGTACACCAGGGCCTCCAGCCACTGTAAACAAACTCCAGGCACATGTGCCCCCCCACCGTGCATCTGCCTTAGGTGGGTCCTGCGGAATTGAATCTGAGTCCTTTGGCTTTGCAGGAAAGCACTTTAACTACTAAGCAATCTCTACAGCCCAACCTTCTGTATTTTTGTTGTTGTTGTTTCGTTTGTTTCTCTATTTGTTTGTTTTTGGTTCCTTGAGGCAGGGTTTCACTCTAGCACAGGCTGACCTGGAACTCACTATGTAGTCTCAGGGTGGCCTTGAACTCATGGTGATCCTCCTTCCTCTGCCTCCCAAGTGCTGGGATTAAAGGCATGCGCCACCACACCAGGCTTCCACATCTTTAATTTTGATTAACTTTCCTCCCATTCCCTCCCCTCGTATTTTTCTTGATGTCATCACAAAGACAGGTGTCAAATAATCCTTCCAGATCATTTAGTTTGAGGGGTTGGCACCAGGATGATTGGAAGCAACTTTTTCCCTTCTTAGTTCCTCCCTACTGAGGCCCCTTGGTAGCACTGATGAGATGGGAAAGGAGGCGGTCCTTCCCACCCCTGCACTGTCATTAGAACAGATGTCCTCTGGGGTGGGGGGAACCTCAGGTGCAAATTGCATGTTATCTGTATATACCTATTTTGACACTTCTTGCTGTCTCCCATGAGACAGGAGCAAAGGAGCCTTACTTGAGCAAGCTGGGAATGCCTGCTGTCACTCCATGCTCTGCTATCTTTCTGAAAGCTGGCAAAGCAACGTGGTGGTAGCCAGGACACCAAGAATGGAACACTTGGGGGGAGCTTTTGAAATTTTGTGGGTTCACTGGCTCTTCTAATTGGTCACCATAACTCCAGTTTATTTGCAGCCACCAATCAGGCCCCCCATCTGTCTCTATAAGCTCTCACACTCTGCTCTTCGGTGTATAGATCCACCTGACTGGGAAAAGAGAAGACTCCCTCAAAATTGGGGCAAAGATCTGCCCTGTCTGGCCTGCAGGGCTGCTTGGGTTTGGGCTTGAGCTGTCAGACCAGAGGCCTTTGGAATTGCTTGTGCCGGGGTTTCTACATCTGCTCCTGCCTCCTAAACATCCTGAAATGACTGACCCTGGCGTGCTAGACTTCAGCCCCTAGAGCCACTCATGCTCTCAGGTTTGTCCTTGGCTCAGACCTGCTTGGACTCTCTTCTGCTTCAGAGAGACCAAATAAAGACCACTGCCTCAGTAGCTCCTGGTTCTTCCTGAGCCTATGGGACCTGGTATTGCTCTGTCTGTCCTCATTCCTGGTATCTCAAAGCCTACCGATGGTTCAGAGCTATTACACTTTTGTGTCTTTGGTTGGTAAACCCACGACTACCAAGAGTCAGAGCTGTAACACCCACCATAATCATCTTTGCCCTCCTGTTTAGCAAACCTAGGGCCATCAAGAATCCTTTTTTCTTCCTTCCTTCCTTCCTTCCTTCCTTCCTTCCTTCCTTCCTTCCTTCCTTCCTTCCTTCCTCCCTCTCTCCTTTCCTCCCTCCCCCTCCCTTCCTTTGAGATAGAGTCACACTGTAGCCCAGGGTGGTCTCAAACTCAGCAATCCCCCTACCTCAATTTCCTAAGTGCTGGGATTATAGGTGTGAGCCCTGCCCGGCTCAGCAGTCCAGTTTTTGTTTTTTGTTCAAGTTTTTATACTCCCATGTAAATAAATCCTCATTTATTCCCCCTTCATTGTCTGTCCATTCCAGTCTTCAGATAGATAGACAAGGACCTGGACAAAATAGACTGTTTCACTGCCAATACAGTTTATGTCATGCAAAGTTTTGCACAAGCCTTATAAAGCCAAAAAGAATATTTTTTTCAAAAAAAAATGTTTTTCAGGGGCTGAAAAGATGGCTCCGCAGTTAATGCACTTGCCTGCAAAGCCTAAGGACCCAAGTTTGATTATCCAGTCACCACATAAAGCCAAATGTATGGTGGTACATGCATTGGAGTTTGTGTGTGTATGTGTTCATTCTATCTCCCTCTGCTTGCAAATAAATAAATATATTAAGAAAAATTGTTGCCAGACGTGGTGGTACATGCCTTTAATCCCAGCACTTGGGAGGCCAAAGTAGGAGGATCACTGTGGGTTTAAGGCCAGCCTGAGACTACATAGAGAATTCCAGATCAGCCTGGGCTAGAGCAAGACTCTACCTGAAAAAAAGGAAAAAAGAAAAAAAATGTTTTGAAATGGTTTCATGAAGCCCAGGTTCGTGTTCAATCCCTAATCTTTATGCCTGCATATCCCTAGAGCTGAAAGTATAGGTGTGTACCATCATGCCCAGCCAAAAATGATTTTTTCATATGTGTATGTATAATTTGTGCATGTATGTGCAGTTGTGTATACCTTGTACACACATGTGCAAAGGCCAGAGGAGAACATCAAGAACTCTCTTCTCGCTTATCTGTGTGTTTCATTGAGATGGAGTCTCTCACTGAGCCTGGAGTTGCCATTGTTTGTCACTCCGACCAGTGAGCCTCAGCAATTCTCCTGTCTTCCCTTTTAAGACTGGGGTTACAGGTATATGGGGCCACCCCTCACTTTTTTAACATGATGCTAGAGATTTAACTCAATTCCTCGTACTTCCACAGCAAGTGCTCTTACCTGCTGAGCCACCTCCCTGACCTCTCCCCCCGAATGATTTTTAGTATTTATTTTTGCATTTGTTTGTTTTATGCAAAAGCGTGCTGTGTGGTCTGGCTAACGTAGAACTCATGATCCTGTTTTTTTAAATATGACACCTTTTTAGATTTATTTTTATTTATTAGAGACAGAGAGGGGGAGGGAGAGAGAGCCAGAGAGAGTGGAAATGGGCGTGCCAGGGCCTCCAGCCACTGCAAACAAACTCCAGATGCATGTGCCACCATGTGCATCTGGCTTACATGAGACCTGGAGAATCGAACCTGGGTCCTTTGGCTTCACAGGCATGCACCTTAACTGCTAAGCCATCTCTCCAGCCCTCATGATCCTTTTGATTCAGCCTCTAGAATGTTGGGATTATAGACTTGTGCCACCATACTGAACTAACAAACAAGAAATGTTCCCTCCTTTGAAACCAACTGGTAAAAGATCAAAAATATTTGATGTTGGCCCCAGCTGAAACCACAGAGGAATTGGGGAAATAAACAAGAGTGCTGCTTTCTTATTGAATCTGATGTCAGCACAAGGATGAAGGAGATAGACACTGAGGACACGCAACACCTACCAACCCAGACATCTAGATGCTCCTAAGTGCTCATCACTGAAGTAGACTTAAAATGCTCCCAGCATGGCTCAGGAAATTTTGTGGAAGAGGGGGAGGAAAGATTGCTGGAGCCACAAGTTGGAACATTTTGCACAGAGACATTACCTCTCCCCTATAACTAACTGCTGTTCCCATAATGTATGACTCACAATCCCCATGGGGTTGACCTGCATCCGCAATGAGGAGGACCTCTTCAGAAAAGGGGCAGGGAGGAGAGAAAGGGTGGTATCAATATGTGTTGTTTACATACTAAGTATGTCCCTATCTAATATAAAATAAATAAATGTAATGAGGAAAAATATTTGATGTTAATATCAGGGGTGTCCTTAAAGTCTGGAAATTCATATGCTATGTTTTTGTTGTTGTTGTTGTTGTTGTTGTTGTTGTTGTTGTTGTTTTTTGAGGTAGGGTCTCGCTTTAGCCCAGGCTGACCTGGAATTCAGTAGGTAGTCTCAGGCTGGCCTCCAACTCACAGCAATCCTCCTATCTCTGCCTCCCAAATGCTGGGATTAAAGGCATGTGCCAGCACTCCCAGAATGATTGTATTTTGTTTTTTGGTTTTTTTTTTCTTAAAGATATCCCTAAGCAGTGACAGGATAATGCAGCAGGCTGTGAGGGCATGTTCACCCCACTTCTTCCTTCTCCTAGACTCTGGCTTCATGGTAAAAGCAGCTGTATCCACTGTTCAGATAAGACTTGAATGAAAGAGCGCTGGACTGGCCCCGTGGGTCAGAGGTGAGGAGATACCCTTAATGGCGTTCTGCAAGCTTTGCCTGTTTTCAGACTGAATAGTTCACCTTGCCTACTTAGCAAAGGTGTAACCCTACAGCATGAATGGTGCTCTTTTTCAATTTTGCTATTTATAGGATCCTCATGAGCTACCTGATCCAAGCTACTCAGTTTCAGGACTTCTAAGTCATAGATTCATTCAGGAGGCAAGCCTTTTGAGTACTGGATATGTACTGACAACATTCCAGACAAGTGAAAGAAAACATTTTATATTGTCAGCCTGGCAGGGAGTACTGACCCCTAAACAAATTCCTTGTGTCTTAGTAACTCCTCTGTTATAATCACACACTTCCTTCTTCTGAGAGATAAGAACTAGTAAAACTCTAGAGTATCAGTCATTTAAGCAATTGTATGAGCTCGACTGACTTAATTTGTGTAATAGTTCAGCCATGACTCTACCAACCTTGTCATAAAAAACAACAGCACCACCCCCGTCAAGAAAAAAAAAAACAAAAAAACTGGCCGGGCATGGTGGCGCATGCCTTTAATCCCAGCAGAGACAGAGGTAGGAGGATCGCCATAAGTTCGAGGCCACCCTGAGACTACATAGTGAATTCCAGGTCAGCCTGAGCTAGAGTGAGACCCTACCTTGAAAAATCCAAAAAGAAAGAAAGAAAGAAAGAAAGAGAGAAGAAGAAAATGAAAGAAAGAAAGAGAAAAAGAAAATGACACTATGTTCCAATCATTCCACAGCTCTAGGAATCTTGGGTAGCATGTTGAAAAGGTCTTTTATTTTATTTATTTTATTTAGTTATTTATTTAACAGAGAGAGAAAGAATGGATACGCCAGAGCCTCCAGCCACTGCAAACAACCTCACACCTTGTGCATCTGGCTTATATGGGATGTGTGTGCCACCTTGTGCATCTGGCTTTTATGGGTACTGGGGAATCAAACCTGAGTCCTTAGACTTCATAGACAAGTGCCTTAACTGCTAAGCCATTTCTCCAGCCCAAGAAGGTCTTTCTTTATTCAATTCATTAAGCCAGTTTCTGAGAAAACATGTTCACTACTCTAGGACCCCAGAAGCACGTGGTTCATTGAAAGAGACTATAGGAAAAATGTACTGTACAGAGCCACAAGCAGTAGGAGTCATTGACTTAGTCACAGCCATGTCTACCTCTGTCTGAACTGACAGAGATCAGAACGGGCCATAGCCCCCCCTTAATTCCTTCTCTTGGATTGTTTGTATGGGCCTGACCTTGTGCAGAGGATAGTACATACAGAAAAAGTCTACAGCTGCCTCATCCCTGCATCGTCTGACCTTGTCCTCCATTCCCATGTTTTTTCTATATTTGATAAAAGAGTTATTGTCAAAGCTTTTCTGAGGTGCTACAATGTCTCCAACAGAGCCTGTAGACCACCCAATCCTAGCTTTCTCTGTATTACTTGTATCTGTCTTTCTAATCCTCAAGTCACCCCTAACAGGTCATGGCTGTGCTGGTCACGGCAGCATATTAGTTAACTAATAGCAGTTAAAATAAAGAGATATGAAACATCTTTTTTTTTTCCCAGTCAGCTGTGGAATGCTGGCCTAGAGATAGCTTGGGGGTTCTCTTAAGGCTGCCCTTCCAGAATGAAGCTTGTTCAAGGGTCATAGCTCTTATCATTTCTTTTTCTTCCTTAACCATATTCTCTAAGCAAAGGTCTGGGAGTAAGATCAAAGCATAAAATCTGGGCTGAAGAGATGGTTTAGCAGTTAAGGCACTTGCTTGTGAAGCCTAAGGACACAGGTTTGACTCCCCAGAACCCACGTAAACCAGATACACAAGGTGGCACATACATCTGGAGTTTGTTTACAGTGGCTGGAGGCCCTGACCTACCCATTCTTTCTCTCTTTCCCTTTATCTTTCTCTGTCTCAAATAAATACATAATATAAAAATATTTCTCATATATGGATCCTAGCTACAGATGCTTGGACTTCTGTGTGAGTAGGAAGAAAACTCAGTAGGAAAGGCCAGTATGCTAGAAAAGAGATATAAAACAAAGAGAAAGGAAGGGAGGGGATTACTTAATAGGATAGTATTGTATATATGTAAGAAGAATAGATTAATGGGGGTGAAAAGTGAGGGCAGGGGAAGAGACTGAGAAAAGGAAAGGTGGAGGGAGGGCTAATCAAAATCTAAGAGTATATAAATAAATCATATGGAAACCTACTTTTTTGGACAATGGAACACTTAGGAGCCATAGATTGTTGCTAGAAAATTTTCAGTACCAGGGATGGGATACCTTCCAGTGAGTTGCTGGTCAGGGAAATCCCTGATGCCCCAAAAACATTACAGGCCATTGTCGAGGCCCTTGGTTGCCCACCTGGATTAGATGGTAACACCCTATTGCTGAAGACTCCACATATTTGGGCTGTAAGGTCTCTGAGAAATCCTGCTGAAGCTGAGCTGAAAACCTCCATGCAGACCAGTTGACAGAAAGCTGGGAAAAGCTATGCTGTATTAAGTTCAATGGGAGAGTGAGAAATCAACAGTGAAGATACTCAATAGTGGACACTGCAAGCCTTAAACTTGGCCATGGGATATTTTTTTATAATCATGGAAAATGCTAATAAAATTAAAAAAAAAAAAAAAAACCTGAACCAGCATGGTGGCACACGCCTTTAATCCCAGCACCTGAGAGGCAGAGGTAAAATGACCACCTTGAGTTGGAGGCCACCCTGAGACTACATAGTAAATTCCAGGTCAACCTGGGCTAGAGTGAGACCCTACCTCAAAAAAAAAAAAAAAAAAGAAAGAAAAAGAAAAGAAAAGAAAAAAGAAAAAGAAAGAAAACTAAAGAAGAAAACAAGAATCTCATAAGCAGCAAAAAGATTTAATCTAGGTTCCAATTATTTATTGTTGGATAAAAACTATGTCAAAACTCAGTGTAAACCATTTTTAGAAGCCAGACATGGTGGCACACATCTTTAATCCCAGCATTTGGGAGACAGAGATAGAACCACTGTGAGTTCAAGGCCAGTCTGATACTACATAGTGAATTCCAGGTCAGCCTGGGCTAGAGTGAAACCCTACCTCAAAAAACAACCAAAAACATTTTATTATTATTTACATTTCAGAATGGGAGAGTTAAGATAATAGGCCCAGCTGAGCTGATGAACTGAAGTAAGATGCTAGATGAAGTTGAACTTTATCTGGATCTTCTTCACAAGCCTGTCACCTAGGCTGGACTGGCTGAAGAAAAGCTGTAGGCTTCCTTATGGCCCAGAAGGTACAGAGCAATTGGGCTTCCCTAAGTCAACACGGTGTCTGGCTTCCCCTAAAGTGCACGTTCCTGAAGACCCAGGTGTTAACCACAAGACTTCTTAGTGAGGGGGTCAGGTAGCTTTATTAAGCAATTAGGGAGATCTGAAAGTATAAAGGCAGGAAGGTCTCATCAACCTGCATATCAAAAGATGGTCTGACTTCTTATCTCTTGCCTAAAGGAGATGGTTTTCCACCAACAACCGGCGCCCCTGGGAGTGAGGTCCCCTTTCCTAATCCTGATACTGTAGTTGGTTTAGTTTAGCCCCCAATTTGACCTGATGTCTAGCTTTTCCCTGAGAGAGCCCCTATCCCAGACCAATCAGTGTCTCTTTGGTTCATCTGAGCCAGAAGGTAGGATCCACCATCATAAAGTTATAAATATGTTTGCAAGCTCTCTGCGCTACCTAACAACTCATGAACCTCCAGCTGCTGGTTTCTCCTTGGCTCCACCCAGCTGGACCAAACCAAGGAGAGAGTCCCCTACCCCTTACTTTCTACATGGGCTCTTTACCCCTTCCTGCTTTCCACATGGCAGGAGCTCTTTTGAACTTCTTTTCTGTCCTTTCCACGGTTTTCCCAGGCCTTCCACGTGGGGTCTCAAGCCACATTAAGTGGCTTTCCTTAGTTCTGTACTTCCCTAAATAAATATAATAATTTAATAATTATCCTTCTTAGTCTTATTTTAGTCAATTCTTTAATTAAAATTAGACACAAGGCTGGAGAGATGGTTAGGCACTTGACTGAGAAGCCTAAGGGCCCAGGTTCGATGCCCCAGTAGCCACATAAGCCAGATGCACATAGCGGAACAAGCAACTGGAGTTTGTTTGCAGTGGCTAGGGGACCTAGTATGCCCATTCTCTCTCAATCTGTCTGTCCAATAAAGAAATAATAAAATATTTAAAGTACCTAGGCATAAACCTAGGGTTTAGGATTCAAGGACTTTTCTGATCCTCCAGCACCCTATTACATAAGGATTTAGTCCTGGAAGTCATGTAGGTCATTCTGTGGAATATATATATATATTTCTCTCTCTCTGTTTCCTCTTGGGTTTAATTTTTAAGGCAGAGGCTGGAGGGATGGCTTAGCAGTTAAAGAGCTTGCCTGCAAAGCCAAAGGACCCAGTTTCAAAATTCCCCAGGACCCACGTAAGCCAGATGCACAATGTAACGCATGTGTCTGGAGCTCATTTGCAGTGGCTGGAGGCCCTGGCGTGCCCATTCTCTCTCATAAATAAAGATAAAAATATTTATAATTTTTTTGAGGCAGTGTTTCACTTTATTGCCAGGCCAGCCTCAATTTCGTGACAACCTTCTTGCTTCAGCCTCCAGAGTGGTGAAGTTATAGGTATGAGCCACCAGACCCTGTGTGAAATATACCATTATACAAAAAGCAACTCCTAGTCAAGCTTGGTGGTGCATGCCTATATTCTCAACACTTGGGAGATTGAAGCAGGAGGACTAAGAATCCAGACAAGCCTAGCTACATATCAAGTTCAAGGGCCAGCAGGGGGGCTACATAGTGAGACTTTGTCTTAAAAAACACCCAATGGGTGGCTGGAGAGATGCCTTAGTGGTTAAGACATATGTCTGCAAAGCCAAAGGATCCCAGATCGACTTTCCAGGACCCACGTAAGCCAGATGCACAAGGGGGTGCATGCATCTGGAGTTCATTGACAGTGGCTGGAGGCCCTGGCGTACCCATTCTCTCTCTCTCTCTCTCTCTCTCTCTCTCTCTCTCTCTCTTTCTCTCAAATAAATAAATAAAATATATTTTTTGAGATATTACTTTTAATTGGGCATGTATAAGATCCACTTTTACATTATTACAAACATTTTACAAATAAAAAAATTGTTTTCATCAAAAAAGAAAACATTTCCTGGATTTACCATTGTACAGTGGAAACAAAGGACATATATAAACATGAAGGTCATACTCCAAGTATTAGAACAGAATACTGACAGATTCACTTCAATAACTTTTTTTTTCAGTAAAAATATATATATTTAAAACACCCAAGGGGAGGCCGGGCGTGGTAGCACACGCCTTTAATCCCAGCACTCGGCAGAGGTAGGATCACCATGAGTTCTAGGCCACCCTGACACTACATAGTGAATTCCAGGTCATCCTGAGCTAGAGTGAAACCCTACCTCAAAAAACTTAAAAAAAAAAAAAAAACAATGGGAATAAAACCAATTTGCAATATGTTCATATATTAAAATTCCCTTGGGCTGGAAAGATGGCTTAGCGATGAAGGTGCTTGCCTGTGAAATCTAAGGACTCATGTTTTAATCTGCAGGTCCCACGTGAGCCAAATGCACAAAGGACACAAATACACAAGGTTGTACATACATACAAGGTGATACACACATCTGGAGCAACTTAATGGCTAGAGGCCCTGGAGTGCCAATTCTCTCCCTCTCTCCCTCTCTCCCTCTCTTTCTCTCACCTGCAAAAAGGCCAATCTGTTGGGCTTGCCTCAAAGAAAAATTTCCAATAATTTTTTAAAACCTTCTCAAAAGTTTCTTTCTATAAATCTGACTTCTTTAAATACAGCTTCAGATTTGCAAAACCTGTTTTATTTTTAACCAGACATGGTGGTAAACAACTTTAATCCCAGTACTCTATAGGTGGGGGGAAGAGGATCTGGAGACAAGTCTGGATTACATGAGACCCTTTCTCAAAGAGACAAAAATGAAGAAAACAAAATAAAAATCCCTGTCCTATTTTCTGTCTTGAAATTGCTTTTTCTTTGTTCTTTAAAATTATCATTGTAGCTGGGCGTGGTGGTGCATGACTTTAATCCCAGCACTCAGGAGGCAGAGGTCGGTGGATTGCTGTGATTTCGAGGCCAGCCTGAGAGAACATAGTGGATTCCAGGTCACCCTCAGCTAGAGCGAGACCCTACCTAGAAAACCCAAAATAAATAAATAAATAAAAATTATCATTGTGTCTGCTTCCTACTAATTATTTTTCATGATGAAAGAGTGAGAGATCGAAAGGTGAGTGACTGTAATCTGCGTTTGGGAAGAGCTGGGGCAGGATTGCTGTAAATTCAGGTCAGCCTGAGCTATTTAGTGAGACTACTGCGGGAAATAAAACAGGAAGTAGCTCAGTTAGTAGAGTGCTTGCCTAACATGTGCAGAACCCTGGGCTAAATTCACAGCACCTAATAAACCAGAGGTGGTGGTGTACATCTGTACTCCCAGCACTTGGGAGGTGGAGGCAGAAAGATCAGAAGTTCAAGATCAGCCTTGGCTACATATCGAGTGTAAGGCAAGCCTGGGATACATGAAACCTTATCTCAAAAAAAGGGGAGAAGGAATTAAACCATGTTATACTATGTAAGGTAATGATGGTAGGAAGCAAATGAATTGATTTCCAGCCCTCCAGGTGGGCAAAAATATCGATTTACAACACAATTTCAAAAAGAATTGCCCTAGGTCGTCGTCTCCTTTCTTTCTCCTCCTCTTCCTCCTCATCCTTCTTCTCCCTCTCTCCCTCTCTCTCTCTCCCTCTCTCCCTCCCTCCCTCTCTCTCTCTCTCTCTCTTTCATACTTTCTGATGCTGGAGATGGAACTTGCTACACACTAGGTAAGTACTACCATTGAGCCACACTCTCAGCTTTCTTTTTTTTATTTTTATTTATTTATTACAGAGAGGAAGAGAGAGAGAATGTCCATACCAGCTACTGCAAACAAAGTCCAGAAACAAAATTTCTTTTTTGTGAGACAGGCTCTCACTGTGTACTTTGAACTCACGGTCATCTTTCTGCCTCACAAGTGCTGGGATTACAAACATGAGGCATACTTTGATAATTTTTAGAATGAATATATACCTTAAAATAGTTGTACTTATAGTTAAAATGTTACAGCCAGGTGTGGTGGCGCATGCCTTTAATCCTAGCACTCGGGAGACAGAGGTAGGAGGATCACCGTGAGTTCGAGGCCACCCTGAGACTACATAGTGAATTCCAGGTCAGCCTGAGCTAGAGTGAGACCCTACCTCGAAAAACAAAAAAAAAATAAAATTAAATTAAAAAATAAAATAAAATGTCAGCAAAATACAAGATCAGGTACAAACCCAAGTATGCTAAATCCCAAAGAGCCAAAGATAGATAATGAAAGATAATGAACAGGCGTGGGGGCACACACCTTTAATCCTAGCACTTGGGAGACAGAGGTAGGAAGATCACTGTGTTCCAGGCCACCCTAAGACTAAAGAGTGAATTCCAGGTTGGCCTGAGCTAAAGCTAGACCATACTCAAAAAAAAAAAAAAATCAAGAAAGGAAGGAAATGGCCCACTGAAAATACTGTATTATATGGTAATAATTACCTTATAAGAGTACAGATTAAAGCAATAAGTGTGCTCCTCGGGTTTCTGATTCTTGGTTAAAACCCGCTAGATGTGATGGCTCATTCCTGTAATGCCAGCATTTGGGAGGATGAAGTAGAACGATAGCTATGTGTTCAAGGCTAGTCTCACCTACAGACTGAGTTCTAGGTCAGCTTGGGCTAGAATGACATTCTGCCTCAAAAAATATATATATTGCTCACCTAGTTGATTATTATACTGTAGTTACAAAAGTTGTTGGCTTTTTATTTCTTCTCTACAGCTTATTTAAAAACAATTTCAACTTAAAGCAAACTACCAGGAGTGGTGGCATACACCTTTAATCCAAGCACTCAGGAAGCGGATATAGAAGGATCATCATGAGTTTGAGGCCAGCCTGGGGCTACAGAGTGAATTCCAGGTTAGTATGGCTTAGAGTAAGACCCTGCTTCAAAGAAAAAAAAAAAAGTTAAAAAGCAGCCAGACATGATGGCTCACTTGTGTAATCCTAGCACTTGGAAGGCAGAGGTAGGAGGATCATCGTGAATTCAAGTCTAGCCTGAAACTACATAGTGAATTACAGGTCAGTCTGGGCTAGCACAAAACACTATCTCAAAAAAGCACAAAAAATTAAAAAGCACACAATCAAATTAATCATATAAAGGGCACTCACTAGAGATAGTAAATAGATTCCATAGTTAACTATATTTCTCAATTAAGGAATAAAATGAAAATTTGTAAGCCTTTAATGCATACTAATAAAAACAAGTCTCTGAATATACAGCAAAGTCTGAATATGTAGCTCAGTCTAGCCCCAAACTCATGGTGATGTCTTATCTTTCTGAAGTGTTGATATTTATTTATTTTGTAGGAGGAGATTACATAGTGAATTCCAGATCAGACTGGGCTAGAGTGAAACCCTATCTCGCAAAACCAAAAAAAAAAAAAAAAAAAAAGTCCCAGAGATTGTTTGGATGACTCCATTCACCAAGACCAGAAATACCCTTGGTGGGAGGATATAATGAGCCATCATTGGTTTGTTAATCTGAGGAGCCTGAAGACATGCCAGTGGAAATAGCCAACAGGCATCAGGAAACAGATGAGGAGCCACTGTCTAAGAAGCCAAATGATGTGGTTGCTAAAAGGAACACAAGATTTAGGCTGTGCTTATAGCTGCATAGTATTTCAGCAGAGGTAATCAGCTACTGTACGCCTTGTTAGTGTCACTAACTGTGGGAAGAGATTGAATATATTTTTAAGACTGATGGTGGTAACCCAGCTCAGTAGGTCCAGAGGGGTCAGTGAGGATGGCAGGAGAATGGAAAATCACATTACAAATACTAAAGGCGCAGGCCTTTAATCCCAGCACTTTGGGACATGGAGATAAGGAGGATAGCTGCGAGGTTGAAGCCAGCCTGAGGAGACCTACATAGAGAATTCCCGGTCAGCTTGTGCTAAAGCAAGACCCTAACTTGAAAAACCAAAACAACAACGAAAAGAATTAGACATCAACCTTTCCCAGAAGAAAAACTCGGGTTGAAAGATCTGTGGATTACAGAATATGAAAATGTTTGGTGTGGTGGCACATGCCTGTAATCCTAGCAGTCAGGAGGCTAAGGCAGAAAGATTGCTGTGAGTTCAAGGCTAGCCTGGGCTACATGATGAGATCCAGGGCTACATAGCAGGAGGACCCTGTCTCAAAAAAAAAAAAAAAAGGACTGGAGAGACGGCTTACTGGTTAAAGCACTTGCTTGAGAAGCCTAAGGACCCAGGTCTGATTCCCCAGTACCCATGTAAATCATGTGTCTGGGTTTTGTTTGCAGTGGCTGGAGGTCCTAGCATACCCATTCTCTCTCTCTCTCTCTCTCTCTCTCTCTCTCTCTCTCAAATAAATAATAACAGGTTTAATAACCTAGTCAAAACAAACAAACAAGACCTGGTGTGGTGGCATACACCTTTAATCCCAGCCCTGGGAGGCAGAGGTAGAAGGATCACTGTGAGTTCCAGGCCACCCTGATAATACATAGCAAATTTCAGGTCAGCCTGAGCTAAAATGAGACTCTATCTCAAAAAAAAAAAAAAAAAAAAAAAAACCACTTCTTCAGAGACCCCAAGTTTCCGTGAATGTAGAGTGTCAGAGTCAGTGTCAGATGTCTAATCACTATACATAGATTTGCTGAAATAGTATTTCTTTCTTTTCTTTTCTTTTCTTTTCTTTTTTTTTAGGTAGGGTCTTGCTCTAGCCTAGGCTGATCTGAAATTCACTATGTAGTCTCAGGCTACTTTTGCCTACTGAGTGCTGGGATTAAAGGCATGAACCACCATGCCCAGCTAGAAATAGTATTTCAGATGTCACCCAGTTGAAAACAGGAAAACCTAAAGTGGAAAGAGAGAGATGGAGAGTTTTAAGGTGAAAGGATAGTACCCCTGTGTGGGGAAGGATATATATGGAGAAGTGTTACCTTCTCACCCAAAGTCTAATGAGGGATTGGTCAGGCTCTATCTCTTCACCCCACATCAATAGTGTAGATAACTAGGGCTTGATATCACTAGGGCCACGTAAGTGTATCCCAGAATTGTCTGCCTGGGCTAGGGGTGTAGTTGAGGGGTACAGCATGTGCTTAGTTCCATCTCAGTACAGCCTGAGGGATGGAAAAGGACAGTGTTTATTCAAGGCTCTCAGCCCATATCAGTCTAGGGTTACACCAGGGTGTTTACACAAGTGTCAAAATGTCTCCGGCCACAAAGAAGCCCCAAGGCCAGAGGAATCTGCTCATGTGGCTGAGGGAAGTGCTACCATCCTAGGAGCTCTGGGGACCCTTGGGACCATGTTAGACCTACACAGGAGATAGCTAAAGTAGGCAGTGGACTGAGATTTGCTCCAACCTATAGTTTCTTTTTTTATTTTTTAAATTTTATTTATTTATTTGCAAGGAGAAAGAAAGAATGGGTTTATTAGGGCCTCTTGCCACTGCAAATAAGCTCTAGATGCATGTACCACGACTTGACATGAGTACTGGGCAATTGAACCGTGCCCAGCAGGCTTTGAAAGCAAATGCCCAAAAGCTGAGCCATCTCCCTGGCCTTATGTTTTTTTCCTTTCTTTTTTTGAGGTAGGGTCTCACTATTGCTCAGGCTGGCCTAGAATTCACTACATAGTCTCAGGCTGGCTTAAAACTCACAGCAATCCTCCTTCCTCTGCCTCCTGTGTTTTCTTTTTTGATTTATTATTTTATTTATGTAAAAATATTTTATTTGTATTAATATGTGAGAGAGAGAGAGAAAAAGAAGAAAGAAAGAGAAAGAGAGAGAGAGAGAGGAAGGAAGGAGGGACATGCCAAGTCCTCTAGCCACTGCTTACTAACTCCAAACACATGTGCCCCTTGTGCATCTGGCTTATGTGAGTCCTGGTAAATTGAGCCTGGGTCCTTTGGCTTTGCAGGCAAGTGCCTTAACTGCTAAGCTATTTCTCCAGCCCTTATTTATTTATTATTTTTAAAAAGATTTTATTTATTTGTAAGAAAAGAGAAGGAGAGAGAATAGATGCACCAGGGCCTCTTGCTTATGCAAATGAACCCCAGACACATGAGCCACGTTGTGCATCTGGCTCAATGTACCAGATAATTGAATCCTGCCCAGCAGGCTCTGCCAACAAGCACCTTGAACCACCGAGAAATCTCCTCGGCCCACATTTTTATTTTCTATTATTTTTTGTTTGTGCATGTGTGGTTTGTGTGATGTGGTATGTGTGTATGCATGTGCACACAAGACTAGAAAAACAACGTCTATTGAATGTTCTCCTTTATGGCTCACCCTCATATGTTCTTGACAGAGATTCTCTCTCTGAACCCCTAGCTGCCATTTTTGGTGAGCTCTAGTGATTTTCCATCTCCGCTCCCCTCAGGACTGGGTTTATAGGTATGGGTGGCTATACCCAGCTGTTTGTATGGTAGTGCTAGGGAATTGAACTCAGATGGTCTCAGGTCCTCATGCTTGCATGACAAGCACTTTTTTTTTTCCAGGTAGGGTCTCACTCTAGCTCTGACCTGGAATTCACTCTGTAGTCTCAGGGTGGCCTTGAACTCACAGTGATCCTCCTACCTCTGCCTCCCAAGTACTGGGACTAAAGGCATGAGCCACCATACCTGGCTGGCAAACACTCTTAAGCAAGGAGCCATCTTTCCACACTCATCCTAGAGTTTCTAAAGGGAAAAGCTGGGGAACTAGCTCATTGTAGTGGTGGCTACATGGAAGCACTGCTGCACTGCACCCAGTCCATTCTAGAACCCTGTGAGAGAAAAGATGTCTGAATGCTTCCTGAGCGCAAATAGGAGACAACCCCGTAGGGTACTCTTAGGGGTTGCTCAGAACAGCTCTTAGGGGTGAATGGGAAGATCTCACCGAATGGAAGCTAGAGGGCACTGCCCAAATCCCAAGGGTAAAGGAGGTCAAACCCATACCACTATACCTTGGGAGCGGGCCCCAATGATGAGAATCTCTGAAGCCCTTGAAAACTAGTCAGAACCACAAGAGGCCTTGCCCTGACACATTCCACCTTCCACCCACCTCCCCTCCCCTCAGGAGCTTGGAAAGTAGGGAATATAAAGTAAAGAAACAGACAGGAAGCCAGCCACACTCACTTCCTGCTGGAGGAGACCAAAGCAGTCCAGAGCCAGGAAAGGGAAAAGTTATGAAGAATCTCTTGGACAGGATATTCTAATTTGGGGACAGGCTTTTTTTTTTTTTTTTTTTTTACTTTGAGGGCCTGTAAGACTGTTTCTTAGGGCTTTAGCTCAGAGGTGGAGTGCTTGCCTAGCAAGCACAAGGCTCTGGACTCAGTCCCCAGGACCAGAAAAAAAAAAAATAAAATAAAACCACACAAAGTATCGGGAGGGAAATTCTTGGAGCTGAGGTTATAGCTCAGTGGTAGGGCACTTGCCTAGCCCATATAAGGTCATAAGTTTCATCCTTAGCACCACAAAATAAAGTATCTATTTCCTAAGACTGAAATGAAATCCATGGTGCCCAATGGAATATTTATTGAGGCATGGGGTTTATTTACCCACTATGTAAGTAAGGGTCTCCAGCATGTGTATGTGCACATATGAATTGGGTCACATGATTCTGAAAGCTGACAAGTCCCATGATCTGCAGTGTAGCTGGAGACACAGGAGAGTCATTCGCATAGTTCCAATATAAGTCCAAAGGTCTGAAACCCAGAAGGATCAGTGACATATTTCCAGTCCAAGTCCAAAGGTTTGAGACCCAGAAAAAGCAAATAGTGTAGTTCTAGTCCAAATGACAGTACACTAGACACCCAGGGAGAGCTGATGTTTTAGCTTCAGTCTCAAAAAAAATGTATCCAGCTCAAAGACGAGTAAAAGTAATTGCCCATATTTGGGAGATAATCAACATTTTTCCTTTATTCAAACCTTCAAATTAGTAAATTAAGCCCACCCACACTAGGAAGGGTAATCTGCTTAATTTATTCTATTACTACTACTACTTTTTGTTTGTTTGTTTGTTTGTTTGTTTCGAGGTAGGATCTCACTGTAGCCCAGGATGACCTGGAATTCACTATGTAGTCTCAGGGTGGCCTCAAACTCACGGCGGCGATCCTCCTCCCTCTACCTCCAGAGTGCTGGGATTAAAGGCGTGCGCCACCACGCCCGGCTCTTTTTTTTTTTTTTTTTTTTAATTCAATGGTGGTGATGAAACTCAGAGTCTTGTGCATGCTAGGCAAGCTCTGAGTCACATCCCCAGCCCCCTCATCGGAAACAAGCTGGTGATTCCGTTAACATTCAAGCCGCAGAGAGGTCCTCAAGCGGCATTCTAGTGGCTTAGTTTGCATGTGACAAACCACAAGAACTAGGTCATGTTTTTCCTTTTTCTTTTTCCTACTCAAACCAAGATTCCTAAAAGCTTCCTTTGTCCCAGTAGCTCCACCATTTACAAATCCTCTCTAGTAGGATCTTCAAGCCAGGGTCTTTTTGGCTTCCATCCATACCAGGTTGAGCGCGAGGAAAGAAATATTTATGAAACTTGGTTTCTGCCTTGGGGAAAAATAAACCGATAATCACTACTCTGTTCTGATGGAGAGAACAAACAGCATGCGTATGCGCATGCGCGCTGCTCCAATCCCCCCCCCCCCCCCGCGGCGGTGTGCTAATGCCTAAATCCACTAAGAGGTAGGGAAGGCCTGTGTTTGTTTAGCCTCTCCCCAAAACAAAGCCTGGGACCCGAGTTGTGCCCTGAGGGTTCTCAGCGGGAAGCTTGAGAAGCCAGGCCGGGCTGTGGTTTCGGAAGTCTAGACTCGCCTGATCCCGCAGGGATCTCCAGCGCGCAGACCTTGGACCTCCGCATCTGCTCTGCTAGGCTGGCTGTAGCGTTATAGTGTCTTATCCGCTCCTGCATTCAACTAACTGGGATTTTTGGCTTTGTGCTTATAAGGAAGTTCAGCCAGTTTCTTTCTGATCTTTTATTGTAATTGTTTCGTTTGCATGTATGGATTCTAATAGCTCCATAAAAATGAATTGGGCAACCTGGTTTGTCCCCGGGTATTGTCTGGCTCTGGTGGCGCCACTTATGGCGGCAGTGGGTGCACTTGCGCAGCCTAGCGGAGACAAAGGCAAAGGCTGGAGGCAAGGCTGGAAAAGATAGTGGGAAAGCCTAAGGCAGTGTCTCACTCAGAGAGATGGGCTACAGTTTCCTGTACAGTGTGAGGCCCAGGCTGGCCTCAAATTTGTGATGCTCCTGACTGGTTTCTAGGTGCTGGAGTTAGAGGTGTGTAGCATAAGGCCCGGCTTGACATTCCATTTCTCCTCTTTATTATTTCTGTGAAGATTTTTAAAAATTTAAAACAATTTATTTACTCATTTGAGAGAGAGAAAGAGGCAGATAAAGAAAGAGAATGGGCCCGCCAGAGCGTCCAGATGCTGCAAATGAACTCCAGATGCATGCATCACCTTGTGCATCTGACTTACATGGTCCTGAGAATCAAACCTGAGTCCTTAGGTTTTGCAGGCATGCACCTTAACCGCTAAGCCATCTATTTCTCCAGCGCTGATATTTTATTTCTTACTGACGTTATTTTATATTAGGAACATTGTCTCTTTCATCTGATTTTCCAAATGTGTTAGCAGAAGGCTGTTTTCAGCGATCACATGTGCTTTCCCAATCTCTTACAACACACTTTCCTCTCTGTCCTGTGGACTCCTATCCAGCCCTGTGCCACTAAGTCGGGGGGGATGGGGGGTGACTTCATAGCCTTGGTTGGGAATGAGAACACTGAATAGACATACTGTCCATTTTTTTATTAGTCAAGGAGTGTTTATGGGTATGAAGGGAAAGCCACAGTTCTTAGGGCTTGTAAAGGGCATTTAGTTTAGTTCTTTCCCCCCATGGGAAACACAAATCTGCATTTAAAAAAAGAAAAAACTGCTTGCTCTTGTCATTGCCTTGCTTAAAAATGTCGCCCAAACACTGAGGCTAAATTGCTTGACTAGGCTTTCAGGATCCTAAGGAATAACCCCTCCATAAATCATTGCCATGTGTAGATCTCAGAGCCAGGGAAAATGCTAGAGGCAAGGGCATCCTTTAAGGGAAGTGTGCCTCCACTGAGGTGGGAAGTGAGAATGAGGCAAACCAGGTGAACTGCATACTAATTTGTAAAGTCCTGCTGTGAATACAGTGGGCAGCAAAAGGCTAGCTCACTGGCTAAGATACTTGCTTGCAATGCCTTATGACCAGTGTTCAATTCCCCAGTGCCCTCATAAAAGCCAGATGCACAAAGTGGTACATGTGTCTGGAGTTTGCTTGCAGTAGCTAGAGACCCTAGCCCACCACTTCCTTTGTCTGTCTCCTTTCTCTACTTATAAATAAATTTAAAAACCCCTTTTTGGGGGGAGGGTTTCGAGGTAGGATCCCACTCTAGCTCAGGCTGACCTGGAATTCATTATGGAGTCTCCGGGTGGCTTTGAACTCGCGGTAATCCTCCTTCCTCTGCCTCCCAGTGATGGGATTAAAGGCGTGCGTCACCACGCCCGGCTTTAAAAACATATTTTGGAAAAGGATGAAAGACAGTTAGACCAGACTCTGTGGCTGAGAAAGGAATGGCTAGGCTGGAAGGGACAATACAGAAACTGTTAGACAACAAAAACTGCTAAGTGAAAAGCAAAAATGATGGAACACTGGGGCTAGAGAGATGGCACAGTGAATAAAGGGTTGAGGAAAAGCACAAGGCCGAGGAACAGCACCTACGTAAATATTTAGTGGGTGTTGTACCAAGATCCCTGACCAGGAGCCAAGTCCCCCGGTCACCCAGGAGTCACCCAGAGAACCGCCGCAGAGGCCGAGACACTCGAATGTAAAAACAACAGGTTTCTTTATTGCAAGCCTAGGCCTGGGCTCCGTCCACACAATACGGCACAGCGGTGGTGAGGGAGAGAGCCCCTTTCTTTTGGGGGAAGGGGTTCATATAGGGATTCAAACAAAGAAGTAGGGGATAGATACATGATTGGTTGATTTAAACAGTTCTGATTGGCTTGGGGTTTCAGCGGGCAAAGTTGGGGGCAGGAGCTCAGGGCACTCCAGGCAGATGAAGTCATCTCCATTGCCTTGAAATGGAGATTCCTCAGTTTCTTATCTAAGCAGGTGGTCGGCGGCCCCCCGCAGTGGAGTGTTTCTGCAATGTCCTTGAAGTGGAGATTCCTCAGAAACGTTAGGGGGAAAGGCAGCAATTAAGCAAGCAAAGTTTACCCAAGCAAAAGGTCAGCACATTAGCCGGCTAGTTCTCTATCTAAGTCAGGCCTGGGCCTTTTTTACTTAAAATGGTTACATTTGGTCTCTCAGTGGATATGACAGCTTGACAAAGGATCCTTCAGTAAACTGGCTAACTACACTAGTGGAATCAGCAAGACCTGGGTTCACCTGAGAGACCTTATGTATGGGCTCAGTACATAAAGTGGAAGCAATTGAAGAAGATACCTGACATCAACCTCTGGCCTCTACATACATGTGTACTCACATGTATACAAGCACACAGACACAGGCATACACTCCACACACACAAATGTATGTCCAAACAATGACACAAAATGCAGAAGCACAGGATCCAGAATGTTAGGGAGGTATGGTCTAGGGGGCTATCTTGTTATAGATTACAAACATAGGAGAGAGGGCATGACTGCTGATCCCTTGTTTGTAATGAGAGTAAAACTCATCCAGAGTGAGTTGGGGGTGAGAAAGAAATTCGATAGGATTAACTGATATTCTTTCACATAAGAATATATTATTGGACTGGAGGCCCACTTCATGGGAGGAAATACATCCCTGATACTGAAGACTTAAAACAAGGGTATTCATGAGTCCTAGGGGTGTAACATCTTCTGGTGTCTGACTAAATGCATATATTATGCTCACCAAACCACCCAGTAAGCACTTCTCTTAATGTTCATACCCATATATTAATGCTACTCTCACTTTTCAGATGGCCGTGATCTTGGGGCAACTCAGAAGGTATCTTGGTGCTGGAAAGAAGTGACCGGTGTGCTCAGTACTGTAATATCTCTATCACACCTTCCAAGGCCCAGGGTCTAATGCAGAAGAGGTGGCAGAAAGAATGTAAGAGGCAAAGGAAGGGTAGGACTCCTTACAATGTGCTCCCTCCGGACACAAAATGGCCTGGATATCCATGACCTCACAGTGTCTAACACTACCTACACAATAAGAGGAGGAAAAGATCTTGACATCAAAATAAGAGACCGACTGAGATGGGGAGGGGATATGATGGAGAATGGAGTTTCAAAGGGGAAAGTGGGGGGAGGGAGGATATTACCATGGGATATTTTTAATAATCATGAAAGTTAATAAAAATTTGGAAAAAATGAATACATTATTGAGGGCTGGGAGTATAGCTCAGTGGTAGAATATGTGGATATAGTATTTTGTTTTGTGGTGCTGTAAATCAGTGGATTAGCCATAGGGCTAATCATTCACAGTGATGACTGAGCTACACCACCAACTCCAAAAATATATTCTTATATATAAAGAAACATTTTTTTGTGGAAAGAACTTGAATGTATATCAGGGGATGGCCAAATAAATAAAATGTGAGTTCAAGGCCAGTCTGAGACTACATAGTGAATTCCAGGTCAGCCTGGGCTAGAGCAAGACTCTGCCTCAAAAAACAAAGCAAAACAAGCAAACAAAAACAACAACAATATTTTGGGGCTGGAGAGATGGCTCAGCGGCTAAGGTATTTGTTCCCAAAGCCTAACGACCTGATTTCAATTTCCCAGTACCCACATAAAGCCAGATGCACAGTGGCACATGCACCTGGTGTTTGTTTGCATCTCTGTCTCTCTTCCCTCTGCTTGCAAATAAATAAATAAAAATATTTAAAAAAATTAAAAAGGCAGAAAAATTTAAAGCATGCTATGACATGGATGAACATCAAAGACAAACACTGGATGATTCCACTTAAGTGAGGTATCTCTTATAGTCAATTTCACAGAGACAGACAGTAGGATGGGGGTTGGCAGGGGGAGAAAGGGATGGAGAATAATTTTTTAATGGGTAGAGTCTCAGTTTCAGAAGATGAAAAAGTTCTAGAGATGGGTGGTGATAATGGTGGCCCAACAATGTGAATAGACTTAGTGTCACTCTACTTACTGTACTTTAAAACGAATAAAACAAGCCAGGTGTGGTGGCACACATTTGTAATCCTGGCAACTGGGAAGCTGAAGTGAGAGGATCAAGAGTTGTAGGCCAGCTTGAGCAGCATAGTGAGGCCCTGTCTCCAAAAAAAAAAAAAAAAAAAAAGTCAGGGCTGGAGAGGTGGGTCAGAAGTTAAAGGTGCTTGCTTGCAGAGCCCAATAGCCTGGCTTCTATTGCATGTAAAGCCAGATGCATGTGTCTAAAATTTGTTTGCAGTGGCAGGAGGCTCTGGCACACCCATTCTCATTCTCCTCACTCTCTCTGCTTGCAAATAAATTATATATATTTCTGAGCTAGGGTCTCACTCTAGTTCAGGTGACCTGTGTAGTCTCAGGGTGGCCTCGAACTCACGGCAATCCTCCTACCTCTGTCTCCCAAGTGCTAGGATTAAAGGCGTGTGTCACCACGCCCAGCAAAATATTTTTAAGTTTTAGCCATGTGTTTGCAAGCCTGTGATACCCGCTCCTCAGCAGGCTGAGGCAAGAGGACTGGATTGCAACTTCAAGGCTTTTCCTGGGATATATAGCAAATTTAAAGCCAGCCTGTACAACTTAGCAAAACCCTGTCTCAAACTTGAAAAAAAAAGAGTGGGGAGGAGCTGGGGATGTAGCTCAGTGGTAGAACAGTTGCCTAATATACACAAGGAACTGTGGCCAATCCCTAGTACTACACACACACACACACACACACACACACACACACGAAGACTAACATGGGGAGCTGAAGAGATGGCTCAGTAGTTAAGGTGTCTAATGGCAAAACCTAATGACCAGCTTTCTATTCCCCAGTACCCATATAAAGCCAGATTCACAAAGTGGTGCATGCATCTCGAGTCCATTTGTAGTGGCTGGAGGCCCCTGGTGTACCCATTCTCTGTCACTCTTCTATATGTCTCTGCTTGCAAATGAATAAAATATTTTTTAAATGACTTAACAGGGCTGGAGAGATGGCTTAGTGGTTAGGTGCTTGCCTGCGAAGCCTAAGGACCCATGTTCAACTCTCCAGATCCTACCTAGTGAGCCTCACAAAGGTGAAGCAAGCGCAATGTTGCCCATGCCCACTAGGTGGCTCAAGCGTCTGGAGTTCAGTTTCAGTGGCTGGGACCCTGGCATGCCAATTCTCTCTCTGTCTCTCCCTCTTAAAAAAAAAATAAATAAAACTTAACATGGAAAATTTGCAATTTAAATATTTTAATATTGTATACAATTAAAATATTATGTATATTTTGCCACAATAGTAACATAGCCAATAGTAACTAGCCAGTTGTGGTTGCACACACCTTTAATCCCAGCACTTGGGAGGCAGAGGTAGGAGGAGTGCTATGAGTTTGACGCCACCCTGAGACTCCATAGTGAATTCCAGGTCAGCCTGGGCTAGAGTGAGACCTCAAAACCTAAATAAATAAGTAAATAAAAACTTTGTAGTAGGCAGCCTCATGCCACTAGGATGAACCTCCAGACCAAACACAATTTATGGGAGGAAGAAGGTATTTATTGAAGCTTACAGATCAAGGGGAAATCCACAATGGCAGAAATTGGCTCCCTTTCACAGACCCATGCAGGCAGGAAAGCCACCACCCAAAACACCAGCATGCTCCAGGAACTCCAGCAGAACTCAGACATTCTGCTTGTCTTTAGAATGGAATTCCAAATTTATTCCCATACCTTAGGGCTGGACCCTAGGACTCACTCACAGTGATACCTCCAGGTGGCTGGAGATCTAAATGACAGCTCTTAATAAATGCCTGAATCAGTTGGGGGACATCCATTCAAACCATCACAAACTTCAAAAGACTGCATTCCTTTTTAAAACTTTTATTATTAATTCTTCTTATTATTATTATTTTTAACATTTTATTTTTATTTGAGAGAAAGAGACACAGAAATAGGCAGGGAGACACAGAGAATGGGCACGTCATTGCAACCACCGCAAACAAACTCCAGATGTGTGCGCCCCCTTGTGAATCTGCCTTACATGGATCCTGGGGAGTTGAACCTGGGTCCTTTGGCTTTGTAGGCAAGCGCTTTAACCGCTAAGCCATCTCTCCAGCCCCCTTCTTATTATTATTAGCAACATATTTTTATGGATACATAATGTGTTGGTACCCTCTTTTCCCTCGTCCCTGCCCCCAGTCCACTGGGGACCCTCCTCATTGGAGTTGCAAGTATTCCCCATGGGGTTGTCAAGTTGTTTATTTGGCATGGGGGGGATGCCTCTGGGTTTGATGTCTTAATATGTGGCTCTTACAATCTTTCTGCCCCTCTTTCATAAAATTCTGCAAAGTTTTAAGTCTACTTCAGTGATGAGCTCTTAGGAGCCTCTGGATGTCTGCTTTGGTAGGTATTGAGTATCCTCAGGGTCTGTCTCCCACACCCTGGTGCTGATTATCTGGCTCAGCATGGAAGCAGTACTCTTGCACATCTCCCCAGGCCTCTGTAGTTTCAGCTGTGGCTTGGCTGAAGTGCCTGGGATGGTTTATCTCCTCACATCTCGCTACCTTCTGTAAAACATGAACAGATTCTGCATCAGAGAGTGATGTTAGCATAGTCTAAATGGGATAAGCATTATTAATTTACGGAGAATTTGATGCACGCAACTCCTCTTTTAGCCAAAGACTAGTGAGAGCTTGACACTGGAGAGCATAATCTTATAAAGACTATATTCTTTTAAAAAAATTTTTATTAACAACTTCCATGATTGTAAACAATATCCCATGATAATGCCCTCCCTTCCTCCCCCCCACTTTCCCCTTTGAAACTCCATTCTCCATCATATACCCTTCCCCTCTCAACCAGTCTCTCTTTTATTTTGATGTCATGTTCTTTTCCTCCTATTATGATGAAGACTATATTCTTTTTGTTTGTTTGTTTTGGTTTTTTGAGCTAGGGTCTCACTTTGGCCCAGGCCGACCTGGAATTCACTCTGTAGTCTCAGGGTGGCCTTGAACTCACAGCAATCCTACCTCTGCCTCCTAAGTGCTGGGATTAAAGGCATGTGCCATCACGCCCAGCGAAGACTATATTCTTACATTAAGAATATATGCATATGCCAGGTGTGGTAGCACATGTCTTTAGTCCCAGCACTCCAGAGGCTAAGGTAGGAGGGTTACCAAGAATTTGAAGCCAGCCTAGGGTTACAAAGTTAAATCCAGGTTAGCCTGGGCTAGAGTGAGACCCTGCCTTGAAACAAAACAAAACAAATATATATATATGGGGCTGGAGAGGTGGCTTAGCGGTTAAATGCTTGCCTATGAAGCCTAAGGACCCCAGTTCAAGGCTCTAGGCTCTATTCCCCAGGACCCACATTAGCCAGATGCACAAGGGGGTGCACGCATCTGGAGTTTGTTTGCAGTGGCTGGAGGCCCTGGCATGCCAATTCTCTCTCTCTCTCTCTCTGTTGCTCTCAAATAAATAAATAAATAATGAACAAAAAAATTTAAAAATATATATGCATACATCCTGAAGTATAGAGACCAGGTTGAACAATGGTCATTTCCAGAGAGTGGAAGCACAGAGAATATTCTTTATTGTACATTTCCACATTGCTTGGATGTCTGGTAATGAGCATGTAATCTTGTAAGATAATTAGAGATGGAAACAAGCCAAGCAGAGGAGGATGTCATATGATGGATTAGCATGGCTTTAGCTGTCACCTCCAGGAGGGTTTTCCTTCCTCACAGGAGGGATCTTCTTTCCCTTAAATCCCCAAGGATGATCAGCAGTGGAGTAGGAACAGAGAAGCCTCTGGTGATTACCCCCTATGAGCAAAGGGAGCAAGGGGCTGACACTCACAGAAACAGTGCACCCAGACCTCACCTCCCTAACCCCACCACAGCCCTGCGGCCTGAATCCGGGATCTGGGATGACTAAGAGGATGGCCACTAAAATATACACATTTCCTTGCTGCAAAGCACAGTGAGCTGGACTTGAGATGACAAGGTGGCCTCCCTGCCCCACTGGAGACAGGTCCATCTAGACAATCTGCCTGTTGGGAGAAGCCAGCATAATGCAGGGGACCAGGAGGGAACTGGCATCTGAAATGCTTCTTCCTCTGCTCTGCTTCCAGGTTGGTAGGGTAAAATCCATAAACACACCGCCTGGCTTCAGCACTTCCTTACTGATTAATGACAGCCAGCTTTATGCCTGATAATCGTTGGATGGGACCCAGGAGGCTCCCTGCTCCTCATAACAGTAGGTTCAAAGCTCTATGGTTCTTCTCCTTAACCCCTAAAGCCCTACAGAACGGTTAATTGGGACTGCCTTCTCTCCAGAGGTCTGGTGAGCTCACCTGGCCTTTGCCTCTCATTCCTTTCAGACTTCCTCCTCCCTCCCCGTGTGTGTGTGTGTGTGTGTGTGTGTGTGTGTGTGTGTGTGTGTGTACGAGCGTGATTCTTTTACCTCTGCCTTCTGAGTGCTAGGATTAAAGGCATGCACCACTATGCTCAGCAAAAATTTAAATCTTATATTACAATCTTTCATCAGTCCAAAATGGCATAACTTCAAGTACTGAATATCTAACAAATTAAAGTACCTGTGCCTACTTGTAAATTAAGTAGTTGACGTATAAAATATGATTTAGGCCGGGCATGGTAGCATACTCCTTTAATCCCAGCACTTGGGAGGCTGAGGTAGGAGGATCACTGTGAGTTCAAGGCCAGGTTCTTGTTCAGGTTCTTGTCTTATGAATGCAGAGAATTGAAATCCACACACCAGAGGGTAAGGTTTAGAGAGGTTTGACTGGATTATAGATAGAACTGAAAGGATCTAAGTGAAGGACCTCTCTAAACCTTACCCTCTGGTGTGTGGATTTCAATTCTCTGCATTCATAAGACAAGAACCTGAAACATTGTGAATTCCAGGTCAGCCTGGGCGAGAGTGAGACCCTAACTTGAAAAACCAGAAATAAAAATGTAATCACATCCAACCAGGGTTGGAGAGTTGGGTTAGCTGTTAAGGTGCTTGTCTGCAAAGCCAAAGGACCTTGGTTCTATTCCCCAGGACCCACATAAGCCAGATGCACAAGGTGGTGAATGCCCATTCTCCCTCCTCTCTGTCTGCCTCTTTCTCTCAAATAAATAAATAAAGATAAAATATTTAAAAAACGTGATTAGCATTCAGTGGATACCTTTTATAATACTAATGCTAGATATATACTACTACTTGGGAAGAAGGAAGGATCGGATGTGTTCCCACATTTAGAACAGAATTAAGAAGCTGAAGAAACAAATGAGAAGGTAGTATCCCCAAAAGTTGACACTTTTAAAAATTTTTTATTAGCATTTTCCATGAAAAAGTTGACATTTTTATGACTAGGAGCAAGACTAGAACTCTTGTGTTAGCACCTTGATTACCAGTCACTGGCATGTGTGAGTGTGCACACAAGTGCACATGTATGTGTGTGTGTGTGTGTGCATGCACGCTTAACTGAGGAATAAGAAAGAATGAGTATCTAGCTGAATCTACAGGACACTAAAAATGGGCTAAAGTGATGCATGTATCTGGAGTTCATTTTCAGTGGCAAGAGGCCCTGGTGTGCCCATTCCTTCTCTCTCAATCTTGCTGTCTCTCTTTCTCTCATTCTTTCTCTGCTTACAAATAAGATAAAATAAATGAATGGGTACATATAAAATCTACCAGGCATGCAAAAGTGTTCAGTAAATGCTAGCAACTCCTTCCCCAGCCAAGACAAAGGAAGAAAATACAGGTCGAGCTTTGCCTTTATTCTCCTTATATTTCTCACGTCCAGTGTCATTATATTCTGTCAATTCTAAAACCCAAAACTTAGAAATTCTATCATCTCAACACAAGGGAGTTGGAGGCAGGATATTCAGGAGCCCAACCTCATCCTGAGTTAAATGTTGAGTTTAATGCTAGCCTGAGCTGATAAAGACCCTGCCTCAAAAAAAAAAAAAAAACTACAAAATGAACCCCTCCAAGCCCCCAAACCCTTTGAAAGTATCCCCACACCACATCATTGTTTCTCTTGAACAACATGCCGCATGCCTCCCAACTCCCCTTTGCGTTCACCTTTCCAGACGGACTCCAGTCTCATCTCCTGGTGCTACCAGAATCATTTTTTTTTGTTTTGTTTTTGAAACCAAGTCTCACTATGTAGTCCTGGCTAGCCTAAAACTATGTAGATCAGGCTGGTTTCCAACTTGTGGCAATCCTCCTGCCTCAGCCTCCCAAATGCTAAGGTTCTAGGCATGTGACACCATATTTGGTTCCAGAATCAGTGTTCTAAATCACACAGCTGGGGGCTTTATCCACTCCTGCCTTCTCTTGCCTATCTGTGCTCTCTCCTCTTTCCTTCACTTAGATGCTTTCAGTTCTATCTATAATCCAGTCAAACCTCTCTAAACCTTACCCTCTGGTGTGTGGATTTCAATTCTCTGCATTCATAAGACAAGAACCTGGAGACCACAGACTCAGTGAAGTTTTGTGTGACCGTGACAGTTCAACACCCTAACTCCTGGGTTACAGCCCAAGCAAGAGCTGCGGAAAGCTCTGCCACTCTCAAAGATACCTCAATTCCCATATCAAATTGGTGCCTTATCAAGGAACCCCAACTCCTCTATCATATTGGTACGATAGCCAGGAAATCAGAGAGTTAATGTTCTCCTGCTTCCTGCCTTCCTTATGGCAAGAGATATGATCTGCTCTGTCCCTTAATTCTCTCTTCCCTGCAACTTCTTTCTCCTTGGGAACTAGACACATTTATTTGAAGCTTAGTAGATGGTAGATTTGGGAAATTTCTGTGGGATATATGTATTAAAACTTTCAAGCCAGTTATGGTGGCACACACCTTTAATCCCAGCACTCAGGAGGCAGAGGTAAGAGGATCACTGTGAGTTCCAGGCCAGCCTGACACTACATAGTAAATTCCAGGTCAGCCTGGACTCTAGTGAGACCCTACCTAGAAAAAAAAAAAATTCTGCTTGGTGTGGTAGCACATGCCTTTAATCACAGCACTTGGGAGGCAGAGGTCAACATGAGTTCGAAGCCACCCTTAGACTAAAGAGTGAGTTCCAGGTCAGCCTGGGCTACAGTGGAAAACCAAAAAAAGAAAAAAAAACACCCTTTCAGTTTTCTCTTTCTACCTGCTTATAAAGCCAACAGCAAAATGTGTGCCCTGTTGAACATTAACTGAGCTTTAAATTCTAATAACCAGTTGTAGTAATTTGATTCAGGTGTCTCCATAAACGTAGGTATTGTGGATGCTAGTCTCCCCAGCTGATGGCAATTGGAAATTAAAGTCTCCTGGAGGCGGTGTATTGTTGGGGGTGGGCTTTTTGGCGTTATAGCCAGTTTCCCCTTGCCAGTATTTGTCACATTCTCCTGTTGTTATTGTCCACCTTATGTTGGTCAGGGCGTGATGTCCATACTCTGCTCATGCCATTGTTTTCCCTGCCATCATGGAGCTTCTCCTTGAGTCTGTAAGCCTAAATAAACCTTCTTTGTTTTCCTTTGCCCCACAAGCTGCTCTTGGCCGGGTGATTTCTGCCAGCAATGCGAATCTGCTGCAACACCAGTGCTAAGGGAACTAATGCTTTGAGATGAACTGGTCAGAGATGCTTGCTAGTGTTTTCTGTTCTGTCGTGTTGCTTTAGTGGGAATAGGATGTTTTACTTGTAAATAGTTTCATTCTCTATGCTGCACATGTGGTACATTACACCATGGCTTTCCTAAGCCAGGCATTCTGATAGATTTGAATAGATAACTTACCCTAAGTGCTACTGTGCCTGCATTTTATCTACATCAAAGGTTTTTTTTTCTGTTTGCCAGTACTCCTTTAGGCTAAGACATACTTATGGGTACATGCGCTAAATGGGCTGAAATGTGCCAACAGCATTGGCTCCAAAAAGATCAGTCATAGATTTTGCACAGGAAGGCCAAGATCAACCAAAACGCAAGAAATGCAAGAAAAGGTCATTTAAAGCGAGGTGTGGTGGCTCATGCCTTTAATCACAGCACTTTGGGAGGCAGACGTGGGAGAATCACAGTGAGTTCATGGCTACCCTGAGGCTACATAATGAATTCCAGGTCAGCCTGGACTAGAGTGAGACCCTACCTTGAAAAACAAAAAAAAAAAAAAAAAAACCAACCAACCAAAGCCAATTGGAGACATTGGAGCTAAAAAAGACAACTAATATTTTTTGTCCCTACTTTCAGGTCAAGCAGGCCCCCAGAGACAATTGAACATTTCTAAGAGGACTTACAGGAGCTGGGCCTGGTGGCACATGCTTTTAATCCCAGCACTTTCAGAGGTATGAGGATCGCCATGAGTTCGAGACCACCCTGAGACTACATAGTGAATTCCAGGTCCGCCTGGGCTAGAGCAAACCCTACCTTGAAAAAAAAAAAAAACCCAGAGATGCCAGGTTGTTATTCTACATTAGTTGCTTTATTTTTTTAATTTATTTTTCGAGAAAGGGTCTGTGGTGGTTTGAATAGATGGCCCCCAATATATTCAGTTCTTTATTGTTTGTAGTTTGCAACTGTAGCCACCTGGCTGGAGGCAATGTCACTGGGTAGATCTTAAGGTGAGGTGGTAGGTTTCAGATTTCAATCTAAAGATATACAAAGTGTGCCTAGCTGGAGTTCCTAAAGTGTGCTGTGTGGCTTTTGGATTTTTGGCGTGTGCTTCCCTCTCTCTCTGCTTGGACCTGTGAAGGCAGGCCAGCTTCTTCTGCCATTATGGAATTTCCCCTGGATCTGTAAGCTTCAGTAAATATCCCTTCCTCTATAGCTGTGTCTGGTCTGAAAGTTCATCTCAGTGAACCTGAAGCTGTCTGCTACAGGGTCTCACTATAGCCCAAGCTGACCTGGAGTTCACTCTGTAGTCCCAGGCTGGTCTTGAATTCACATTGGTCCTCCTACCTCTGCCTGCTAAGTGTTGGGATTAATCGAGTGTGTCACCAGACCCAAGTGCTTTGTAACCAAACCATTTCTAGGTGTTTTAAATTCATTGTTAAAAATTATCTCCAGGGCTGTTATGTTTTGCCTGTACTTACAAATCCATGCTTTTGTTCAAGATTCCTTCTAAGTGTAGAATGTGAGTGATTGCAATAGTCAGCATGGCCCTGACTTATCACAGCAGATGGCTCAAATACTAAGAGCTATAGAGCTCCTTTGAGATCCCTACAAGTCTCTCCTAACCAGCTGCCACTGACCTTAAGAGAGAGAGAGAGAGAGAGAGGAAATTGGATTCCTAATTAGTCTTAAACATTCAGAAAAAAAAGTATAGCCAGAAAGTAAAGTATGTTCAAGGAATTTGGGTGATTACACAGCCCGGGGAATTTCCCTTCTTAATTCCAAAGGTCAAATGAGAGCAGCAACTGTACAAAACAGTGAGACTTTTGATGTGCTCACAGTGACTCAGAGCAGTATCTGTTGCCATTATCAAGGTTAAATGCTATGTATGTATTCTTGATAATTGTGCATTTTCCTCTCTGATGAGGCCCAGCCTGGCACTTTGAGGGCTTTGGACAAAAGCTGATCATTTCTTTTTGCAAATCTTCTTACCAGTCTTCTGTGTTTTGAGATAGAATATTATTTTAGTTATGTACACAGTGTGTATACAGTTATGTTGGTACCATCTTTAGCCTCTTCCCTGTCCTCCCCCCTCCACGGGGACCCTCATCATCAATGGGAACATGGGTTGTGCATTGTGGGTAAGAGGCAATGCCTTTATACATAATGACCCAATGTGTGGCTCTAACAATCTTCCTGCTCCCTCTTCCATGAATTTCCCTGAGCCATGTTGGGTTTGTTTTTAGGTCTATTCCAGTGATGAGGTGTTGGGAGCCTTTGTGTCTCTGGATATCTAGTTTGGTAGGAGTTGATTGTTCTCTGTGTCTATCTCCTTCACCCTTGTACTGGTACCAGGTTCATCAAGAAAGCAGGACTCTTGCTCATTTCCCCAATTACTTTTAGTTTCAGCTGGGGCCCTTTTGAGGTATGATGGGCTGATTCTCTATTTAGCATATGCATACATATGAAAAAGAGAAGCAAATTCTCCAATGGAGAGTGAAGTTACCACCAGATAAATGGGATAACCATTTTTTTAGAGAGAATTCAATAGTTGTAGTCTCTCTTATAGTCCATGATTATTTTTGGCTATGGTTCTGACGTTTTCCCAGTTCCAGCTGTGGGATCCATTCCACTGAGCAGATTAGCCAAACCAATAGCAGTTGTTTTCCCACCATGGCTGTGTGCCATTATTGCACTTGTTTGAGCATCACGTCAGGTTGCTTGCTGCTGAGTAGCTTAGACCACGAGTTGCTTGTACAGATGTTGATCATTATCCCCCAGTCACTCATGTAGCACCATCTGGAACTAGACAAGCTAACTGTCTGAGGACTGACTCTCTTCCAGATTCCAGCCAGGTCACCCCATGTTCCATACCAACAGCATATGGTGTCTTCAGCTGTAGGGTCTTACCACTAACCTTTGGTGGGTCATCAAGTACTCTGACAGAGAATCTTGCTATGTAGACCAGGCTGGCCTTGAACTTTCTGATATCCTCCTACCTAAGTTTCCCAAGTGGTGGGATTACAGGTGTGTAGTGCCAATTTCTAGTCTATATGAAAAGCCCAGGCCAGCTGAACAGGTGCAACTAAGTGAGAAGGAACAGAGAGGGAGGGAAGGGGAATAGAATCCCAAGGACAGAGCAGGCTATCAGCTTGGTAGACCTGTGAACATGGAGCACTGTGCTCTGTAGCAATGCTGTGGAAGATGGCCAGACCCAAGGGAGCTGACTGGTGGCACACTTGGAGAGGATCACTAAGCTGCAATTCCCAGGCTCTCAGGCAGAACAAGATTCCTGGACCCTTACTGGTGATTGTAGAGTAACTTGAAAAATCTAAAGGTCTCCATATTGAAACATAGCCTTGGCATTCAGACACTGACTTAAACAAGGGCATGTTCCTTTACACTGAATGTAAGTTTTCTTCACCACAAACTGGCTCTGAGTAAAGGAACGTGGGAGCCCAAATGATTTGACTTTTTGTTTTTATTTCCATGATGTTGGGGATGTAATTCAGGGTCTCAAGTTTGGGAAGTGTTCCATCACTGAGCCACATCCCTACCACATGAGACTAAATGAGTCTGTGAGAAGCTTGCTTACCAAAAGTGATAGGTATGCCTACCCCATTTCCTCCCCATTTCTCTTACTACCAGTACCCCTGTGTTATTGGGGGCAGCTTTGTGTCCAGAGAGAAAATGATGTTTCTGGCCTTGCACATTGAAAGGTATAAACAACTATTGCCAACTTTCATCAAAAGCAGCTGGGACAACTCAAGAAGAGAGAAAGCATCAGGAAGGTTACCACACATAATATAATTTTTTCCAGGTCCATCCATTTTCCTACAGATTCCATAATATCATTTATCCTTACCTCTGAAAGGAACTCCATTATGTGTATATGCCACATCTTCATTATCTGTTCATCAGTTAATGGGCACCTGGGCTGATTCTATTTCCTAGCTATTGTGAATAGAGCAGCAACATATATGGCTGAGCAAATGTCTATATAGCAAAGTCTAGAGTCCTTAGGGTATATGCCCAGGAATGAAATAGCTGGGTTATTATGGCAGATATATCTTTAGGATTTTGAGAAATCTCCATACTGATTTCCAAAAAAGCTGTACTAGTTTATTTTTCCACCAACAGTAAATAGAGGTCCTCTTTCCCCATCCCCCTCACTAGCATTTGTTGTCATTTTATTTTTTAAAAATGTATTTATTTATTTAAGAGAGAGAAAGAGAGAGAGAAAAGAAGAATGGGCACACCACAGCCTCTAGCCACTGCAAATGAACTCCAGGCATTTGTACGCCCTTGTGTATCTGGCTTACATGGGTTCTGTGGAATTAATTGAGCCTGGGTCCTTAGGCTTCATAGGCAAGTGCGTTAACCACTAAGCCATCTTTCCACCCTGTCATTTGATTTTTTAAATTATTTTTTTAAATTTTTTTCTCAGTTTTTATTAACATTTTCCATGATTATAAAAAATATCCCATAGTAATACCCTCCCTCCCCCCACTTTCTCCTTTGAAATTCTCCATCATATCCCCTCCCCATCTCAATCAGTCTCTCTTTTATTCATTTGATTTTTTTTTTTTTTTTTTTGGTTTTTCGAGGTAGGGTCTCACTCTTGTCCAGGCTGACCTGGAATTCACTATGGAGTCTCAGGGTGGCCTTGAACTCACGGCAATCCTCCTACCTCTGCCTCCCGAGTGCTGGGATTAAAGGCGTGCGCCACCACGCCCGGCCATTTGATTTTTTGATTAAAACCATTCTGACTGAAGTAAGATGGAATCTCAAAGTAGCTTTAATTTGCATTTTACTTATGGCTAAAGATGTTGGACTTTTTTTTAGATGTTTATAGGCCATTTTTATTTCTTATTTCAAGAACTCTCTGTTCAGTTCCATGTTACATTTCCTGAATGGGTTGAGTATTTTTTTATTGTTTAAGTTTTTGAGTTCTTTGTATATCCTAGATATTAAACCTCCGTCAGATGTATAGCAAGATTTTTAAATTTGATTTATTCATTTTGAAAATATTTTTATTGACAACTTCCATAATTATAGACAATAAACCATGGTAATTCCCCCCACATACATTCCCTTTGCAACTCTACTCGCCATCATACCCCTTCTCCGCTCAATCAGTCTCTCTTTTATTTTAATACCATCATCTTTTCTTCCTGTTATGTTGATCTTGTGTAGGTAGTGTCAGGCACTGTGAGGTCATGGATATCCAGGCCATTTTGTGTCTGGAAGATTGCAATGTAAGCAGTCCTACTCTTCCTTTGGCTCTTACATTCTTTCCCCTGCCTCTTCTGCAATGGACCCTGAACCTTGGAAAGTGTGATAGAGAAATTTTAGTGCTGAGCATTCCCCTGTCACTTCCTCTCAGCACCATGGTGCCTTCTGAGTCATCCCAGTGGTCACCACCATCTGAAAATAGAAGCTTCTCCAACCAAAAGTGAGACTATCATTACTATATGGGTATGAGCATTAAGAAAAATGCTAGGCTGGAGAGATGGCTTAGCGGTTAAGCGCTTGCCTGTGAAGCCTAAGGACCCCGGTTCCAGGTTCGGTTCCCCAGGTCCCACGTTAGCCAGATGCACAAGGGGGCGCACACATCTGGAGTTCGTTTGCAGAGGCTGGAAGCCCTGGTGCGCCCATTCTCTCTCTCTCCCTCTATCTGTCTTTCTCTCTGTGTCTGTCGCTCTCAAATAAATAAATAAAAATAAATAAATAAATAAAAAGAAAAATGCTTATAGGGCAGTTTGATGAGCAAAATATAAGCATTTAGCCACACAACCACAGGCTTGGCTGCTTGGCCTCATGACTTCCCCTCAAGTGTATAAGCCAAAATAAACCTTTCTTTTCCCCATAAGCTGCTCTTGGTAGGGTGATTTCTGCCAACAATGTGAACTCGAGTGCAACAGTAGTGCAGTCCTTAGGATATATGCCCAGGAGAGGTATAGCTGGGTCATATGATAAATCTACTTTTATGTGTCTCAGGAACCACCACACTGATTTCCACAATGGTCATACCAGATTACATTCCCACCAACAGTGTAGAAGGGGTTCCCTTTCTCTGCATCCTCACCAGCATTGATTATAATTTGTTTTCTTGATAATAGCCATTCTGACAGGAGTGATATGGAGTTTTAATTTGCATTTACCTGATGACTAAGACTATAGAACATTTTTAGATGTTTATGGGCCATCTTTATTCTTTCTTTTGAGAACTCTCTGTTTAGTTCCATAGCCCCCCCTTTTTTTTTTCAAAGTAGTGTCTTGCTCTAGTCCAGGCTGACCTGGCATTCACTATGTAATCTCATGATGGCCTTGAACTCATGACAATCCTTTTACCTCTGCCTGCAGAGTTCTGGGATTAAAGGCATGTGCCATAGCATCTGGCCCATAGTTGCCCCCCCCTTTTTTTCTGGATGATCATATCTAAAGCAGTAATCATTTACTTTTTAAAATTATTTTTTAATTAATTATTTATTTATATTTATTTGAGAGCAACAGACAGAGAGAAAAAGAGGCAGAGAGAGAGAGAGAGAATGGGTGCATCAGGGCCTTCAGCCATTGCAAATGAACTCCAGACACGTGTGCCCCCTTGTGCATCTGGCTAACATGGGTTCTGGGGAACTGAGCCTTGAACTGGAGTCCTTAGGCTTCACAGGCAAGCGCTTAACCACTAAGCAATCTCTCCAGCCCTTTAATTTATTTTTTATTGACAACTTCCATAATTGTAGAAAATAACCCATGGTAATTCCCTTCCTCCCTCCACTTTCCCCTTTGAAACTCCACTCTCCATCATATTATATCCCCCTCTCAATCAGTCTCTCTTTTGTTTTGATGTCAGCATCTTTTCCTGGCTGGCCAAATTTAAGGCTTGCAATGTCCAATGTTGAATATCTCCACTGGTGATTTTTCTCTCTCCCATTGTACAGCATGCAGCGTACCTTTTTCCAGCTGTCTGTCAGCTGGTCTACATGGAGGAAGTTTTCAGCTCAGCTCCAGCAGGATTTCTCAGTGTCCTTGTAGCCCAAGTATGTGGAATCTTCAACAATAGGGTCTTACCATCTATTCCTGGTGGGAAACCAAAAGCCTCAGCAATGGTCTGTAATGTTTGGGGGGGTATCAGTGACCTCCCTCATAGCCCATTTTTAATTGGGTTGATTGATATCTTATCATTTAGTTTTGTGAGTTCTTTGTATATCCTGGATATTAATCTACTGTCAGATGTATATCTGGCAAAGATTTTATCCCATTATTTAGGTTGCCTCTTTGCTCAGTTCACAGTGTCCTTTGCTATATAAAAGTCTTTTAATTTCATAAGGTCCCAGTGGTTGCTTAGCAATTTCATTTCCTAAGAAACTGGGGTTAAATTCAGAAAGTTGCCAATATGTTGAAGGGTTTCCTGACTTTTTCCTCTAGCAATTTCAGAGTTTCAGGTCTGATATTAAGGTCTGTGATCCATTTTGACTTGATGCTTGTGCATGGAGAGATATAAACATTTATTTTCATTCTTTTACATATAGATACCCAGTTTTCCTAGCAACATTTCTTAAAGAGGCTGTCTTTTCTCCAGTGAGTATTTTTGGCATTTTTGTCAAAAATCAGATGAATTTACTTGCCTGAATGTACATCTGGGTCCTGTAGTCTGTTTCACCAAACTACATGTCTGTTTTTGTTCTAGCACTATGCTGTTTTTGTTACTACAGCTCTGTATTATAGCTAAAATCAGGTATGGTGATACTGCCAGCCTTATATTGTTGCTCAAAATTGTTTTGGCTATTTCAGGTTTTTTGTGCTTCCAAATGAACTTTAGGATTGTTTTTCTATTTCCATGAAGAATTCCATTGGAGCTGGGCATGGTGACACACTCCTTTAATCCCAGCACTTGGGAAGCAGAGGTAGGAGGATCACTGTGAGTAAAAGGCCACCCTGACATGACATAGTGAATTCCAGATCAGCCTAGGCTAGAATGAGACCTCAAAAAAAAAAACAAAAATAAAACAACAACAGAAAAGAGAATGCCATTGGAATTTGGATGGGGAGTGCATTAAAAGTATAGATTGCTTTTGGTAAGATTGACATTTTTACAATATTGAGTCTTCCAATCCAAAAACATGAGATGTCTCTCTATTTCCTAGTGTCTTCATCAATTTCTGTCTTGGGTGTTTTAAAGTTTCATTGTAGACACTTTACTTCCTTGCTTAGGTTTATTCCAAGGTACTTTTTTTTTTTTTAAGACAATTGTGGATGGTTCACTGATTTCATCCTCTGTGTATTTGTTGTTAGCATATAGGATAGCTACGGATTTCTGTGTGTTTATTTTGTATCCTGCTACATTGCTAAAAGTGTTTAACAGCTCTAGTAGTTTGCTGGTAGAGTCTTTAGGGTTTTTTATTTATAGAATCATGTCATCTGCAAATAATGATAATTTGATTTCTTCCTTTCTAATTTGTATCCCTTTTATGTGTGTCTCTTGCCTTACTGCTATAGCTAAGACTTCCAGTACTATATTAAATAAAAGTGGGGACAGTGGACACTCTTGCCTTATTCCTGATTTTAGTGGGAAAGCTTCAAGTTTTCCTCATTTAGTATTATGATGGCTTTGTCATAAATAGCCCTTATGATATTGAGATATGTTTCTTATATTCCTAGTTTTTTATGACTTTTATTATTTGTAATATACTACATTTATTTATTTATTTTTTAATTTTTATTAGCATTTTCCATGATTATAAAAAAATCCCATGGTAATTCCCTCTCCCCCCACACTTTCCCCTTTGAAATTCCATTCTCCATCATATTATGTACTACATTTATCAATTTGCATATGTTGAACCATCACTGCATCTCTGGGATAGAACATACTTGCTCTGAGAGAATAATCTTTTTGATATATTCTTGTATTCTGTTTGCCAATATTTTCTTAAGAATTTTTTGCATCTGGAAAGGATTATACTAAGTGAGGTAACTCAGGCCCAGAGAGCCAAATGTTGCATGTCCTCTCTCATATGTGGATCCTAGCTATAAATGATTGGGCTTCCATGTGAGTAGGAAGAAAACTCAGTAGTAGAGGTCAGTAAGCTAGAAAGGAGATATAAAGGGAGGGAAAGGGGACGTAATAGGATGGTATTGTATATATGTAAGTAGAAGAACAGATTAATGGGGGTGAAAAGGCCTAGTTGAGGTCAGGGGAAGAAACTGAGTAGAGGAAAGGTAGAGGGAGGGCTAATAAAAATCTAAGAGGCCAGGTGTAATGGCACATACCTCTAATCCCAGCACTAAGGAAGCCGAGGTAGGAGGATAACCATGAGTTCGAGGACATCCTGAGACTACATAGTTAATTCCAGGTCAGCCTAGAGCAGAGTGAGACACTACCTCAACCCCCCTCCCAAAAAAATCTAAGTGTATAGGGCTGGAGAGATGGCTTAGTGCTTACGGCACTTCCCTACAAAGCCAAAGGACCTAGGTTTGACGCCCCAGGACCCACATAAGCCAGATGCACAAAGTGGCACATGTGTCTGGAATTTATTTGCAGAGGCTGGAAGCCCTGGTGTGCCCATTCTCCAATCTCTCTCTCTGCTTCTTTCTCTCAGTTTCAAATAAATAAATAAAAATAAATCTAAGAGGATATAAATAACTCATATGGAAAGTACTTTTTCAGACAATGAAACACTCAGGAACCATAGATTGTTACTAGAAAAATTTCAGTGCCAGGGATGGGATACCTTCCAGTGAGTTGTTGCCAAGGTGGTCCCTGATATCCCCAAAACATTACAGGCCATTGTTGAGGCCCTTGGTTTCCCACCAGGAATAGATGGTAAGACCCTATTACTGAAGATTCCACATACTTGCACTGCAAGGTCACTGAGAAATCCTGCTGGAGCTGAGCTGAAAACCTCCTCCATGTAGACCAGCTGACAGAAAGCTGGAAAAAGCCACACTGCATGCAGTTCAATGGAAGAGAGACATCGCCAGTGAAGATACTCAACAGTGGATACTGCAAACCTTAAATTTGGCCAGCCAAGCCAAATGAGCCAACAGGTGCAATAGTGGCACATCTGTTATGGGGGGAAACCAGCTGCCCTCTAATTTGACTAGAGGCCTGCTCCATGGGAGGGAATACATTCCTGATACTGAAAACCTACAACAGGGTTATCATGATCCCTAGGGGTGTAACATCTGCTGCTGTCTGGCTAAATGTATACAATATTCTCACAAAACTACCCAGTAAGCCCTTCTTTTAATGTTCATACCCATATATTAATGCTACACGCACTTTTAGTTAAAGAAGCTTCTCTTTTCAGATGACAGTGACCTTGAGATGACTCAGAAAGCAACATGGTGTTTGAGAAGAAGTGACAGAGGAGTTCTTAGCACTGCAATATCTCTATCACACCTTCCAACCCAAGGCTCAAGGTCCATTCTGGAAGAGGTGGCGGAAAAATATAAGAGTCAAAGGAAGGGTAGGACTCCTTACACCGTGCTCCTTTAGACACAAAATGGCCTGGATATCCATGACCTCACACTGCCTGACACTACCTACACAAGACCATCATAATAGGAGGAAAAGATCATGAGATCAAAATAAAAGAGAGACTAATTGATTTGGGGGGTATGATGAAGAGTGGAGTTTCAAAGGGGAAAGTGGGGGTAGGGAGGGAATTGCCATGGGATATTTTTTACAATCATGGAAGTTGTCAATAAAATTCAAATTTAAAAAATTAATAAAAACAACTTTGCATCTATGATCATGAGAGATATTAGTCTATGATTTTCATTTTTTGTTCTATCTTTGTCTGGTTTTGTGTTTTTTTTTTTTTATTTGAGAGAGACAGAAAGAGAGTCAGATAGAGTATGGGTGTGCCAAGGTCCAGACACATGCACCACCTTATGCATCTGACTTACATGGGTCCTGTGGAATCAAACCTGGGTCCTTTGGCCTGGCAGGCAAGTGCCTTAACCACTAAGTAATTTCTCCAGCCCTTTGTCTGTTTTGATATCAGGTTGATGCTGGTTTTGTAGAAGGAATTTGCAATATTCTTTCCTTTTCTATTTTTTGGAAAAGTTTGAAAAGCACTGGTGTTAACTGTTGTTGTTCTGTGACAATCTGGTATAATTCACCTGTGAATCCCTCTAGGCCTGGAATTTTTTGTTTATTTTTTATTTTTAATTTTTTTTGAGGTAGGGTCTCACTCTAGCCCAGGCTGACCTGGAATTCACTATGTAATCTCAGGGTGGCCTTGAACTCAGGGCAATCCTCCTACCTCTGCCTCCCAAATGCAATGTTTATTTTTTTATTTTTTATTTTTTTGACATAGGGTCTGGCTCTGACCCAGGATGACCTGGAATTCAATATATCATCTCAAGCTGGCCTCAAACTCATAGCAATCCTCCTATGTCTGCCTCCCTAGTCCTGGGCTTAACAGCATGCACCACCATGCCCAGTCAAGTGAGATTTTTATAACTGTTTTGAGCTCCATACTTGTTATAGGTCTGTTTAAATGTCTTATCTCATCTTAATTTAATTTTGATAGGCCATATAAATCTTTCAGATTTTCAAACAGTGGAGCATAAGTGTTTAAAGTATGTCTTCATGATTTTCTGAATGTCATTGGTACCTTTTGTAATAGCGCCTTTTTCATCTCTAATATCATGGATTTTGTCTGTTCTCTCTTCTTTTTGGTCAGATTTGCTAAGGGTTTATTAATCATGTTTATCCTTTCAAACAACCAACTCTTTGTTTCATTGATTTTTTGGTTTCTATTTCATTAATTTCTGCCCTAATCTTTATTATTTCTTCCCATCTACTGATTTTTGGTTTGCCTCGTTCTTCTTTTTCCAAGGCTTTAAGATGAAGCATTAAGTTATTTACTTGTAACCTTTCTAATTTCTTTACATAGGCACTTAAAGCTATACATTTCCCTCTTAGGGCTGTCTTCATTAGGTCACAAAGGTATTGGTATGTGTTGTTCTCATTATCATTTGATTCTATGAATATTTTGCTTTCCTTCTTGATTTTTTCATTGACCCACTCATTTAGTAGTGTATTGTTTCATTTCCGTGATTTTGTATATGCTCTATAGCTTTTCTTGCTATTGATTTGTAGTTTAATCTCATTGTGATCAGATAGAGTGCAAAGAATTATTTCAATTTTCCTGTATTTGTTAAGATTTGTTTTGTGTCCTAATATATGGTCTTTATTAGAGAATGTTCCATGTGCTGCTGAAAAAAATATAACAGTGTATTTTGTAGCATTTGGATGGAATGTTCTGTAGATATTTGTTAGGTCCATTTGTTCTATGACCTCATTTATTCCAGATGCTTCTCTGTTTCTTTGCTGGGATGACCTGTAAATTGATGACAGTGGGGTAGTGAAGTCACCCACTACAACTGTGTTTGGTGTTATTTGTGACCTCAGTTCTAACAGTGTTTGTTTGATGAAGTTGGGAGCCCCCATGTTAGATGCATATGTGTTTAGAGTTGAAATGTCTTCCTGTTGGATTATTCCCTTAATCAATATAAAGTGACCTTCTTTATTTTTCCTAACTAATATGGGTTTTAAATACTGTTTAATGTTTTAAATGTGGTCTATTTGTCTTATGAATAGGAAAAGATGAGTAAATAAGTCCTCTGTGAGATTGTTTTTGAGGCAGGGTTTTAGATATTAGGAGCTAATTAAATATTAATGTGTCAATTATAACCTTAAGATTTAGTTAAGAGGTTAACAAATAAAAGAACCTAGTTAACTTGGTTGTGTACTCTAAATTTAGTCTTTCATGACCATTATTATGACCAGATTAACATCAATGATTTAAAGTTAACTTTACAACTGAAATACCACAGCAACCTGCAACCAGCCAGGGCCATACTTTATTAGTGTGATGCAAGCCCTAGGCTCATAGTCATTTTATATCTCAAGAAGTTTGTAATCTGATTAAGTACTTTGTCTTTAACCTTCTGTTTAATATTATTCATATCTTCATCTAAATACTTTACTCATACCTTCATCTATATACTTTTACTTTATAATCCATGTAAGCACTCTGTAACAATCTTTTTATCAAACATTTAACATCCAACATGTAAAGTTTTCTCTCCAGTTTATCTTCTTTAGTCAGTTCAATTCATAAATACCAACAAAAACTTTTATTGACTTTACCACAACACTTTTTATAAATTTATTTATTTATTTTATTTTTAATTTTTATTAGCATTTTCCATGATTATAAAAAAAATCCCATGGTAATTCCCTCCCTCCCCCCCCCACACCCATAACACTTTTAATATGACCATTTTTTCCTCAAAAGGCATTTTTTAAATTTTTTTTAAAATTTTTATTTATTTGAGAGCGACAGGCACAGAGAGAAAGACAGGGAGAGAGAGAGAGAGAGAATGGGCGCGCCAGGGCTTCCAGCCTCTGCAAACGAACTCCAGACGCGTGCGCCCCCTTGTGCATCTGGCTAACGTGGGACCTGGGGAACCGAGCCTTGAATGGGGTCCTTAGGCTTCACAGGCAAGCGCTTAACTGCTAAGCCATCTCTCCAGCCCTCAAAAGGCATTTTGAAATAACATTTTTATGAAAGAATAGACCAGATTTGATTTATTCTACTTGCTGAGAATAAACATATAGTTTCTTATAACTTTCCTGAAACATATTTTAAAAATATGAAAGCAGAGCCAGGCGTGGTGGCGCATGCCTTTAATCCCAGCACTCGGGAGGCAGAGGTAGGAGGATCGCCGTGAGTTCGAGGCCACCCTGAGACTACATGAATTCCAGGTCAGCCTGGGTTACAGTGAGACCCTACCTCAAAAAATAAAATAAAAAAAATATATATGAAAGCAGATTTAAACATTATTAGAAATTTTAGTAAAAAAAATACAAATTTAGTACTGAGTACTTCTAAATTTAAACATAAATCTTGAGCCTGTTGTCTGTTAGTAATTCCATAGAAGCATATAAAGATAAAGTAAAACATTTATAAATTTCTTACAAGAAGTCCCCATCTGTTTATAGTGACTTGGCATTCATTCATCATCATTCTGGGGCCAGGATCCTGAGATTCCCAGTGCTTGCAGCCCACTGGCTCTGCAAGGCAGGGAAGCTAAGACAGAGCCATGTTTTTCTTCTAAATTCCAGGGAGAGTTTTGGACTTCTTGCAGGGCTATAGGTTGCTTTTCAATTCTGCCATTTTACAACTCTTTAAGAGTAGGATAATCTTGTATTTTTTGTCTATGATCTTAATTACTTTCAGTGTTCCTTCTGGGGGACACTCAACAGTAAAAGTTGGCTATGCCATCTTGTACAGTGGGCTTGGTGGAAAACATCCACACAATGAAATGCCACTGCTCAGAACAGAAATCATTCTTCAGCCTTCAAGCTGTGAATCCCATAAATACATACACATTCATCTTAAATGTACTTTTCATATAGATTCTAGACAACCATTTCCCTTTCACACATTCATTCATTCATTTATTCAGAAATTATGCATTCCCATTTTAAATTTCTATTTTATTTACAATTCCGGACAGTAAAATCAAAACTTGTTACCAGGCAGGGCATCAGGAGAGGCTGAGGGAGCTGGAGAAGCTATTGGGGTGAGGTGGCTGGAAGAACCTGGTGAGGAAAGCAGGTAGACAGAGAGATGGCTGTGCACACAGAGTGAAAAATAGGGTATTTTGGACCATTTACCTGTACATTGGCTCGGTGGTCTCAGGGGAAAGGAGGTTTGGCTGCCCAAGAGGGCAACCAGATGCCTTCCTATCCAAGTCAGGGCACCAGATGTAAGGTGCAAGAGTGAACAAGACCATGGAGACCACTCTGAGGCAAAGATGGAAACTTATATTTGGGAAAAATACGAGCTGCTACAACTGACTCTCAAGAGCAGAGCACAGTCCTAATGTGGGTTTAAGTCTGTCCTTTCAGATATTAGGATAGCAACACCTGCTTATATTCTAGGCGCATTTGCTTGAAATATCATTTTCCACTCTTTTATGCTACAAGAGTTGTTGTCTTTTATGGAAAGGTGAATTTCTTGGAGGTAACAAATAGAAGGATCCTGCCTTTTAACCCAGTATACAATCCTGTGTCTTTATTTTTTGTTTTGAGAGAGAGAGGGGGAGAGAGAGAATTTGTGCGCTAGGGCCTCAGCCACTGCAAACTCCAGACACTTGCACCACTTGGTGGGCATGTGTGACCTTGTGCTTACCTCACTGTGTGTCTGGCTTATGTGAGATGTGGAGAGTTGAACATGGGTCCTTAGGCTTCACAGGCAAGTGCCTTAACTGCTAAGCCACATCTCCAGCCCAAGCCTGTGTCTTTTGGTTGGGACATTGAGGCCATTTAAATTGAGTTATTACTGAAAGTATGCATTTATTTTTGCTGTTCTTCTTGTTCTGTAGTTCCTCCTGTTTTCCCTGTTACTTTCTTGTTTTAACTATTATTTGAATATGACTTATTTTTTCCTGTTTCATGTGTGTGCTTTCCTTTCTATTCAGCATGAAGGATCCCTTCATGTATTTTCTGTAGAGCTGGTTTAGTGTTCATATATTCCTTTAGCTTGTTTTTGTTATGGAATCTCCTTATTTCTCCTTTAATTTGGATGTATAGCTTTGCTGGACAACATAATATTGTTTGACACTTGTTGTCTTTCAAAACTTGGAATACGTCATTCCAAGCCCTTCTGGCTTTTAAGGTTTGTGTTGAGTAATCTGCTGTTATCCTGATGAGCTTGCCTTTGTATGTGACTAAATTTTTCTCTCTAACTGCTTTCAATATATTTTCTTTGTTTTGTGTGTTTTGTAGTTTAATTATAACATGTATATAGGTTGATATTATATATATTATGTTAAAATATCATCACCCTAACCCTAGTCTTGCTAATGTTTTTATCATGAAGGGATGCTATATTTTGTCAAAAGCTTTTCTGCATCTTTTGAGATTTTGGTCCTTAAGTCTATATGACATATTATGTTTATTGACTTCTATATATTGAACCATTTCTGTATTCTTGGAATGAAGCCTACTTAATCAAGGTAGATGATTTGGCCGGTGGGGGTGATTGAGGGAGGGACTCACAGGATCAAGGTAAATGGTTTGACGGGGGGGGGGGGGGTGAGGGAGGGTCTCACGCTAGACTAAGCTTATCTGGAATTCATTATGTAGTCACAGGCTGGCCTCAAACTACAGTGATCCTCTTACCTTTGTCTCCCAAATGCTAGGATTAAAGGTGTGTACCACCACAACCAACTAGATAGTTTTTAAAAATATTTTATTTATTTATTTATTTATTTAAGAGAAAGAGAGTTAGAGAGGGGGGGCACAGCAGGGCTTTGAGCCATTGCAAATGAACTCCAGATGCATGTGCCACCTTGTGCATCTGGCTTTCTATGAGTATTGGGGAACTCAACCTGGGTTCTTAAGCTTTGCAGGCAAGTGCTTTAACTGCGGGTCACAGATGAACTTTTAAAAAATATTTGTATTTATTTATTTTCAAGGAAAAAGAGAGAGAGAAAGAGTGAGCATGGGCATGCCAGGCCCTTTAGCCACTGCAATCAAACTCCAGATACATGCACCACTTTGTGCACATGGCTTTATGTGAGTGCTAGGGAATTGAAACCAGGTTGGTAGGATTTGCAGGCAAGCACCTTAACTGCTGAGCAATCTCTCCAGCCCAAAATGATAATTTGCTCTTGAATTTGATATGCAATAATTTTAGTTACTATTAATTAGGGATATTAGTGTATGTATGTATGTATGTGTATATATATATATATATATATATATATATATATATATATATATATACACATACATATATATATACATATATATATATTGGTTTTTCAAGATAGGGTCTCACTCTAGCTCAGGCTGACCTGGAATTCACTATGTAGTCTCATGGTGGCCTCGAACTCATGGCGATCCACCTACGCTGCCTCCTGAGTGCTGGAATTAAAGGCATGTGCTACCATACCCGGCTCTATACTTTTCTTTTTTTTATTGTGTCTCTGTATGATTTTGCTATTAGCATAATGTTAGCTTCATAGAAGGAGGCAGCAAGCATTCTTTCCTTTTCAAATTTATGAAACAACTTGAGGAGTAATGGTTTCAGTTCTTCTATAAAGATTCGTAGCATTGAGAAGTGAATCCATCTGAGCCTGGACATTTTTTGGTTGGGAGTTTTTTTTGTTTGTTTGTTTGTTTTAAGGAAAGCATTTTATTTTATAATTTTTAAAATCTTATTTTGAGAGAGAGAGAGAGGATGGGCACACCAGGGCCTTCAGCCACTGTGAACAAACTCCAGATGCCTGTGCTCCCTTGTGCATGTGTGTGACATTGCATAATTATGTCACTATGTGTCTGGCTTATGTGGGACATAAAGATTTGAACATAAGTCCTGAGCCTTCGCAGGCAAGGGCCTTAACAACTAAGTGATCTCTCCAGCCAATATGTTAATTTTAATTTTTTTGTTAATTTTAATTTTATTTACTTATTTTATTTATTTGAGATAGAGAGAGAGAGAGAGAGAGAGAGAGAGCACACAAAAGAGGCAGATAGAGAGAAATGGCACACCAGGGCCTCCAGCCACTATAATGATCTCCAGCCACATGCACCACCTTGTATATCTGGCTTATGCAGATCTTGGGGAAGTGAACCTGGGTCCTTTGGCTTGGCAGGCAAATACCTTAACCACTAGTCCATCTTTCCAGCCCCAATATTTTTATTTTATATTACTTATTTGGTAGAGTGAGAATATGAACTTCTGATCCTTCTGCTTTCACTTTCTGAGAGGCTAAAATTACAGGCATACACACCACCATACCTGGTTTATGCAGTGCTGAGGACTGAACACAGGTCTCATGCGTTTGAGGTAAGGACCCTTCCACCTGATATACATCCCTGGCCATAATAGTCTTTCTCATTATTTACAAGCTTCTAGATATTGCCAAATGAATCCTGAAAATATTATCATGTGGTGTGTGAAAAGGATCCCTGCTCTAGACACCATGGGACGATTTTCTTCTCTAGTGCACTTCCCTCTAGCATGATCACCATGAGACTACTGAACAGGCCCCTTGGTGATGTACTCTCATTACCCTGTGACCACCACTGTAGTGAACCCAATTTCCTTTTATTTATTTATTTGCGAGAGAGAAAGAGAGAAAGATACAGAAGTAGGCAAGTGTATAGAGAGTGAATGGGCATGCTGGAGCCTCCAGTCGCTGCAAACGAACTCCAGATTTGTGCGCCCCCTTGTGTATCTGTCTTACATGGGTCCTGGGGAGTCGAACCTGGGTCCTTTGGCTTTGCAGGCAAGTGCCTTAACCACTAAGCCATCTCTCCAGCCTGTGATCCCAATTTCTTACCTGAAAACTCAGATTGTCACCTCCTGGGCTACATGAAGGATGAGGCTGATTGCAGAAGCTGAATGTAGATAGCTTAATGTTTCACAATTCAAAGCTGGCATATCTCTGCTTTGAAACCCTTCCTGAACTGTCTTTATGAATTAGCACCCTTTGCAGACCTAGTGTCCAGGCAGGGGGCAGCCAGGGCTCATCCTGGAGTCCAGAGTGAGCTCATCAGTTTGCTTATCAAAAGCAACCCACAGCCATGCTTCATCTTTGCTACAGCCATGGATTTCAAGGTGAGCTACAGGGATACTTAGAAAGGCCAGTTCTAGCTCGAGGAGTAGTTCGGTGGTATAGTGCTTGCCTGATATTGTTAAGGCCCTGGGATGGCAATAAATACATGAGAAATGTAAGTTCTCAGCCCCTACTTTAGCCTGTTCAATCAGAAATTCTGAGGATCAGGCCCAATACATATCTGCTTTAACAAGTCCTCCAGAGGATTAGGATGTGTACCAAAGCGCAAGAATTTCCAAAGCTCTTTAATATATCTGTCTTCTAATTGCTTACAGTGCAAAATCACTCAGCCAGGGATAGCTGACCAGAGAAGCCTCTGCAGTAGTAGGGAAGATGGATTGACAGGCCCTGTGGGAGCTCAATTTAGGTAACACCAAGGCTCTTCCGAAGCCAGAGTGTCTAACTGAAGTGATGAAGATAGTCTCTCTCTCTCTCTCTCTCTCTCTCTCTCTCTCTCTGTGTGTGTGTGTGTGTGTGTGTGTGTGTGTGTGTGTGTGTGCGTGTGCGTGTGCGTGTGCGTGTGCGTGTGTGTTTGTAGAAGCCAGAGGACAACCTTGGGTGCCTCTGACTCCCCAGCACTACCAAAGTCAGGTTCTTATGTTGCATGACAAGAACTTCGCCAACTGATCTATCCCCCCAGCTCCAAGAAAATCAGTTTTCCTCTCTCTCTCCCTCTCTCTTTGGGTTTTCAAGGTAGGGTCTCACTCTAGCCTAGGCTGACCTGAAATTTACTCTTTAGTCTCAGGGGGACCTCAAACTCACAGTGATTCTTCTACCCCAGGTAGGATCTCACTCTAGCTCAGCTTGAACTAGAATTCACTATATAGTCTCAGGGTGGCTTCAAACTCATGGTGATCCTCCTACCTCTGCCTCCTGAGTGCTGGGTTTAAAGGCGTGTGCCACCACGTTCACCTGAATTGTTTGTTTTTGTTTTAACCTCAGAGGTATGGTCAAATTAACAATACTCTTTGGATTATGACATATTAGCAGCTTTGATCCACTTAAGACCTGCTGTTTATGTGTGCATGTGCGCCTGTGTGTGTGTGTGTGTGTGTAGAGTATCCTATAACCTAGGCTGGCTTCAAACTCACTAGGTAGTCAAGGATGACATTGAACTGATCCTTCTGCCTCAGCTTCCCAAGTGCTGAGATGACAGATGTGCACCACCACATCCAGTTTTATGATGAGCTAGAGAATGAACCTAGGGCCTCATGCATGCTAGAGAAGCACTCTACCAACGGAGCTACATCCCCAGTCCTGTTTACTTTTTTCTTTTTTTTTTTAAATTAAATTTAATTTATTTGAGAGAAAGAGGGAGAGAGAAAGAGAGAGGGAATGGGTGTGCCAGGGCCTTCAGACTTTGAAAATGAACTCCAGATGCATATGCCACTTAGTACATCTGGCTTTACATGGATACTGGGGAATTGAGCCCAGGTCATCAGGCTTTGCAGGCAAGCACCCTGGCTACTTGAGCTATCTCTTCAGCCCCATGATAGGTGATTTATTTACCACTGAGCTACATCCTTAGTCTCTCAGGCAATCAATTATTTTTAATTTTGCTTTAAACTTTTATAACAGCTTCCATAAGTATAGACAATAAAATCATGATAATTCCCTCCCTCCATTCCCATTCCCCTCTCTCAAATCCAACCTCTATTGAATTAACTTTTTTTACTTATTTGCATGTGTGCGTATGTGTGCGCCCATACACAGACACACACAATAGGGCTTCTTGATTCTGCAAACGAGCACAAAAAGCTTGCCCCAATTTTTGTTTGTTTGTTTTTGTTTTTTGAGGTAGGGTCTCACGCTAGCCCAGGCTGCCTTAGAATTCACTATGTAGTCTCAGGGTGGCCTCAAACTCACAGCAATCCTCCTACCTCTGCCTCCTGAGTGCTGGTATTAAACATGTGTGCCACCACACCTGGCTCTTGCCCTACTTTTTTTAAAAATTTTTTATTTATTTATTTGAGAGCGACAGACACAGAGAGAAAGAAAGATAAAGGGAGAGAGAGAGAATGGGCGCGCCAGGGCTTCCAGCCTCTGCAAACGAACTCCAGACGCGTGCGCCCCCTTGTGCATCTGGCTAACGTGGGACCTGGGGAACTGAGCCTCGAACCGGGGTCCTTAGGCTTCACAGGCAAGCGCTTAACCACTAAGCCATCTCTCCAGCCCTCTTGCCCTACTTTTTTTTCTGTTGCATCTGGCTTGCATGATAGGCTTAGGAATTGAACCCCAGGCAGCCTTATGAAGCAAGCACCTTTAACCACAGAGCCATCTTCCCAGCCCTAATGCAATCAATTTAATGTATAACTGTCCATCTGTATCCATGGGGGAGTCTGTTACAGGAACATTCTCTCCACAAAGCTACCACAATTCACAGATGTTCATGCCTCTCATATAAAGTGGTATAATGCTGGAGTCAACCATGGTGGTTCATGCCTTTAATCCCAGCACTCAGGAGTCTTAGGTAGAAGGATTGCCGTGGAGTTCCAGAACAATCTAGGCTACAGTATGACCCTGCCTCAATAAATCAATAGATAATAGTAAAATAGTTTAATAAACAAGGCATGGTGGCACATGCCTATAATCCTAGCTCCTGAGAAGGGGAGGCAGGAGGATCTGGAGTTCAAGGCCAGCCTTCGCTATATAGTGATTTTGAGGACAGCCTTGGCTGGGGAGATTATTCAGTGATGAAAGGCACTTGCTTGCTAAGCCCACCATCCCAGGTTCATTTCCCAAGCCACCCACATGGCTGATCAGCCCACTGACTGACCAGCAAGTACCTCCGTTATCCTCCTATCTCCACCCCTCCCCTTCAGCACTGGGGTTACAGGTTTCTGTGGCCATGCTTGGCTTTTGTCATGAGGTCAGGGGCTTGAACTCAGATCCTTGTGCTTGTACAGCAAGTGTTCTTACCTGCTGAGCCATCTCTTCATGCCTACTAGGCTTATATTTTAAATTTCTTTTCATGGTGATGAGCTATGTATTTCATCCAGTTTTTGACTTTGTTTTTTTCACCAAGGACTGTTTTTCAGATCAATTCCATTAATACATGCACATATAATCCATTGTCTTTCATCGACCCAGGTCACTGTAGGATGGGCCCCCACCACACGGAATCTTCCTGTAGTCCTCTAGGACACCCAGATCCCCTGGGGTCCCTGCCACAGCAAACAGCACTGCAGAGAATAGCTTGTGTATGTTCCCCAGGGATCATGTGATCCAGGTTGCACACTGCAGGCCTGGCTACTAGCCCGACAAGGTCCTGTGTACCTAGTAGCCCTTGGCTGGTGTCTGGAAAGTTCCATTTGGAGAGGGTTCCGGCTATCTCTAGAACTGATAAAAATGTCAGAACATCTGCTTTCTTTCTGGGAGTTGTGCTATTGGGCAGAGGGGCCCTATCCAATCAGCCCTCAATGAGAAGCCTGGACACTAAGTCTCTAATGAGCTCTGGTAGATAGCATGGCACGCATGTCATCACAACTTGTTACTGGAGAATTAAGCACATCCTGCTTCGAGACAGATTTTAAAAGGCTTAATTTCCGTCTTTAATGAGAAGCAGGTTTTGCTAGCATATGCATCCTAAGATAGCTCTATTTGTGCCACTTCCTTTAAAGGCTGCAAAGGAAGCCTGGGGATGTGACTTAATGGTAGAACACTTGCCTACCATGCACAGAGTCCTAAGTTCACTTGTCAGCACTGCAAATAAATTCAATAGTTGCACAGGGACTTGTTCCTATATCCTCTATATGCACAGAATACTAGCTTTAGCTACCATGTGATCTGCCTGGAATGGCAATAGTCAGCCCCTTTGCCATCTTTCTGTGAGTCAACTTCAAGTGAACCCACATGCATGAGCAAATCACCAGGCTGATTGTCAAGACCAAAGATCAGCTGAGACATCTACAGAAATGTTGAATTATGGGCAAGTCTCCAGTATGCCTGTGGAGCCACTCATCCAACTATAAAGCTTTCTTGCTGCTTCTGAGAACATGGTCCAAAGACATTATTGGTCCACTGTCTGCCTTGTGCTCCAGCACATGCCCCAGTAAAGCCTCAAGCAGAGTTAGATGTGGTGGCTCATATCTATTATCCCAGCACTCAAAAGACTAAGGCAGGGCTGGAGAGATGGCTCAGTTGTTAAGGCACTTGCCTGTGAAGCCCAAGGACCCAGGCTCGATTCCCCAGGACCCATGTACACTAGATGCACAAGGTGGTGCATGTGTCTGGAGTTCATTTACAGTGGCTAAAGGCCCTGGCATGCCCATTCCCTCTCTAACTGTCTCTCAAAGTAAGTAAGTAAGTAAATAAAATATTTTTTAAGATGGAGAATGGAATTTCAAAGGGGAAAGTGTGGGGGTGGGGAAGGAGGGAATTACCATGGGATTTTTTTTTATAATCATGGAAAATGTTAATAAAAATTTTAAGAAAATATTTTTTAAAAGACTAAGGCAAACTGGGTGTGGTGGCGCACACCTTTAATCCCAGCACTCTGGAGGCAGAGGTAGGTGGATCGCTGTGAGTTTGAGGCCACCCTGAGAATACATAGTGAATTCCAGGTCAGCATGGGCTATAGCAAGACCCTACCTTGAAAAACTTAAAAAAAAAAAAAGACTAAAGCAGAAGGAATGCCAGCCTGGGCTACATAGTAATATGTTGTTTCAAAAACAAAAGAGTGAGGCTGGAGGTGCAGCTCAGTTGGTAGAGTGACTGCCTAACATGCATGAAACCCTGGGTTTGGTCCCCAGCACCAATAAAACAGGACATGGTGGCTCACACCTGTAATCCCTGCACTCGGGAGGCTAAGACAGGAGGATTGCTGTAAATTTGAGGCCAGCCTGGGATACATAGCAAGTTTCAGACCAGCTAAGGATATATAATGAGATTTTGTCTCAACAAAGAATTAGTATTCAATCCAATAATTGCACTTCTCTGGATAAATACTCAAAAAGTTTGAAAACAGGGGCTCTCACAGATGTGAACACACATGTAATCATAGCAGCATATTCACAATAGCCAAGGGGTGAAGCCACTCAAATGTTCATGAGTGCTTGAATGGCTAATCAAAATGTGATGTACAGGGCTGGAGAGATGGCTTTGTGGTTAAGGCACTGGCCTGTGAAGCCTAGGGACCCAGGTTTCATTCCCTGTACCAGGATGGTGTCTGCTTCTGGAGTTCGTTTCCAGTGGTTGAAGGCCCTGACACACCCATTCTCTCTATCTACCTTGCTCTCTCTCAAAATAAGTAAGTAAATAAATGAATAAATAAAATAAAGCTGGATGTGGTGATACATGCCTTTAGTCCCAGCACTCAGGAGGCACAGGTAGGAGGATTGCTGTGGATTCAAGCCTGAGACTACATACTGAATTCCAGGTCAGCCTGGGCTAGGGTGAAACCCTACCTCGAAAAACAAAATAAATAAATAAAATGAAATAAAATATTTTAATGTGATATGCAATGGTGATGTGGATTCAGAGCAAGGTAACATTTTCCTAATAGTTAGGTTGAGCCCACTACTAACCAATCAGATTGCTCCCTACACACCTCCTGAGCCTGATGATGAGGCTCATTCTAATTAGATGTCTGCTTCGTATAAATGGGCCTGAGACACATGTGAAAGCTCCTTCTTCATTCCTTCTCCATTCCTGCCCTTCCTCTCTTCTTTCCTTCCCCCAGAAGCATGTGAGAAAGATTCTCCCTGTCTTCACCCACTTCCTAGCCAGGCCGGGAAGGTTTGAACTTCTTATGGCTTTGGTGCTTTCTTGCTTTGGTTTCCTGCTTAACTCTCCCTAAAATAAATCTCACAATTTACTTTTCTCTGAGTACGAGTTTTCAATTGTTTGATAATCTGGACAAAGGCGCATAGTTAGGGTTCATGGCCCTGGGCCCTCCTTCATCTTTATGAAGATCTAATCCCTCCCAGGACTCCAATTCCACATCAATGGGATGTTATTTCATCCTACAATGGAAGGAGATTCTGAAATACCACAACATGGATAAACTGTGGAGGCATGCTAGCCAGGTGAGGTAGCTCACGCACATGCAGGTTTGAAACCAGCCTGTTGACACAGTTTCAGAGCAGTCTGAGCTATAGAGTCAGATCCAGTCTCCACCCACCAAACAAAATACTATGCTAAGTGAAATAACTCATTAAAACATAAAAGAACCCAGTCATAATAAGACAAATATTGTGATTTTATTTATATAGGCATAAAGTAGAATGGTTGTTTCCAGAAACTCGGGTGGAGGGAGAATGGGAAGATTAGTGTTGAATGGGTACAGAATTTCAGTTTGGGAAGATGAAAAATTTCGGGAGATGAGTGGTGGTGGTGACTAGCCAGTAATATGAATGTACTTTGTTAAAGGACAAAATTACAGGGCTGGGGGTGTAGCTCATTTGGTAGAGTGCTTGCCTAGAATGCATGAAACCCTGGGTTCAATTCCCAGCACCACATAACCCCAGCACTCCAATCTTCAAGTACATAGTGAGCTTGAGAAGACTGGTGAGATGGTTCAGTGGATAAAGTGCTCGTCACCCAAATGCGAGTACCTGAGTTTGGCTCTCCAGATCCCACATAAAGCTGGACACTGCCAACATCTGCAATCCCTGCACACCTAGGGCAAGAAGGAAAATAAAGTCAGAGAATGGGCTGGGGAGATGGCTTAGTGGTTAAGGTGCTTGCTTTTGAAGCCTAAGAACCCAGGCTTAATTCTCTAGGACCCATGTAAACCAGATGCACAAGGGGGTGCCCGAGTCTGAAGTTTGTTTGCAGTGGCTAGAAGTCCTGGCATGCACCCATTCTCTCTATCTCTAATGAATAAAGGGGGAAAAAAAAAGAGGTTGTGGCCATTCTTGGCCACAGAGTAAGACTCTCTGTTTTAATATTTTATTTTTATTTATTTATTTATTTGACAGAGAAAGAGGGAGAGAATGAGCACGCCAGGGCCTCCAGTCACTGCAAACAAACTCCAGACATGTGTGCCGCCTTGTGTGTCTGACTAATGTAGGTTCTGGGGAATCAAACCTGGGTCTTTTGGCTTTGCAGGCAAACCTTAACCACTAAGCCAACCCTCCAGCCATATATATAATTTATTTATTTATTTTCGTTTTTTGAGGTAGGAGGTAGGGTCTCACTCTAGCCCAGGCTGACCTGGAATTCACTATGTAGTCTCAGGGTGACCTCAAATCCACAGCGATCCTCCTACCTCTGTCTCCCCCATGCTGGCAGAGTAAGACTCAAAAAAAAAAAAAGGGCTGGAGAGATGGCTTAGCGGTTAAGCGCTTGCCTGTGAAGCCTAAGGACCCCGGTTCGAGGCTTGGTTCCCCAGGTCCCACGTTAGCCAGATGCATAAGGGGGTGCACGCGTCTGGAGTTCGTTTGCAGTGGCTGGAAGCCCTGGCGCGCCCATTCTCTCTCTCTCCCTCTATTTGTCTTTCTCTCTGTGTCTGTCACTCTCAAATAAATAAATTTAAAAAAAAAAAAAAGAATTACCTAGAATCTCCTGGACCAGCTATTCTAGTGAATGCACCAATGAGGAATGTTAACAATGAGAAACTATGCTCCAAACAAGGTGGAAGGTGAGGTCCAATACCTGACATTGTCCTCTGACTTCCATACATATGCTATTGTGCACACACACACACTTACAGCTGGGGTGTGACTCAGTGGCTGAGTGCTTACCTAGCATGTGCAAGACTCTGGGTTCAATCTGCAGCAACTCTCCTTCCCTCAAAAGAGCACAGTAAATCTACTTTTGCCAGTTTTTCCTCCAGCACACCCCCACTACCACAAGTTATACAGTCAAGTTTCCCTCATTGGGGGTCAGCACAGAGTGCAATGGATCAACCTCACCCTGAGAAAACCACCGTCAAGGTATCTCCCCTGCCAGGTGAGTGTAGTTTTCCAGATCTTAATTGTCTTTATTTGCAATCAAGCATCAACATGGATCAGAAATGGCTCAGACTGCTCTGCCCCTCTATACAGGCAGGCTATATATAGCCAGAGAGAAGGAAATGTTATACAGGAAATGGAGGCGAATGTGCAAGCACAGCCTGATTGGCTTCAGCTCAAGTCTGTCTTATTTGAATATCATTTGAATAGTTGGCTGCTTATGATTGGCTAAGGCTCAACAATTTGTTATAAGAGTAGGCTACAGTCTGTTTTCCCTTCAAGTTATGTTTCACTATGGACAGAGAACCCTTTAGGCAAGCTTGAAGTATATGTGGAAGCAGCTTTAGGACCTGTATGTGAGTGTATATTGCTGAGATAAAATTCAGGGCCTCATGCTAGGCTAGTGGTCCTACTACTGAGCTATACTTCCAGCCCTAAGCCCTACTAATGGTACACTTAAAACTGATGAAATGTCAGGCATGGTGGCACATGCCTTTAATCCCTGCACTCACTGTGAGTTCGAAGCCAGCCTGGAGCTAGAGTGAATTCTAGGTCCGCCTGGAATAGAGTGAGACCTTGCCTTTTGAGGGAGAGGGGGAAATAAAGCTGCCTGTGGTGGTGCACATCTGTAATGCCAGCACATGGGGAGTAGTAGGCAGAGGGATTGGGAGTTCAAAGTCATCTTCCACTACATAGCAAGTTCAAAGGCAGCCTGAGCTATATGAGACCCTGCCTCAAAGAATGTGAAAGGGAAAAAAAGCCGGGCGTGGTGGCACACGCCTTTAATCCCAGCACTCAGGAGGCAGAGGTAGGATTGCCATGAGTTCAAGGCCACCCTGAGATGACAGTTAATTCCAGGTCAGCCTGGACCAGAGTGAGACCCTACCTCGAAAAACCAAAAAAAAAAAAAAAAATACTAAAGGATGGGTTGGAGAGATGGCTTAGCAATTAGGCGCTTGGCTGTGAAGCCTAAGGACCCCGGTTCGAGGCTCGATTCCCCAGGATTCCACGTCAGCCAGATGCACAAGGGGCCACACGTGTCTGGAGTTTGTTTGCAGTAGCTGGAGGCCCTGGTGCCTCCATTCTCTCTCTCTCTCTCTCTACTTCTTTCCCTGACTGTTGCTCTCAAACAAATAAATAAAAATTTTTAAAAATTAAAATTAAAAAAAATACTAAAGGAAAAGCCGGGTGTGGTGGCGTATGCCTTTAATCCCAGCACTCAGAGGCAGAAGTAGGAGGATCACCGTGAGTTCGAGGCCACCCTGAGACTACATAGTGAATTCCAGGTCAGCGTGGGCTAGAGCAAGACCCTACCTCAAAAAAAAAAAAAAAAAAAAAAAAAAAAAAAAGGAGAAGAAGAAGAAGAAAAATACTAAAGTAAAATTTAAAAACTGGTAAATTTTATGTCATCTATATTTTACTGCAAAAAATAGGAATAAAATACAATTGTGATAATTTAAAAATCCAAGTTGTTAACTTTCTAAGACCAGTGAGTACATCTTCTATTTCATTGTTATCAGTGAATTAAAAATGTTCTTGGAAAGCCGGGCCTGGTTGTGCATGCCTTTAATCCCAGCACTCAGGAGACAAAGGTAGAAGGATCGCTGTGAGTTCGAGGCCACCCTGAGATCATTTAGTGAATTCCAGGTCGGCCTGGGCTAGAGCAAAACTCTACCTTGAAAAACGAAACAAATATATATACATACATACATACATACATATACACACATACTGGAATTCTGACAACCATATGGTAGTCAAGAAGTACAATCTGTTTCCATAGGCTTGTGTTCCAGATGAGTGTAAGTCTCTTTATAGTACCTATAAAAATGTGTCAGCCACAGAGCAAGGGTTTGTTGAGTGGTGACCAATATTTGCACAGGCCTGGGGGCCTTTTTGCTGTCACCTCTAAAGTAAATTGTAGAGGTTTTCTAAAGGGCCAGTTCCCTTTCTGTTACGCTTCTGTTCAGATCCGTGGCAATGGACCTCCAAGATAGCCCCCAGTGAGCTCTACTTCCTGGAATTTGCACCTTTGTGCCTTCCTGCAGTGTGGGTTGCACTTACTGAACAGTGTAAGTCAGGCCTGCTGGTACATGACTGGGAGACTAGGCAGTAAAAAGCAGAGTCTCCCATACAACATGCTCCCTCCAGACACAAAATGGGCTGGATATCCATGGCCTCACAGTGCCTGACACTACCTGCATAAGACCATCATAAGAGGAGGAAAAGATCAAGTCATCAAAAGTAAAAGAGACACTGATTGAGATGGGGTGGGGATATGATAGAGAGTGGAGTTTCAAAGGGGAAAGTGGGGGGAGGGAGAGAATTACCATGGGATTTATTTACAATTATGGAAGTTGTCAATAAAAACATTAAAAAAAAAAAAGCAGAGTTTCAATCTCCCCCATCCGCCCTTGTCTCACACTGAGGGAAACTTTGTCCTGAGAAGCCCTAGGGTAAAGTCCAAGTGGCAAGAAACTGATGTTTCCTGCCAACAAGGCCATATGTATCATCTTGACAGTGGATCCTTCAGTCCCAACTGAGTGTTCAGAGACCACAGTCCTGGCCATTATCTTCACAGAAGCCTGCATCATGAGATCTTCGGGGTGAGAAACCCCCAGATTTCAGATCTTGGAAACTTCTTGCCATCTTGTTTTAAGCTGCTAACTTCTGGAGTCATTTGCTATGCACTGGTTTATTAATAAGATATTTCCCATCACAGTAGAGTGGCTGACAGTTGAACTCTGGAGCAAAGAGCATGGCCAAGTGGTTAAAGTATTTGCCTACCATGGGTAAGGGCCTGGGTTCTATCTCCAGCACCCAGGGGAAAAAAAGCAAATGGGTTGGAGAGATGTCTCAGGAGTTAAAGGAGCTTTCTTGCAAAGTCTGATAGCCTTGGGTTTGATTCCCCAGTACTCACACAAAGCCAGGTGCACAAAGTGGCACATGCATCTAGAGTTCATTTGCCATAACAGGAGGAACACACCCATATTCATTCTCTCTCTCTCTCTCTCAAATAATAAATATTTAAAAAAAAAAGAACTCCAGAGGTTGACTCTGGTTTGACCACTTCCAAGCTGCATGTAGCTTAATTTTTCGGTGTCTCAGCTTCCTCAGTTAATGAATGTGGGCTAACATCATTGCCTACCTCATCAAGTTGTGGTGAAGAAGAACTAAGTGCATTCAAGGTGCTTAGAACGGAGCCTAGCCCTCAGCAGCAGTCAGTATGGCTGACCCTCAGTATCCACACATTCTGATCTGGTGCATTTGACAGCCATAGAAAAGGCTGGAATGTAGCTCAGTCACTAGAGTGCTTTCTAAGCATTCATGAGGCCCTGGGTTCAGACCCCAGCACCACATAAACCAGGCACGTGTCACATGCACCAGCATGTGTAAGGGCCTGAGCTCCATCTCCAGTACCCAGAAAAAAAGAAGAAAATTGGTTGGAGAGATAGCTCAGAGGTTAAAGGAGCTTGCTTGCAAAGTCTGATAGCCTGAGTTTGATTTCCCAGTACCCACGTAAAGCCAGATGCACAAAGTGGTGCTTGATAGGTGGAGGTAGAAGGATGAAGAGCTCAAGGTCTTTCTCAACTACTTCTTGAGTATAATGCCAACCTGGATTATATAAGACTTTCTCAAAAAATGGGGGCTGGAGGGATGGCTAAGTGGTTCAAGATGCTTGCCTGCAAAGCAAAGACCCAGGTTTCATTCCTTAGGACCCACGTGAAGCCAGATTCATAAGGTAGCACATGCATCTGGAGTTAGTTTGCAGCAGCTAGATGCCCTGGCATGCCCATTCTCTCTCTCTCTTTCATATAAATAAATAAAAATAAATTATTTTTTAAATGGGCTGGGGAAATAGCTCGGTGGTTAAAGGCACTCACTTGCAAAGCCTGCTGGCCTGGGTCTGATTGCCCAGTACCCATGTAAAGGCAAGTATCTAGCATTTGCAGCCACAGGAGACCCGTGAGTGTGCTCATGCAAACACACACACACTTGCAAATCAATAAATAAGTTTTGGTTTGATTTTTTAAAAATGTTTTATTTATTTATTAGGGAGAGAGAGAGAATGGGTATGCCAGGGCTTCTAGCCACTGCAAACAAAATCTAGATGCATGTGCCACCTTGTGCATCTGGCTTTATGTGGGTTCCAGGGGATCAAAACTGGGTCCTTTGGCTTTGCAGGCTAGCACCTTAACCGCTAAGCCATCTCTCAAACCCTGTTTGCTTGTTTAAGGTATGGCTTCACTCTAGCACAGGCTGACCTGGAATTCACTATTTACTCTCTCAGGGTGGCCTTGAACTCACAATGACCCACCTATCTCTCCCTCCCAAGTGTTGGGATTAAAGGCGTGGTGGTGCAGCAATAAATGACTTTTTAAAAAATATTTTCTGGGCTGGAGAGATGGCTTAGCGGTTAAGTGCTTGCCTGTGAAGCCTAAGGACCCTGGTTCGAGGCTCGGTTCCCCAGGTCCCACGTTAGCCAGATGCACAAGGGGGCGCACGCGTCTGGAGTTCGTTTTCAGAGGCTGGAAGCCCTGGCGCGCCCATTCTCTCTCCCTCTATCTGTCTTTCTCTCTGTGTCTGTTGCTCTCAAATAAATAAATAATTAAAAAAAAAAAAAGAGGCAAGACTTATTAAAAAAAAAAAAACTAACAAACAAAAAAAGTCAACAGGAGTCCGAGCGTGGTGGTGCACGCCTTTAATCCCAGCACTCGGAGGGACGCAGAGGTAAGAGGATCACCGTGAGTTCGAGGCCACCCTGAGACTACATAGTGCATTCCAGGTCAGCCTGGGCTAGAGTGAGACCCTACCTCGAAAAACCAAACAAAAAAAAAAAAAAAAAAGAAGTCAACAGGAAAATGAGAAAGCCAGTTTTGCTTGGAGGGCACATGACTTTGAAATAGGTTGTTTTCAAGTCAGAAATTTCAAGCTATCTGGACCTGGGAAGGAGGTCATGGGTCGGGGTGCCTCATGAATTATTAGGGATGAGGGAACATCCCAGTGGGTCTCATGAGTTACTGAGAGGCCTGTTCCAAGCACAGGATGAATGCCTTCCTGGTGGTTTGCCCCTTTCCTTCTCATATCCTCAGTGTCGGCCTCCTCAGCCCTACAGCTTCCCTCACAGCTTCCCTGATCACACTGAATATTTTCAGCTTTCCACAGACGTTATTTTTGCTTTCTCTATCCCAATCCTACATTCCTGGGCAAGGAGACTTCCGTGGTTCTCTAGGCAAGGGCCTGTCGTGGCTCTGGAAATGGAGCTGGTGCCTGCGGGGGATGCTAGGTGGTGTGTGGGGCTGGTAGCTTTTCGTTGGGCCTAGTTTTGGGGAGGTGGATGGCAGGTTAGCTGCTGGCAGAACTCTGCCCCACTTTCGACGCTCATACTCTTCATTTACAGCCTCTGCAGAGCCAGGAAGCAAGTGGAGGAAGCTCAGGGCCAGCTGGCCTGGGTTGCTCACTCTTATGTAAGAAAGGAGCGAGCCAGAGAATGATCAGAAAATCTCTTATCTGTCTCTTTCCTCCCTCCCTCTCTCTACCTCCTTCTATCCTCCCTGTTGCAGTTTATTGCTTCAATAGTGTGCAGAAAATAAAATGGAAGTAATGAAATAGCCTTATTTATGCTTCATTCTCCTTACCTGCCTGTAGCCTGGCATTTGAACTGGAACGTGTGCCCCCCACGCCCCCAGAAGGAATCAGGGTGTCAGCATCTTCAGAGGCAAAGACACGTTAATTTCTCTTCCTCCAGGCCTAGCTCGCTCTCGGTCTCCCCTTCCCCTTCCTTTCTTCCTCCTCCTCCCCTTACCCCTTCCCGGCCTCCCTTCGTCCCCCCTCCCCCCGCAGCTTCGGGAAGAGCACAGCGGGGTGTTCACAAAGGGTGGTGATGGAAACCGAGGCTCTGGCGAGCGGCCGACGCTCCTCCTCCCAGAGACCCAGCATGCACCGCGGCGCGAACCGCCGCCCGCGCGGGCCCGGAAGAGCGCGGGGATGCGAGAATGGCGTGGCCTGGCCCCTCGTCGGAGCAGCCCGTTCACGTGATGGCTAGGAAGAAGGCCCTCCTTGGCCCTCGCAGCACCCCACCAGCAGGCCTAGGCAATTAATTTGAACAGTTCTCCACCTGAGCAGCTGCGGCGCGAGAAGCGCAGGAGGCGCCACCTGGCACACCAACAGACTTCATAGACTTTTTGAGACCCGCGCCCAGCCCAGCCCTCCACGGAAGGATACCCGGGACTGGTCGGCCGCGGGCTCCCGCCCTGCTCAGGCAAAAGTGCCATTGCAGGTGTTGGGGTAGACATCCAGCCTGGGCTCACCATTGTTCACCTCTGGTTTCCGAGAAAATTTATATATTTATATGGGACTCCGAATTGAACTGAAGAGTATTGGGGGAGTCAAAGGCACCTAGTCGGGAAAATGCATTTCAATTTTGGTGGCTTATGTGATCTTATAAAGAAAAGTAAACGTCAGGGCTGGGCGTGGTGGCGCACACCTTTAATCCCATCACTCCGGAGGCAGAGGTAGGAGGATCGCCGTGAGTTCGAGGCCACCCTGAGACTACATAGTGAATTCCAGGTCAGCCTGCGCTAGAGTGAGACCCTACCTCGAAAAACTCAAAGAAAAGAAAGAAAACAAAGAATTCAACCTCCCCCAAAACTATCTCAGATTTCTGGTAAGGGAGACAAGCATCTGACAACTATGCTTCTCTCCTGATGGCTGGGAACACTTGAGACCCGTGGTGGTGAAACATCACCTTGAGGACTTACCCTGGCCGCGATACTGAGTTACTCATCACAGTGTTCTCTGTCTCATAGCTCTGGGTACGAGTGCACACAGTCTAATTATTGCCTTGAAAACCATGAACTCTAAAAGGAGCTGATAAAAAGAAACATGGCCTCCATTCTCTGTGTTCTCTGTCTGTCAAATGCTTGAACACCTACATAAGCCAGACTTTTTTTTTTTTTTCTTTTTGGTGTTTTGAGGTAAGGTCTCACTCTGGCTCAGGCTGACCTGGAATTCACTATGTAGTGTCAGGGTGGCCTCGAACTCATGGCCATCCTCCTACCTCTGCCTCCTGAGTGCTGGGATTAAAGGCGTGTGCCACCATGCCGGGCAGCCAGACTATTTATGTCATCCGCTGAGGCAGAGCTCTCAGGAGAAAGGGCTGCTGACAGGAAAGGGGTCAGGACATCCCTTCATCAATCTGAACAAAAATTCAACTTGAACTTGTGCTTTTGTTAGCCTTTGCTGTGTGACAAGCCCACTACATACAGTAGTCCCCCACAAACAAGTTTATTTCTACTAACCATTTGGAAGAGCGACTGAGTGATTCCTCTGCATGCTAGTTTCTCTCTCTCTCTTTCTTCCTTCCTTCTTTTCTTTCTTCTTTCCTTCCTTTTTTGTGTTATTGTTGTTTGCAGGCTTAGGGATCAAACTCAGGGCCATGCCAGGCCAGTCAAGCCCTCTACCACTGAGTAATACTACCTGCTTTTATTATTATTTATTTACTTATTTTTATTTTTAATTTAATTTATTTATTTTGGTTTTTTTGAAGTAGGGTCTCACTCTAGCTCTGGCTGACCTGGAATTCACTATGTAGTCTCAGGGTGGCCTTGAATTCATGGCGATCCTCCTACCTCTGCCTCCTGAGTGCTGGGATTAATGGCGTGCACCACCATACCTGGCTTTATTTATTTTAATATATTTTACTTATTTATTCCAGAGAGAAAGGGAGGAAGGGGGAGAAAGAGAAGAAGAGGCATATATACAGAGAGAATGGGTGCATCAGGGTCTCCAGCCACTGCAAACAAACTCCAGATGCATGTGCCACCTTGTGCATCTGGATTACATGGGTCATTAGGTTTCACAGGCAAATGTCTTAACTGCTAAGGCATCTCTCCAGCCCGTTATTATTTATTTTATTGGTGGGGGAGTTGAGGCAGGGTGTTAGTTTAGCCTAGTCTGACCTAGTATTCACTCTGTAGTCCAGGCTGGCCTTGAACTCAGGGTAATCCTCCTACCTCCACTTCCCAAGTGCTAGGATTAAAAGCATGTGCCACTGTGCCCAGCTATTTATTTGATTTTTATTTTTGTGATGCTAGGAGTGGAACCAAGGGCATGCTAGACAAGTGTGCTACATGCTAGACATTTATGCTGCCATTTATCCACACCCCGGCCTTGCTCTATCAGTTTTGACTGAGGTCACTGCTGAGAAGTACAGGACAGCCTCATTGGGTCCCAGGCTATCAGTGAGGACCCAGACATCATGGGCAGCCTCTTATCATAGGCTTCCTTATTTAGCAACTAGCCTTCAACAAGAGAAGGCAGGCCTCAAGCTTTCTAGTAGGAGTCACACATCACTTCTAACCCCTTCTGGTCAAAGAAAGCCAGCCCAGCCTGGGGAGGGGGATGAAGAATTAATTAAACCCCAGGTCTGGCCGGGCGTGGTGGCGCATGCCTTTAATCCCAGCACTCGGGAGGCAGAGGTAGGAGGATCACCGTGAGTTCAAGGCCAGCCACCCTGAGACTACATGGTGAATTCCAGGAAAGCCTGAGCTAGAGTGAAACCCTACCTAAAAAAAAAAAAAAAAACAAGTCTGGATGTGAGGAGCCAGGAGCAGAGGCACATTGCAAAGGGAGGCATTTGCAACCTTTAAACAATTGGACTGCATTTTCTCTTCCTCTGCTTTTTTCTTTTTTCTTTTTCTTTTTTTGAGGTAGGGTCTCGCTGTAGCCCAGGCTGACCTGGAACTCACTCTGTAGTCCCAGTCTGCCCTCAAACTCAAAATAATCCTCCTATCTCTGCCTCCTGAGTGATGGGATTAGAGACATGCACTACCACTGCAACTTTTTCTATCAATGTCATTTAGAAAACTAAGGATTTTATTTAAAATTTTTTTGTTGTTTATTATTTATTTATTTATTTGAGAGTGACAGACAGAGAAAGAGGCAGAGATAGAGAGAGAAAGAGAGAGAATGGGCATGCCAGGGCCTCTAGCCATTGCAAACGAACTTCAGATGTATGTGCTACCTTGTGCATCTGGCTTACATGGGTCTTGGGGAATTGAACCTCGAACCAGGGTCCTTAGGCTTCACAGGCAAGTGCTTAAACTGCTAAGCCATCTCTACAGCCCCAACAAAGGATTTTATTTTTTTAGTGACACTTTGGAGTCTCAGCAATACTGAGCAAAAGGTACAGAGTTCCCTTATATCCAGATACTTCCCTCCTGTGTGTATTGCCTTGCTCCTATCACCAACCCACACTAGAAGAGTGCAGTTGTTACCATTTACCAGCCTCTATTGACATAGCACCCCCACAACCTCCAGTCCACGTTAGGGCTAACTATCAATGTTGTGCACGCTGAAGTTGGACAAGCATATGTAGTGTCTGCTTCTGTCTGTGATTTTTTTCCCCCAGAATAATTTTATGGCCCTAAAACTGTCTCATGCCCTGCTTTTCAGCCTTTCCTTGCCTCAACTCCTGACAACCACTGATCTTTTTACTGTTCTCACTGTTTTGTCTGTTCATAGATGTCATCTGCTGGGAATCAAGCAGCATGCAGCCTCTCAGATTGGCTTCTTTCACTTAGCAATGCACATTGGACTTTCATCCATGCCTTGAAAGTTCATTCATCCCTTCCTTCCACCCACTCTTCCTCTTCTCTTTTTTCTTCTTTTTTTTTTATTTGTTTGTTTGTTTAGTTTTGTGAGGCACAGTCTCGTTGTAGCCCAGGCTGACCTGGAACTCACAGCTATCTTCCAACCTTTGCCTCCCAAGTGTTGGAATTAAAGGCATGCGTGACCATGTCCAGCTAAGGATTTTATTTTTATTTATTTGAGAGAGAGAGGGATAGGATGGATGTACCACTGCAAACGAACTCCAGATGAGTGTGCATCTGGCTTACATGGGTTCTAGGGAATTGAACCTGGTTCCTTAGGCTTCACAGGCAAGCACCTTAACTGCTAAGTAATCTCACCAGCCCTTGTACCACATTTTTTTTCGAGGTAGGGTCTCACTCTGGCCCAGGCTGACCTGGAATTCACTAGGTAGTCTCAGGGTAGCCTCAAACTCACGGCGATCCTCCTACTTCTGCCTCCCAAGTGCTGGGATTAAAGTCATGCGCCACCATGCCCAGCATTTCCTTGTACCACATTTTATACTTCGGCTTTACATGGGTGCTGAGGAATCAAACCCAGGCTGGAAGGCTTTACAAGCACCTTTAATCACTGAGTCATCTTCCTGGATCTGGTCATGATTTTTTTTGTTTGTTTGCTTTTTAGTTTTTCAAGGTAGGGAATCACAATAGCCCAGGGTGACCTGGAATTCCTCAGGGTGGCCTTAAACTGATGATGATCATTCTACCTCTGTCTGCCTGGTGCTGGGAATCAAGGTATGTACCACCATACCCAGCTGTTTTTTTGAGAGAGGATCTTACTCAGTACTCTAGGCTAGCCTCAGACTTGCACCTCAGCCTCTCAAGTGCTAGGATTATGCTCATGAGTAAACACAACTGGATCTTATTTGCTTATTTATTTTTTCCATATGATTTATTTGTATCCTCTTAGATTTTGATTAGCCTCCCTTCCTTTCTCTTCCTTATTTTGTTTTTTTGAGGTAGGGTTTCACTCTAGCTCAGGCTGACCTGGAATTTACTATGTAGTCTCAGGGTGACCTCGAACTCATGGCCATCCTCCTACCTCTGCCTCCTGAGTGCTGGTATTAAAGGCGTGCACCACCACAACTGACATTTTGGTTTTGTTTTTTTTTTTTTTTTTGAGGTAAGAAATGGGTTTTAATCCAAATCTATCTTTTTCCTACCAAGCATTTCAAAATAAAGATGGAGATGAATATCTAACTTGTAGAAGGCATGTGTTATTGGGAGCAGCCACCCTGCAGTTGGCCCGGACACTGAAACTTCACAGCAGCATTGAGGTATTGAGGTGCCTAATACCAGGGGAGATGGTGTTTTCTGCTACCCTGGACACCCACCCTCTCACTCTATAGACTCACGTGAGTCTTTCCTGAACATCTGGACACCAAACGGAAGCCACAATCACCAGCAGTTCTGTGGAACCTGGTCCTGAATGGGAAGGGGTGCTGAGTTAATGAGCAATGGCAGAGTCTGCTTTCATCCTTGCCTCTGTGTGACTGCGCTCCTCACCAATACGACACTCAGCCAGACTTTAGTGCATTGAAGTGCCCTCTGAATAACTGGAATGACTATACCAGGGTCCCTGCCCTGGCACCCTGACCACTGAGAGGATTGCCATCTCAGGGTTTCTGAAATGCCATTCTCTTACTGTTGCAGCTTTCATTGGACTTATCAGCTCAGTGAGTCATAACTATGAGCATTATACTTTTCTAAGTATATAATTTTATTCAAGTCTAAACAAAAAGGAATGGGGATGATGTTAAATTGAATAATGCAATATGAATATAGCAGCTTTATGTTTAAAATTCAAGAGAAAGCCAGGAGTGGTGGCACATGCCTTTAATCCCAGCACTACGGAGACAGAGGTAGGAGGATCGCTGTGAGTTCAAGGCTACCTTGAGACTACATAGTGAATTCTAGGTCAGCCTGGGCTAAAGTGAAACTCAGCCTGAAAAAAAAAATAATCAAAATTCAAGAGAGAATCAACTGCATTCCAAAACAGCCCAAATATACAGCCCTAAAAAATGAAGTTGGGGGCTGCTGGAGAGATGGCTTAGAGGTTGAGGTGCTTGCCTGCGAAACCTAAGGGCTCAAGTTCAATTCTCCAGTACCCACAATTCCCCAGTTCCCACATAAGCCAGATGCACAAGGTGGTACATGTGTGTGGAGTTCTTTTGCAGTGGCTAGAGGCCCTGGTGTGCCCATTCTTTCCCTCCCTCCCTCTCTTTCTTTCTCTCTCTAAATAAATAAGTAAATAAATTTAATTAGCTGGGCGTGGTGGCACACACCTTTAATCCCAGCACTCGGGAGGCAGAAGTAGGAGGATTGCCGTAAATTCCAGGCCACCCTGAGACTCCATAGTGAATTCCAGGTCAGCCTGGGTTAGAGTAAGAACCTACCTCAAAAAAAAACCAAAAAAATTAATTAAATTTAGAAAATGTGGGCTGGAGAGATGGCTTAGCGGTTAAGCGCTTGCTTGTGAAGCCTAAGGACCCTGGTTCGAGGCTCGATTCCCCAGGACCCACGTTAGCCAGATGCACAAGGGGGCACATGCGTCTGGAGTTCGTTTGCAGTGGCTGGAAGCCCTGGTGCGCCCATTCTCTCTCTCTCTCTCTCTCTCTTTCTCTCTCTGTCGCTCTCAAACAAATAAATAAAAATAAACAAAAAAAAATTTTTTAAAAAAGGAAATGTCAGGGCTTGGTGGTGCAAGCTTTTAATCCCAGCACTCAGGAGGCAGAGGTAGAAGGATTGCCGTGGGTTTGAGGCCACTCTGAGACTACATAGTAAATTCCAGGTCAGCCTGGGCTAGAGCAAGACCCTGCCTCAAAAAAAAAAAAATTAATAAAAATGAGGGCTTGGTAGCAGAGTGTTTGCCTAACAGGCAAGAGACCTTGTGTTCCAGCACTGCAAAATAACAACAACAAAAATAATGGTTTTTATTTGCTTGCTTGCTTGCTTTCTTATTTTTGAGACAGGGTCTCATGTATCCCAGGCTAATCTCACACTCACTATGTGACCAAACATGACTTTGAACTCTTGAAGCTCCTACTTCCACCTCCAGAGTTGTGGGATTACAAGAGTGTGACACCGGGCTGGAGAGATGGCTTAGCGGTTAAGTGCTTGCCTGTGAAGCCTAAGGACCCCGGTTCGAGGCTCGGTTCCCCAGGTCCCACGTTAGCCAGATGCACAAGGGGGCGCACGCGTCTGGAGTTCGTTTGCAGAGGCTGGAAGCCCTGGCGCGCCCATTCTCTCTCTCTCCCTCTATCTGTCTTTCTCTCTGTCTGTCACTCTCAAATAAATAAATAAAATTAAAAAAAAAGAGTATGACACCATGCCCAGCTTAGAATTTTTTAATAACCACATTCACTCTAACACTCATTCTTGTCCCTCAGCACCCCAAAGATAAAACACACATCCTATTGTGTAAGGAAGTGGCAAACACACCACCCATAGCAAAGCAGTTGCCTAGAAAACTAGATCTTTTCCTTTCATTCCTTTTCTATTGCTCCTCTCCTATCCCCTTCCCTTCATTTTGCCCTCCTCTCCCCTCACTCTTTGGATCTTTTTGAGACACATAGGGTCTCACTTTGCCCCAGGCTGGCCTCTAACTCACCTTGAGGTCCTTGTTGGCCTGGAACTCTTCATCCCCCCTGCCTTACCCTCCTGAATGCTGTGATTACAAGTATGTACCACTACACCTAGCAAAGTTACATGTTTTTCTGACACTAATGACAGCTTCATATTGTCACCATCATCATATGAGTGTCACTAAAGCTAAAGCCTCACTGGCAATTCAGGGTCCTGAGTACACGTAGAGGTGTAAGCCGGTCACAAAAGGCAGGCTTGGGCTGCATCTGCTTTCTATCAGACCCAGGGGGCTGGCTTGGCTAAGGGGACTTCCTGTACCTACTCATTCCCTTCAGATGCACTTGGCTGCCTGCCCTGAAGCAGCTGGACACATACCAAGGGTTACCTGAAGCCCTCCCCATAAATCACATGGCTAGACTGTCTGGCTTGGCCATGGCCTGAATCCTCCAGGAAACAAATGTCCCCTTGCCTGGCACCACCTCTCAAGGGTTTGGAGATCATCTGCCAGGAAGCAGCCACATCACCACCCTCCTCATTCGCTCTCTCTCTCTCTCAGTAATCTTCACTGTTTTTGTTGTCTATTTTGTTTTATGGGATAGGGTGTTGCAGTATAGCCCAGACTGACCTAAAACCTTGCCTCTTTATTTGCATACTGAGTGCCTGGCAAGGTTCTTACTATACAGCCTGCCCACTGCTTTTCCATTTCCCCTGCCTCTTAGCATCCTTTCCTTTCTCTGGGCAGGGTCTTTCTTCACAGTAGAGGCTAGCCACATGACCATCAATCCATGAGCCCAAGGTAACATAGATGATGTGGATCTGGGCAGCTAGTGGGGTTCTTGCTGGCCAACCAGCCATCCTGAGTGTATCTGCGGAATCTTGCCTACTTGCTCCCAGGAGAACAAAGGAACAGGGCTATGGAGACAGATGCGAGCTAAGCAGGTCTATCTATGTTACCTGTAATGCTGACCATGCTAAGAGGCCTGGCATGTGGAAGATTTCTGTCACTCTGGGAGGAATTATGCACCTTGAATATGGAAGCAGATAATGAAGAATTTGGCTGCACCCACTGATAAACCGTATGGTTCTTTTGGTTTGCACTAGGATGCAAAAAGTCCAGGATCCCTGTGATTTCTGCCTGCCTTTGTGACAGCCCAGATTGAATTGGGGAGCACACCCATATGGTGGCTGAGTGTGGTGGCGCACGCCTTTAATCCTAGCACTCAGGAGGCAGAGGTAGGAGGATCACTGTGAGTTCAAGGCCACCCGGAGACTACAGAGTGGATTCCAGGTCAGCCTCGGCTAGAGTGAGACCCTACTTTAGCCCCCGCCCCCCCCAAAACAGCAGAATTTGTGGCCTTGTAAGCCTGAGTATTCTCCCCTCCCCCTCTACTTTCACCTCTCCTATCCTCCCTGTCTCAATTCATATATATAATTTTAATATTTTATTTATTTGTATGCAGAGAAAGAGAGAGAGAGGGAGAGAATGGGTACACTAAGACATCTACCTACTGCAAAGGAACTCCAGATGTATGTGCCACTTTGTACATCTAGCTTTATGTGGGTAGTGGGGAATCTAACCTGGATGGTTAGGCTTTGTAGGCAAGCACCTTAACCTTAACACAGAGAGAAAGACAGATAGAGGGAGAGAGAGAGAATGGGCGTGCCAGGGCTTTCAGCCACTTCAAAAGAACTCCAGACGCGTGCGCCCCCTTGTGCATCTGGCTAACGTGGGACCTGGGGAACCGAGCCTCGAACCGGGGTCCTTAGGCTTCACAGGCAAGCGCTTAACCGCTAAGCCATCTCTCCAGCCCCTTTTTTTTTGGTTTTTTGAGGTAAGGTCTTGCTGTAGTCCAGACTGACCTGGAATTGACTCTGTAGTCTCAGAGTAGCTTTGAACTCATGGTAATCCTCCTACCTCTGCCTCCCAAGTGCTGGGATTAAAGGTGTGCACCACCACGCTCGGCTTAATTTTATTTTTGAGACAGGGCCTCAGGTATCCCAGGCTGACCTGGAACTCAAGATGATTTTCCTACTTCAGCCTCTTAAGTGCTGAGATTAAAGGCATGTGGCAAAACACATGGCCCTACCTTGAACCTCTGATCCTCCTGCCTCCACCACTTAGATGCTAGAAATATATATATCACAAACATGGGGCCTTTTGCATGCTAGGCAAGCACCTTACCAACTAAAACTACATCCCTAGCCCTCTTCTTTTCTTTTTTTTTCTTTAATTTTGGATGCATCAACGGTACTAAGCAGATCCCCAGAAGCCTACCTGTTCACAAATACAGGGCATAGACCAAGCACAATGACGCATGCCTGTGGTCCCAACACTCAGGAGCTGAGCAAGGAGGATTGATTGATCCCAAGAGCTCAGGACCAGCCTGGACAACATTGTAAGACCCCGTCTCAAAAAGCACAGGTGGCTGGACATGGTGGCGCATGTCTTTAACCCCAGCACTTGGGAAGCAGAGGTAGGCTGTGAGTTTGAGGCCAGCCTGAGACTATAGAGTGAGTTCTAGGTCATTCTGAGCTAGAGTGAGAACCTACCTCTAAAAAAGCCCAAACAAACAAAAAAAACATAGGGGTTAGTCTGCAAACTGGCCACAATGGCACTATTCCAGTTACCTGAAATTTCTGAACCCATACACACACACACACACACACACACACACACACACACACAATGTAACGGTGGTTACCAAAGTACAGGGGAAGCAGAGAGGAAAAGCAGAGTGTGTGGTGAGTGTGGAGTACACCTGTAAATCCCAGCACACAGAAGGATCATGCAAGTTCAAGACAATTCTGAACCTCAAATTCCAAGATAGCCAGAGAAGTACAGTGAGACCCTACCCCAAAACAAAATACAACAAAACAAGATAGCAATCTGGCTAGGCGTGATGGCACACACCTTTAGTCCCAGCACCCGGGAGGCAGAGGTAGGAGGATCACTGAAAGTTCCAGGCTAAAGTGGGACTACAGAGTGAGTGCCAGGTCAGCCTAAGCTAGAGTGAGACCTTACCTTGAAAGAAACAAAAAATAAAATAAAATTAAATTAAAACAAAACAGTCAACTGGGAATACGAAGAAGTTCTGGAGATGGATGCCGTGTAACAATTTGAATGTATTTGATGCCATGGCTCTAAAGCTAATGAAAGCCTGCTCAGAAGGTAGAGGCATGAGGATCAAAAGTTCAAGGCCACCATTGGCTATGTAGTAAGCTGTGAAACCACCCTGGATATGTGAAACCTTGTCTCAAAGAAAAATTCAGGGTTGAGTAGATGCCTCAGTGGTTGGAGGCACATGCTTGCAAAGCCTATCAGCCTGGGTTCAATTCCCCAGCACCTATGTAAAGCCAGATGCAAAAAGTGGCATGTGTACCTAGCATTCACTTGCAGTGACAAGAGACCTTCTTCACACATACAAGTATGTATATATATATATATATATATAGAGAGAGAGAGAGAGAGAGATAGATAGATAGATATAGATATAGATATAGATATAGATATAGATATAGATATAGATATAGATATAGATATAGATATAGATAGATAGATATACACACATATACATATACATATACATATACATATATATGTATATATATATATATATATATATATATGTAAATAAATACAAATTTTTTGGCTTTTTGATGTTGGGTCTCACTGTAAGCCAGGCTTACCTGGAATTCACTATGTAGTCTCAGGCTGTCCTCGAATGCACTGTGATCCAACGACCTCAGTTTCCTGAGTGCTGGGATTAAAGGCATGCACCACATCGCCTAGCAGAGAGAGAGAGAGAGAGAGAGAGAGAGAGAGAGAGAGAGAGAGAGAGAGAGAGAATGGGCACACCAGGGCCTCCAGTTACTGCAAACAAATTCCAGATGCATACACCACTGTGCATCTGGCTTTACATGGGTGCTGAGGAATGGAACTTGGGTCAATAGGCTTCACAAACAAGCACCTTAACTACTGAGCAATCTTTCCAACCTTAAAAACTTTTTTTTTGTTTGTTTTGTTGAGATCAAGTCTCACTTTGGCTTAGGCTGACCTAGAACTTACTTTGTATTTCCAGGCTGGCCTTCAACTCACAGTGATACTCTTACCTCTGCCTCCTGAGTGCTGGGATTAAATGTATGCAGTACCACACCCAGCTCTCACAATACATTTTTTAAAGAATTCATGTTTTAAATTTATTATTTATTTATTTGAGAGAGCAAGAGAAGTAAAGAGGCAGACAAGAAAGAGAATGGGTGTGCCAGGGCCTCCAGCCACTGCAAACGAACTCCAGATGCGTGTGCCACCTTGTGCACCTGGCTTTCATGGGACCTGGGGAATTGAACCTGGGTCCTTTGGCTTTGCAGGCAAGCACCTTAACCACTAAGCCATCCTTCCAGCCCTCACAATACATTTTTTAAATTTATTTACTTATTTATTTATGAAAATGAGATTATGGAAGTCCTAGGACCTCTTGTCACTGCAAATGAATTCCAGACACATGCATTACTTTCTGTATCTGGCTTTATGTGGATACTAGGGAATTGAGCCTGAGGCAGCAGGCTTTGCAAGCAAATGCCTTTAATCACTGAGCCATCTCCCCAGCCCGACAATACATTTATTGACTATTTTTTTTAATTGAGACAAGGTCTCACTGTTTCTGATGTTGGCCTATATAGGTCAGACTTCAAATTCACTGGGATCTTCCTGCCTCAACCTTCCAAGTACTGGGTGCCATCATATCCAACTTGCAACAACAAAAACAACAAACATTTTAGCAGGAACTGGCTACACACACCTACAACTCTAGTGCTGAGGGGGTTGGAGACAGAAGAATTGCTAAGGCTCACTGATAAGCCAAGGATGACCAGCAGCAAACAAAACAAAAACATCAACAACTGCAGGTTTAGTGAAAGGACAACTTCTCAAGGAAATACAGCAGATGAGTAATAGAGGGAGACACCCATCATTCTCTGGACACTCCTAACCCTCCTCATGGTAGTTCCTCTTGCCAAGAAGTGTAGCTCTTGAAGCTGAGCTGGCCTTGGCACTTTCTCCAACCAGTTAAACATACATTATTGTGCCTATTCCAAGGCTGGGTCCTATAAGACCCCGAGTATGTCTTCTGTTTCTGCTGTCCTTTTGGAATCCCACTGCATCCTTATGAACAACCCTCCACTCCAAACTGGCCTGTTGTTGGGATGAATAACTATGCAGATGAAAGGTGAAAGATGATCTGACCAGTGGGAGCACTCCTAGACCAGCATGTCTCTAGTCAGCCTATCAGCATGTGGCAGATGTGGGTATGACCCAAAGGCACCAGCTGAACTCAGCCTACAGAAACAAAAGGGACAGCAGGATGGTGAGTTTCGTGGCAAAAGCTCCTGGATGCAGAGAATGACACTTCAAATAAATAAAGGCTCTGGTGGTCGCCAGTCTAACCAGATTAAGCTCTAGTTTTCTCATAGGATAGAGAGCTTGACAGAGACAGGTCAGTACTCGTTTGGGGGTCATTTTTTCCAAATGGCTGATGCCCATCCATAATGGTGCCAGGAAAGTCTAGGACTCCTTGGTGGTTCCAGCTTTTCTGGTCCTTGGAAGTTAGAATCTGGTATGTTGGTGATGTAGGTGAGTCAGAGGGTTCTGGGATGAAAAGTTCCAATCTTCTCGGAGAGGGTTGTGTGGAAAGGAAGAAAGACAGGTCATGCTGGCCTTTCAAGATGCAGATCCCAGAGACTCAAGCATCCAGCCCTGGTAGCACTGCCCTACATGAGTCAGTCTGCAGCGACGCCCCCAGGCCAGCTGCTGGCCCAAGATACATTGTCTTATAGGAGGGTCTGGTGTTGAGGTTTAGGCTAGATGTGGACATTCCTGCTCAGAGCTGGGTTTTTTTTTTTTTTTCCTTCTGGCATTCAACACTAGCTGAGTTTTTAATAAGTACAACACTATTTTGGTGCTGTAAACCTATTTTTCACCATCTGGCATACACTTATGCCTCTTACATTTCTTCTAGGACAAACTGAAAGAAAAAGGACTAGAATATCCCCACCACTGCAGATATTATTGTGCCTTCAAAGGAACAAAGGACCTCTTTAGATCACACCAGCAACAGATTTAAAAATAACTCTATAGACTTCCGGTTAAGATGGTGGCACGTAGGAACCATGCCAAAGCAGTCTCAGGGAGGCAAAAAAATGCACTCTTCTACTAGAAACTGAAGGTGTATAAGAAATTATCAGCTAGGCGTGGTGGCACATGCCACTCGGGAGGCAGAGGTAGGAGGATCGCCATGAAATCAAGGCCATCCTGAGACTACATAGTAAATTCCAGGTCAGTCGGGGCTAGAGTGAGACCACAGAAGCAGCCAGAAGCAGCTCCAGCAGCAGCGGCACTGGGTCTGTGTGGCTGCAGTCAACAGGATCGGCCTGAGGCACAGGGAAAGCCAGGTGAGGGGATTCTCCACTCACACTGGCATCCTAGCAAACTCAAGAAACATGAAGGGGAGGACTGCAGGGACCAGCAGAGCAGATCATAAGGAAGAGGATTGAGAGGACCAGCAGGACAACTTCAGCCACCATCCACAGTCTCCTCTCCTCCCACCGCCAGCATAAGCCCCAACAAACAGTAGAGACCTAGGGAAGGGAACTCACCTACAGAGCACCCAACACAGGTGATCAGAGCAGCGACCCACTGACCCAGCCAGCCTATCTGAGCCCACAGCACAGCAAAGAGGGACCAAAGCCATCCCAAAAGGTAACGGATTATACCAGGTCAGTACCTGCCAAAAAAGCCTGGTATATAGGCTTGCATCAGAAGTGCTAATTGCACCTTCCATGTCAGGGTAAATTATATGTTAAATCTGATGAATGGCCAGATTTGCCATTCTTAAATAAGCTATATTTTGGGTTTGTAATCTGTTGCTTCCTGATTTATAGTAGTGCCTTTGTCTCCTCTTCTGTCGTTCATTGGGGTAGGGTCTCACTCAGTCACAAGCTGACCTCTACAGGTGAGAAATCTCAGCCTCCCAGTTGACAGGATTAAGGGTGCAGGGTAACACACCTCCTTAGGGACTGTGACTTCGTTAGAAGATCTGTTTGTCATAATACCTACTCTTGCATAAATACTGTGTTGCTTTTCCTTGAATGTATATATTGTTTAGTTAAATTTTAGAATTTGCCTAAATTTTGTCCACCCAGATTAGTAGAATACTCTCATAGCAGGCAAACCCAACACCTAGGGTCACTTTTGTGGTAACTCTGAGAGTCTAATAATACTGCAGATAATTAGAAAACCCAAGCATTAAATTAATCCAAGATGCAAAAAATCTCTACATTATAAAACAAGAAGCACAAAAAATCAAGAAAATATAAATCCACCAAACTTTAAATCCATCAGAAATGACCTCCAGTGAAACTGATTTACAGGAAATATCTGAGAAAGATTTCAAAAGAATGATTATAAATATCCTCGAGGAAATCAAAGGAATCAAAGAAGACACAGGAAACAAATTTAATAAAATAAGGAGGTCAATACAAGGCATGAATAAGGAAATAGAAATAATAAAGGAAACCCAGTCAGAAATACTAGCAATCACCACTTTTATTTAATCTAGTACTGGAAGTCTTAGCCATAGCAATGAGACAAGAGACACACATAAAAAAAGATACAAATGGGGAAGGAAGAGATCAAGTTATCATTATTTGCAGATAATATGATTCTATACATAAAGGACCCTAAAGACTCTACCAGCAAGCTGTTAGAGCTGATAAACACCTATAGCAATATAGCAGGATACAAAACAAACACACAGAAATCAGTAGCCTTCATATATGCTAATAACAAACACACAGAGGATGAAATCAGATAATCACTCTCTTTCACAATTGCATCAAAAAATAAATAGGGCTGGAGAGATGGCTTAGTGGTTAACTGCTTGCCTGTGAAGCCTAAGGACCCCGGTTTGAGGCTTGGTTCCCCAGGTCCCACGTTAGCCAGATGCACAAGGGGGCGCATGCGTCTGGAGTTTGTTTGCAGAGTATGGAAGCCCTGGCGCACCCATTCTCTCTCCCTCTCCCTCTATCTGTCTTTCTCTCTGTGTCTGTCGCTCTCAAATAAATAAATAAATAAATAAATAAATAAATAAAAAATTTTAAAAAAAGAATTTAAAAAAATAAATAAATAAAGTACCTTGGAATAACCTAACCAAGGAAGTGAAGGATCTCTACAATGAAAACTTTAAAACACTCAAATGAGAAATTGCAGAAGACACTAGGAAATGGAAAGACATCCCTTGTACTTGCATTGGAAGAATCAATATTGTGAAAATGGTAATCTTACAAAGAGTAATCTACATATCTAATACAATCCCCATCAAAATTCCAATGACATTCTTCATGGAAATAGAAAAAAATCCTAAAATTCATGTGGAAGCACAAAAACCCTCAAATATCTAAAACAATTTTGAGTAACAAAAATAAGGCTGGTGGTATCACCATGCCTGATTTTAACCTATATTACAGAGCCATAGTAACAAAAACAGCATTGTACTAGCACAAAACAAACATATAGATAAATGAAACCGAATAGAGGACCCAGATGTAAGTCCAGGTAGCTACAGCCACCTGATCTTTGACAAACATGACAAAAATACTCATTGGAGAAAAAAATAGCCTATTCAGCAAATAGTGCGAGGAAAACTGGATATGTATCTGTAGAAGGATTAAAATAGATCCTTATTTCTCTCTATGCACAAGAATTAAGACCAAGTGGATCAAAGACCTTAATATCAAACCTGAAACTTTGAAGCTGCTAAAGGAAAAAATAGGGGAACCCTTCAACATATTGGTCTTGGCAAAGGCTTTCTGGATATAACCTCAGTTGTTCAGGAAATAAAGCCATGGATCAACCACTGGGATCTTATGAAATTACAGAGCTTTTGTATAGCAAAAGACACTGTGAATAGAGCAAAGAGGCAACCTACAAAATGGGAGAAAATCCTATTTATCTGACAGAGGATTAATATCCAGAATATACAAAAAACTAACTAATAAGAATAAATCAAACAACCCAATTAAAAAGGGGCTATGAAACGAAATAGAGAGTTTTCAAAAGAAGAAATATAGATGGCATATAAACCTCTTAAAAATGTTCTACATCCTTAGCCATCAAGGAAATGCAAATTAAAACTTCCTGAGACCCTATTGCTGAAGACTCCACATACTTGGGCTGCAAGGCCACTGAGAAATCCTGCTGGAACTGAGCTGATAAACCTCCTCCATGTAGACCAGATGACAGAAAACTGGAAGAAGCCATTCTGCATGTAGTCCAATGGGAGAAAGAGAAATCACCAGTGAAGATACTCAACTGAGTCAACTGGTACAATAATGGCATATCTGTCATGGTGGAAACCAACTGCCCTCTAATTGGACTGGAGGACTAGAGGACTGCTCCATGGGAGGGAATACATCCCTGATACTGAAAACTTAAAACAGGGGTGGAAATGAGTCCTAGGGTTGTAACGTCTGCTTCTGTCTGGCTAAATGTATATACTATGCTTATCAAACTGCCCAATAAGCACTTCTCTTAATGTTCATACCCTTATATTAATGCTACTCTCACTTTTGGTAGAGAATCTTCTCTTTTCAGATGGCAGTGACCTTGGGATGGCTCAGAAGGCATCATGGTGCTGGAAAGAATTGACCGGAGTGCTCAGTACTTCAATATCTGTATCACACCTCACAAGGCTCAGGGTCTATTGCGGAAGAGGTGGCAGAAAGAATGTAAGAGCCAAAGGAAGGGTAGGACTCCTTACAATGTTCTCCCCCCAGACACAAAATGGCCTGAATATCCATGACCTCACAGTGCCTGACACTATCTACACAAGACCATCATAAAGGGAGGAAAAGATGATGACATCAAAATAAAAGAGGGACTGATTGAGAGGGGGAGGGGATATGATGGAGAATGAAGTTTCAAAGGGTAAAGTGGGGGTAGGGAGAGCATTACCATGGGATATTTTTTATAATCATGGTAGTTGTTAATTAAAAAAATAAAACTACTTTGAGATCCCATCTCATTCCTTTCAGAATGGATACCATCATGAAAACAAATGACAATGACTGTTGGTGACAATGGGATAAAAGAGGAATGCTTTACACTGTTGGTGGGAATGCAATCTGGGCCTGCCATTGTGGAAATCAGTGTAGATGTTCCTGAGACAGCTAAAAATAAATTTACCATATGGCCCAGCTATACCACTCCTAAGCATATATCCTAAGGACATGTATCACTACCTTAGAGATACTTGGTCAACCATATTTATTGCTGCTCTAATCACAATAGCTGGGAAATGGAACCAGCCTAGATGTCCCTCAACTGATAAGTGGATAATGAAGATGTGGTACACTTATACCATGGAGTTTAACTCAGCAGTAAAGAAAAATGAAGTTATGAAATTTGCAGGAAAATGGATGGATCTGGAAAGGATTATATTTAGTGAGGTATCCCAGGCCAAGGAAGCCAAACATCACATGTTTTCTCTCATATGTAGATCCTAGCTACAACTGATTGGACTTCGATGCTAGTTGGAATAAAAATCACTAACAGAGGCCAGTAAGCTAGAAAGGGGATATAAAAGGAATAGAAAGGAGAGGGAGGAGGACTTAAGAGGATGGTATTGTATATCAGCAAGTAGAAGAACAGATTAATAGGGTTGGAAAGGCCAAAATGAGGTCAGAGGAAGAGATTGAGTAAAGAAAAGGTTGGATGAGGGCTAATTAAAATCTAAGAGGGTATGAATAAGTTATATGGAAACCTACTTTTTTGGACAATGTCACACCCAGAAGCCATAGATGGTTACTAGAAAATTTTCAGTGCCAGAGATAGGGTACCTACCAGTGAGTTGTTGGCCAGAGAGTTCACTGACACCCCCAAAACATAACAGCCCATTGCCAAGACTCTTGGTTTCCCACCAGGAATAGATGGTAAGACCCTATTGCTGAAGACTCCACATCCTTGGGCTGCAGGTTCACTGAGAAATCCTGCTGGAGCTGAGCTGAAAACCTCCTCCATGTAGACCAGCTGACAGAAAACTGGAAAAAGCTAGGCTGAATGCAGTTCAATGGGAGAGAGAAAAATCACCAGTGGAGAAGTGGAGATACTCAACAGTGGACACTGCAAGCCTTATATTTGGCCAGCCAGGTCAAATGAGCCAATAGGTGCAAGAGTGGCTTGTCTGTTATGGGGGAAACCAACTGCTCTCTCATTGGAATGGAGGCCCACTCCATGGGAGGGAATACATCCCTGATACTGAAAACCTACAACAGGCATAGTCATGAGCCCTAGGGGTTGCCTGAGTAAATGTATATACTCTGCTCACCAAGCTGCCCGGTAAGCACTCATATATTAATGCTACTCTCACTTTTGGTTAGAGAAAGTTCTCTTTTCATATAGCAGTGACCTTGGGATGACTCAGAAGGAACCATGGTGCTGAGAAGGGCCAGAGGTGTGTCCAGCACTGAAATATTTCTATCACATCTCCCAAGGATCAGGGTCCATTGGGGAAGAGGTGGAAGAAAGAATGTAAGAGCAAAAGGGAGGGTAGGACTCCTTACAACATGATCCTCCAGACACAAAATGGCCTGGATATCCATGACCTCACAGTGCCTGACACTACCTACACAAGATCAACATAATAGGAGGAAAAGATGATGACATCAAAATAAAAGAGAGACTGAGAAGGGGAAGGGTATGATGGAGAGGGGAGTTTCAAAGAGGCAAGTTGGGGGATGGAGGGAATTACCATGGGTTATTGTATACAGTTATGGAAGCTGTCAATAAAAAATAACTCTAAATGTCTGTAGAACACAAAATAAGTTTAGCTTATAAAACACTAACATAACATAAATGAAAGTTTAATTTATTTTGCATAACACATGATGACTATCTTAAAATACTCAAAAGACAAAAGAAAACCATTCTTTCTGTCAGAGATGATGGTAAAATGATGACCCAAAGCTGTCCTCTGCCATTTCTTGGGGGGTAACAATAAAGGAACTGAAGGCAACGGGTAAACCAACATGAAAAATAGCTTAATTAGTTAAATTTAGCTTCATTATTAAAAACAATTTCCCTTGAAACAAGTTTTTAATAACTGTGTTGATTTTAGTTCTATGAATTTTCTGGAATGTGTGCATGTGGGAGGTGGGTGTGTGCATGTATACAGGGTTTGTGTTGTTGTTGTTGTTTTTCTAAGGTAGTCTCAACTCTAGCCCAGGCTGACCTGGAATTCACTCTGTAGTTCCAGGCTGGC